>NC_035436.2:200319609-200987695 GCF_002127325.2 Helianthus annuus | reverse complement strand
GTCCGGTTTAGGGTAACCTCTTGATAATACTTGTTTCGAGAGTCAAAATTAGGATATCTTTCCACTGTTTTTACGTGTTTGACATAGTTTAACGTGTTTAACCATAACATAGAATCCAAACAAGTATATGATCAAAACAATGCAATTTTTCATTATGATTCAAGTTTCGAAGTACAATTTGGGAATAAATAGGATGCAATGAGAGTACAACTGACTGAAAATAGAAGGTACAACCCATAAAGCTATAAATAGAAAGCTCAAAAACGCAGAGCGTTACAGTCTCCCCTACTTTAGGAGATTTCGTCCTCGAAATCTTTAAGAGGAAGGCTGAACGAAGGGGAAACGAAATGATGGTTGCTCAGTGAAACATGAATATTGAGGAACAACGCTGATCGTGACGATTTTACCATTAGGTGTTGGCATCTTGAGCTTGGTTGGCATTGAGAGCTGGAGCTTTTGGGGCTGGTTGTCGTTCTTGGTTCCATAAAGGACAATGGCGGCGAAGGTGGGTTGTGTCTCCACACTTAAAACAGGCTCTAACTTTGTTTGCAGGGTTAGTGAGACAATAAGCGGTATCGTGGCCAAAACGGTTACATATAGTGCAATGGCGGCAATTTGAGTTGGTAGGGTGATGACGGTTGCAGGTGGTACATTTGGGATGAATTCCAGTGTATGGTTTACTCGTGTTCTCTGGTGTAACAGGGTTTGGGTTAGCAACAGGTACAACCGCATTGCAGCCAGGGTCTTGAAACTTGCGTTTCTTACCCTCGCCACCACTTGATTGTTGGACGATTAGGTTGGCTATCTTAGAGGAGCTGGTAGGTGTTGCAATTTGTTTATCACGAACGCGATTGTTGTTCAGGCTTGCTGCGAGTCGATAGACAGCCTCGATGTTGTCGAGCTGGGCTGCCTCGATGGTGTCTCTCATGGTAGGGGGTAAACCGTGGATATACTTTTTGATCATACGATCAACAGTGAGAACCAGGTGGGGTACAACAAAGCTCAGCTGCTTGAAACGAATGGTATACGCAAGGTTGTCGTCACCAATCTGCTTGAGAGACCAAAACTCTTCCTCAAGCTTCTGTTGTTCATGAGGAGGGCAGAATTCCTCCGTCATGAGCTGCTTCAATTCTTCCCATGACAACGCATATGCCAATTCGTTTGAACGAATGTTCCTTTCATTCGTCCACCACTCTAGGGCTCTTGCTTGAAAGACACCAGTAGCACTACGTGTCTTGAGCTCATCAGGACATTCACTATTGATGAATGTGACCTCTATGCTATCGAACCATTCAAACATAGCGGTCACACCCTCTTGGCCAGTGAAGGTTTTTGGGTGACAAGAGGCGAAATGTTTGTAGTTAAAGGCAATGGGCTTAGGTTGGGCAACTTTGGAGTCGATGGAAGTGTTGGGGGTGTTGGAAGCTTGGATTTCGGTCACAACTTTGGGGATAAGACGAGCGAACTGCTTGGCCATAAATGCCATCATCTTCTTCTGAGAGCTGACCCTCGACTTTCTGGACGAGCTGGAAAGTTGGCGAGATGAAGACATCTACGAATTTGAAATGAAATGAGAATGAGACTTTGATCATAATGATTATTGGAGAAAAATTGTTTAATGCATGCAACATGTAGCACATTGTTTTTTACATAGAATAACATGAATAAGATAACATGAAATTTCCACATAGGATAACATGTATGACAAAAGCATAATAAATTTAATTTGTTCACGAGAGAGTATAATTAATTGTTTTAGGTTGCGACAAAAGTGTGAATTGTGACTTCCTAGCTTGAAATGAAGATGACGCTCAATGTAAAACACATAGAAATTGAGATAACATAAAAGAGATTTAACATAAAACATGGATTGTCACGGAACGTAACATATGACACTTCCAAAGTGAATCGAAGTCCTTTTCGAATTTAGGAAACGTGCTTTGGCCTAATAGACAAATACTCTCATCGAGGAGCGACTAACGATATTTGTCCTTCCAGTTACTACACGTCCTTAATCGATTGGGAAAATCGAAACTTTGGCAAGATTGAAAATCGAGGAGTGGGACTAGTTAAGCAAGATGCGAGTTTCACCTCTAACTTGATAACATCGTACCCTAATGTGGTTGGTACTTATCAAAAGATAAGGGTCCACTAGAGTATGAAATGGAAAACTCCCAACAAGGTTTGGATATCACTCCTAACTTGAGGGTAGATTTCGTGCAAAAATCAAAGTATAGCTGAGTGAAAATTATCACCAAGTGTGGGAATCACCCCTATCTTGATGAATCATTTCGATTGTGTTGTAAGAGTGTCTTCAAAGCCTCCAAGTGTGTATTGTGTTAGCCTTAGGAAAGGCATGTATATTAAGAGTCCAAAAGAAAGTAGGGGGAAGCAAAGAAGATAGAAGGGAAGTTGTTTTAAGCAACACATAGTGAAAAAAAAGCTCCTAAACTATAGACTAGGCAAGGCATTCCTAATTCCCTATAGTTATGGCTCTGATACCAATCTGGTATCAGAGTACTCCTACTATAGACTAGGGAAAAGTAAGGCAATCCTACCTAATTCCCTATAGTTATGGCTCTGATACCAATCTGGTATCAGAGTATTCCTACTATAGACTAGGGAAAAGTATAGCAATTTACCTAATTCCCTATAGTTATGGCTCTGATACCAATCTGTCACACCCCAACCGATGGCGGAAACATCGGGATGAGACGAACAAATTGCTCAAAACAACATAACACTAAGTGTGACAATATAGATTAAATCATTTTATTAAAACTAAAGAGTAATACATTGTTTCAAATAGTAAACATAAATTCAAACATTGTTTAATTGCTAAAATGGGTTTCTAGGTTCATCCTAGCTTGTTTTCTTGATCACTTCGTCTAACAACCTGCAACATGTATTAAAATAACATCAACAAAAATGTTGGCGAGTATACAAGTTTGGTATGTAGCATAATAGAATAAAATGTTTAACGTGCTCATATCCAACATGAATAAAATGATACATGTTACTACTTTGTCATTCAATATAGTTCAACATCGTTCAATCTCGTTCAACATCGTTCAACATCCTTCAACATCGTTCAACATCGTTCAACATCGTTCAACATCGTTCACATATCGTTCAACATCGCAATACCCCAAGACTCAAGGGCATTGAGATTAACACGTTCAATTTGCATAGCATAAGAGATTAACAAGCATCAAATTGTTTCATGTTTAAATGTGGATAGAGTGTGATTAAAACAAGACTCAAGTGTTGTGTAAATTGAATATGGAATACATGTTGCACCCAAATGTGTTTAAAACGAAAATGGGATCGAGTATACTCACATTGATTGCGTTGCGCTTTCTTGTAAGAACGTACGAGTAAAGATTGGGAAATAATCCAAGAGAACGAGCAAAGACGATTATCCGAAACAGTGACGAAACGGTTCCTGTCGTAAACTCCGGTGGACTTTGTTTTCTCCGGTCGATCCTTCGTACGGCTCCGGCTGGTTCGTCTTACTCCAACGACGCCCTCGATCTCCGGCGGTTGTGTAGGTGATACGAACAGGTGATGAGAGTGTTGTGGTGTGTCGATAAGTGGTGGCGAAATAGGGTATAGTGCTCGGTATTTATAAGATGTCGATGGGTATAGCAAGTTTGGAAAGAGTTTGTGATTACGTGTCAAGGATAGAAACCCGAGCGTGATTGATTCGCATATATGGTAATTAAAGAGCAAAAGGAAATGATTGACAAGTCGGAAATGAGGAATGATTTTAATACCGAAAACAGGCCAATCCAAGAAGGAAAGATTGAGTGATGTTGCTGTCAAACTGTTTGGCGGCAAGGTTTAAAAAGGAATCAACGTAAAGTGCGTATAAGAATTAGATGTTTCCATAAACAAACGGATGTGGCATGCCCGACCGAGTGGTTAGTGCGTTGCTTTGTGAGATCGAGGTCGCGAGTTCGAATCTGGTTAGGGGCGGGTTTATACAAGAAACCCCCCCTTTTTGCTTCTTTTCATTACTTAACTGAACTAACTGAGTTTTCTAACTCAGTTAGTTGGTTCCTTTAAAAAACTAACCAGGTTAATCTTTAACTAGGTTATCTTTGAAGTTGAAAAGGGTTAACTAACTTAGTTAGTTTAATCTAATAAAAATTCTTTTTTTTTATTTACTTATTTCACAAAATATGATAAATGAATAAAATAATTTATTTATTTAATTAATTAAATTATTAAATTATTTATTTAATGTCGATAATTATTATAATTATTTGATTTAACCCAAATTTCGTACGAATTTCCGATTTTTGTCCGGTTTAGGGTAACCTCTTGATAATACTTGTTTCGAGAGTCAAAATTAGGATATCTTTCCACTGTTTTTACGTGTTTGACATAGTTTAACGTGTTTAACCATAACATAGAATCCAAACAAGTATATGATCAAAACAATGCAAATTTTCATTATGATTCAAGTCTCGAAGTACAATTTGGGAATAAATAGGATGCAATGAGAGTACAACTGACTGAAAATAGAAGGTACAACCCATAAAGCTATAAATAGAAAGCTCAAAAACGCAGAGCGTTACAACCTTCGCGTAACGTGAAGGGCCTAGCTAGGGCATAGCTGGCATTAGTCAACAAGTAGATCTGCCATGTGGACGACACTTGTCCGCCACGTGTCTCAGGCGGTTTACAAGTGCGTCGCATCACGCGACCAAATTACATTAGCAACGTCACGTAGCACGACGTGGTTGAAGGCAGGATTCCTTCGTTTTTCGTGCTGGTTCTTGCCGTGCGTGCATGGAGTTTTGGTTACGAGTCGTTTGTGGACTTTTTCGATGGTTGTTATAGCCAAACTTTAGTTGAAACATATTTCATGTCTCCTCCTAATTGTAAAGATAGGATAGAGGAAATTGGTGATGATGGGGACAATGATGGTAAACCAGTTAGGAGTACACAACAAATACTCGCAAAAGCTTCTAGGAGACTAGCATTAGAGTACAATGTAGGTGATGCTGGAACAAGTCAGGTAGTGGATGTTAGAAGAAGTCAGGTAGTGGATGCTGGAACAAGTCAGGTAATGGATGTTGGAACAAGTCAAACTGAGGCGGTGTTTGATGCTGGGATTAACAAAGGTGAATTAGATCAAGTCAGGTAGTGAATCTTGGTGAGGTAAATGGTAATGTTGAAAGAGATCGTAATGGCAGTGATGATGAGGGATATGGTATTAGCAGGTTATTATTGATTTGGAATTGTCAGGTTTTTGTTCATGCTTTTGGTCATTTTTTGTTCACAAAATGCTTTTGGTCACTTTTTGTGCACATAATGGTTTTGGTCACTTTTGTCCGACAGGATTTGTTCATGCTATTGGTCTTTTTTTTGTCCGACACTTTTCTATCCAAACAACATAAATTATTTGCCAAACAATTTAGGATCAATGTTCATTCCCATTATCTGTTTGATTAACCAAATGCTTATCAATTGTCCGACATTTCTCGGATCTAAACAACATCCATAATATCCGAAACAATAGTGGTCCGATGTTCATTTCCATTACATCAAAACGACATATCCAAGATACAGTCACACATAACAGAGATACCATACCATATTACATTATCACATACTACTGACCTACACACCTTATCTAGGTCATTTTTTAAGAAAGAAAAAGATACACAGCATCTATGTCAGCCCTAACATACATTTCAGTTTCCTGTTTGCTTTTACAGCTTTTCTAGCAATGGCTTCATTCCTGTTACACCTCTCCAACAAACCAGATATGATTTATGTGGATCGGCGACACATAAGGGGGGTCTAACCATCGAACGAACCCACAATTGGCACAACAGTAGAACCTTCTTCCTGGATTTGCTCAGGTCCAAGGCGTAACATACGTGATTGGAGCTCCACAAGCACAATTGATGTCTACCATGGATGATTTGGAAGGAAGAAGAAGTCGGATGATGTTGGAAGGAAGAAGAAGATAGCGTTTAGTGGAGGGTTCAAATGAGAAGAGATTGTTTGTAAGAATAAAAAAGAACAAATTTCAACCAATAAGAATCCTTCATTTTAGTTTATTTAATTTTTGTATTTAATATTAGTGTAAGGGTATATTGGTAAACTTAAGATAGATCATTAATTGGTAGTCTTCTTTTTTTTTATAGCTAACAACATTAAATTTGTAACTTATTTTCAAAAAAAAAAATCAAAGAAGAAAAAAATTAATTTAAAATGTAGGATAAGTTAACAGATGTGTAAGATAATTACGAGCTGTGTAAGATAATTTTCACTATGTGTAGGATAAATTTCAAAACGTGTAGGTTAAATTTTAATGTGTGTAGGCAAAAAAAATTAGTATGGAGGATGATAGTCTTTATGACTAATTATTAGTCAAAGATAATAATAGATGGGATGAGAAAAAACTATTTAATGTTTTACAATTGTACAATTTCTTCTTTTTCTTCTCAATTTAATTTTTTTCTCAAATGAACCTCCCTCATATGGCTTATTAGGGTTTTAAAAGGCTTTATAAATACCTGGGTTAGGAAAGCACTGATTTGCCCCTCACATGAGGGGCATGTGACAGCGTTTTAACGTTTGAGGCGGTGAGTGTAATAGAGATAGGTTGTATAGATCAGAGAGTAAAATGTCTGTTTTTTAAATATTGGGGCAAAAGCGTTAAAACGACCGAACCACAGGGAGCAAAATGAAAGTTTAATCTTCTTTAAAAAAATTGTTTTAGTTTATTGATTTTGAGTATTTAGTTATTCTACTCCACCTAGTTATTGGATGTTAAGGTATTGCTCAGATTTCTAGGTGACGTGGTGGTGATGTGACAGAATTTATTATTCCACAACACAACACAACACAACACAACCCAATACCATTATACCTTTTGGCCCACAAACTAAACATGTACAAATCTGTTTTTTCAAACCGAATCAGTTTTTTTTGTTGAAAAAAAAACGTATTTTTTGAAACCGGGTCAGGTTTTAAACCGGTTTGAAAGCCTTAAGATCCAAACGGATACGGATTGGTTTGGATCGGGCTTCAAAACGGTTAAAAAACCGAATTTATATATATAACAAACAATTAACGAAAAAAATCACTTAGAACCTTGAAAAAAAATTATTTTTTTAAACCGGTATTTTTTATTAAACTATAAAAAAACAATTTTTAATCGATTTTCAAACCGGTTTTCGATGTGTGATGGGGCAACCAGTAAATAATAAATGGTGGTTCGGGCCGGGGTAAAACCAGTCTTTTATAAACCTATTTTTTCTAAACCAAACCAAATTTTTTTTCCCGTTCGGTTTTTTTGCCCACCTCTACCACAAACAATCTATGAGGTTATACCAATTTAATATAACTTCAAAAAGAGCAAAAGCCAGACCCGTTCAAAAATCCAACACATGCCTGTTCCATACAAACTTTTAACTAAACTAAAGTACCCTTTAAACCAAAAGTAAAACATGGACAGTTCTTCTTGATCCGGTGATAAGCGATTTTGACTTCCTGGCCAAAGTCAAAACTAAAGTTGGCGTTATCACACTCTGAGTTACCTAGAATTCGGTTTTTGGTTTTTGGGAGGGTACATGAAGTATTTGAGTGCTCGATTGGTCACATATATAAAGATGTGTGGCATCAGGGGACACACCATATTGCTTTGCGCGTGCAGCAACACATATAGTTACTATGATATATCGTATTCAGAACCCGGGAAAGTATTCAAAGCTTGTTCTCTCACCCCAAACATTGGTGAATTTACGTTGTCGAAATATAACCTCAGTTATAGACTCACTAGTTAACCAAGGGTTTCATAACATACAACATCAACGGTTTCTTCGTATGCGAATCGGCAATCCTAAACAAGTAAATGGAAAGAAATATCGGAATATAAGTTTAAAGGCATATCACCGAAAGGACGAGATTCGACACGCTCTAATAAATAACTTTTGTAAGGGTAACCCAGTATAAGTATACCTGATACTTGGGAGGTGCAACATGTTCAATTTTTCAAATGAAGATGCGTCTGATAAACGATTGTAAGAAAATGGGCGGCTGCAAATGCCACACAAAATCATATTTTTCCTGATTGGATAGACGTGGATAGATGCTTCCACTATGCAAGAAAATGGCAATTGCACCCTGTAAATTATTAAACTGTCAAATGCAACATTTACGGAATACCGTATAATAACATATTTTATTTTGGGTCGACAATCATTAATTATAGGATACCATGAATAACATTTAATTCTAACAGTCATACATCTTTTATTAGACCATAATAACATATCTAGTTTAAGAAACTAAGTTTTGTTTACCTTTTTTATAAAAGTAGTATAGTCCACTTGTAACACATTTTAGTGTCTTTAAACGTTGTATGCCTTTTTATTGTAGCATGCACCTCCATCTGAAATCATTAAGAACAAAAATTTTAGGTTACACAACTTCAATTAGGCTTTATAATTTTCAATTATTCAGACCATATTAAAGCATATTAAAGTAACTGGGTTGGCAACATATATTTTTCAAATATTTTTTTACCTAGAATTCGGTTTTTGGTTTTTGACAGGGTACATGCAGGATTTGAGTGCTCGATTGGTCACATATATAAATATGTGTGGCATCAGGGGGACACGCCCTATTGCTTTGCGTATGCAGCAACACATATGGTTATTATGATATACCGTATTCAGAACCCGCAAAAGTATTCAAATCTTGTTCTCTCTCCCAAACATTGGTAAATTTACGTTGTCGAATTAGTGACTGTCTAGTTAACCAAGGGCTTCATAACATACAAGATCAACAGTTTCTTCGTATGCGAATCAGCAACCCTGAACAAGTAAAGGGAAAGAAATATCGAAATATAAGTTTAAAGGCATATCACCGAAAGGACGAGTTTCGACACGCTCTAATAAATAAGTTTTTGAAAGGGTAACCCAGTATAGTATACCCGATACTTGGGAGGTGCAAAATGTTCAATTTTTCAAATGAAGATGCGTCCGATAAACGATTGTAAGAAAATGGGCGGCTGCAAATGCCATACAAAACCGTATTTTTTTCCTGATTGGAAACACGAGGATAGATGTTTCCACTATGCAAGTAAATGGCAAATGCACCATGTAAAATTATTAAGCTGTAAAATGCAACACTTATGAAATACCGTATATAACATATTTTATTTAGGGTCAACAATCATTACTTATTGGATACCATGAATAACATATTTAATTCTAACAATCATGCATCTTTTATTAGACCATAATAACATATTTAGTTTAAGAAGCTAACTTTTGTTTACCTTTTTTTATGAAAGTAGTATAGTCCACTTGTACCACATGTTAATGTCTTAAAAGGTGTATGTCTTTTATTGTAGAGTGCACCTCCATACTAAAATCATTAAGAAGAACAAAATTAGGTTACACAACAACAACTTCAATTAGGGTTTATAATTTTCAATTATTCAGGCCATATCAATTAGGTTACAAAATCATGTTAGAATCAAGAAAATGTAAAGGAAACCAAATTTTCTATCTATTATTTATCAAATAATATATATATGTAAGAGAATTTCATTATTCAATTTTTGAGTGTTTGATACTATTTTGCTTTTTTTTTAATGTTTTTATCTATATACACAAGTTTTGAAGCTATATGTACATGCCTCTATCGCATATAAACATTATATTTTCTTCCCTTAGACTATTTCTAAAAGTAAAAGTCTTCTCTTAGAGTATGAGTATAAATACTAAATAACCCTTATGGTTTACTTTTAGTTTTATTAAACCCTATACTTTATAAATTTATTTAACTATTAGTAATAGTGGTATTATTTTATAAGTTCAAATCCTATTGACTTGCGAGTTAACACGCCGCAATGCGCATGTGTTTTCAAGGTTTTTACACCTAACTTTGGTTTTTACACCTAACTTTTGTTCGGTTTAACGGTACCGTCACAACGCGCTTCACTTTTTTAAATAAGATTTCAAGTATTGTCAACGTTTCTGCTATGACGCGTGGAAATTCTTTTTCGGTTTACATTTTGGAATAAATTTTACGATTCAACGTTTTTACGTCTATTTTTTATTCAATATAACGTTCTTGCCGCAACGCATAGGTCCTAACTCCTAACTACTAATTTATTAAACTTACCAACCTAAAATGGGAAAACTCCACATAATAGTAAACAAGTTTTCCTAGTGTTTCACTAAAGTCACTACACTATATCTTATTTTGTCTCTTTAAAATCACTAAACTTTGATTTCTTGTTCTTATATTGAGTAGTTACCAGGTTATCGCATTTTATTATAGTTTTAATTTTTATTTGAATTCTTTAATTTACCTTTCTACCCTTGCAACTAAAAAAAGATAAAAGGAAAATAAAACATTAAATTTATTCCTTTTTAATGAAAAGGAAAAATATAAATCCCTTACAAAGCTTCCACGTTTCATGACCCTGATATATTTCACAGCCATATATATATATTCGGTAGACCTAGCAAACGGGTTGGGTTGGGTCATGGGTCAAAACGTTTCATGACCCGGATATATTTCACAGTCATATATAAATCCTTTCATTCACACACCCAAAACTTCCAACATATAAGTCCTAAACTTTTGCTACTAACTATTAGCTACATGATCTTAAATGACATATATAATAGTTATTTTATTTTATATGTGGAATCTTATTTATTTTCAGAGAATAACATATTTTTTTATATTTTTTTTCTCTATGTGCGCTTTTTTTTTAAAAGACCATACTTTTTTTTGCGCCTTGCGCCTAGGCTTCGGGCGAGGCCGATGCGCCTCGCCTGCGCCTTGCGTCTTTGACAACATAGATTCACACCAGCCAGCCAAAAGGCTAACAAAAACAAACAATAAGCATACAGATCATACAACACATTACCTTATCTTCTATGGCATTCAAACGTTTATTACATCAATTCTCAAAAGTAATACCTCCCATATTTGCTCTGTTTTAATCCAAACATATGTACATTCTTTTATTTCATCCAGCATCTTTGTATTTGAAGAGATCACTCTGTGAGTTGTGACCTCCAAATTGTAAAGTTTTGGTTTTGTGTGTGTATATATATACAAACACCCCATTCGAATTAAACATGTAAAACTATAACAACTCATAATTTCAGTTATCGAAACTTAAATATACTTACGCTAAATATATACGTTCTTATGTTTATGGGTTTGAATTTTAGTACCTCAATCGCCGAAGATCTGTAACGCATGTGGTGTGGTGTCGCTTTTGATTTTATTGTACAAAATGGGGGATAAACCATAGAGAAGGAGAGGTTTAGGTTGGATTTATGTGTGAATTGAAGTTGGGAACGAAATGAAGGAGCAAAAAATCAAAAAAAAAAAAAATCAGGGATTTCCATGGGTTGTCATTGTCGATGTAGCAGGGCTGTAGTCTGTAGAGAGATCATGGATTGATTCAGTATGTAAAAGAACTAAAAAGCTGAACTCGGTCAAAGGATGGTCAAAGCTAAAACTCCACCAGCCAATCACAATAATTCGTATGCAAGTTTAATTTTTGTTTTCCTTTTTTCTCTTTTATCGTCTATTCATAAACTTGTAAATATGTATATCTCCATTCTAATCATATTCTTGTTCTAGATCTACCATTTTATACCAAAATAATATATTTTTAGTACAATATCAAAGCTTGAGAACAACCCCAACACACACCCGTTAGATGTATAAAATAACTGTAACAATATCAAAGCTTAAGAACAACCCAACCCAAACCCGACACGAAAAAAACAGATTTGGGTCGACTAATATGACTTGTTTAAAAAAATAGATCGGGTTCGGGTTGACCCGTATTAAAAACGGGCCGGGTTCTGGTTGACACGTATAAAAACGGGTTGACCCATTAATCCGTTTAACTATTTATAAAAAAAATCTTTATATTTTTGTTTTTGTTTTTTCCGTTTCTATTGTACATGTTTAGTTATAATAATGTTATTTTTAACCCATGGGTGAGTTTATACTTTGTAAAAAACTTGTAAAACTAAAGATAAGTAAGGTTTAAGTTGTAGATTTTCACCTTAGCAAACAAGGCAAGATGATTTGAGAAAGAAAAGATGATCTTGTAGTCCAAAGCTTGTCACCACTTTGAGAACTCTAAGAAAACACCTTAGGAAGTTCCCATAACTCTTAGAAATACTAAAGATTTGAAGACTTTAGCCTTGTTTCTTGAAAGAAAAATGAAAAATGAAGAAGGTGGAGAGGAGGCAGATGGGTACGGATGTAGGGAGAGAGAAGAGATTGATTGTTTTGAAAAGTCTTGGGTAAAAAAATAGTTAATATGGTATGGTGGTGACTTGGGAAGAGCAAATGTTATCGGTACTGGTATTGAACCGGTACTAGTTTGGTACTCATATCAAATTTCTCGTACCGAATTATTTTTGGTATCAAATCGGTACACCCTTTTTAAGTTAACGGTGCCGGTCGGTACAATACCGGTATTTTACCGAATTTTTCTTTCAAATATCGGTATCGTATCAGTATCCACGTTTAGAGAATTTCGATACCGGTACCGAGCTCATGGTGGTGATGGATTCAAGATTTTAAAAATAAAGATGAAGAAAATCTTGTGGGGTGGGGGCAAGGGCGGACCCAAGCTTTTGGCTTAGGTGGGCGGGCGCCCCTTGAAAAAAAATTAGTATATTTTCAAAGTAAAAATCCCGATTACACCCTTGAAAATTTGGTTGAACCCTTCGTTTGCATCCCTAGAAAATAATTTCTGAGTCCGCCAGTTGACCTGAGTTTGATGAAGGGAGGGAAGGTTTGTGTTGTTAATTGTGAAATGTGTTTTAGGTGTTGTTTTAAAATATATAAGATATTACTAGTTTATCTTAAAAGTATTTTATAACTTAATAAATATGTATTCTCCCACCATAATTTGTATTTAAGTTGTCGATTTAACACCAAATAACACAAAATTATCCGTATATGTGTGTATGTAATTATGTTTCTTGTCCAAAGTCCATAAATTTTAGATATAAGTATGTAGGGCTGGGCTCTATAAGAAACCCTATCTTTTTTAAAAAACCTTAGAAACCCAACCTCATCCATTGATTCTCTTTCATCCAACTTGATCAATGGCTCTCATCATTTTAGTAACAATTATAATTAAAAGAAATAGTATAATGCACATTTGAAAGTCTGGGAGGGCATTTTCGGTAGAACAAAACCCACCTTTTGGCATTGAAAATGACAAAACCCACTTGTGTCATAATCTCTCTCCTCTTTCTTCTAGTCAAATCTTTCAATTAACTATTATCTCTCTCCTCTTTCTTCATCATTGAAAAGAAGAAAGCTTCATGGTCTTCAATGGTGATCCTTCAATGGTGATCTTCATTTGAAGATAATTTCAGCGTCATGTGGTCTGAAAAAATCACAAAGACACACGCACGAGTGTGTGTGTGAGAAGAGCGATGACAAGATGAATGTTTTAGAGAGAGAAAGTTGATGTTTTAGATAGAGAAACAACAATCTTTATCACAAAGACACACGCACGAGTGTGTGTGTGAGAAGAAGGTTTGAAGATCTTCTTCGTGTTCATCGGACGGGTATAGATCCGGTAAGTGTTCTTGAAATATCATTTCACACTTGATTTTAATGGTTGTTAATATGTTTTTGTGTGCTGAAAGTGTTTTAGTATTGGTTAATGGGGTATCCATGGTTAATGTTAATGTATTTTAAATAAATCAAAAACGTTAGGATAAGATTTTGAACGGGTTTTTTTGTTGGTTTAGTTGCTTGTTAGGGGCTTTTGATCTTAACAGTAGCTGTTTTTTTTGTTGGTTTGAGTTGCTTGTTTTGGTTTTTGATCTGAACAGTAAGTGTTTTTTTTGTTTGGTTACTTGATTCACAGACTCAGGCCCATAACACGTGTTAAGCCCCCCCTATTATAATGTTATATAACGTGTGTTGATTTACAGAAACAAACTCATAAAGATATTCAATTGAGAAGTTGGATGGATGTATGAGAAGTTAATGTGTGTTCTAGTAATGGTTAATGTTAATGTATTTTAAATAAATCCAAAACTTTAGGATGAGATTTTGAACGGGTTTTTTTTGTTGGTTTGGTTGCTTGTTTGGGGCTTTTGATCTTAACAATTTTTTTTTGTTGGGTTGCTTGATTTACAGAGACAGACCTGTAACATGTGTTAAGCACCTGTTAGAATGATATATAACGTGTGTTGATTTACAGAAACAGATCCATAAAAGATATTCAATTGACAAGCTGGATGGATGTAGGCGACGTTAATGCGGGGACATTGAATAAGTCACATCCTTTGGGAAAGAAGTCTTCGTTCATTTATAACATGTGTTAGTGGTTCATGCTGTAACAGAACACCAGGATGTAAACCTGACATGTGTTCATGTATAACATGTGTTAAGCCCCTGTTAGAATGATATATAACATGTATTAACCTTTTGTTAATTAAAAAAACAAGCAATATCTATTTTATTTTTGTTGATGTTTAAAATATCCGATAATGTGGATACTGAGCGTAAAACTTGTACAAGTAATAAATGTACAAGTTAGTATGTAACATGTAATATGAAACGAGCCATTTATGGTAACACATGTACCGGTATAATATGAAACGGGTCATTTGTTTTGCACATTTTGGAATGTATAACATGTGTTAAGCCACTGTTATAATCTTTTTGTAACCTGACATGTATTCATGTATAAGCTAGTGGTTTACAATGTGTTAAGCCTCTGTTATAATCTTGGTTTAACCTAACATGGTGTCATGTATACCTGGGATAAAATGTGTTAAGCCTCTGTTATAATCTTGGTTTAACCTAACATGGTGTCATGTATAAGCTAGTGGTTTCCAAAACACCATGATGTGTATATACATACTGTAACATGTATTAAGCGACTGAAATATATAACATGTGTTAAGCATCTATTATAACATGTATTAAGACTTCCATAATAGATGCATAAACTCCAATAGTAACTTAATAACAACAGAGTAAACCTGATATAACGTGTGTTAAGCCTCTATTATAACATGTTTTAAGACTTCCAGAATGGATGCATAAACTCCAATAGTGTGTTAAGACTTCCAGAATGTGTTAAGTCCAATAGTAAACTCCAATAGTAATATGTGTTAAAACTTCTAGAATGGATGCATAAACTCCAATAGTAACTTAATAACAACATAGTATACCTGATATAACGTATGTTAAGTCTCTTTTATAACGTGTGTTAAGGCTTCCCTAATGTGTTAAGTCCATACCGTTTTAACATCATGTACTAGACAAAACAATAAGAGTCTCAAAATACATATTACTAGTAAACGAAAATACATAGCACTAAGAAAAATGGTGGAGCTTCCTTTGACAGTCTGCCTTAGCTTTTCAGCGGCTACCTTTGCTGCCTTAGCTTTTCAGTGGCTACCCTTGCTTTATTGTTTGGGTCGGTCTTGAAACGGTTTGTAAACATGTGGGTGTGCGTATGCCATGGAAGTTATAAAAATGTGTTTTCATGTCTCACGTAACACGTGTTATGTTGTACATGGGTTTCATGTCACATGTAACACATGCATGTCCGAGAAGTTCAAACTATAACACGTGTTAGTTGTGTTGTGCTGTAACATAAACATGGTCATGATCCTTGAGCATCTGATCCACGTTTGACGAAACCAACGTTTGCTATAACACGTGTTATTTGTGTTGTGTTGTAACACAAAAATAAAAACCTGTAAATTACATAAACATTTACCCCTTTTAAGAACCATTTTAACAAAAAAAAATCATGTTTCATCTCTAAAACAGCCATTACACAAAAACCTATTAACAACCAGGTTTTATGAATAATTTTTTATATTTTAAGTGTAAAAAATGGAGCCAGACGTTGAATATCATCTTATAAAGTCCATACCTATATCAATTTTAAATTCAATATTTTATTGGTTCAATATTTAAGTGTAAAATAGTAGAACCGTAAATTATAATCATCTTTCAAAAGTTCATACCTACATGCTCAAGTTATCAACTAACATAAACTCCACAAAATCAGAAAAATCCATACGAAATATCCAGAATCAAACATATATGAAAACATATGTTGCATAAAACTAAAAGAGTGTAAAAAACTCACAAATATCAAGATCTGAAACAACATATACAAATCATATTTTATATAAACAAAAAAAAGTGGAAAAAACTCACAAATATCCAAATCTGTAACAATATTATGAAACATGTGGACAAAGGAGATCTAAAAGGAATGGAACAAGATCTGGAAGGGGTTTCCACGTGGATCTGACTTCATATATTAACATCTTCATCACAAAATCACGTTCTTCATCAGGGATTGATCGATCTGATTTTCGTTCTTCACTTCGTTCTTCATCGTTGTCAATGAACCTGTTGGGGAAACTATGGACCGGTGACATTAACTCGGAGGTTGGTGGATTTGTCTCCATGGCCATTAATGGAGAAATGATAATTTGGAGGAGATGATGAAATATGCACTTTCTCTTTCTGTTAAAAGAAGATATAAATTAAAATGAAATGAAATAGGGTAAAAGAAATATGGGGTGACTGATTTGAACACATGAGTTGATTGGCATTAAATGATCATGTCAGATCAAATTGGGAAAATAACTTGGGTTGGGAAATTACTGATATAACCTTGAGAGCAAAAAGGATTAACAAGGGACTATAGCAACGTGGATTAATATAGGCCACAAGTAAGGTTTCCTAAGTTTTCTAAGTAAATGGGGTTTTTTACATAGCATTCTCCTACTCCTAAGTATGTATAAGAGTCCATAAAGTCCAAACTTTAAACTTAGTCACTTGTATTTTATTTTAGAGATTAAACACTTAAAAGCTAAAAAATTGAACAAGTACGAACATAGATCACCAACATAAGTTTTTTTGTAAACTGTCTTCAAAACTAAAAGAAGAAAAATACTAAAAATACTTGTTATAAGTTGTTAGTTTTCACATAAAAACTAGTCTAAGACCACATAGCACATGGGTGAGTGTAAGCTTTTGAAAACAAATTGTAAAACGAAAGAAAAGTAGAGTTTAAAGCGTAGATCTGCACCTTAACAAGCAAGGAGAACGATTGAGGGAAAAAAAGAAGAGGTCTTGAGCTTGAATTTATAAACCAAAGCTTAAACCTTGGACTTGAACTTACGATTTTCAACAATGAGCTTGTTCTGTTTGTTTGTAGAGTAAAAGAATGAGGCTAGTGGGTGGTTTCTAATGTAGTTTGGTGGGGTGTTTATGTCAAATAGTTAAAATCCAAAAATTATTTGTTTTATTCAGGACATTAAGGGGGTGTTTGTTTTTTCTTCAAACATCTTCAAGTGGGCTGATGTCTGCAGGCGCACAGACGTTACCCTTGAAGACTGTTTGTTTTTTTTTTATTTAAAAAGGTCTGAACTCAGCATTTTTCATCTTAAAAAATAAGCTATGGACCCCTTTCTTAAAACATCTTCACACCTCCCTCTTCTCCTCCCTCAAACATCAGCCCCTCCCACCGTCGCTCCTCCTCCTTCTTCGACCTCCCTCTTCTCCTCCGGCGATCTACCACCTCCTCCGGCGACCTCCCTCTTCTCCTCCGGCGACTGATGTGTGTAAAATGCAACATATAAATCACATCAATTAAGGCATAAAACCAACCCTTTTTAAGTACTAATGTTGGAAAAAGAGTGTTTTTGTCTTCCTTTTGTATTTTCAGGATGTAATAAGCTCAAAATCACAAAAGAAGCAAAAAGACAACTAATTCTAGCATAAATACAAGAAAAGGAACAAAAGTGGACTGCCCGGACCCTCAACGGCACCTCCCAAGGCAAAGGAGAAGAAACAGAGTCTGAACACGCCCCGTGCCCCCGTGTTCACCTTCTGTAAGTTTTCGTTACTGGCAGTTCACCACGGGGCCGTGTCCATTGGAAACGGGGCCGTGTCCAGACTGCCAGTAACACAAATCTTTGCTTTTAAACCCACTTTACACATTCTAATCAACCAAAAACATTAATTTTGGACACATTGAGGACAATGTGTAATTTAAGTGTGGGGGGGATGTTAAAACCTTGAAATTTTGCAAAATCCTAAACACAAGCCTTACACAAAACTCTATTGGAACCGCTAAACATCCCAAATTTTTTCAAAAAACTTTTTCATTTTTTTTATTATTTACTTGTCTTAGTTTAAGTTGGGAATAACAAGTTCTAAAAAGGTTATATTTTTACAAGTTTACAACCGATAGCGTCGTGATAAAAAAGGAACCAACATAAGAAAATTATGAAACGGCATAACAAGCTTAGTTAAAAATTTGATTATATATACTTGATCACATTAAAAACCCATTCCCACAAAAGTGAGTTTTGAGCCTTTATTGAGCATAAAAATATACACAACTTTAGACTAAATGCTCATTTTTCGTTTCTTGTGTGAATAGCCGCTTGGTTCTTACAAATCTAGAACTTGCCACGACGATACATTCCCGGTCCTTACCAACTTAAACCCAAGTAAGTAAATGATGGAGGCATTAGGACTAACCATTTTTCTTTCAAAACCATTATTTTTCATTTTTTTTATCACCTACCCAAAAATCCCCCTAGATAGCCCCTTTGAGCCTAAACCTTTCATTTCATTACCCCAAAAACCCTCTTTACCCACCAAAACCTTTTTTATGTTTCACCCTTTATTTTAGTAACAAGCTCGGTTTTTCGTAAACTTGCCCTTTCATGTGACGTACAAAAAAAAAAAAAAAAAACAATAGTGATGAAGTCAAAAACAAACAAAAGCTATTTAAAAAAGCTTGTTTGGAGAAATACTTCAAAAAAATAAAAAGTCACTAAAAACAAGGCATTTTACGAAAACCGACGCTTTTTACGATTTTCGCCCTTTTTACTAACCACTAACCCAACCACCCACCTTTAACCCAAGCCTAACCCTTCACCCCAAAAGTCCTCTTGATATTTACAAAGGTAAAAAGTTAAAAAGGAGAAGGATTGATTGCTTGGCAAGCCTATGGAAGGCGTAAGTTCCATGCCGCTCTCGAGTGATTCACTAAAATATACACCTTCGGCCGAGTGTTGAGTGATCTCCCGTGAGGTATGTGAACTCGTATATAAATGGAATTTTAATAAGGCATGTTATGCCCAAATAAGTAATTTATCTTATGAAACGTTCAAATTAAATCATAACGAATAGGATTGTAAATAAATAAAAATAAAACTTACAAAGACCTTGGATTCCCGACACTCTAGGACAAGCTAAAAACCTTCTCTTCTACCTATTCCATTTGGGAGTGTAAGCCACATTTAGAGAGTTTTGCTTGAGGACAAGCAAAAGTTCAAGTGTGGGGGTATTTGATGTGTGTAAAATGCAACATATAAATCACATCAATTAAGGCATAAAACTAACCCTTTTTAAGTACTAATGTTGGAAAAAGAGTGTTTTTGTCTTCCTTTTGTATTTTCAGGATGTAATAAGCTCAAAATCACAAAAGAAGCAAAAAGACAACTAATTCTAGCATAAATACAAGAAAAGGAACAAAAGTGGACTGCCCGGACCCTCAACGGCACCTCCCACGGCAAAGGAGAAGAAACAGAGTTTGAACACGCCCCGTGTCCAGCGAACACGGGGGCGTGCCCAGGAAGCAGCAGAAAAGACAAACCAGTAGAAGCTTCCATTGCCCACCACGGGGCCGTGTCCAGCGGGCACGGGGGCGCGGTGAAAGTACAGCAGGCGCATTAATTGTAATTCGCAATTACAATTAATGAAGAGAGAGAATGTCAGACGGGCACGGGGCCGTGTCCAGCCTTCTGTTCAGCCTATAAATAGAGGAGCTTGGTTTCATTCTCTCTCATCCCTTGGCACACCACCTCTCTCACACTTCATCCACCACCTACCACCACCATAACACCATCATCCACCACCATCATCCATTGTCCATCGTAGAGTGTGTGAGTCGTCTCGGGATCCAAGATTGATCGTAAGAGTTCTTGACAATCAAGGCCATGTTTGCCTAAGTCTCTTACATCACTTGGTGAAGACAAGTGTTTAGTATAATACTTTTTATTTTTAATCTTTTGCACTTTTTATTTGGTTTTGTATTAATGACTTTAATAACTAGTTACTTATGTTGAAGGTGATCTTTCCTTATCGTTTGTCCGTGGTGTCTTGGCATTATTTTACTGTCTATATAAAATAAAAGATTTTCACCATTCATATCTCCACGGTCTATATGGAGGTATGTTGGCTACCTGGTCGGGGGTTAAGGGAACGGTTTGGTAAGGGTCTTGCCCTTGTTCAGCGTTTAGAGGTCCTGCTTGGGACCTGGGTCAAATTTAGTAGGATCTCCTTCAATGCCCATAGGTATTGGATGGCGGGGATCCAAACTCTTTGACCCCCTCATAAGTTAACTACTATTAATACTATAACCCGGCTATTTAGGACTGTATCCCTGCTGACTCAGACTACTTAGCCGAGGGTAACGTCACCGCCAAAAGCGGGGCCTACCACAATTTGCATTAATAACTTAATTCATTATCTTTCAATAATCCGACCCTTTAGGATTGTATCCTTGCTGACTCAAACTACTGGGTTGAGGGTAACGTCGCCTTCAAAAGAGGGGCCTACTACAATAACTAAGATAATCTCTTAAACAAGTGCAAAAGTGCAAAAATAATCAAAGGTTATACTAATACACGTGTCGGATCCAAGTGATTCATCTTGTCTATCTGTTTTTATTTTATTTTATTTTTCAGCATTTAGTTAGTTTTTATTTTTCTTAGTTTAAAACATTTTTCTCACTTTTTGATTTGATTAGACGTTGAGGATAAACCGGTACTAAAAGCTCTTGTGTCCTTGGACGACCTCGGTATCTTACCAACACTATACTACGTCCACGATGGGTGCACTTGCCCATATGTGTGTTTAGTGTTAGTGAATATCGTGTTTTATAAATTTAAAACTTGGCTAAAAGTGTAAAAAGGGCTTAAATACTCATCTAATTTATATTACACCTAACGCACATCAAGTTTTTGGCGCCGCTGCCGGGGACACAAGGATTTTAAGAAAGCTTAAAATCGACGGCCTAATCAGTTTTTCAAAACCTTTTCAAAACGCGCGCATTTTTTCTGCATTTTAGTTTAGTTTTGCATTTACAGTAGCCTGAACACGGGGCCGTGCTCGCTGAACACGCCCCCGTGCTGCATATTTTTAGTTAAATACCCAGATACAGAGTCTGACCACGGGGCCGTGCTCGCTGAACACGCCCCCGTGCTCAACGTGACCAGCAAATTTAATTAAAACGCCCAGATACAGATCCTGACCACGGGGCCGTGTTCACTCAACACGGGGCCGTGTCCAGCTTCTGTTTCCGTATTTATTTTTGTTTTCTGGTCCCGAGACTCAGTTGTGATCTGTTGAGTGATTCTTATGGATCAATACTCAAGAGGTTACAACTACACCTATGATGAGGATGATTATAGGGGTAATTATTGCACTAATTGTCGTAACGCACGCTCGGTTCAATATAATAACTCATATCAACCATCCAATTCATACAACCATTATGAGGAGCCCAGGTACGAACCATCAACTTCATACACATCCTATGAAGACCAAAGGTATGAACCTCCTCCCTCATACTCATATTTTGATGAACCAAGGTATGAGCCTTCATACTCATACTTTGAAGACTCAAGATATGAGCCACCACCTTCATATACTTATTATGAGGAACCATGGCATGAACAACCCACCTCATATGAGTACTATGAAAAACAAAGTTTCGACCCTTATCCATCATATACTTACAGTGAAGAACAATGGTGTGAACCATCTACTTCATATGAGTACTATGAGGAGCCAAGGATCGAACAACCGGATTCAAGCTTTGAGGATCCAAATTCTTTTTCTCTCACCGAAGTAACTAATAGGATATTGGAAAAACTTAAAACTATCGAACGTTATATAAAAGAATCTCGCGCAAGGGAAGAGGAATCCCGCGCAAGAGAAGAATTAAAAATTGATAATAACGTAGATGTCACACCCCGAATTTCCACGTGTCACCGGTGGGCCCGGTGGGGGTAACGTGACGTAGTTGATAACATCATAGTCAAACAACACAATATATAAATGCACAGCGGAAGCAGAAATAGATTCATTTCAACTTTACATAAACGTAATATTTAATATCACAAGTAGTTGAAACGGATCCACAGGCGGATCAAATAAAATAAGATAAATGTTCAACAGACTTTAGACGCCTAGAACTTGCAAGATTCCTTACTAACGCCCTGAGCAGCTTCCAGCCTATTACGTACTTGTACCTGTCACTTAGACTTTGGAAAATACGTCAGTTTTCACTGGTAAATACACTCAACTGACTCATTTGAAAAGAGTTTATGAAAATTGGTTTAGGCGCACAAGGCACAAAACTATTTTGACACTTGATTAAGATGCACAAGGCAATATTAATCTTTTATACTTGGGACAAACTATATCTCATGTTATCAGTTTTACATAACTTGCTCTACATACGGGGCCCGGTCCTATGCCGGTTCAAGATTAATCGACACACCACTATTCCCTTATTGGGAATCCCTTATTGGGTATAATCAATTAATAGCATAAAGCATCTGTCAGGTGTATGCCTACACCCCGTGCTTAGGTCGTGGCCATTGCATTTAATGAGTCAAGGATATCCAGGACACGGTCGCATTAACCCCCAATGTTTCAGTCAAGCAATACGAATTAAAACAGGTTATTTGAATTTCCCGAAACATTGGTCTTCGAATCCCATACCTGACCATGCGGTATTTATAATACCGTATCCCAAGCCCGTAATAGGGAAAATAAGTTAAGAGTATTTACCTGAGCTAGCTCCTGTCTTAAATTGCAAGAATTATAATAACTCAGCCGTATTCACTTAAGTAAGCGTAGGTACAATTTACCGGAAGGCTCTAGTCTGGAACGATGGTATAAATAACCAATTAGAATACTAACGGGTCTTTAATTAAGCATAAGCTTAGACCGGTTAGTTTTAAGGAAATATACGGTTCAAGCGCACGATTAAGCGAAGACCGGATAGAACGTGATTTAGACCCGACAAGTTTTGAATACTTGTATAATATGGGTATACAAAATACATTCTGGATTTTGAGACAAAAATGATAACGTTTGACCCGTTTCGGTCAATTTACACAAACTAGTTACGTAAACCGAACCGAACGCGAAAAGGGCGATACGGGTAGACAAATGATTCAAATGCAAGTTCCCTGATATAATAAGCTTTAAATATGATATAATATCAGTAAGTTATGTTCTATATTGCCCGGAATAATTTTAAACTCAATTTATGCCTTAGAAGGGCATTTTGGTCATTTAAAAGATAATAAAAGAGTAAAATTAGAACTCTGAGTTTCGGGTCTGGTTCATACAGTAATTATACTTAATATAACATATTATATCAGTAGGGTATGACCCATATACCAAATTTATCAATTAAAACCAAACTATGCACCGTAGGGGTATTTTAGTAATTTCACAAGGGCTAAAAGTGCCAAAACTGGAAGTCTGAGTTCATATACTTATACTTACTGTTTTTATATGAAAATATGCTAAACACATCAGTAGGTATAGGTCTTATATGTTTAAAACAAGTATAACGCTTACTATGCGCTTAAAACGCTAAATATGCGATTTAAGGGCGTTTTCGGGTTTTCAAATTAAATTTGAGATTTTTATATTTCTAGAATACTTAAAATAATTTATTCATCGTATAAAATTAGTAGAAAAAGGTTTCGGGTCAAAAGGATGTGTAAAACTCATTTTATGGCTAAAACGGTCAAAACCGACATAAGCCGAAATGACTAGGCGATCTAGGATCCGTTCAGCCAAAAATTAATTAAAAATCATCAAAATTCCCAGAATATTATATTACATCAGTTGGTAAAAAGTTTTATACCAAAACGTGGCCAGAAATAGGTCATATGCGAAAAGGGCCGTTTATGTAAATTTATAATATAGTTTTACGCTAATGGCCATAACTCACAATCTGGACCACCAACTGATCCGAAATTTTCGGTGCAAGTTTATATATTAGAAATAAAGATTTCTATCCTTTCACTTTTCCAAAAATCCCGTTTTAAATCAAAAAGGGCAAAATAGTCAACTTTATGCACAAATCGGAAACATGCATTCGAATAGACTAAGCATAGACTCAATCAAAGAAAATTCCAGAAAGTTTAACTAAAATAAAAATAGTCAAAAATACTTTCCAATACAGATCTCGAACATGCATGTACGAATTCGAATCGATAGTCTACGGAATAATCGTTTTACAAGACTTTCGGTTCCGATTCGTGGCTATACTATAGATTGTCGAGTTGATGATGATTAAAACACATTCTTATATGTATTACAAGTTATTTATGATGATCAATCAGGTTGCATGTCATCTATATCATTAATCATGTCATTTTTCACAAAAATCGCTTCTGTTGACTTTTTAGAAATAGGTTTGACTCGACATTTATCATGCATGTAGTGGGAATCAGGTAGTACCCTTTAGAGGGTTTGTTTCCCACATAAATACCAATCTATAACAAGTTTCAATTCGAGAAATGACTGAAAGAAATCCGTTTAATCGGAAAGTCAAAGGTTATGAACACCCAGTTTGACTTTTATCAATAATCACAACAAGAATGGATTAAGGAACGAATTGAAAGCTTACAAAGGTTCTATAGGAGTTTAGTGGACACTAGAAGTCGGCCTTGATGATCAGATTATCTCCAGAGAAGCTTTGAGAGCTCTTGCAAGTCTTGGTGTTCTTGTTCACAATTGTAAATGCCAAGAAATGAGATGAATTCGGATTTAAAGCAGAGTTTTTGAGGTTTACTGTTGATGTAGGCATGCAAGGAATGTTATTGGCTCAATTGGAGGTGCCACCAGCTGTTACCAACATCAAATTCGGGCCAAACTACCCATTTTTCGAATTTCTGTCGCTGGGCAACCCACGCGGCCCGCTTGGGCTTTCCCAGGCGGGTCGCCTGACCCTCCTGATCAGCCAACAACTTTTAAACTTTGGCAGAAATGGTCCCTGAGCTTGTATGCGATGTTTCGGCTACTTTTCTCGACCCGTAAACCCCCAATCTTGGTTTCTAAGAACCTTAGGACTTTTACCAACATGGTAATGCCCTCGGATAACTTTGCGCTCAACCGAAAAGCCCTGAAATTCGACGTTGACGCTTTTAGTCCCTTAAGTACGGTTTTGGCCATAACTTTCTCATACGTTGACGAAACTTCATGAAATTTTAACCACATATTCTAGTGAGTATATTTTAGCTATACAAAGCTTCGGGTCTGTCAAAAGTTCACTCAGAGGTATAAATTAAACATGTTGACACTTTTGGCCCCTATAGTTTGAAATACTTCACTTTTGTGCAATTTCCGCGTCGTATGATCCATGAACCATCCGTTTAAGGTTATAAACATTATGTAGGGTTATCATAGAGCCTATTTATCCATTGTTGACACTTTGGACCCTTACGTTCCATAGTTTTCACTGTTTGTCACTTTTAGTCCCTCTAAAGTATGTTTTCACATAACGGAACCTTATGACACGTGTCAAGACATTATTGGACGAAATTTTTCGAGGTGTTACATCCTCACCCCCTTAAAAGAAATCTCGACCCCGAGATTTATTCAAACAAATGGGGATATTTTTCTTTCATCGTGGATTCCACTTCCCACGTGTATTCGGGTCCTCTACGGGCATCCCGCTTGACCTTAACAATAGGCACGTGCTTCCCTCGAAGCTTCTTTACCTGTCGATCCTCAATCGACAAAGGTTTTTCCAAAATTTTTAGACTTTCGTCTATGTGTATCTGTGTGCGGTATAACCAGTGATTCGTCAGCGAAACACTTCTTCAAATTACAGATGTGGAACGCATTATGAATAGCGTTAAGTTCTTCAGGCAAGTTTAACTTATAAGCAACTGCCCTGACACGTTCGATGATCTCGAAGGGTCTTATGTACCTCGGGCTTAGCTTTGCCTTTCTTACCAAATCGCATCACCCCCTCCCAGGGTGATACCTTAAGTAACACTTTATCACTTACATCGAAGTGAATATCTTTGCGCTTTGGATCCGCATAACTTTTCTGCCTATCCCTGGCAGCTTTCAAACGATCGCGAATCTGAACGATCTTGTCTGTCGTCTCAAAGACGATATCTGGTCCTGACAATTGGACATCTCCAACTTCTGCCCAACAAATGGGCGATCTATACTTTCTACCGTATAAGGCCTCCAAAGGCGCGGCCCTAATACTAGTATGGTAGCTATTGTTATAGGAGAATTCTATCAAGGGTAGGCGGTTATCCCAACTGCCACCTAAATTAATCACACATGCTCGAGGCATGTCTTCCAATGTTTGGATGGTACGCTCACTCTGTCCGTCCGTCTGCCAACCGTTATGTGATGATGCTCCTTGACTCATTGGGGAAACATATCCTTAAATCCTTAGGGTGTAATACATTGCGAGCTCCACCAAGCTCCTTCAACAGGTTTTAGCTCATAAGTTATTTGATCTTGATATATTCGATTACTTCGAATGATTTCATATATTCAGAGCTTACTAGCCTGACAATTAACAGATTGGCACACCTTTCCAGGGTGATATCTTTTGTTGAACCTTATTTCTTAACAAGAACTTAGGAGGTTTGCTAATTCCATGAATCCTTGATTCTCTGCCGAATACTGGCAACTTATAGATGGTTATGGATTTGCTCAATCTTATTCGTTGTTCCCAAGGCAACTTTTAGATCTTGATAATTGGACTTACCAATTTTCTGTCTAGCAATAGATGTTTAACATCTTATCTATACAAGGTCTCCCAAAGGAGCAGCCTTGATACTTGTATAACAACTGTTATAGACAAGCTAATCTTAAGGTGAGATGGTTATTCCAATCACTGCTTAAAACTAACTTTAAGGGGTAGCTAATCCTTTAAGTCAGTCGAATAAATCGACGATCCTGGCAGCAATTTGGGGATTCCTATTTATTGCCTAAATAGGGTTGCGGTAATCAATGCATAAGCAAGATGAACCGTCTTTCTTATTTACTAAAAATCGGAGTTCTTAGAACCTTGAATTTTGGCTTTACGAAACCTTATCCAAAACTTATTTATTTGGCTCTTAGTTCTTCCTATTTCGTTGGTAATAACAGATATAAGATTCTTACATTAATTGCAGCCCTAAGCGGGATGTTTGTCCTAACATCCTCTTGCTTCTCAGAAGGTAACCATGGTAATTCTTATAAAGAAGGTAATTATGATACATAGAGATGTCAGAGATTTACGAAATCTCAGGCTTTAGCTTATCTATCGCTTTCGGTGTCAGATAAATGACATATTCCCTTTACCATTACAAGGATGCCCTAAGTAGAGATACTTATAAGGACATTTTTATATTGGATATCTCCTTTGAATACTACTAGTCGACTTTAGTACAATATGACCATTGGAATATCTTCGGGGATCCCATGCATTAAACCTCCATACTGATCAGGCATGGAAGCAATCTATGGGACACACTAGGATACGCAAATCCTCATATGGTACTCTTATCAAACATAGTTTGGCATTCGCAGACGATAGAAAACAATGAGGAAAAATAATAAAATAAAATAATTAGTATATATTGTCGTACTCTTTCTGGGGAAGAGTACTCCAGATTCTTATGTAAGGATTATCTCCGAGGATGGGAGAGAGGTCATTAAAGATTCCATTGGTAAATTATACCTCATATTTAATATATGAAGTCCTTATGAATGTAATCCAGAGTTTGCTAAGCTTATGGTCTGCTAAAGGTTTATTATCCCTTGCCTTAATGTAAAAATATACTTGGCAGACATTATCAATGCTAAATGGCAAAGGACGTACCTATTGCTATTATCGATGTGCACTGTCTCAGGTATTCAACCGGTAGTCTAGGCGGTTCCTTTCTTATTCTTTCCAGACCTAGCTGCTCCTTTCTTGGCAGCCTTAGGGCAATTAGTACTGATGTGCCCCTTTTCACCACAGCTGAAACAGTTTGCATCTTTCATGTCCCTACATTCGTGGGACTGGTGGCCAGTTCTTTTACAGATGCCACATTGCCTTATCTTTTGGTTTAATCGACACTGCCCCCAATGTCTTCTCTTGCAGGCTTTGCATGTAGGCTTTTTGTTGGAATCCTGTTGGTTATTGTTGAGCTTGGATTTGCTCTTCTTAGGATTCTGAGAGTCATCCTCCTCCCTTTGTCTTTTGTCATTAGTTTCCTCCATGAACGACTTTTGCCTCACTACATCTAGAGTGAGAGACAAGGATAGATCTACAGCTGATCTGTAGTTGGTTGGCCTCGAAGCCTTAACATCCCCTTTTATTTCTGGTGCCAAACCACCGATGAAACGCGCAATGCGTCTTGGTTCCGGGGTGATTAAATAGGGTACTAGTCTAGATAGGGAGTTGAAGTCGGTAACATACTGCTGACAATTTAGGTTTTTCATTGTGAGATTCAGAAAATCTGTCTCCACCTTTTCCACTTCGTGCTGTGGACAGTAGTTCTCTTTGATAAGGTCCGCAAACTTGGACCATCCCATAAGGTATAGGGGAATTTTCCCCGTGGACTGCATCATGGTCTTCCACCATACTAGAGCCTCTCCTTTAAAAGATTGTGAAACAAATTTTACTACGTCCTTATCAGCACAATCGCTGATGTCCACAACCGTTTCCATTTCCTCAAGCCATTCCATAGCATCAATTGCTCCTTTTTCGCCATTGAAATCTCTGGGTTTGCATGAGACGAAATATTTGTAAGTGCACCCGCCCTCAGTTGAACGGGGCTTATCATAGAGTACTAACTCCTGAGGTTCGCTCTTTTCATCTGAAGAGTGAACGGAGCTCTCCTTACGAGCTGATGTATGCGTTTCCGTATGGATCTTTGAGTGAGTGACACTCGGTTCCTTTTTATTCTCAAGCACCTTATCCACAACTTCACTAATTGCTGCGCTAATCAAGGCCTGAAGAGTAGTGCCATTAACATTTACATTTATACTTGCATTCTTGTTTTTAGCCGCTGCACTGCTGTGCGCTTCGTCGGAAACCTCCATTCTGGAGCCTTGGTACTAACACCAAAAATAACGTATGCTTAGATGCAAGTTATTATGAGATCATCGTAACGGATGATTTATAAAGTCATGGTATCACTAAACCATAATGGCTGTTAGGTTTATAACTTCCTTATAGTATGCTACTAGAAAGTATGTCAATTATATTTAGCCTAGGTCAAAAAGGACCATCAATTGTGTTTATGGTTTGGACCGAGTCCATTACCTATTGACTGAGGATCACAATGTCACAACTGTCCTTATCATAACGACAATCTTTAGATAGTTGGAAGGCTTGTCATGAAGGACATTAATATTCATAGGCCCGAAGGCCTTGTCATAAAGGACATACAAAATATGGTACATAAGGCATTAATATATAAGCCGCAATCTTATTGGATCAGAGATCTTAAGGTTCGAACATAGTTCTTCACCTTTGGACAGAGAGTCAAAGACTACAACCGTCATCTTTTGAAAGATAATTTATTTGCCACAAAGGCTAGTCAATGTACATCATTCTGACTAACTAGATGATTGTGAGCCCCAGAGGAGTCAGCCATGGTGAAGCCTTGAAGGCCAACTAACCATGAAGTAATAGCTTACTTAATTATAGGGAATTGTCGAACTTGATAATTTAAATAGCCATGGTGCAAACAAACCATATAGGCTAATAGATAGTATTTAGTTTATTTGATCATGTTTTGCCTAGATTTTTTTTTAATAAACCATCTTTGGCGTTTAAATGGAATAAATCCTTTATACTTACTAGACAGGGGACATAAGTCACGACTGTCAGTGTCATAGCGACATCTTATATAGCACAACGGCTTGTTCCATAGGACTTTTTGATGGCACAGAAGCCTTATCACTAGGGAAATTTTAAAACATAACCAATGATTCCTTTGGATCGGAAAATTTCATAATTTATTGTCTTGACAAGAAGTTATGAAATAAAACTATCGTTTTCATGTATGCATCCTTGCCCGTAGGCATACATCCCAGGTGGGTGTTTAGATGTGTACATCATGTTCGACGTTTATTAGCCATGATTCCTATCGATCATATAGGCTTATTAAGGGGTTTGGAAGTTCCTAATATAGAGGTGGCCATCGTGATTTTATCGCATCACTGTTGTCGGGAGTGTTAACACGTTTTCAAGTGTTAATCAGGATCTGAATCTCTTCTAATCAGGTTTTACCGTCTTAGCAAGGTCTTCAATGACATTCAAGCTAGGTCAAACCTTTTAAGATTCTCCTTTAATACATACACTTAACGGAAAAGGAATAAAGTTTATTTCATTCAGGATTTTTATCATGAATCCTAATTTATAAGTGAGTAATAGCACAAATGGCCTAGTCGAGTAGACAAGTTTAATTTATAAGCCATGATCGTCTGGGATCGAGGCATTTAGTAATAGCACAAAAGGCTTAGTCACGTGGACAAGTTTAATTTATAAGCCATGATCGTCTGGGATCAAGGCATTACAATTTATCCTAGTTATAAATCATTACGGATATTGAGGTGGCACCAAGGCCTAGTCACAAGGACATTTATAAATTATAAGCTAGGATTTCAAAGAATCAAAGCCTTGAGGTTTGAACCTAGTTCATTACCTTTTTCTGACAGGGAGTCATAGCTACCTCTGTATTTATTAAAATTTCTGGCCCGTGGGCCTATCAATTAACATCTCGTAAGATGTTAAGACATATAGTCATTGTACTGATGATACGTTCAGCGGTCAAAGTAATGACATGACGCCATGATCTGTGTCATTAATTTAATCAACTGTCGTTCAGTGGTCATAATGATGACATGACGGCATGATTAGCACTTAATTTAAATCATCTGTCATTCAGCGGTCATAATAATGACATAACGACAGGAATAGTACTTTAATTTGAATCAATTGTCGTTCAGCGGTCATAATATTGTCATGACGACCAGATTATCGTCTAGAGGGCTTTTGAGCATAGCTCACCCCCTTAGGACGGGGAATCTCCAAAGATTCACAACTGTCGATGTCGCAATCGGACAGTGTATTATAGCTCGTGGCACTTCATCTTTAAGGGATGATTATTTTACTTACAGGGAATTTTAAATAAATCCCAATTTTCAAATTTATTACCCGTAGGCATCAAGTCATTATCAGACTTGTATACAGATATAATCTGTAGATAATTTATAAAAAGAGTGGCTTGTTGTGATTTTACAGGTCACGCTTAGCCAGGGGTGTTAACATGTTTACATATGTTAACAGAGATTTGAATCTTTTCAACCAGGTTTTACCATATTGGCCAGGCCTTTTATTAAGACATTCAAGCTAGGTTTTACCTTACTAAGATTCTTGTTAAATGGCAAATCAAATAAAAATTGATATTTTCCATTTATTTAATATTTCTTATTTAGAATGAAAGTCCAAACGTAATCATTCCATTATATAAAAGTAAAAGTATAAAGTTGCCCTAAGCGGGACTTGAAAGGAATAATGTCGTCCTCGTAGGGACTGAAAGATAAATATGTCCTTATAAGGACTAATAAGGAAACGATCTTCAGTAAAAGGAGTTTCTTCTTCATCTTATTTCTGAATGCTTTCTCCTTGGATGTTCATTTCACTTTAGCTGTGGTACGAAGCTCAGCATCTCGGGACTCCGGGTGTGGAGAACTCCTATTACGGCTCCTTCGCTTGGCGAGTATCCAATATATAAAATAATTGGAAGCAGTAAATTCCAGATTAGAATCGGGAGTATTCCTATGTTAAGTCTAGACTCAGATGGTTAAGGAATGTGCTATTGTGTCATTGAGATTAAACACAAAAGGCTAGTGTTTAATTCACTCAATGTTGGCTCTGATACCAACCTGTCACACCCCGAATTTCCACGTGTCACCGGTGGGCCCGGTGGGGGTAACGTGACGTAGTTGATAACATCATAGTCAAACAACACAATATATAAATGCACAGCGGAAGCAGAAATAGATTCATTTCAACTTTACATAAACGTAATATTTAATATCACAAGTAGTTGAAACGGATCCACAGGCGGATCAAATAAAATAAGATAAATGTTCAACAGACTTTAGACACCTAGAACTTGCAAGATTCCTTACTAACGCCCTGAGCAGCTTCCAGCCTATTACGTACTTGTACCTGTCACTTAGACTTTGGAAAATACGTCAGTTTTCACTGGTAAATACACTCAACTGACTCATTTGAAAAGAGTTTATGAAAATTGGTTTAGGCGCACAAGGCACAAAACTATTTTGACACTTGATTAAGATGCACAAGGCAATATTAATCTTTTATACTTGGGACAAACTATATCTCATGTTATCAGTTTTACATAACTTGCTCTACATACGGGGCCCGGTCCTATGCCGGTTCAAGATTAATCGACACACCACTATTCCCTTATTGGGAATCCCTTATTGGGTATAATCAATTAATAGCATAAAGCATCTGTCAGGTGTATGCCTACACCCCGTGCTTAGGTCGTGGCCATTGCATTTAATGAGTCAAGGATATCCAGGACACGGTCGCATTAACCCCCAATGTTTCAGTCAAGCAATACGAATTAAAACAGGTTATTTGAATTTCCCGACACATTGGTCTTCGAATCCCATACCTGACCATGCGGTATTTATAATACCGTATCCCAAGCCCGTAATAGGGAAAATAAGTTAAGAGTATTTACCTGAGCTAGCTCCTGTCTTAAATTGCAAGAATTATAATAACTCAGCCGTATTCACTTAAGTAAGCGTAGGTACAATTTACCGGAAGGCTCTAGTCTGGAACGATGGTATAAATAACCAATTAGAATACTAACGGGTCTTTAATTAAGCATAAGCTTAGACCGGTTAGTTTTAAGGAAATATACGGTTCAAGCGCACGATTAAGCGAAGACCGGATAGAACGTGATTTAGACCCGACAAGTTTTGAATACTTGTATAATATGGGTATACAAAATACATTCTGGATTTTGAGACAAAAATGATAACGTTTGACCCGTTTCGGTCAATTTACACAAACTAGTTACGTAAACCGAACCGAACGCGAAAAGGGCGATACGGGTAGACAAATGATTCAAATGCAAGTTCCCTGATATAATAAGCTTTAAATATGATATAATATCAGTAAGTTATGTTCTATATTGCCCGGAATAATTTTAAACTCAATTTATGCCTTAGAAGGGCATTTTGGTCATTTAAAAGATAATAAAAGAGTAAAATTAGAACTCTGAGTTTCGGGTCTGGTTCATACAGTAATTATACTTAATATAACATATTATATCAGTAGGGTATGACCCATATACCAAATTTATCAATTAAAACCAAACTATGCACCGTAGGGGTATTTTAGTAATTTCACAAGGGCTAAAAGTGCCAAAACTGGAAGTCTGAGTTCATATACTTATACTTACTGTTTTTATATGAAAATATACTAAACACATCAGTAGGTATAGGTCTTATATGTTTAAAACAAGTATAACGCTTACTATGCGCTTAAAACGCTAAATATGCGATTTAAGGGCGTTTTCGGGTTTTCAAATTAAATCTGAGATTTTTATATTTCTAGAATACTTAAAATAATTTATTCATCGTATAAAATTAGTAGAAAAAGGTTTCGGGTCAAAAGGATGTGTAAAACTCATTTTATGGCTAAAACGGTCAAAACCGACATAAGCCGAAATGACTAGGCGATCTAGGATCCGTTCAGCCAAAAATTAATTAAAAATCATCAAAATTCCCAGAATATTATATTACATCAGTTGGTAAAAAGTTTTATACCAAAACGTGGCCAGAAATAGGTCATATGCGAAAAGGGCCGTTTATGTAAATTTATAATATAGTTTTACGCTAATGGCCATAACTCACAATCTGGACCACCAACTGATCCGAAATTTTCGGTGCAAGTTTATATATTAGAAATAAAGATTTCTATCCTTTCACTTTTCCAAAAATCCCGTTTTAAATCAAAAAGGGCAAAATAGTCAACTTTATGCACAAATCGGAAACATGCATTCGAATAGACTAAGCATAGACTCAATCAAAGAAAATTCCAGAAAGTTTAACTAAAATAAAAATAGTCAAAAATACTTTCCAATACAGATCTCGAACATGCATGTACGAATTCGAATCGATAGTCTACGGAATAATCGTTTTACAAGACTTTCGGTTCCGATTCGTGGCTATACTATAGATTGTCGAGTTGATGATGATTAAAACACATTCTTATATGTATTACAAGTTATTTATGATGATCAATCAGGTTGCATGTCATCTATATCATTAATCATGTCATTTTTCACAAAAATCGCTTCTGTTGACTTTTTAGAAATAGGTTTGACTCGACATTTATCATGCATGTAGTGGGAATCAGGTAGTACCCTTTAGAGGGTTTGTTTCCCACATAAATACCAATCTATAACAAGTTTCAATTCGAGAAATGACTGAAAGAAATCCGTTTAATCGGAAAGTCAAAGGTTATGAACACCCAGTTTGACTTTTATCAATAATCACAACAAGAATGGATTAAGGAACGAATTGAAAGCTTACAAAGGTTCTATAGGAGTTTAGTGGACACTAGAAGTCGGCCTTGATGATCAGATTATCTCCAGAGAAGCTTTGAGAGCTCTTGCAAGTCTTGGTGTTCTTGTTCACAATTGTAAATGCCAAGAAATGAGATGAATTCGGATTTAAAGCAGAGTTTTTGAGGTTTACTGTTGATGTAGGCATGCAAGGAATGTTATTGGCTCAATTGGAGGTGCCACCAGCTGTTACCAACATCAAATTCGGGCCAAACTACCCATTTTTCGAATTTCTGTCGCTGGGCAACCCACGCGGCCCGCTTGGGCTTTCCCAGGCGGGTCGCCTGACCCTCCTGATCAGCCAACAACTTTTAAACTTTGGCAGAAATGGTCCCTGAGCTTGTATGCGATGTTTCGGCTACTTTTCTCGACCCGTAAACCCCCAATCTTGGTTTCTAAGAACCTTAGGACTTTTACCAACATGGTAATGCCCTCGGATAACTTTGCGCTCAACCGAAAAGCCCTGAAATTCGACGTTGACGCTTTTAGTCCCTTAAGTACGGTTTTGGCCATAACTTTCTCATACGTTGACGAAACTTCATGAAATTTTAACCACATATTCTAGTGAGTATATTTTAGCTATACAAAGCTTCGGGTCTGCCAAAAGTTCACTCAGAGGTATAAATTAAACATGTTGACACTTTTGGCCCCTATAGTTTGAAATACTTCACTTTTGTGCAATTTCCGCGTCGTATGATCCATGAACCATCCGTTTAAGGTTATAAACATTATGTAGGGTTATCATAGAGCCTATTTATCCATTGTTGACACTTTGGACCCTTACGTTCCATAGTTTTCACTGTTTGTCACTTTTAGTCCCTCTAAAGTATGTTTTCACATAACGGAACCTTATGACACGTGTCAAGACATTATTGGACGAAATTTTTCGAGGTGTTACAGTAGAGGTAGTTGAAAGTGTAAGAATGGAAGAACAAGAAAGTGAAAAACCGACACATGAGTTAAACAACGAAAAAGGTGAGTCCGATAATGTTAAAATTCAAGAAGAGACTAGTTTTGAGGAAATTATTCTCTTGTCACCTACTTTCGAAAATCATTGTTTAATAACCCCTCATGCTAAGTTTTTAAAAGAGTTAAACATTAGTGCTAAAATCAAAGACTTAGTAAGTGTTAAGTTAACGAATGATCAAACTTCGCTAATAAAAGAGGATCCTTTTGAAATTAACATTACACCGGTTCCATGTTTCTTTCAAAATTCATTTATTAGTAATATCACCATTGATAAAGATCTTTGTGTTAACATAATGCCTAACTACATTTTTGAAAAATTAAGTGTTAGTGATTTTACTCAACTTCAAATACCCATTTTTCTATCCGATCGGAAAGTAATGAAATCAATCGGTGTAGTTGAAGATGTTTTGGTTCAAACAAATCAAATGGTAATCCCAACCGACTTCGTCATCTTAGATGACGCCCCCTTAGTCTTGGGAAAACCTTTTGTACAAACTCATAAAGCTTTGAAAAACCGGAAATTCAACAATCTACCTCTTCAATTAGGGGCATTCAAAAGGAGCATAGATCTTGAGCGTTCAATGAAATATCCTTTTGGCAACAATGACCCCCTAATTGAAGATGAAGCTGAACCACCCGATACAACCAACGAAGAAGACCACTTTGTCGAAGAAGAGATAGCCATAGAACAAACCTTTAAGATTCTTAATCTAGATGAGCCACAAAATAAGGTGTCTTCCAAAGACCCACCCGTTGAGCTCAAAGAACTTCCTAAAGGATTGGAATATGCTTTTCTAGGCAAAGATGGTAGTTTACCTGTAATTATTTCATCTAAATTAAGTAATTTAGAAAAAGAAAAATTAATTAGCCTACTTAAAAAACACAAAAACGCGATCGCTTGGAAGCTTGTAGATATTAAAGGAATAAGCCCTTCCATGTGCACGCACAAAATTTTAATGAACGATGACTACAAAACGGTGATTCAACCACAACGAAGAGTGAACCCCAATGTTCAAGAAGTGGTTAAGAATGAAGTCATCAAACTACTTGACGCCGGACTAATCTACCCTATCTCCGATAGCCCGTGGGTAAGTCCCGTTCAAGTAGTCCCAAAGAAAGGAGGTATGACGGTAATAACTAATGAAAAAAATGAATTAATACCAACAAGAACCGTCACAGGATGGAGAGTTTGTATAGATTATAGGCGATTAAATGAAGCAACAAGGAAAGACCACTTCCCTTTACCCTTCATTGATCAAATGTTAGAAAGATTATCCGGTCATAAATTTTATTGTTTCTTAGATGGTTTTTCAGGTTACTTTCAAATACCGATAGCACCAGAAGACCAAGAGAAAACAACTTTCACATGTCCCTACGGAACTTTTGCATATCGACGCATGCCATTCGGTCTATGTAATGCGCCTGCAACATTCCAACGTTGTATGGTCGCCATTTTCCATGATATGATCGAAAAGACAATGGAAGTCCTCATGGATGACTTTTCCATCTTTGGAGACTCATATGACCAATGCCTCGATAATCTTGAACGAATGCTATCCCGATGTGAGGAAACTAACCTCGCCCTTAATTGGGAAAAATGCCATTTCATGGTGACAGAGGGAATAGTACTCGGTCATAAAATCTCAAGCGAAGGAATGGAAGTTGATCGAGCAAAAATAGAAACTATTTCTCGATTACCTCCTCCATCCTCCGTACGAGCAATCAGAAGTTTCCTAGGACATGCCGGATTCTATAGAAGGTTTATCAAAGACTTTTCAAAAATTTCAAGACCTCTAACAAAATTACTTGAAAAAGATGCACCCTTCATCTTTGACAAGGAATGCAATCAAGCATTTCTAACCCTCAAGGAAATGCTAGTCAATGCACCTATCATGATAGCGCCAGATTGAAAATTTCCTTTCGAAATCATGTGTGATGCAAGTGACTTTGCTGTTGGAGCAGTCTTGGGACAAAGAAAAGAAAAGCATTTCCACCCAATTTATTATGCTAGTAAAACTCTTAATGATGCACAAGAAAATTATACAACTACAGAAAAAGAATTACTAGCAGTGGTGTTTGCTTTTGATAAATTTCGTTCTTATCTTGTTCTTTCTAAAACAGTAGTCTATACAGACCATGCAGCCATCAGGTACCTCTTCAAGAAGCAAGACGCAAAACCCCGTTTGATCAGATGGATTCTACTCCTCCAAGAATTCGACATCGAGATCAAGGACAAAAGAGGAGCAGAAAACACTGCTGCAGATCATCTCTCACTCTTAGAAGACCCAGCTTTGGAGACAACCAGAGACGAGCAAATCAACGAGAAATTTCCCACAGAATCCTTGGAAATGATGGAGAGTAGACAAGAGCCATGGTATGCCGACTACGCTAATTTCTTAGCTAGCGGTATAGTCACCAAAGGATGGCCACATCATCAAAGAAAAAAATTCTTTGCTGATGTAAAGCATTACTTTTGGGAAGACCCTTATCTTTTCAAAATGTGTGCCGACCAGCTCATCCGAAGGTGTGTCCATGGTAATGAAGCACGAAGAATTCTCCGTCATTGTCATGAAGGTCCATACGGAGGACATCATGGTGCCGCAAGTACCGCACGAAAGGTATTTGACTCAGGATTTTACTGGCCAAACATTTACAAGGATGCACAAAACCTTGTAAAGACATGCGATGCCTGCCAGAGATCAGGTAATATTTCTTCCAAAAACGAAATGCCTCAAAATGGCATTCTCGTCTGTGAATTCTTTGATGTGTGGGGACTCGATTTCATGGGACCTTTCCCACCTTCAAAGGGAAACAAATATATACTTGTGGCAGTCGATTACTTGTCTAAGTGGGCAGAGGCCGAAGCTCTTCCAACAAATGATGGGAGAGTAGTGGTAAAATTTCTGAAAAAGCTGTTTTCTCGCTTCGGGACACCAAAGGCTTTAATAAGTGATAGAGGTACCCATTTTTGCAATCATCAACTCGAAAAAATATTAACAAGATATGGGGTCTATCACCGGGTCTCAACGGCATATCACCCTCAAACAAATGGGCAAGCCGAAGTGACTAATCGAAGTTTAAAACGAATACTTGAAAAAACCGTAGGAATAAATAAAAAAGAATGGGCCGACAAATTAGACGACGCTTTATGGGCTTTTCGAACTGCTTATAAAACCACTATAGGCACAACCCCATATAAACTCGTCTATGGAAAAAGCTGTCACTTGCCAGTAGAAATAGCTCACAAAGCCTACTGGGCAATAAAAAACGTAAACTTAGATTTGGAAAATGCCGGTAAAAATCGATTTTGTCAAATAAACGAATTAGACGAGTTAAGGAATTATACATATTCTAACTCCGAAATTTATAAGGAAAGAATGAAAAATATACACGATAAATATATTAAATCCAATGAATTTCGGGTAGGAGATCAAGTTCTATTGTTTAATTCACGACTTCGATTATTTCCTGGTAAGTTAAAATCTAGGTGGTCAGGACCTTTTTCCGTCACCCATGTCTTCCCACACGGTGCAGTAGAAATTAAAACTCGAAATGGGACACCATTTAAAGTCAATGGCCAACGGCTGAAACTCTACCGAGGATCCATTGAGGATGAGGAAGAGGAGATCTCACTTCAGACGGTTAACGAATAAACTCATACCCGACATGTTACAGGTAAGTGTACGTTTAAAAACTGGTAAATCTTCTCACCATTTTTCGGAAATAAGGGGTATGCACACGAGCACATAAAAAAACAAAAATAAAATAAAATAAAATAAAATAAAATTTCAAAAACTTTGCCCGGCACGGGGCCGTGTCCGCTGGACACGGGGCCGTGTCGAGGCGACTGTCGGGATAAAACCCTCTTTTCCTATCAGTTACACCATTCCACACGCCCCGTTTAGCCGAAAACGCTCTGGTTTGAGGCGATTTTCTGCAGTTTTTCAACGTCACCACCGAATTTAACAACGTCAAGGTATGATTCTATCCTCCTTAGTAGTTAGATCAGTTACTTGCATGTAGTTAAAACATCAAAAATTGGGGGAAAATCTAGGGTTCTTCATGTTCATCCGGATCGAACTCAAAATTTTTGATGAAATTTGTTAGTAATAGTTTAGATTAGAGTAGTAGAAAGTAAATAAGCATGTATTGTTGATAGATTTGTCCGATTTCCAACTAAAACACCAAACCCTTGTTCTTGAACCGAAAAACATGAAATTGAAAGGGTAAACGGTTTGTTTTGGGAAAAATGACACTTAGGGTTTCATTTTCGGGGGTAACCGCTACTATTGGGCTAAAAATTTTCAGGTTTTCGAAACCGGGACGAAAAAATGGAATTTTTAGGTTACAGACGCCTGGACACGGGGCCGTGTCCGCTGAACACGGGGCCGTGTTCAGCCCACTGTTTGCAGTTTCACTCCAATTCTCCTTGTTTCGTACTAACTTTTGATGTATTCTTTTCAGATGTCGAAATTCACGAGGTTTAACGCAAATGAACTAGACGCTAGGGCACGATACGAGGTTCTACAAACAAGACCGGAAGAGTACCCAAGGCGGGCGTGTACCGATTTGCTAACCATGGTGAATCAACTTGACCGCTTCAACAACATTGTGAGGGGTCCACTGCATGTCGCATTGACCACCCGACTACGGTCGGTACATCAATGCACGATGGAGTTCTACAGCACCTTCATTTTCAACTCGAGATGCGAACCGTTTGACCATGAGGCGGTCGAATTTCGATGTGGAGGGACCACGTTCAGAACCTCCATGGCACAGTTTGGATCTATCATTGGGCTATACAGTGATGAAGAAGCGGGGAATGAAGAGAATACTGGGGGATTACGAGACTTTGATGCAACTGAACGCCAAGCCGCATGGGCTCAAATAGGTGAAGGAATCTACAACCCGAGCAGCACCAAAAGCACCAAACTAAGGGACCCGTTATACCGCTACATCCACAGGCTCCTCACGTACTCGCTGAACCAACGCCATGACAGTAGTGGCGTTGTTGGGTTGAAAGATTTGGTTGTCCTTCACTGCATCCACAACCAGAAGCCTCTCGATGTTCCTTACCTCCTACTGCGAAACATGCACCTGAACCGCCTTGCTCATGCTCCTACACCAATCTTCTTCGGAGGATGGGTGTACCGTCTTTTCAAGCACTTCACGAATATCCCAAGGTCCTTCGAAAGGAGTCCATGGTCAGGACGGGTTGATTACCACATTTGCCGAGCCATGAACTTGCTTTATGAAGCGGAGGACGGGACGGTGAGCTTTCAAAGGACGCAAGGCTATGCATGGAACCCGCAGGAGGCTCTAGTTCTTCATGCACCACCTCCCCATTTTCAGTACCCACCCCAAGGCGATCCGGGTCAATCCTCCTCTCAAGGAGGCGGTTTTCCTAACTTTCAAAGTTTACATGATCTTTTGCAGGAAAACCTTATGTGCACCAGGAACACCTACAATCTCGCCAACAACACATACCACCGGGTTGGAGCTATCGAGCGCAACGTTAACGATATACAAGATGATATCGGTAGCATCCGGGAGTACATGGCGAGGCATGGGGGCGGAGGTGATGGTAGTGATGAAGACATGGAGTAGGAGGCTTGGAGGAACAAGGGGCTGGTTGGTGATGAGCCCACAGGTTTAAGTGCCCTTCTATCTATCAAACAATTCATGGCCTGCGTGCCATTTGTCGAACAATTTACTTTCACTAACTACTTTTTATCTTTGTTTTATTTTTACTTTATGTTTGAATGATGCTTGACGATGGTAATTTAGGATGGTTTATGCTTGTTTGGTTTGGTATTGAGTGATTAAACAGGTGCAGTGCAAGGGTTAGAGTGCTAAACATTAGCACTTGCAGCCCCAGGATGGAGAAACCGGGAGAAAAACCTATTTTTCAGGCTAACAGACTGTCCACACGGGGACGTGTCCAGCCGACACGCCCCCGTGTTCATCTCCCAGATCTGCTGTTTGGCTACTGACCTGCAATTTTTTGCCAGACACGAGGCCGTGTCCAGCCGACACGCCCCCGTGTTCACCTTCTGTAAGTTTTCGTTACTGGCAGTTCACCACGGGGCCGTGTCCATTGGACACGGGGCCGTGTCCAGACTGCCAGTAACACAAATCTTTGCTTTTAAACCCACTTTACACATTCTAATCAACCAAAAACATTAATTTTGGACACATTGAGGACAATGTGTAATTTAAGTGTGGGGGGGATGTTAAAACCTTGAAATTTTGCAAAATCCTAAACACAAGCCTTACACAAAACTCTATTGGAACCGCTAAACATCCCAAATTTTTTCAAAAAACTTTTTCATTTTTTTTATTATTTACTTGTCTTAGTTTAAGTTGGGAATAACAAGTTCTAAAAAGGTTATATTTTTACAAGTTTACAACCGATAGCGTCGTGATAAAAAAGGAACCAACATAAGAAAATTATGAAACGGCATAACAAGCTTAGTTAAAAATTTGATTATATATACTTGATCACATTAAAAACCCATTCCCACAAAAGTGAGTTTTGAGCCTTTATTGAGCATAAAAATATACACAACTTTAGACTAAATGCTCATTTTTCGTTTCTTGTGTGAATAGCCGCTTGGTTCTTACAAATCTAGAACTTGCCACGACGATACATTCCCGGTCCTTACCAACTTAAACCCAAGTAAGTAAATGATGGAGGCATTAGGACTAACCATTTTTCTTTCAAAACCATTATTTTTCATTTTTTTTATCACCTACCCAAAAATCCCCCTAGATAGCCCCTTTGAGCCTAAACCTTTCATTTCATTACCCCAAAAACCCTCTTTACCCACCAAAACCTTTTTTATGTTTCACCCTTTATTTTAGTAACAAGCTCGGTTTTTCGTAAACTTGCCCTTTCATGTGATGTACAAAAAAAAAAAAAAAAAAACAATAGTGATGAAGTCAAAAACAAACAAAAGCTATTTAAAAAAGCTTGTTTGGAGAAATACTTCAAAAAAATAAAAAGTCACTAAAAACAAGGCATTTTACGAAAACCGACGCTTTTTACGATTTTCGCCCTTTTTACTAACCACTAACCCAACCACCCACCTTTAACCCAAGCCTAACCCTTCACCCCAAAAGTCCTCTTGATATTTACAAAGGTAAAAAGTTAAAAAGGAGAAGGATTGATTGCTTGGCAAGCCTATGGAAGGCGTAAGTTCCATGCCGCTCTCGAGTGATTCACTAAAATATACACCTTCGGCCGAGTGTTGAGTGATCTCCCGTGAGGTATGTGAACTCGTATATAAATGGAATTTTAATAAGGCATGTTATGCCCAAATAAGTAATTTATCTTATGAAACGTTCAAATTAAATCATAACGAATAGGATTGTAAATAAATAAAAATAAAACTTACAAAGACCTTGGATTCCCGACACTCTAGGACAAGCTAAAAACCTTCTCTTCTACCTATTCCATTTGGGAGTGTAAGCCACATTTAGAGAGTTTTGCTTGAGGACAAGCAAAAGTTCAAGTGTGGGGGTATTTGATGTGTGTAAAATGCAACATATAAATCACATCAATTAAGGCATAAAACTAACCCTTTTTAAGTACTAATGTTGGAAAAAGAGTGTTTTTGTCTTCCTTTTGTATTTTCAGGATGTAATAAGCTCAAAATCACAAAAGAAGCAAAAAGACAACTAATTCTAGCATAAATACAAGAAAAGGAACAAAAGTGGACTGCCCGGACCCTCAACGGCACCTCCCAAGGCAAAGGAGAAGAAACAGAGTTTGAACACGCCCCGTGTCCAGCGAACACGGGGGCGTGCCCAGGAAGCAGCAGAAAAGACAAACCAGTAGAAGCTTCCATTGCCCACCACGGGGCCGTGTCCAGCGGGCACGGGGGCGCGGTGAAAGTACAGCAGGCGCATTAATTGTAATTCGCAATTACAATTAATGAAGAGAGAGAATGTCAGACGGGCACGGGGCCGTGTCCAGCCTTCTGTTCAGCCTATAAATAGAGGAGCTTGGTTTCATTCTCTCTCATCCCTTGGCACACCACCTCTCTCACACTTCATCCACCACCTACCACCACCATAACACCATCATCCACCACCATCATCCATTGTCCATCGTAGAGTGTGTGAGTCGTCTCGGGATCCAAGATTGATCGTAAGAGTTCTTGACAATCAAGGCCATGTTTGCCTAAGTCTCTTACATCACTTGGTGAAGACAAGTGTTTAGTATAATACTTTTTATTTTTAATCTTTTGCACTTTTTATTTGGTTTTGTATTAATGACTTTAATAACTAGTTACTTATGTTGAAGGTGATCTTTCCTTATCGTTTGTCCGTGGTGTCTTGGCATTATTTTACTGTCTATATAAAATAAAAGATTTTCACCATTCATATCTCCACGGTCTATATGGAGGTATGTTGGCTACCTGGTCGGGGGTTAAGGGAACGGTTTGGTAAGGGTCTTGCCCTTGTTCAGCGTTTAGAGGTCCTGCTTGGGACCTGGGTCAAATTTAGTAGGATCTCCTTCAATGCCCATAGGTATTGGATGGCGGGGATCCAAACTCTTTGACCCCCTCATAAGTTAACTACTGTTAATACTATAACCCGGCTATTTAGGACTGTATCCCTGCTGACTCAGACTACTTAGCCGAGGGTAACGTCACCGCCAAAAGCGGGGCCTACCACAATTTGCATTAATAACTTAATTCATTATCTTTCAATAATCCGACCCTTTAGGATTGTATCCTTGCTGACTCAAACTACTGGGTTGAGGGTAACGTCGCCTTCAAAAGAGGGGCCTACTACAATAACTAAGATAATCTCTTAAACAAGTGCAAAAGTGCAAAAATAATCAAAGGTTATACTAATACACGTGTCGGATCCAAGTGATTCATCTTGTCTATCTGTTTTTATTTTATTTTATTTTTCAGCATTTAGTTAGTTTTTATTTTTCTTAGTTTAAAACATTTTTCTCACTTTTTGATTTGATTAGACGTTGAGGATAAACCGGTACTAAAAGCTCTTGTGTCCTTGGACGACCTCGGTATCTTACCAACACTATACTACGTCCACGATGGGTGCACTTGCCCATATGTGTGTTTAGTGTTAGTGAATATCGTGTTTTATAAATTTAAAACTTGGCTAAAAGTGTAAAAAGGGCTTAAATACTCATCTAATTTATATTACACCTAACGCACATCAGCGACCTACCTCCTCCGGCGACCTACCTCTTCTCCGACCTTCCTCCTCCTCCGGCGACCTACCTCCTTCTCCGGTGACCTCCCTCCTCCTCCGGTGACCAGCTCCTTCTCCGGTGACCTCCCTCTTCTCATCCGCTTGATCGAAGCGGAATGTGAATGTTTCGTCATTGTTTGATGCACTTCAGACCGGTATCAACTTATAAAAACAAACAGTCTTATGTTTACAGCTTGCAGATCTTCAGACCACATCTTCAGTTGCAGACATAAAAACAGATGAAATCAGCTTGCAGACAATTTATGTCTGCAAAAACAAACAGCACCTAAAGTTCATCTTTCTTTCTGCAGTTGTATTTATATCAAATAAGGCCTATCATATTTCCCCATGTATATTGTCTATAAAAATATGTTTGTAACTTTTTCGAAAAATATTTATTTTAACACTTTAGATTTCTAAGACAAACTTTTAGGTAAATACATACTTATGTAAAAAAATAGCATATTTTCACCAATTTACTACTAAGTGACATTTATACACAAATTATTATACTGAGGTGGGGCAGGAGTCGGTTGGAAGGTGGCTGCAGTGGACGGTGATGGGGGCTGCAGTAGGGGGAGGTGAAGCCGGTGGTGGTGGGGCTGCAGTGTCGGGTGAGGAAGCTGCAGCAGGTTGAGGTGGGTTGATGGGAGCAGCGGTTGGTGGTGTAGTAGGAGTGTCCTTGCATAGAGAGCAAGGAGGGGAAGAATGGTTTGAAGGTTGGTTAGTTGGGACAGTAGATGATATTGTGGGTGAGGTTTTGGTGGATTAAAAGGAAGTTGGCTCATCAAAGGTGGACAAAAAAAGGTTGGCAACATCAGTATGGGATGAGGTATTATTAAAGGGAAAATATGCCTCATCAAATCTAGCATGGCGTGTGACATATACACGTGATGAAGTTGGATCGAAACACTTGTAAGCCTTGTATTGAGGAGCGTATCCCAAGAAAACGCAAGGGATACTTCGTGGTGCAAGTTTATGTGGAGCATAATCACGCAAGTATGGGTAAACACAACAGCCAAACACACGAAAGTTGGAGTAGGTTGGTGGAGTAGAGAAAAGAATCTTGAATGGAGATTTGTTTTGCAAGACTTTGGTAGGCAAACGGTTTATAATATATGTTGCGGTATTAAAGGCATCCACCCAGTGTGTGATGGGAACACGTGCGTGGAAAAGCATGGCTAAACCTGTTTCAACGATGTGACGATGTTTTCTTTCGGTTCGACCATTTTGAGGTGCGGTATAGGGGCATGAGAATCGATGGAATGTGCCATTTTCATCAAAAATTTTGCGTACAAATTGATTGACAAATTCCGTACCTCCGTCACTTTGAAACATTCTAACTTTTCTTGAAAATTGAGTTTGAACAAGTCGCAAAAAAATTTGCAAGGTGGTGTAAAACTCATTTTTGGTTTTGAGCGGATATAACCAAGAAAATCTAGAGCAATCATCCACAAACACAACATAATATTTATAACCATCTTTGCTAAGAACTGAGGCGGGTTCCCATAAGTCACAATGAATAAGGTCGAGAGGATGAGAAGCACGTTTCTCATTTAAATCAAACGGTAAAATAGAAAATCTAGTTGACACGGTGAGAAAATATTAGGTTTAGGCAAAATAGAAGTAAATGATAAACATCCAAGTTTTTGTAAAACAGAAATAGTATCAAATGCCACATGGCCTAAACGATTATGCCAAAGTTCAAATGAGGCTTTATTGGAAGAAAGAGATGCAACAAAGGCGAAGGACTTGTCCCGGATGACATAGAGACCATTCTCACAGCGACCTTCAGTGGGCGGTTTATAAAGAGAGAAGATATTAATGGAGAATAATCAATGAGTTAGTTGAGCTATGATTGATTCTTCAGATAACCTTTTACATACCAAACACTACTTAGGGGTGTTAAAAAATCTTAATCTAAAACTGAATTCGAAATATCCGAATTTTCAAATTTGAATGCAAATATGAATTTTAAAAACTTCGGATAATTGGATTATCGGATAAGTGGATTTACGAATATTTTTTGTGTTAAGTGTTGGAAATTTGGAAAATCAAAATTTCAGATATTCGAGATTTTTGTAGCTTGTGTTCTCACATGGGTTTAAACCAGAGAAACGATTTTTCACTTTATTTTTGTGAGTTAATTTCCATATATTCAGATATTCGAGATTTTTTCTTTCTATCTGTCTTGTTTTTCATTCCATTTGATTCTTAGTTTTGATATTTTTATTAAAATTCATTGAATTTTAGCCAACAAAGGACAAAACTGAATTCAATGAATTTTTATCAAAAAAATCAAAACTAAGAATCAGGTCAAAGCGTTTGATAAATTCATTTACACCCAAACTTCGTGTGATATACTATCTTATCAATTACAAACTAAATTACAAAACATGACCTCCATTTCTCTTACGAAATAGCTAAAGTTTGGCAACCAAGGGCGTAGCTTTGTGGGGGTGGGAGTGGGCGGCCGACCCGCCGAACTTTCCGCTCAGCAGTGGAGAGCATGTAATTTTCGTATAGAAATTTTTTGGTATATACATTTTTGACCCCCCGGAAGAAATGCGAATATAAGGGAGATTACAAGCGAAATGCGAATATATGGGAGATTACAAGGATTAAAATGAAATGCGAAATCCAGAAATGAAGGGATCAAGAAACATTAAGGGAGATAAGGCGGTAACCGCCTTATCAAATATGAATGCGAGTCCCAAGATATCCTCCACGTGTAAAGCTGTCACAACCCCCGGTCCCTAGTTCCCGGGAACGGGCGGCCGTGAGCCAGTTTCGGTGGTATCACGTTAATTACTTATTTGGCAGCGGAAATTTTCATCAGGACCGTAGTTAGGAAATATTAAATCAGAGTAAACCACCATATTTTATAATATTAAACAAATGGGTAAAACCCAAGTTTTTATTACAAACTGATTTACAGGGATAAATCCCACTTTATTGAAATAAACGCTTTCTTTTATTTAGGTAACTTTTATAGCCACTTTTCCAAGCCTTCAGTGCTGTCCAGCTGGCTTCTATTTGGCTTTCACATTGTGTTACCTGAAACGCGTTTTAAAAAGGTTTTGTCAGTGGGAAATACTGGTGAGTGAATCCCAGTTTAATCAAGAAATATTAATTTACTTTAAACAGTATTGAGGGCGATTACAATGTTTTATATCTACCCAATTACTCATTCAGTAGTGTCAAGTCTGACTGAGGGTCATATTACACATTGGCTAACTCTTCGTCCAATGGTAACGTTACTCACATTTTGTATACAAAACCCCAACATACCGGCAGTAATTGTAGAATTACAAAGACTCAATCACTGCTAAATTGCATTATAAAAAGGTTAAGATTTTGTAAAAACTGTTAATAAAAAGGAGATTACTCACAAAAAGGTTTACATAAAAAGAAGGATTACTCACATTGCTGTCTTAGGTTATTCTTTAGGGTTTCCTGATGAATATCTATAATTTACACAAATGCACGTGTGTTAGTATAATAACCCATTTTAACATTAGTAATACCCTCCCCGAGACGGCATTCCAACGACTACGTCGGGCAGAACCACGACAGCCGTTACGGAACCCTAGATCAATCGGGCAGCGTATCTAATACGTCTCCAGGGGTTATAATACTTACATCGTAGCAGAACCTCGCTATTTTAGGGGGGTATAATGCCCGCGTATAATTACTTCCTACAGAAATTGTGATTTGAGATTGAGAATGTGAGCGACGAAAAACGTAGACTGATGGCTTTCTTATATAGTTGCTGATATTGACTCTCAGGCGGCCCGCGTAAGGTAAGGCTAAGCCTTACGCGGCCCGCGTCAACACACGGTCAACCTATAGCTTGGCTGATTCGATACGTAGGTCCGCCACGATGATGACACGTGTCAGCTCAGGGTCGCGCCACAATTTAGGTCTCTCGCGGCCCGTGTTAACTTAGACTATCTTATACGCGGCCCGCATGAACTTAAGGCTTAAGCGAAATCAGGTTATACCCTCGCGCGGCCCGCGTTATGTTGAGGTGAGGTCCCATGCGGCCCGCCTCAACTTAATTTTTATTGTTTTTAATTTATTTTATATATTATATTCTAATTTGGCTCGGTTTTCACATACGGGGTGTATATAAAGACATATTGATATATTTAAAGATATATTAGGGTGTCAGAAATATTATGAGGATGTCGGTTTTACCGAGGGTTGTTATATCCTCCCCACCTTGTTTTAGAGCTCGTCCTCGAGATCTACTGGAACAAGTGTGGATATTTCTTTTGCATTTCTGATTCAAGTTCCCATGTGTATTCAGGTCCTCTTTTGGAGTCCCATTTCACTTTGACCAGAACTAATCTCTTATGCTTGAGATTCTTAATTTTTCTATCTTCAATCTGTAGAGGCCTCTCTACAAATTTGAGTTGTTCATTAACCTTTATATCTTTGAGAGGTACTACGAGTGATTCATCAGCTAGGCACTTTTTAAGATTAGATACATGAAATACATCATGTATTCCTGCCATTTCTTCTGGCAGTTGTAGCTGATAGGCTACAGGTCCTACTCTTTCAAGAATTTTGAAAGGTCCAATATACCTGGGACTTAGCTTTCCTCTTTTGATGAATCTTACCACTCCTTTCCAGGGAGAGACTTTCAATAATACTTTATCTCCTACTTGAAATTCTATTGGTTTGCGTCTGTTGTCGGCATAACTCTTTTGTCGATCACGTGCTGTTTTTAGTCGTTCCTTGACTTGAATGATTTTATCAGTTGTTTCCTGTACTATCTCGGGTCCAGATAATTGTTTTTCCCCAATTTCTGCCCAACAGACTGGGGTTCTGCACTTTCGTCCATAAAGTGCTTCGAATGGTGCAGCATTGATACTTGTGTGATAACTGTTATTATAAGAAAATTCTATTAAAGGTAAGTGTTCGTCCCAATTACCTCCAAAATCAATTACACAAGCTCTAAGCATGTCCTCCATTGTCTGAATTGTCCTTTCGCTTTGTCCGTCCGTTTGAGGATGATAAGCTGTGCTTAGATTTATCCTGGTTCCCATTGCTTTTTGGAAACTTGACCAAAAATGAGAAGTAAAACGGCTATCTCTATCGGAAACAATTGATAAAGGAATGCCATGTAAAGAAACGATTTCATTTACATACAATTTGGCTAATTGTTCCATACTAAAGGTTTCCTTCATTGGTATGAAATGAGCTGACTTGGTTAACCTATCTACAATCACCCAGATTGTATCATAACTTTTCCTTGTTTTAGGCAATTTGGTAACAAAATCCATTGTTATCAATTCCCATTTCCAAACTGGTATTTCTAATTGTTGTAACAAACCTGAGGGTTTCTGATGTTCAGCTTTAATTTGTGAGCAAGTTAAACATTTAGAAACATAGGCTGCTACATCCTTTTTCATTCCTATCCACCAGAAATTTTTCCTTAAATCCTGGTACATTTTATCACTTCCTGGATGCATCGTATATTTAGACTTATGGGCTTCTTCTAATATACGATGACGTAAATTTCCTAATTTAGGTATCCACATTCTCTTTTTATGGAACCTCCAAATTCCATCTGTTCCTTGTTCTAATTCCTTAATCATTCCTTTTAATTTTTCAGTATCCTCCTTGATTACTGTTTCTTGTGCTTTTCTAATCTGATTGTTTAAATCTACTTGTAGATTTAATTTAAGAGAACGTACCCTTTTTGGCTTTTCGTGATATTTTCGACTTAAAGCATCAGCCACCACATTGGCTTTTCCTGCATGATACTGGATATCACAATCATAATCACTAAGTAATTCCATCCAGCGTCTCTGTCTCATATTCAATTCTTTTTGCCCGAAGACATATCTTAAACTTTTATGATCCATGAATATGGTAAACTTACTACCATAAAGATAATGTCTCCAAATCTTAAGGGCAAAAATTATGGCTCCTAATTCCAAATCATGGGTCGAATAATTTTCTTCATGACTCTTAAGCTGTCTAGATGCATAAGCTATAACCTTTTGACGTTGCATTAACACACATCCATATCCTAACTTAGAAGCATCACAAAAGACTACAAAGTCTTCAGTTCCTTCTGGTAACGCTAGTATGGGTGTATGGGTTAATCTTTGCTTAAGAATTCTAAAGGCTTCTTCTTGTTTTGGTCCCCATTCAAACTTAACAGATTTACAGGTTAACTTAGTTAAAGGAATGGCTATTCTAGAAAAATCTCGAATAAATCTTCTATAATAACCGGCCAATCCTAAGAAACTTCTAACTTCAGTTGGTGACTCTGGGGTTTTCCATTTGGTAATTGCCTCGATTTTTGTTGGATCTACATGAATTCCTTCATGGTTAACTAAATGTCCGAGAAATTGTACCTGTTCTAACCAAAACTCACACTTTGAAAATTTAGCGTAAAGCTTTTCCTTTCTCAATAAACTTAAAAGTAAGTGCAAGTGTTTTGCATGCTCCTCTTTACTTTTAGAGTAAATTAGAATATCATCTATGAAGACAATTATGAATTTATCCAAATATGGCTTACATATTCGGTTCATCATGTCCATAAATGCGGCTGGGGCATTGGTTAAACCAAATGGCATGACAGTAAATTCATAATGACCATACCTTGTTCTGAATGCGGTTTTAGGAATGTCCTCTTCCTGTACCTTTAGTTGATGATATCCTGATCTTAAATCGATTTTAGAGAAAAATCGAGCTCCTTGAAGTTGATCAAACAAATCATCGATCCTTGGTAATGGGTACCGATTCTTAATCGTGACTTTGTTCAATTCACGGTAGTCAATGCACATACGCATTGATACGTCCTTTTTCTTGACAAATAAAATCGGCGCTCCCCATGGCGATGAGCTTGGCTGTATGAATCCTTTCTCCAACAATTCGTCTAGTTGTCTCTTCAGTTCTTGCATTTCAGCGGGTGCCAAACGGTAAGGTGCTTTGGCAATCGGTGCTGTTCCTGGTAACAGGTGAATTCTGAATTCAACTTCCCTGTCTGGCGGTAGTCCTGGCAATTCTTCTGGAAAGACATCTGAAAACTGGGACACTACTGGAATGTCTTTTAATTCTTTTCCTTTCGTTTTAGTGATTATAGAAATCAAATACACTATAGATCCTTTCCTTATACAACTTGCAGTTTTCATCACAGAGATGAATTTAGTGGATCTAGATAACTTATCTCCCTTAATTGTGATCTTTTCACCTCTTGGTGATTTTATCTGAATTGACTTTTGATCACATAAGATATTGGCTTTATTGGCTATTAACCAATCCATTCCTAATACGATATCAAATCCTACCAGATTCATTGGGTAAAGGTTTGCAATAAATTTTTTATTAAAAATTTCTATTCTTGCTCCTTGCAAGATTTCAGAAATTCTAACGGTTTCTCCATTTGCGGTTTCTACTAAACATTCTTGTGGTAGTTTAGTTAATGATTGATTTAGGAGTTTGCAAAATGAAGTATTAATAAAACTTTGGTTGGCACCAGAGTCAAACAATACTTTAGCAAAAATATCATTAACTAAAAACGTACCAGCAATGACGTCCGGAATCATCCTAGCTTCGTCTGCAGTTAGAACGAATGCTCTAGCATTTTTAGTGTTCTTGTTGTTTGCAGCTGGGGCTAACTTTGGACAGTTGGTCTTGATGTGACCTTGTTCCCCACAGTTGAAGCACACCCTGCTATTAGCTTTCTTCCTGCAGTCTTCTTCTTTGTGACCTGATATTTTGCAAAAATTGCAATAAATGGAGCATTTTCCAGAATGCTTCCTTTTGCAATACTTGCAATAAGGTGCAGATGTAGATCCTACATTCCTACGGTTAGAATTCCCAGAACGGAATTCTCGGGTAAGCTTTTGGGTTAGGTTTCTCCTCTGGTCTTCTTCTCTAGTACGGATTAATTCATCTGTCAAGGTATTGGCTAGTTCTACAGCTTCTTCTATAGTTTGGGGTCTAGCTGCCTTGACTACATGTCTAATCTCTCCAATTAATCCCCAGATATAACGGGAGATTAATACCGGTTCGGGTGATGCAAGGGTAGGTACTATCCTAGCATATTCAAAGAATGTGGTAGTGTAACCCTTACTGTCCACCCCGGTCATTCTAAGATTTAGAAACTTATTTGCTATCTGTTCTTTTTCATTGGGAGGGCAGAATTTTCTTTCTACCATATTTTTAAATTCCTCCCATTCCATGTTATAAATCCTATCACTTCCTCTTGACTGGAGGATAGTGTTCCACCATTCTAAGGCTGCGTTTTTAAACAGATTTGAAGCAAACATTATCTTATCTTCTTCAGCACATTTGCTTATTTTTAAAACGGCCTCAGTTTTCTCTATCCAGCGTAAGGCTGCAATGGGTCCTTCATTGCCCGAGAATTCTACTGGTTTACAGGACCAGAATTCCTTGTAAGAACAACCATATGGCATGGTTCTTCTTCTTTTGGGAATGGGCGCTTGAAGTACGAGTCCATTGTTCACGCTGTTTTCCGGTTCACTTGGTCGTTTACTGGTATGCTTACTTTTATTATTCGCTTCTTGAACTGTTTGAATAATAAATGGCATTGCATCTATGATTCCTTGTGCCACTATATGTTGAACGGCACTATTATCCATTTGGTTTCCATTGTTATTGTTGTCCGGATTCTCATTAACCACGTTAATGTTACTCTGGTTATCGTTATTCAGATTATCTTGATTTTCCTCGTCGGCCATCTGAATTTTAAACAATTTACCAAATATTAATATCACAATTAATATTTGAATATAGCCAATCACATGACACGCACTTTTAACCAAAAGCGTCGAGCATTGCGACTTTTACTATATTTATATAGTATGCATCATTACACACTAGTGCTGAAATTTAAATTACAATACTGACTGAAATGTAAAACTACAATACTAATAGTAGGCATCCATAGTTTTTTTTTTTTTCTAACACATACACACATATATTATTTTATTATTATTATTATTATTACTGTTTCTACCATCACCTTCACTGATATGGATTCATCCAAAAATCCATATTACGCTCATCGTAATTCCATACGAGGCGTTCTCCCACCTGTCGCATACGATCACTGCTTTCTAAAATTTCCTCCCCAAAAGTCCTAAGTTCCTGGACATTTTCTGCACTCATTGGGGGTGCAGGTTCTAGGACTGGGTTTGGAAACTGAGGTACGGGTTCCTGATACGGAGGCATAGGGGCCTGGTACGGGTATGGATTCTCTAAAATTTCCCTAACATATGCATCACTAATGTTGTAGGGATCTTGAGGATCTAACCCTGGGTAAGCTCCTAAGTTGGGCATTGGCACATTTTCCTGTATTGGGTTTTGTTGCACGTAGTCCCTAACATCATCCCACCAGGGGTCGTAATTATTTGGGTCTAGGGGATCTGGTGCAGGTACCCTAGGTATCTCCTCCGGGTTGTAATCAGGCATTTCTATCTGGTCTTCTACTTCCATGGGTTGGTCAGGATTTTGTGGTTGGGGTGCTAGCATTTGTTCCAGGTTTGGGTCAGCAGCAGTGGTTGCTAAAATATGGATATTAGCAATACCCCTATTGAGTATATCCTGATTATAAGCATCAGTTTCTCTTTTTGTTGCGGCTAACACTCGTTGTTCCTGCAACTTTTTCATTCTCTTCCTACGCTCGTGCGCTCCCCTACTGAACCATCCCCTCTTTTTCTGAGGAAATGGCTCTTCAGACTGAGCCTTAAACACAAAGATTCCTTCTTCTGTGTCAGCAGAATACCCCGAGAGGGCAGGCTGAGAAGAGGAGGTGCCTTCGCTCCTAGGCGAACCAGACAGTTGACGATAGGCGTCAGAAGGTCCTTGGTCGCTCATACTGTAAACTAACAAATAGTCAGATAACACATAGCAAGAAATACAATTATATACGTATTTCCATAGTTTATTTCCTAACAATTTGAATTTTGATGTCAGCAGAACACTTCTGTGGCTGAATCAGTGGCATAGCTCTGATACCACCTTCTGTCACAACCCCCGGTCCCTAGTTCCCGGGAACGGGCGGCCGTGAGCCAGTTTCGGTGGTATCACGTTAATTACTTATTTGGCAGCGGAAATTTTCATCAGGACCGTAGTTAGGAAATATTAAATCAGAGTAAACCACCATATTTTATAATATTAAACAAATGGGTAAAACCCAAGTTTTTATTACAAACTGATTTACAGGGATAAATTCCACTTTATTGAAATAAACGCTTTCTTTTATTTAGGTAACTTTTATAGCCACTTTTCCAAGCCTTCAGTGCTGTCCAGCTGGCTTCTATTTGGCTTTCACATTGTGTTACCTGAAACGCTTTTTAAAAAGGTTTTGTCAGTGGGAAATACTGGTGAGTGAATCCCAGTTTAATCAAGAAATATTAATTTACTTTAAACAGTATTGAGGGCGATTACAATGTTTTATATCTACCCAATTACTCATTCAGTAGTGTCAAGTCTGACTGAGGGTCATATTACACATTGGCTAACTCTTCGTCCAATGGTAACTGTTACGACCCTCGACCCCATCTAGCCGGAATCGGTGCTGAGAGCAGTCCAGTGGTACCGGTGATTATTTTAAAAATATTGCAGCGGAAATTTCATCAGGACCGTGAGTTAGGAAAAATATCAGAGTTTAGAAACACCGGATTTTATTTAAAAAGATGGAATAAATTCCATGTTTTACAAAGGTAGCTTTTAATAAAAATAATATTTCTTAATTTGAAAATAAGCCACTTCTTGAAGTCCTTCAGTGTCGGATCCAATCCTTACTCCAATCTATTGTAATTACCTGAAACGCGTTTTTAAAAAGATTTTGTCAGCAGGGAAATACTGAGTGAATTATTCATTTTACTGAAAATTACACGTTTTATGATTATTCACAGTGTTAAGATCTTTTACGCATGTTTCTGATATCAACCAACTACCCACAGTATTTGTCACTCGACCGAATCTGTGACAGTGGTCATATCACCATTGGCTGCCCCAATGAATGACGTAAATCAATTAAATTAGGTTCGCCCACCTAAAATGATTTAAACTGTAATATTGTGCACAATACCCCACATACTGGCTGTAATTTGGTGATTACATCAACTTAATCACTGGTATTATAATCTCGGAAAATGAATTTGGAGTATTGTAAATAGTCACAAACTGTGATAAAAGAATTTATAAAAAGAAGAATAACTCACAAATCATCATGCAGGATTGAGTTAACAAACTTCTTGATTCTACTTCTTTCGATAATTAGGCATGTACTTTATTATTCTGGATCTTCTGATGATTTAATAGTTTGTTTGATTGTAAGGGTGTAGTTGGGAGTGTTTTTGGTGGTTTAACGGAATAGAATACGTATTGGTGTAAAACCCAAATCAAACCTTAACGGTAATCATGAGATTCGAACCTTAACGAATTTCATAAAAACCGGGTTAATGATCAATACAGCTTTTACGATAATTCACGAGATCAAATTCTCACAATGAATGACAAAGTGTAATACTTCAACTCATTTATCGTATTAACGACAAACGACAAAGTATAGTACTTCAACTCATTATCGAATTATCGACAACGACAAAGTACAATGCTTCAACTCATTATCGAATTATCGACAACGACAAAGCATAACCCAATGTGGGCGGCACTTAGACATTCTTTGGACATATTGATCCCGGAAATGAATCGTAATAGCGATCGAGTAATTACCACGATTGCGGCAGAATTTCGAGATTATGTGGGTTTTTGTAGTATTTCGACGATAACTCGTTGCCTGAATCGAATTTGCTCGTCGAACCAACGCAGGAAATCAAGTGCCAAACTCCTCTATTTATACTGGAAAAACGGCGCGCTCGCGTGTCACGACAGGGAAACCTGGTCCTGGCGCGTGGCGCGAGAGGTAACTTTTAATATGAGGTAGCCACGCGTCCCAGTAGCTTGGGTGAGTCGACGGTTCGTTAAAATTCAATTTCTATCGAAAACAGTTTGGATAATACTAACTAGGAAATACCCCCCCTGAGTTTTAGGGGCCCTGATCCTGATTTCGATTGTTCTGAAAATTTTAGGGGTCATGCAGTATCACTTGGGGGTCTCAATTAGGGTTTCCTATTGGACAAAATATAATAAGAAATAATAGTTTTGGTGAGAGTTGTTACAGTAACGTTACTCACATTTTGTATACAAAACCCCAACATACCGGCAGTAATTGTAGAATTACAAAGACTCAATCACTGCTAAATTGCATTATAAAAAGGTTAAGGTTTTGTAAAAACTGTTAATAAAAAGGAGATTACTCACAAAAAGGTTTACATAAAAAGAAGGATTACTCACATTGCTGTCTTAGGTTATTCTTTAGGGTTTCCTGGTGAATATCTATAATTTACACAAATGCACGTGTGTTAGTATAATAACCCATTTTAACATTAGTAATACCCTCCCCGAGACGGCATTCCAACGACTACGTCGGGCAGAACCACGACAGCCGTTACGGAACCCTAGATCAATCGGGCAGCGTATCTAATACGTCTCCAGGGGTTATAATACTTACATCGTAGCAGAACCTCGCTATTTTAGGGGGTATAATGCTCGCGTATAATTACTTCCTACAGAAATTGTGATTTGAGATTGAGAATGTGAGCGACGAAAAACGTAGACTGATGGCTTTCTTATATAGTTGCTGATATTGACTCTCAGGCGGCCCGCGTAAGGTAAGGCTAAGCCTTACGCGGCCCGCGTCAACACACGGTCAACCTATAGCTTGGCTGATTCGATACGTAGGTCCGCCATGATGATGACACGTGTCAGCTCAGGGTCGCGCCACAATTTAGGTCTCTCGCGGCCCGTGTTAACTTAGACTATCTTATACGCGGCCCGCATGAACTTAAGGCTTAAGCGAAATCAGGTTATACCCTCGTGCGGCCCGCGTTATGTTGAGGTGAGGTCCCATGCGGCCCGCCTCAACTTAATTTTTATTGTTTTTAATTTATTTTATATATTATATTCTAATTTGGGCTCGGTTTTCACATACGGGGTGTATATAAAGACATATTGATATATTTAAAGATATATTAGGGTGTCAGAAATATTATGAGGATGTCGGTTTTACCGAGGGTTGTTATAAAAGCAATTGTTTCCCCATCCGTCAGCTTGCCCACCTGACAGTATTCATCATTAGGGGAAAAGTTGGATGCAGTAGTTATTCACCACGCGGGCCCCATAAAATCTTCAAAGGATGGGACTAAGTCCAATCCCACTCATAAATATGTGGACCTTTCAAGATTCTCGAAAGAATTGGCAAGTGGCATGTCGACTTGTCTTGCCTCAAGAGCTGAACAGCGTACATCTAACGTTCCATGTTTCTAGTCTCAAGAAGTGCCTAGCCGATGAAGGACTTCAAATTCCACTCAAGACATATGCATCAATGAGTCTATGCACTTCATCGAGAAATCGGTTGAAATCATGGACCACGAAGTTAAGCAACTCCAACGTAGTCGTAGCCCTATAGTCAAGGTACGTTGGGAAGGAAAACGTGGTGCGGAATTCCCTTGGGAACACGAAGACAAAATGAAGACCAAGTACCCACACCTTTTCCTCGAGTCTTCCTCTTGAATAAATTTTGGGAGGAAATTTCCTAAAGTAGGGAAAACTGTAACGTTCTGTATTTTCATACTTCTATTTTTAGAAAGCTTATATTCGCATTTCATTTCAATCCTTGTAATCTCAAGACTTTGATCATAATGGAAATTGCATCTTATTCATACTTGTTTGTTCGTACATGCACAATACATAATCAATCACATATATACACACTTTTATACAAAACCGAGCCATGCTTTAAGTTTATATTCGATTCGGAGTGTAATCATACGTGTTACATACTTATAGTATGCTTCTACACCTATTAAAACCCTAAAAGTGTGATTAATATTGTGTTTATAGCATAAAATAACTAAACATATAAGTTAAAGGGTTAAATTTGAAAATTCTGATTTTTTCGGGGTCCCTTACGGACCGCAAGCAAACACCTTTGCGGTCCGCAAGGGTGTCAACAGCCATCAACTTTCTTATTTCGTGAATTTGGGTGGTTTAACTCACTTCCAACCACCCTAACTCCCAAACTAACCACATTAATACCCAAACCCTAATACCCACTTATAAATACCCCTCCTCCACACCTCCTAAACATTTTCCACACTCTCTAATCACTCTTAAATCCTCTTAAATCTTCAAAACCTTCAAGTTTTGGCAGATTCTACCAAGGTTCAAAATAGTGAGTTTTGTACACTTTTTCTCCCATCTTCTTCTTATTTCTTTCTTTCTTCCTACTTGGATACCCTCTAGGAATGTTACCACATGTTTACCATGGTAAACCAAGTTGGTACATCACCATATTGAGGTCGAAAGTTAGGTTTGTTTTCTATTTTTAATCAAAACTTTCATACATGTTCTTTTACTTTAAACTTTGGGACATCTTCAAGTTGCCAACAAATCCCTATGTTGGATGGGTTTGGATTGAAGGTTTGTTCCAGAAATGTTGAACTTTTAAGTTCACATTTCAAACACTCTAAGTCACTAAGTAATTTCCAAGTAACAAAGTGAACCAACTATACCTCATCTCCAACATTTTCCATGTTGGGTATGCACACGTCTAGTTGTCCTCATTTGGTTGCTTGGTGATTTAGATATTTCATTTATGTGCTTATGTTCATGACCATCCAAATCATCCATGAGATGATTTGTGCATTGGTGAACCAAGGGGTTGAAGGATTCATCCTACCCATGCACGGCAATCCATGACTCAGCAATACATGACTAAATAGTAGACTATAGTAATAACATATATATACATACCAAAACGAAACCATGATACCAACAAAAATGATGGTTGAATGTTGCGGTAAGGTGGGACTTATCTTAGTTTTAGTCTCCTCATTTTGGACTTCCAATGAGTTTACACTCACGAAGAACACTAATAACGAAATGGTGTCCAATCAAGTACCTAAAGCAACATATATTTTCGTATTTTATACTTATAAATTCTGAATTTATTCCTATCACCGACTCCATAAACTTATACACCTTGTTTATCCATTTTAGGATAGCCTCGGTGTTCCATCCTTCAAACGTGCAAGCTCACCTTTGTGGAAACCATTCATAAACCATGAGTATACTTGACCCTCTTTCCGTTTTAAACCACTTTTGGGTGTAACGTGTATAACTTATTAAAATCACAAGTCACGCACAATCAATCTTATACAAACACTCATTTCGTTAAACATGTTACTTGTCATACTTAACATTTATACATGCTAGAATACATCTCATGCAACCAATTTGCCATTAACTTTGCAAGCCTACCTAAACATGTATAGCCCTACAGGAGTAGCACACCGCCCGTTTTGGGGTCATTGTTAAGTATTCTATCATGACGGTCTCGTTCACTTCGGTGACGAGATTACGCTAGTGGACACTTTGGTTTGACATATTGTTTTTGCATGCTAGCATGATATATATATATATATAGCTTAGTGTTCAATTTCCATGTTAGAATTGAGACTTTTATACGTATACTATGTAAACCAGACTTGTATGATCACCGACCATTTTGTGTTGACAAATACTTTAATACATGTAGCAGGAAATTGATGATGAAATCTCGAGAAATCTACTTAGGGTGGACTAAAAACGCACCCAAATTTTGCTTGTGTAATCTTTTGCTTGTTTGGTTAGGCTAGATTCAATGTTGTATTTCCTTTCCAAAACAATGTACCTGAAGTTATGAATGAAATGGAAGTTGTTAAATTAATTATTGCCACTCTTAGTTCGTTATGAAGTTTTGAAAAATCTTGTTCGTCTCACTCCGACGTTTCCGCCATCGGTTAGGGTGTGACAAGATAGTCTCATGAAAAGAAGACTTGGTCAAAGATGCTAACTGTCCCGCCAGTGCTCAATATTCCAATCCATCTTTCTGGTAGAGCATGGGCGATATGACAATTCCTCTACATTAAATGCTTCAAAGAGCGCCCATAACGTTGAGGATTAAGGACAGCAAAGGGCAGCTTACTTGGTTAAGAAGGAAGCCTACTTTAATTAAGAGGATCCGAGAAGATCCTGCAGAGGGGCCCGTTTTCTGCCTAATGCCCGGAAATTCATGTTGTCCGAAAGAATACCCAACGTTCCTTTGCAAGGAGTGACCCGCCGATAGGAAAGCCTCGTACATATAAGCAAGGGAGATGATCATGTAAAGGTAAGTTATCAAAAAATATTCTCTTGACATCCAAGAACTAAGAGCATTGAATTCTCACATTCAATTCTAAGATCTCAACCATAATCCGACCAATTTATTATCTTTTACTATAAATCGATACCAAGGCACGTGACTTATTCTCACGTCGGATCTTGGTCACGGATCCCCCCCCCCCTCAGGCTCTCCGTGACGAGGCTAACGGTATTCTTTTTTGTAGGTTATTTCCTGGTAAACGATGAATGTCGGTGGATCTCTGGTAGGCTTGTAAATGAACCGAACGTTCAGTGGACCATTCATGAATCGTTCGGCAGGAAATTCGTTCATGTTTGTTTATTTAATAAATGAACGAACATGAACTTTTTTTTTTGTTCATTTAAATAAACGAACGAACATGAACAATGTCCCGTTTGTTCATTTACGTTCATGAATGATTGTTTATGTTCGTTCATTTACGTTCGCTTATGTTCGTCTATTTACATTCGTTTATGTCCGTTCATTTAAATTCGTTCGTTCGTGTTCGTTTATATCCGTTTGTTTATGTTCATATTTTAAATCTAGTTATTACTAATTAAATTTAAAAATCTATTTAGTTTTCTTTATCATCCCATAACTAGCTTTAACTTTCCGATTTCAAAAATTTCTTTTATATGGTGTTAATATATTTGATTTATATTTTCCAATTTAAAAGCAATCTTTTCTATCATATCAAACGCGAATTAAGGTTTACCTATATTTGAGTTCGTCTTCTCCTCTACTATTGCTATACAATTCAAAGCCTTGTTCAATTATGTTCTTTATGATTTGTTATGTTCTTTTATGTTCAATTATGTGTGTTTATGTACGTTTATGTTCATGAACCATTCGTTTATACTTTTAGCGAACGGACATAAATGAACATGAACATGAACATGTTCATTTTCTTAACGAACGAACACGAACAAGAAAATCCGTTCATTTAAATGTTCGTGTCCGATCTTTTGTTCGAATAAAGGTAAATGAACGAACATGAACATGCCTCGTTCGTGTTCGTTCAGTTCATTTACAAGCCTAATCTCTGGTGACGGACCTTGTCGCTATTACTTTGGTATTCGACAATCCTAAAAATTATTGACCTAAGATTTTGTCAACAATGTTGAGGATGTTATCGCTATTAGTGGAAAATAAGAAATATAATGTTTACAGAGGCGGACAACCCACATAAATTTATTCATACTCGGAGATTTGATTATTCATGCTCTCATCATGGATATTCAATAAGAATGTAAAACGAGTCACATACGCAGGTATGGCATGTTCAACCCCGCACGAACCCGACATGAGTATATGCGGGTTGACACAGATACACCCAGTTTAAACCTAATTTTGTTAGATATTAATACTTCAAAATTACAAATGTACAACAAAAAATTGATATAAAACAATTACAACAAAAAATTGATGTAAAACAATTACACCTTAATGATCGAACTATGTCAATTTCTCAACTTATACCTTTTGAAACAAAATACTTTAACTATTTTAATACATTTATACTTAAAAAAATAATGGGTTAAACAGGTCAACCCCGCAGTTTAATTCGGAAACAACACGTTTGGCTAAATGTGTTAGCGGGTCTGACACACAGCCCGTTTATATTAAACTCAAACTCACAAATTTTGTGTTAAATCCACGTTGGATGAGAAATTTACACCCCTAACACTCATTGGGTTTAAATCGTATAGAACTAGCCTGACCCACCCATTTTGCCACCACAAAAATAAAAGATCAAATCCAAGACCAAAACAACTTACCAAGTCAACATGAAGAACACATGACTGGATATGTAATTAAGCTGTCACTAATACATTATTCAACTAATGACAATCTTAATTTGTTCGTTTAATATCCCAATCCAACATAAAAATAAAACCTTAAGTTATGACTGATACAATAACAAGAGTCTAGTAGCCGTTAGAACCGTTAGAGCCGTTAGAACCGTTAACCATTAGAAGGTCTTTGTGAGTGTAAACAACTCCCTTGTCACCCTCCACCACTTGCCCTTTACCTCTCAACACCCTGCACAAATATCAAAAGGAATTTAAATTGTTAGTTTCACGATTCAACGACCCGTTGGACAACCAGTTGATTCATACTTATTAGCTTATTACCATCTTGTTGTTAAGAGTCCCTCTACACCAACTGGACCTCGAGCGTGGATCTTGCTCGTACTGATTCCAACCTGTTTTTCGTAACATTACAGAATTACAAGAAAATGAAATGAGAACTAAACAATTTTCGTGTTTATGAATGTCGTAAATAATTTATAGATTTCATATACCTCTGCTCCGAGTCCAAACCGAGCCCCATCACAGAATCTTGTGCTTGCGTTGTGAAAAACTGCAGCACTGCCAAATGAAGCAAAAGCCGTTTTGTAAGATATCTTCAAAAATGAAACCGACGTAAAAGGGTTTTTAATTCATCTAATACCTGTCGACTCGATTTAGAAAATGTTCAGCAACATCTTGATCGTCTGTAACAATGCACTCGGTGTGGGAACTGAAATAGATAGGAAAAAGTTACCAGAAATCTAAAAATAGAAAGAAAAAGTAATAATAATTAATTATAAAAATAAATGGTAGAGTAAACTGCCATTTTGGTCCCTGAGGTTTGGTTACTTTTGCCACTTTAGTCCAAAACTCAAACCTTTTGCATCTGGGTCCCTGTGGTTTCAGTTTTATTGCCATTTTGGTCCAAAAATGAAATCAGGTCATATTTGTCTTATAAAAATTCTGCAATTTTGTTCTTTTCCTCAAGGGCAAATCAGGTCATATTTGTCTTATAAAATCTGGTATTTATTTATAAAAAAGAAATGACCATTTTGCTTCTGCGGAAAAGGACAAAATAGCAGGATTTTATAAGACAAATATGACCTGATTTCATTTTTGGACCAAAATGGCAATAAAACTGAAACCACAGGGACCCAGATGCAAAAGGTTTCACTTTTGGACTAAAGTGGCAAAAGTGACCAAACCACAGGGACCAAAATGGCAGTTTACTCTAAATGGTATAAAAAAAACTTTAACTACCTTCCATAACTGTGTATATGATCTATGGCCTCATCAACATTGTTCACTATTTCAATAGTGCAAGCCTTTGAGTTATACTCGTGATGGAATGTATCTGCCTTTGAGAAGCTAACCACACCGTTCACTCTCGGTCCAGCAAATAGGGTAACACCTGCGATACATAATTATTGTTACCTTAATTACTCAATGTATTACAGTTTATTATATTTTTAATTCAGTCATGGTTGTAAAACAAGGTTTCCAAGGCCGAGTACTCCCTGAGTAGTCGCTACAAGGTAGGCTGCCGAGGCGACTTTCTTCAACTCCGCCTAATTACTCGGAGTCGGTCAAACGCGGTCAACCTTGGCCAGAACTGGATCTAGTAGGTCAACTCGGGCCTAGTTTGACTTAAATAATAATAAAACATAATTTCTATGCCTATCATATTAAGGAATATTAAGGAATGAATATCATTTTCACGTATTTTGCTATAAATATTAGTAAATTTATGTTATTTAACATATATTTAATCTCCAAAAAGTAATTTCTTTATAATTTAACATGTCCGAGTACTCCCCGAGTACTCTCCGCCTAGACCGAGTACTCTCTACTCCCCGGTCGACCGACTAGGGAGCGCCTAGCGACTTTTGCAACCATGAATTCAGTAATGTGAAATGTGAACAAGCATCAGTACCTTCTTGTTCAAGCTCTTTAACAAGCTCTTGCAGCCCTCCACTAGCCAACAAATCCTTGTGCACCAGTAGTGTTTCCTAGACGTCCAAAAGCGGTAATAAACGCACCGTTATAAACACACGGAAAATAAAAATTTGGAAAAAAGTAGAAATATTTACCATAGCATTGCAGGCCGCTGGATAATCTGTTTTTGCATCCAATACAATCTTCTTTGCCATTTCCAAGTTAGCAGCTTTATCGACGTACACATGACAAATTCCATCTGCAATCAACATTTTAAATTCAATTATTAATTTATTACTTTATCTGTTCCGTTGTGGAAGCTTTTTTTTGAATTTCATCTTACCAGAATGACCAAGAACCGGAATTTTAGTCGAGTTCTTTATTTGGGAAACAAGTTTGTTACTGCCTCTAGGGATCACAAGATCTATCACATCATCAAGCTGTTTAAAATGATTTTGAGAGTGTTATATTAGAGAATTAAATCAAATTTATAAATTTTTTAATCGAATACAAAGAATTTGACATTTTCACACACCTTCAGCAAGTCCGGGATATCCTCCCGTGATGTCAATAATCCAATAAGTTTTGTTCCGACAGTTTCCGGGATGACAGAAGTTATCACCTGCAAAGTAGTGAGATTTATAACTAATAAAAATATATAATTATGAGAATAGGATATTCGGGACAAACCTTGTGCAGTATCGCATTTGACCGTTTAGCTTCTTTACCTCCTTTTAATAGTAGGCCGTTCCCGCTACGTATTGCCAAAGAAGCTATCTGCAAATTCATTTAAAGAAGCTAAATACCGGTTTGTAAATTTTAAACCAGTAAAACGCGTATAGATTTGTAAAAAGCATAAAAATAGATTTGTGACTAGCAAAAGAGTTTATTATTAGTATTACCTGAACTAATGCATCGGGCCGAGACTCAAAAACAATGAGTAGAACACCTAAAGGACATGACTTCTTCTCTAAGACGAGCCCTTCTGCGAGCTGCGTATTATATTATTCGTAAACGTGTGGTTAACAATTATTCGTAAAGTATACGAGTAACTTAAAGTAGAGCCTGATGATGCACTTAATGTTCCACTCTCACCTCTGTTCTTTTCAAAACTTGACCAATGGGCTCTTCCATTTCTGCCAGTCTACGAACAGATTCTGCAAGAGCGCGTATCTAGAAAAAAAAAATTACTAAAACGTGTTATGCATATCAAGCGAAGCCAATTGAAATGCATGTTCCACACGGAAGTACTCAAAGACAACTTCCTGGATTCCATTGCTTAAAACAATAATGCCGGAAACTCGTAAAGTAAGAAGAATAACAGTGAATAAATACAAAGAAAAGAAGAAGATTTTGAGAAATAAAACGGATACATGCCTTGCTAGGTTTTAAAGCTAAACGAGCTACCAAAGCTTCATCGTATCCCGCATCACGTGCAGCTTCAACGTCAGCATCATTCTCAAGCATGATGAATTGTTCATTCGCCTCCAATGCAGAAGCTACATCCAATAAAATGTTCTTCCTCTCTTCACTTGTTAGCGCCTATAACACCCCATGAAAGATTTAAGAATAAGTGATCAGTCAAAATCTATCTGATGATACGCTTATAAAATATATATATATATATATATATATATATATATATATATATATATATATATATATATATATATATATATATAGGTAAAGGGTACTGTACAAATTCCCTTATCGTACATTACGTACGCTACAATCTCAGCCGTCAGATCATCTTCTCGCAATGAAAATCGCATGTTATTTTTTTTTTTTTGTAATAATTTCGCATGTGATAAATTTGATGAAATAGCAGGTGTTTTTTTGTAACAATTTCGCATGTGTTAATTCAATTTCGCATGTAATAATTTTGATGAAATAGAAGGTTGTTTTTTTGTAACAATTTCGCATGTGGTAATTCAATTTCGCATGTGATAATTTTGATGAAATAGCAGGTTGTTTTTTTGTAACAATTTCGCATGTGGTAATTCAATTTCGCATGTGATAATTTTGATGAAACAGCATGTTGGTTTTTGTAACAATTTCGCATGTGGTAATTTTGAAGAAATCGCATGTTAAAAAACCAACATGCGAAATTGTTACAAAAAAAACAACATGCGATTTTCAATGCGGGAAGATGATCTGACGGCTGAGATTGTAGCTTACGTAATGTACGATAAGCGCATTTGTACGTTAACCAGCCCCTATATATATATGTATCTACATGTACATATGTGTGTGTTATGTGCATATATGCATCCAACCTGAAGTTTTCGAGAGGCTTCACGGGCTGAAACCGCCATTTCATGTGGACCAATTTCAGTAAGTGGGATCCACATATGTGCATCCTTATGAAACAGAGTACCCACACGTTCTCCGTTTAGAACCTTTATGATGTTATTAGGAGCATATCCACTACAAAGAACCAAAATCAAATAATGTAGAGTTATAGTCATATAATCATATATATGCTACACATGGATCTCGAATCTAGACTGCGATACCTTGCAATGACGACTGGTGTACCAGAATAAGCTGCATTGACTGCAGCTTTGACTTTTGCATCCATCCCACCTCTTCCCATCCTTGACTTATCTCCAAAACTAATCGCCTTTTGATGTTTTTGTTTAACATACGTATGGATAAGCTTTGAGCGCGGATCACTGGGGGGCCCACTGTAGAGACCATCGACATCACTGAGCAAAACAAGAAGATCTGCCTTCAGTTCCATTGCCAGCAGAGCTGCCAAGCTATCGTTATCCCAGAAAATACCGGAAGAATCCTGTAAGACAGAACTTTTCTGAAATTATCCATATCTATAAATATACGGAATTAATATTCTGTAAAATATAAATATAAATTACCTCATAAGGAGCTCTCCTAGTACTTATTGCGTCATTTTCATTGAAAATCGGAATGCTTCTAAGATCCAACAACGAATCCACTGTTTGAGAAAGTTGCATCCTGAAATCTGCGTTCTTGAAATCGTTATCGGTGACTAGGAGTTGAGAGGAGGTCACATCCAACTGCAAAAGAGCACCAAAATACCAAAACGTCGATGTATATTCTTACGGTTTTAGTTCAAACAGGCGAACATTTTTACCTGACTGAATAAAGTGTCATACAATGCCATCAGACCATTTTGACCAACGGCTGCACACGCTTTTCCGTCAAGTTCAACTTGTGGTTTTTGGAGGTCAGCAAAACTACAGTAACAAATTATCATCAGGGATAACTAACTAACAAACAGAGGTTAACAATTATGTAATCAATAAATTTCCAGATATCATAAAAATAGATAAGGACCTGCTGTTGATCATTTTCCTGTATTTAAGCCTTTGGCGGCCAGCTCCAACAGCTCCTGAAGTAACTAAAATGATATCAAAGCCTCGAGAGTTCAACTTTTCAAGCTGCAGAAAAAATATTTCGCTTAAAAGGAAATCTTTAGTGTTGGTTCCTTCTCTTCGTGAATGGTATCGACGAATGAAAGGAAAATATTTTTGAGCTACCCTGCATGCTTAAGTGGTATTTAATGCAAGTTTACTTGGAAACTTCAGTAATGAGTAATATCCTAAATTATAAAACACATATAGGGTTGTTTTTCCCCTTCCTTTCTACAATCACGCTACATAAGTGCGTTTACTAAATATTGAATGTTGCTATTTTTGAATTTACGCACGTGCTTTGCATAAAGACCTTCGGAAATACCTGTTCAAAGATAGCACCAAGCCGGCCAACAGCTAACCTTCCATCATCTCGGGTTACCACAGCTGTTCCCACCTGCAACGGTGAAGGTAAGATTGATAAATGAACTTTTTAACCTTGTATTCACTTGCATAGAACCTTGCTTTCTGTGTTAATCTTCATTATGCGATGGACAACCATTGCTTCAAAAACATAATAATAAGTAATAACAACCTCTTTTCAGCAAAAAAAAACACTCATCACCACAAAATCGTTACATGGATCTCAGGACTCGTGTTTGGCACTTGAGTAAATTCACATTTCATGATTATAATCAATTACTCGCACTCATCGTTTCTCCATAGCAAAATCACAACATAAACTATTTCCCAACATACATTTATAGTTACCTCCATTACAAATTACACAAACAAGGGTTACCATAATTTTCATTTCTAATTTTTACCTTTTTAGAAATAATTTTGCTATTAACTGTAAATTTAATAGATTAAATTTGTTACTATTTAAATTAAATTTTGCCTCTTTCTGCAGATATGTCAGGCATATAAACAAATTCTATCATTTTGTTAATTATTTTCCCAGACAAGCGATGAAATCGCAGTAAATACAAAATAATAATAATAATAATAATAATAATAATAATAATAATAATAATAATAATTAAATAAATAAATAAATAATTCTAACAAAAAAATTGTGGATCTAATAATCTTGTACAGAGATAGAGAAATAAATCATGTAGCCACATGAAACCTAAAATAAACAAAATAAAACGAGAATCTGTTGTTATTATCAGATACAAATATGCAAAAGCGATAGAGATTGTCGTTATCATGTGCATGGCAATTGTTGCCAAGTGTCATTCATCCGTATAAAATATCAAAACAATAAAATTCAGAATTAACAGCTAAAAATCCGTTGAAAATCTCGATCCGTAAAAGCAGAAGTTAACAAATCGGACTGGATTCTAGCATAAAATTCAGTTAACAAGCATATGAACAATAAATAAAACAAAAATCAGATGTTATCAATTAGATATGAACAACGAAACGGATTAAACATGTAAAGGAAATGCGAATAAGATAATAAGATAGTAGACCTTGACGACCACACGTTTGACGTTTTTGACGAAAGCTCGAGTAGGATCCATGGCGTAAATCGGTCGAATGTGAGAGGTTTTTTGGAAGATTAAACTTCAGAATGGAGAGAAGGACACACAGAGTGTGTGTGTGTGTGTGTGTGTGTGTGTTGAAGGTGAGAATGAATCGATAGGGTGAAAATGGAGATAGAGAGAGAGAGAGAGAGAGAAGCGAGTGAGGGGTGGGGTTTAGAGCAGAGGCGAGGTGAACGTGACGACAATATACGGCTCCAACAGATGGCACCTGTGCTGTGGTTTGGGGTTTGTTGTATATATATAAACTTGTTGTTACATTAAATATAGAGTTAAATGTCATTTTAGGTTATGTGGTTTTTGGTCATCTTGACAATTTACTTTAAAGGTTTCATCTTTTTTCTGTGAGTCTAAAAATATTTCACCGTTGCTGTTTTAGTTTATCGGGTTAACTTCATACATTTTTCTGTTAACTAGAAGGGCAATTCGGTTATTTTATATGTAATTCTGTTAACTAGAAAGAAAATTTGGTCATATAAAATGACCGAATCGCGCTTCTCGTTAACAGAGATAATAGATAAAGTTAACCAAGTGGACTAAAATGACAACAGTGAAACCTTTTTGGACTCACAGGCGAAAAATGAAACATTTGGATTAAACTGGCAAAATGGCCCAAACCACAGAGACTAAAATGACATTTAGCTCTTAAATATAAAAGGGGATATTGAATTTAAATAACTCAATTTTCACCATTTGCCGATAATACTCTGAAATTTCGATTTGTACACTAGCATAATTTTCAACTTATTTTCCTCTAAAACTCCCTAACTAACTGAAACCTAACCTAGTTAGTTTTTGCTGATGTGGCCCTTTTACTGACGTGGCAGCTTATGTGGCATTTTTTGATGATGTGACATCTGACATGAGCTAACTGGGTTAGGGTTTAGTTAGGTAGGGAGTGCCAGAGGAAGATAAGTTGAAAGTTGAGAATCTTGTGATACAAATTGAAAGTTGACAGTGCTATCAGGCAATTGGTAAAAGTTTAAGTTATTTGAATTCAGTATCCCAATATAAAATAATTTGTAACTAGTATAATTCTCCACGCGTTGCAGTGGTAATTCAGATTTTTCGGTTTGATTTGTTACGGTATGGATACGATACTGGCATTCAATATAGCAATTGAAAGTTAAAACCCAAAATATAAAGTCATGCTATGCCCAAAAGGATATCAACACATATTTTACATTGATCGAAAAACATAAAATGAATATCAGTAACGGTTTTGAAATGAATATCAGTATTGATTCTAATGGTACCGATACCGGTACATTGTTGTTCGGGTTGAATTGACGTGGTACCAATATTGTTGGAACGGTATAAGTTCGATTCGTCACGGTCCAGGTGCGGTACAGATACTCTCTATGGTTTACGATATAAAGAAGATACTCTATACCACTACCAAAGTTGTTCACACGATACCAATTCAATTCATCGCGGTACTAATATTACTAATATGGTATTGATACTCACCATAGTTTAAAATATAAAAAAAATACCATATACCGCAACCGAAGTTGTTTGCATGGCATCATTTCAATTGACCACGACAAAGAACAAAAGAAACAATTATAACTGATTTGTTCGATTTTGAATAAACGCAAAACGAAGATAAAAATAAACACGTCGCAAAAATAATCTCATCCCAAAGTCATACATGACATTTTATAAAAATATCGTATCTTTAAAAAGGTATAAGCGGAAAATAAAATATGTTTAAAACTAATTCAAATAATAATATATTATAATAACAAAATAACAAATAAAAATAAAAAATCATCATGAATTACTTTTAATATAGATAAAAAGAATTCAAATAATAATATTTTGTAATTTTGTAATGTAATAACAAAACAACAAATAAAAAAATAAAAGTTAGGTTAATCGTGAGTTGGTTTTAATATAGATAAATAAATAAGCAATCCAAGTGTTCACATTTGGTTACTAAAGTAACGTATTTTAAAAAAAAAATATATATTATTGTTGGTAAAAACTATGAAGGATTAAAGACTGGTTCAAACTTTCATAAATCGGCTACATCAAGTGTTATATCATTATTTTCATCCATTTCTCAAACAAACATATCACATTATATGTTCACTCATATTTTAGTGTTACGTCCATTTTTTAGGATACAAGAGTATATCTTCTTCTCAAACTTTCATAAACAAGTTACATCAACTTTCATAAACATATCACATTATATGTTCACTCGTATTTAAATAGACATTTTCTATCTAGTGTAACCTTCATTTTCAAACAACTGTTTAAGAAAACAATAATATATATAGGGTAGCGATAATGTACATTAATTCAGAAGTGTGAGAAGTGTATTATAACACTATAAATAACACTATATAAAACCATATAAACATCGTATAACACCATATAACACCATATAACACTATATAACACTATATAACAAATATAACACTATATTTTGTCTGATAGCATGTCTATGATAGATGTATAGTGTTATATATTGTTATATAGTATTACATAGTGTTATATGGTGTTATATAGTGTTACATAGTGTTATACGGTGTTTATATGGTGTTATATAGTGTTATAATACACTTCTCACACTTCAGGATTAATGTACAGGATCCTCTACCTACCAATATATATAGGGCCAGGATCATTTCAGAACCATAAATATTTACAGAACTCCTAATAAACAATATTTTTATTTATATATTTTTATGTTTAGGATAATTTTATCATTTATTATGTGTATTTTTACGATTACATACATGTTAAGAGTAATTTTATCACTTTTATATGTAATTTTATAAGTACACATATGTAAACTTGTTTTTTTACATATATGTAATTAGTTATGACACATATATATAATTTTGGCAATTAAACATATATAAACTACTTTTAACATGTATGTAATCAAAGAAATACATATAATAGCTGATAAAAAGATCCTAAATACAAAAATTTATATATAAAATGATTATTTATTAGAAGTTCTGAAAGTTCTGTAGTTATTTAGAGTTCTGAAATGAACTCAACCCTATATATATATATAATACATTCGAAGAGCACGAGATTGTCTTATTTACACTAATTCTTAATAGTTTAAGAAGGAAAAGTTGTCTTATATGAATTTGACAACTTTAATTATCTTTTACACATACATGCCACTTATGTGGTTAAATACAAAAATTAACTGAATAATATTGATTATAGATACCATTAATTAGTTAGACTACAACTTTAGTTTTGTAGTTATTAAAAATAATAACGAACTCTCTTTATAAAATCTAATTATGTAAACAATCAATTTCTTGTTTAACTAAATTCTCAAAATCGGTTTTTATTTTATATGACTTCATATTTACTTTATTTTATAAAATTTTATTAAACCTTCAAATCCATATATACTTCACCAAGTAATTGTTCAATTGTTTTACCGGTCTGTGTTAGCGTGTTGTGTTCTCTGCTGCATTGCGATATAAAAATTAATAAAATATGATTTCAAAATACAATAAAATAATTTTTATAATATTTACGATACCTTCCGGTTCTTATGTCCGGTCCGACTGGTCGAACCATTGAACCGGTAAGAAGACCGGTCGACGTTCGGTCCGGTTCTGAAAACATTGGTTCGATCCTTGCAAATGCAAATTTATACGATATTTAGATGGAAAAAATGATGTTAAAAAATAACAATAAGTAATAAATGACGGGGGATTCATAATTACATTTGGTATTTTTGTTGGAAATTCATAATTACATTTGGTTGGTTGATCAAATTAAGGACTTGATTCACAGGATTATTATTGTTGCGTGTTGGTGTCTTTGGATGGCTATGAACGACAAGATATTTTCTGACAAAGCGATGAACATCGAGGATATTAATGATAGTATTAAATTGCTTGTCTTTCTATAGTTCAAATAAATCAAAATTCAAATCTATTACACGGACTAAATGATGTAATTTTGACATATTTTAAGAAGTTGAAGTTGTTATGTTGCTGCTGCTCTTGATTCTTCCCTTTCAGTAAGGGTGGTGTTCTTGTATAAAGCTCACATTTCAAAAATAAATGTCCGGAAAACATTCATTCTTTGTTGAACGTTAAACATTAATACGAATATACTAAAAGTGGGACAAAGGAATATTCGTTAGTTAACAAGTCTATTAACAAATTAATATGAACATTAAATGCCTGAGAGATTTACATTTATTATAAGATGATTTTTAAATAAAATAAAAAGAGTTTGTATACAATACAACAAAGTCATGTACAATAAATTAGTAATATTTAATGTTTTTACATAACACGATTCACCTCAAAATTAAGAGTCATTGCATGAATTTAGAGTTAACAAATATATTACAAACACTCATACCCAAGAAATATATGTATAATTAACTCAATAACTCTTAAATCAAGTAGCGTTTTTTAATGGTATGACGAGAACACATACATACATGATACATCGGATTCAATATTTATCACAATTGTCTACTATTATATTTATTAGTTTGATAACTCTTCTAATATTATAAACATTGTCTTTATATCTAATCTAACTACTATAATAAAAGAAACCAACTTTTGTACAAAGGTATCCTCAAATCTACATTTATCTTATATTAACTAAATAGATAATAAATTGATATATAGTATTAATCCATAACATCATGAGCAATAGTAATGTTGCATTTGTTGACTTTGGCACATGACTTCTTCATTTCGACACTTTTAGTCCCTCATTAATTGAGAAAAAATGTTACTTATAAAAATGAATAATAATTACTTTTTTTACTTTTGTATTCTTTTTTTCATTGTAAGCATTAGAGTTTTTTTTTAATTAATTTTGTATTTTGGTTTTTAATAATTTTGCTACAAAAATTAAATGAGTTTAGTTTTTTTATTAATTTTTATCTACGTTTTTCTTCAACTTTGTCGTCGTTTGATTGCTACTTAGTACGGTGTTTGGTGGTAGTATTTGGTCCCTCGGGTTTTTTTTACCCTCTCGACTTTCTAATACGTGTCGGTATAAATTCAACTTCGTCTACTTTTTACGTCACGTGAGTCATTTGTTCTCACGGTTCTCACAATATTTAGCGTTCTCATTTAAACCCTCCCATATATATATATATATATAGGGTAAGGTTCATGCGAGAACGACCTTTATTGCGAGAACCGCGAGAACCAATGTGAACACAACCTAAAATAGCTAAAAAACCTACCCCCCCCCAAAAAAAAAAAAAAAAAAAAAAAAAAACCTAAAACCCCCCAAAAATAACCCCCTCCCCCATCCCCCAAAAACCTAAACCCCCCAACCCAACCCCCCCCCCCCCAAAGCTAAAATGCTAAAAACTAAACCAAAAAAAAAAAAAAACATAAAAAAATCTAAAAAACACACAAAAAAAAAATTTTAATATTTTTTACATTAAAATCGCTACTTTTAGTAGCCAAATTTTTTTTTGGCTACTAAAAGTAGCGATTATTTTATAAAAAATATTAAAAAAAAAACTTTTGTGTGTTTTTTAGTTGTTTTTAAGTATTTTTGGTAGTGTTCACATTGGTTCTCGCGGTTCTCGCGGTAAAGGGTTCAAACGTGAACAAAATCCCAAGAGTGAACTACGTGAACTGATCTGGGCCCTTGATTTTTATGATCTTGAGATTAAAGTGAGTGGCATGATGATAATTATTTGGTTAATTTTTTCATTTAATTAAATACAAAAAAGGTATATGTGTAATTTCAATCTAAAATTGATTGCATAAATATCTCACAAATCAAATCAAGGATTAGGAAAGATGTAACTTAATTCAATTATTAAAATAATTATTTGTTTAAATGCGATGTACACATGTGTATTCTGATTTTCCCCTTTTTTTAATGCGATGTACACATGTGTATATCGTCTGTTTTGGTGATATCTGAGATTTTTTTTTGTATTGAATGTTGATTACACCTGTGAATTACTGTACACATATGTACGATTCTGAGTACACATGTGTACTGTTCTATTTATATCCAAGTACACATGTGTATACCGTTGAAATATGAAGGTTACGTGGATCTTAGAAATCAAAATTTGAATTCTGGTGATGAAATCTGAAATAAAAATTAAAATTGAAATATGGTGATTTGTTGTTTGTTTTGATAATTATCTTATTAATAAATAAACATAATGTGGATAATGAATTTAAATTAGGAAAGATGTAACTTAATTCAATTATTAAAATAATGATTTAAGTCTAATTTTTTATATAATTACAATCCTACCCTTAACAACTAAAAAGGAAATCAAGGGTCCATATCTGTTTACGCAGTTCACTCTTGGGAGGTTGTTCACGCTGGAACCCTACCATATATATATATATATATATATATATATATATATATATATATATATATATATATATATATATATATATATTGGTCTAGTGTATGGTGTTTGTCTCCTAAAAATAGTGTGAATTTAAATTTTTGTATCTCTAGATTAGATAATATTTAAGTATAAAAAATTGACTCATTATAATAAATATGTTTCTCATTACAAAGTAATATTCTTAAAAACTAATGTAAAACATTTTAATATATCTTTTGTAAGAACAAAAATGAGTAATAAAAGATTTTTCACGTGATTTGATGCAAAAGCATTCACCTTTTTGTATTGTGGTGGTTGATTCGATGAAGTTTTAAAATTTTTAAAAACTTAGATACTAATTTAACAAAAATAATAATTAACTATTTTAATAAACGTGAAATAGATTACTTTATGCCCCAAGGTTAATAGTGTTAATACAATGTACTCATTACAGGTAAGCGTTTAATACTACACGAATCTCATATAATACTACATGAATCTCATATAAAATTCACAGGTTTAGGTTTATATAGCTGATTATTGTAAGTCTTTCATGGTAGACATGTTTAACCTACTTATTATTATTATTATTTTGTAAAATGTGTTTTATGTAAAGATTAATACCGTAAAACTTTTTTTTTTTTGGTAAAAGGTTACCCTGGTGAATTTTATTACCAACAAACCACATACAAAACAAGTGAAGAGTAGAAACACTCCTTAGTTCCCTCGTTTGACATGCCAAACTCGGGTAAACAAGCGGAAAAACAAAACCGCAAACAAATATTAACCATATATTAAAGTACCTAAACATGTAAAAAGAATATGAAGTAAAGTATGTCAATCCAATATTGTTATATCAAAGTCTTTATACTTGTATATTATGCATTTACTTATAAAAAAATATTTAAAAGAATAATTCATTACCCCTGAAATTTGTCTAAATAAAATTATGTTTATTTTTGTATAAAAAAAAGTTGAATGTCACTTTATCAAGTAACATGTCAATATATTAAATGTTTTTTAAAAAAAAATATATGCACTTTAGACAAGTGTAATGACTTTAATATAATAAAGTTGGATTGAGAGAATTATTCGTGTTTATTTACATGTTTAGGGCTTTCATATGTCAAAATCATGTTAGATGTTTTTTTAGAAAAATAAAAAAAGTGTGTTATTTGTTTTACAATATTAACCCTTAATGTAATAACCTAAACTGTTTTGGTACTTTTTATACCAAAATTAAATAAAAAAAGAAAAATAAATTCACATATTTTCAGCTTCATGGCTTAAAAACTATAAATAATATGTAATTGTTGTAAGTATTAATATGAAAATAATAAGTATATTTCGGGTTAAACTAATCGCGTTTGACCTGTTAGCAACCTTAACAAGAAAAGGTTATTATTAATTAAATAACTATTAAAAGCAAAAATGTAATTGACATAAGTATTTACAAGTTTTAGAAAGAAAATGAAAAGAAAATTATATTTTCTTTTAAGGAATTTGAGATTTAGGATTCCAATTTCTACTTGATAATAACAGGTATATTGAAAATGAACAAAATATAATTTAATTTTAAGGAATTGGTATTTAGGATTCTTTTTTTTATGTGTAGAAGTTACATTTACTTTACATCAATTATTCTCAATTACATTATTTATCTAGGTTTAAATCGAGATCTTCTTCCCTAGGTATAATTTCTACATTGAAGATTCTAATTTCTACTTAATAATAGGATTTTAAAAATTTAAAATGTATCACGTAGTTTGATGATTTACATATTTAATAAATCAAATAAAATAAGTTTTACAAATGATAAAAATCTCCATTAAGCCTAGAGTAATAGAGTTTATACTTTGTAGGACGAGAAGAAAAACTTGTCCGCTAATGAACGCTCAAACACGTGGCACATTCGGCGTTCGGGCCCAATTAATAACATTTGTTTATATAAAGTATCTTAAATTGAATATTTAAAATATGGGGAATCAAAATCATAAATATTTAAATTGTGCCTAAAGGCTAAAATCTACTTACATGTCCTCCTAACGTTACTAACTTTATTGTAAATATGTTGCTTTCATCCCCCAATAATTTAGAGGTTGCTTATTCAAATTCTCCTTCCTCTCTTGGTAATTTAAAGTAATAATTAATTAACTTTTATTTATTTTATATTTGAGTTGATTACAAACACTGTATGTATATAGCTCGAGTTAATTACTGTTTTCGTCTCTGTGGTTTGTCAAAAATCACTATTTCAGTCCATTAGTTTAAAAATTGCGATTTCAGTCACTGTGGTTTCACTTTCGTAACTATTTCAGTCCACCTCGTAACCATTTCAGTCCCTGTACTTACATAATAAATGGATTGAAATGGTTACCAAAGTGAAACCACATGGACTGAAATGGTTACGAAAGTGAAACCACAGGGACTGAAATCGCAATTTTTAAACTAATGGACTAAAATAGTGATTTTTGACAAACCACGGGGACGAAACTAGTAATTAACTCTATATAGCTCAAATGGTTGGCATAGTACGGTGCAAGATTTTAATTTTTTTGTTGATATCAAATGTGTGATTAACTTCTTAATAATCATGTATTTGTTAAGTTACATAAACTTTATGGAACAAAGAATTCATAAATCTAGTTTTTTTTTATGAGCATGATAAACCTATATAACCTTTTGACAATATTCTTTTGATGTATAGTGTAGTTAAATACCTCACTCTACTTCTCTCACTTATTAAATAAACATAATACTACATACAAATGTGTTTGATGTTTTTTTAAACGGCAAATGGATTTCATTAAAACACGGAAACATATCCACCAATACACAACATGTTACGAAAATGATTATGTAGCAACAAATCTAGAACTATTTCTCCTAATATAATGACCTTAAACCTCCCCTATTTTGACCCACAAAGATCTATTGTTCCGAAAGAGCATGCCCCCTTGCTATTAAAGACTTTGTTGTTTCTTACACCCCAGATCCATCAAAGATCCGTTAGGGTAACCGGCTGGAACACATTCCTTCGCAAGCTGTGCGAACAACAGACATGGGAGAATCAAAACAAATCCAATCCCTAACCGATGAGATAGTAGTCCTAGGTATCTTGCGCCATAAAAGTACTTGTCTCCACACCTTTCTTGATATGCCACATCTGGTAGATAGATGCTTTGAATCCTCCAATACAGCTCCACACAAGGTTACATGAACCTAAAACATTAGTTATCCCCCTACGTAGTAGCGAAGCACTTGTGGGTAGTCGGTTGAGTGCCGCTTTCTAAGCTAGGAAATTAACTTTGATATGGACCATCTTATTCCAATATATGTAGGAGTCAAAATGTGGGAAGGTGTGTTCTTTATTAAACGCCTTTGGGACCTAGTTGAGAAACCACCCCTGGATTAACATACCAAATCCATCTATCTCTTACACTGATCGTCACTTTGTTATGAATTTAATACATTGATTACAAAGTAAGAATTCACCTAACTTCTTGAGAGGTCTCTTCCATTTGCAGTCCCACGCAATAGTTTCCCCCATAAAATTGTAGCATTGGTCTACAATACACGTTTTAGAGGCTGCTAGTGAAAAAAAAAAGTGGGAAATATCTCACATAGTGGTCTCTGGTGCCCCCGCAATCTGTCTAGAACGAAGTGTCTTTCCCATTACTGACTCGACTTCTAATGTTCTCAACTAAGTCTATAAAAGCTCCCCAAAGATCATTATTAACCGAACAAATGTTTTTCCAAACTCCAATTAGACTTTGCTTATAAGGAATGAAGTGCGCCGACCTCTCATTATGATGGATAGCCAAGATTAACCCGAACTAGAAGCCTTCCTTTTCCATTTTAGCTCTCCACCACCACTTGCTAAGCATAGTTAGATTCATATGCTCAATGAACCGATACCCAAACCACTACTACTCTTATGAGCAATTACCCGATCTAACACAACCCAATGGACCTTTTTACATTCATTTGAACCTGCCCAAAGAAACCTTTTTTATTATTTCAAGGGCTACAATGACGTGTAGTTGAGCCTTAAACAATGAAAATAAGATACCGTAAGAGTCTCAAAACCGATTTAATTAAGGTTATGTGACCCCATATGATAGTGTTTTTGCCTTGCAAACCGCCAAACGAGGTTCGAATATATCCAAAAGAGTAAACTACAACCGGTGTCCTTTATGTTTGTACCAAATTACAACCGATCCTTTAACTAAAGAAATTACAGGCTCTGTCCTTTATGTTACCAGTTTTTAGCATGTTATGTCTTTTAGCCCTAACCTAGTTAAGTTTTTTGGTTAAGTCTTACCGTGTGCCTCTCACATGAGGGCAACATGGTCTTTTCATCTCAATTTAACATGAATTTCGATTTCCCCCTTGCATCTGATAACATCTGATTGTTCATATTCATCTCAAAACCATAACTAGTGTCTATGTCTCTCAAAACTTCGATAAAAAAACCCTACAAAAAAAGGAACGTGAATCAAACCTTACAATGGGTGCCTTCTACACACGACAAGCACTAGAACAAAACGACATCCATGAAATTTATGGTAAGCTTCCAACATCATCACAGTCAGTTCTTTAGATTGATTTGATAAAAAACAAAGATTAATTCCAAAATATTGTTTATTTATTTATTTATTGGTTTGAAAAAATAGAGGGGATAAAAGAGATTTATTTATTTTGTTTTTTAATATAAAATTGGGATTAAAAGACCATGTTGCCCTCATGCGAGAGGCACATAATAAGACTTAACCAAAAAAAACTTAACTAGGTTAGGTCTAAATGATATAACGTGTTAAAAACTGATAACATAAAGGACAGAGCCTGTAACTTCTTTAGTAAAAGACACCAGTTGTAATTTGATTCAAACGTAAAGGACACCGGTTGTAATTTGATTTCCAAATGATTTTGATGATTCTCACATTTCTTTGTATAAAAATGATCCTGTTTAAACACGTCCCTAAACACCTCCCTCATAACAAATGATTTTCATGCTAATCTGGCAATGGAGATACTTGAAATGCATTCACTAACAATGTTTTCATTGCATATTAATTACTTGTTTAATCATATTGATATGTTTTATAATATTAAGATATGCTACATTATAATATAATATTAAGTAGATAATGCTATTAAATAACATTTCAAATCAAAGGGTAATAATTTAAAAGAAAAACACAAGTAATCATTGTTTACAAGATGATTATGAGTAGGTAAGGGTGACGGGGGCACTCCCCTAAAAGAGAAGTCCCCTCTCTTACGCACACCCAATTAGGTTATGCCACGTCAACTTCTCTCTTAAACTCCCCTCACACCCCAATCTGATGGCGGCATTCCCCTCTTAGGTGACTTGTTTTTTTATTTAAAAAAAAAATTTCATTGGTTGATTGAATGGGACCTTCTCTCTCCTCCCTCTTCGGTGCCGGCTCCCCGATTTGGCCTCCCGCCTTGATGGCGGCACCGCCCCTCTTCGACAAACATGGTCCCCGCATGGAGTCATCGAGGGTGCCCCTCACCCTAAGAGCAGCAATCAAATTTTAACAGGATACAATATATGGACAAAACCCCCATAATTTATCGTATGCGAATATTAAGAGGGCACGTGATTTAAGGGAATAATATGTGGATAGTGACAAAAACCCCATAATTTATCGTTTTAAGGGAAATTAAACTCAAACTCGTATATGTATATACATTTTTAACTTATTTGGTTAGAACAATATAATAAACAAAATTTATTTAGCCATTTGTTTAATGGAAATATTTACTTATATACAGCGGCGGACCCACACTATGTGGATTGGGGTTCCCGGACCCTAATGTTTTTCAAAAAGTTAGTAGAGACTGTATGTTAAATTTTTTACGGACTTGTAAGAAACATTAGATGGAACCCATTGTAACAAGGTGAAGGTTGGTGTAGTGGTAAATTTGTTCACTTGTAACTAAAAGGTCAAGGGTTTGATTCTCAATATACTTTTTTTTTACTTCACATTTAGGCTATGGGGTGTGGTATAAGCCCCAGGACACATCAATGTCACGTCAGATCCACATCAACCAGGGGGCTTTATCACGTCCTTCCTTAACTTGCAGCGTGTGAGATAACTCTCCCTATTAAACAAAATAATAAAAAATTATTGGATGAAATGCATGTGGGCCCTACCTGAACACAGTTTCTTCATCGTTACCATGGTTTCACATTTAGGCTATGGGGTGTGGTATAAGCCCCAGGACACATCAATGTCACGTCAGATCCACATCAACCAGGGGGCTTTATCACGTCCTTCCTTAACTTGCAGCGTGTGAGATAACTCTCCCTATTAAACAAAATAATAAAAAATTATTGGATGAAATGCATGTGGGCCCTACCTGAACACAGTTTCTTCATCGTTACCATGGTGGCGGACAAGCCATGGCGCTCCGGATTAAGTTGCAGGGTGTGGGTGGTAGCGCCGGGGGGGGGGGGGGTATCGGAGGTAAGGTGGCACGTTGACGCCCTCCATACCCTCCGGCCTTATTGTGTTCATCAGATCAAAACATAACTGCCTATGTTTTCTTCTTGCTAGCGTATCAGGTGGATCAAGTTTAATATTTACCAATAGAATACTATAAAAAAAATTAATAATCTGAACTAGTATGGAAAAATCAAAGGTAATACTAAAATTTATAAGTTTGTGTAAATGTATTTGGATGGGAGGGAGGGAAACACGCGTGTGTCGATTTGACAGGTGTGTCCCCCCTCGTTGGGCTAAGGGACCACGGGTTTGTGGCAGGACAGGCGATAACCAAGGCAGAGGCGGGCAAAGTAGCTAAACACGAAAAAGCTTGCATTGAGAATCAGCACGTGTTCGTCCCGTTTGCTTTCGATACCTTTGGCGCTCTCGCCCCTGACGCGGTGCGGTTCCTAAAGCGGGTTCAACAGGTGGTAAGCAGTAACACCGCACATGTTAAGGGGCAGAATTTTGTGTTTAGCAGGGTAGAGTTTGCTATTCAGAAGGGGGTAGCGGCGCAGCTTGTTGCTCGACTACCTGCCATTAGTTTGTAATCGTATTGAACTTTTTCCCTGATTATATATCTGAACTCAAAACTTAAAACTTTGATTGAATCAACTCAATTAAAACAATCCAATATCAAGTTACTTGAGTTAATTGATTCAGTTTATTTGAATTTTATATTTTTAAAACTTAATTCGAATTAACAATTTAACTGAATTTAAAAGTCGATTTAGTTCGGCTTGATTTGATTCGAGTTGATAAAAATATATAATTCAACTTAAAAAGGTCCCTATTATTAAAATTATGTTGTCGGACCAAGTTTTATATACCAAATCTATCTACTATAATAAAAGAAACCAAGTTTTGGACACGTGTCATTTATTGAAGCCATCTATTTTTATAGATAATTAATATCAATTAAAAGATAATTATACAATTAAATTTAATATAAATTTAAACAATTCATATAAGAGATCATATATATATATATATATATATATGATATGTTAAAATAGAGTAAATTACAAAAATCGTCCTTTATTTATGTCACTTATTCCAAACTGTGTCCTTTGTCTTCAGTAATTACAGAAAACGTACTCGATGTTTGCAAACCCTTGCAAGTTATGTCCTTTAGCCCTAACTCGGTTAATTTAAATGATTTATTTATTTTATTAAACTAAAATAGTTAAGGGTAGAACCTATTTCAAAAATGTTTAAAAGGTGTTTATTGGTTCTATACTTATATTTTCGTGTTCAATTCTCAACTCAAATACGGTAATAAATATGTTTACGTGACATTTATAAGAACAATCACCACAATCACCCCATCCATCGTATATCGACTATATCCATTAGTTTTTTTAAGATATAAATTTTTATTAGATTCATTCAACCCGTATAATAAACGAGGTTTTTTAAAGATATAACATTTTTACTTTTTACTATACAAAATTACATTTATGCAACTCGTGTAATACTCAGGGTTTTAAAAAATATAACCTTTTTTTTATTATGTAGTATATAAAATTAGATTTATTCAACACGTATAAATAATACATAGGATTTATAAAGATGTAACTTTTTATTGTTTGGTATATAAAATTACAAGTGTTCAACCCGTATAACACAGCCTCCCGCTTTAGTCTCCCTAACGGTCGGACTTAGTCTCGCTCCTCAGCTCGACCAGGTTCTTAAAAATGTAACTTTTATTATTAGTTAATATATAAACTTTAATTTACTCAATCCATACAATATACGCGATTCTTAAAGATATAACTTTTTTTATTATTTAATATATAAAATTACATTTATTCAACCAATGTAATAAATGAGATTTTTAAATATATATGTTTTATTAATTGGTATATAAAATTGCATTTATTCAACCTGTGTAATAAACGAGATTTTTAAAAATATACTTTTTTATTATTTGGTATATAAAATTGCATTTATTCAACCCATGTAATACACGGGGTTCTAACCTAGTAATAAAATATTATATATTTAAAAATCTCGTTTATTACACGTCGAATTCAAAGTAGGATAAGATTTAATATTAGTTTATATAAGATAAGTATAAGTATAAAACGAAGACGGGAAACTAAATAGTAGATGCCTTCATATAATATTGGTATAGTTATTTAATTTTATAAAAAAATGACATGTTACATGATTATTTATGTATGTTCCACTAACAAAAAAAGTAACTCTTGTTCCATGTATGTCTTGCCAAGAATTTATTAATATAACTAAACTAATAATAATCTTACTTATCTACAATTACATGAATTAATAAGAGTTGAAAAAGTTAAATAAATAAAAGCATTACAATAATATCATATTATTAATTTAATGGCCACTTGAACTTATTTAGACAAAGTTGTTACATCAAAGTTATCGAGTTACCTTTATTTAAAATTATAATGTTGATTATCAACAAAACTAATGACATGTAATACCATGTGAGTGAAACTATAAAACATATATCTCACTTAGCGAGACATTTACATCTACAAATATTGAAGCTATATTAATATGAATTACAATCAAAATAAAATTCTAATATAATATTTAATTTTTTTTAATTTACATTTAAAATTTATCAATAAATTATTAATGTCCTCATTGAATGACATGTGTCCCAAATTAGGTTTCTTTTATTATATAGTATAATAGATTAACTATTATACATACGATATGTCTCTTGGTCTTTTACCCCATTGAAGTGGTGCGAAATTAAGTCTCACAATGTATGCATTAGAAGGATTTTAGGATTAATTTTGTTGTTTAAAAAAGTAAAAAGGATTCTAGAAATTTAAAAATTATAAGTGAACCCACTTAGCAAATTATTAGGCAACTTAATTAGTTTTTATATTAGATCTTTAACTGTTTAACATAGAGGTGCACATAACCAAGTTTTTTGAATACCTATGTTCGGGTATATACCCAGGTATGGGTATGACTGGGTATTGGTTTTTCGGGTATTGACAATACTTGGGTCGGGTTCGGGTCCGGGTATTGGCCTGGAAAACCATACCTGGTGTACCGAGTTTGGGTTCGGGTTCGGGTTTTCTATACCCGTGTATTAAAATATCTTATTTGTGGGTATAAAAAAGCCGGTTTCCGAGTCGGGTATTAGAGAACCCTATACGGGTATGCAAAAAACACGGTGCGGGTATGTAAAAAACCTGATGTCGTGGCTTTTTTATTTAACTTTTTTTTTTGTATTTTTTTGTTTCCAACTCCATTTTTGGGTTTATAAACTTTAACACTTATAATATAAAACTTCCAATATATTAAACCTAAAAGTATTACAAGATACATATCATAAAATTGCATTCATAATCGGGTATCAAAAAACCCGGTGCAGATATTAATAAAACCCGGGTACGGGTATTAACAAAACCCGGGTATAGATAAAACCCGAGTATAAATCGTGTTGAGAAAAACCCGGGTTTGGGTTCGGGTTCTCACAACAAATGTCATACCTAGACCCTACCTACCCTACAGGTAGGTTCGGGTTCGAGTTTACAATACCTGGTTTTTATAGGTTTGTGCATCTCTAGTTTAACATAGCAAACGTTTCAGGCCCAAGATAACGGAGCTTTGTAAGTAGAGTAAGCGTTGGGTTGGGCTATAAGTAGAGCAGGTCCAAAATCAACAGATAATGAGGCATGTGAATCTGAGACTAGAGGTCTAGCAGCCCAAACCAATGCCTGGTCTACAAATCTATATCGGTTGGGTAGATTAGATATCCGGTATTTTATTGACTTAAATTTGTTAAAAGTTAATGTTGGGATGTTCATTTTCTGAAACCCATCTTATACCCACCTCAAAAAGTTACATGAATTATAACATATCCAATCACAGCTCTAACAATCTTCATTATAGTAATGTTATGTTTTAAACTTTTTTGACATGCTATTTAGTATATATTTTTTAGGATTGTATAATATGTTAATAAAGGTAAACGGGTTCGGATAACCAGTCATTCACCTAATATCATACCAATTTTAACCCAATAATCTTTGCAAAACAAATGTCATACTTTAATACTCGTCACAAATGTTGTTTGAAATTTTCCATGGAATTCGGATTATTTTGTCTCTCATCTACATCTAATGACATAAAGTTTTCTTTTTCCACCAATTAGAACCCATTTTTTAATCATCTTTATTTTTTTCTTCGTGAAATATGAATCTCTTATGTTTTTCTTATATCTTCATCTTTTTAATAATAACTTATATTTATTTTGAACGGCTTAAGTAATATCAAATCCGTCTTTGACGGGGCTTGAACTCTTGATTTCAAAGGAAGCAATACTTTAACCCCAATAGCTTTGCCAGCTAGACCCAACCCCACCTACAGAAACAATTTACATCGTCCTATAAAACAAACATAGCATAAATGAGTTAGAAAATATAATATAATATAATATAATATAATATAATATAATATAATATAATATAATATAATATAATATAATATAATATAATATAATATAATATAATATAATATAATATAATATAATATAATATAATATAATATAATATAATATAATATAATATAATATAATATAATATAATATAATATAATATAATATAATATAATATAATATAATATAATATAATATAATATAATATAATATAATATAATATAATATAATATAATATAATCTACTATTATACGATATAAAATTATATACATCTACATTGTATCATGTGTTCAATGTATGTTACATTGAACACAATGTCCATGTAAAAAAATAAATCAAAAATTATATTAATTTAATAAAATATTACCATTACAAAACATACAATTTAACAGATAACATACACCCTCTATAACTATACTCCTATATCTACATCAATGTCTACTATGAAACGCACACCTTGAACCTCACACCATTTAACACACCATGATATGGCTAGACTAGAGCATCTGATCTTTATAAATAGGTGTGTGAATGAATACTATGTGTAATGCTTCACTCATTTACGATAAATAATAAAGAAAAAGGCCGTTCACCGAACCCTTCGGTGAAAAGTTCGTTTATTTAACGAATAAACGAACGTGAATAATACTTTTCGCTCATTTAGTTAAACGAACAAACATGAACGCATATCTCGTTTGTTCATTTATGTTCGTAAACATTCGTTATTTATTTATGCCCGTCAACGTTTGTTCATTAATTTATGTTGTTTGTTTAATTGCATTCATTAATTAATATTTCCATTTAAGATTGTCAAGCTCGCTAAGTAGTTTATGAAATTAAAATATCACATTACAGTTTATTCTTATTATTATTTTTTAGGCCCAAGACATTGTTATTTATACTTTACTTTTAATTTTAATTGGTGTTAGTTGAGTTATCTCCGTTTGTTTATGTTCATGAACCGTTCGTTTATCGTTTATACTATGAACAAACAAACAAATATAAACGAAAACGAACATGTTCATTTTCTTAACGAACAAACATGAACAAGAAAACCATGTTTGTTTAATTGTTCGTGTTCAATAGTTTGTTCGGCAAAAGTTAAACGAACAAACACAAACATACCTTGTTTATGTTCGTTCGATTCGTTTACAAGCCTAGCTACAAACTTACAATATAATTAACAAATTTTTGAACAACCTCCAAAAAAAAAAAAAAAAAAAAAAAAAAAAACTAGAGAAGAAAACAAATGGTTAACACATGTTCCATGCATCCACTCCACCTGGCCATTTGGTAATGGCTTCCTCTTCCTCAACTTTTAATATAAATCCTCCTCTTTCTCTTACAAAAAAACATTAATCTTATCTCTGCTTTTACATTGTGCCCATGGTTTAATCTAGCATCATGCCATTGCAAGCCACCACTGAACAGAAACCTGTTTTCAACAACAAAATGCTGGTACTTTAACTCCCATCTCTTGTTTTGGTAAAACCCCCCTTTAAAGTTTTTTTTTTTTTTTTTTTTTTTTTTTTTTTTTTTTTTTTTTTTTTTGGCAGGTGGTTGTGCCTCCTCATGCTTTGATCAAACACTGGGTTTCTGTGCTTAGAAATGAGCAGACACCACCCCCAATCTTTAGTAAGTAATGCTGTCACATTTGTCTTGGTTAAAATATAATAATCTTTTTCGGGTTTTTTTTTTTTTTTTTTTGTTTGGATTTTGGTTCTGCATTTTTGTTTCTGGAATGTGACATGCAGTTGGATCATGGATGTTCATGATCTTAAAGCATGCAGCTTTAGTTATTATAGTCTGATGATTCTGCATATATGTTTCTAGAATGTTGCATGCAGATGGATTTGATTTGATTTGATTTTCCGAATTACAAACTAACGTTTTAAGGCTTTTGATCAGAACGAGGATATGAGTCGAATGATGTAAAACTTACCTTGAAATTGTGCTCCAAACGACGAAAACGGGGCTTCAATTCGGGTGTTTAAACTTCCAATTAACAAAAATCAAGTCGTTTGGAGCACCGTTTCGAGGTAAGTTTTACATCAATAGACTCGTATCCTCGTTCTGATCAAAAGCCCTAGAACGTCAGATTGTAATTTGGAAAAAAAAAAAACTAACGGAGTTAAGTTTTTTTAACTGAGGACCGGTGGAAGAAAAATAGTTGAAAGGTGGGACTGTCAGGGGGAATAAAAAAAGTTGGACTGCCAATTACGTCTAGTAGGGATTATTAGAGGCCAATATCCCTATTTTTAATTACAATCAAATGTAACTGTAGACAATTTAGATTTAATTCAAATAAACATGCTCTAAATCAAGATTCATCTATTGCAAGAGTGATGGTTGTTTTTATGGTGAATGCATTCTAAATCTAATATAACTCGTTCATCTTTTTCGTCGATTCGTATGTTATACCTTTCAGGGAATGCCATGGCTGAGCTGGGAAGGCTGCTTATGTATGAAGCATCCAGGGATTGGCTGGTATACACTGTTACCCGTTTAGACTAAATTCAAACCCACAAATTTCTTGTTAGATTCATATCGTTTTTGTGTTAAAGAAGGGTTTTTTTTTTTTTTTTTTTTTTTTTTTTTTTTTTTTTTTTTTTTGCAGCCAACGATTACAGGGGAGATTCAGTCCCCACTCGGGCCAGCTACAGCAGAATTCATTGATCCGCAGGAGGCTGTAGTGGTTAGTATATTAATCCTGTTTCGCTATACTATATTACAAAAAAAAAAAAAAAAAAAAAATACGCGTCTTCGTTCTATGATGTTTTGGTACTAACAAGTCATTTTTGTAGGTTGTTCCTATCCTGAGAGCCGGTCTTGCTCTTGCAGAGCATGCGTCATCCGTCTTACCAGTAACTAAGACATACCACCTAGGTACTTACTAATTATTGATTATAATTATAATGTAGATGTAATTAATTTCTATTCAAGTGTAATTTCTTGTGACAGTTTTGCATAAAGTTAACATCTACTATTTATATATTTTTTGTATTTTTGTTAAATTAAGGTGTTAGTAGAGATGAGGAGACACTTCAACCAACTGTATATCTTAACAAGTAAGGAATTCCAACCGAGTCGTTAATTATTACCTAACATATCTACATCATTTCTAGAAGCTATTTTGCGAGATGGGAATTTGCCGAACGTTTATAATATACAAAATTTGTTAATATTTTCCGATTGATTTACATAAATATATGTATGTGTTTGATCCATGCATGGCTTTTGATAGTTCTCTAATTTTCGTATGCAGGTTACCTGAAAATTTTTCTAAAGGAACTCGAGTGTTCATTGTTGATCCTATGCTAGCAACAGGCAAGATTGTTTTGCTCTATATATTATAACTAGTATGTTACCCCGCGCGTTGCCGCGACACTGAAACGTAAATTACATCGAATTTATACCGTTTAATGAACACGTATTATATTTGACCTGACTGGTTTCCGAAAAAAAAAAGTACGTCAAAACATAGACCAACTGAAAACGTACATAAAAATAAGCACGAAAACATATTATATTTTAACCGACTCATTTCCAGGAAAAAATAAAATTTACGTCAAGACATAGACAACCAAAAACGTAGATAATATCATAATAATAAGCATAAGAACATATAATATTTGACACAACTAATTTCAGGGAAAAATTTATGTCGAAGCGTAAATAAACTTGAATATATATACCGACACATACATGAAAAACACGTAAAACTCTATTACAAAGTTTAGAAAGTTAAGAGGTTGTAAATGTAGTGCTAAAAGTTGAGGGTAAAAGACTAAAAGTATAATACAAAAATACAAAAAAACAAAAAACAAAAAACAAAAAAAAGTCAAAGTACTATTCACATAAGAGTTGATAATTGTAAATAAACTTTATTTTTACCACCATTTTGATACATTTTTTGTATATAAATTATCGTTAGGTGGCACTTTAATCACAGCCATTGATCTGATCAAGGAACGCGGAGTTGACAACGAGCATATCAAAGTGGTACGTAGGAAAACCGTTGGTATTCTGTTATAAATAGTTGCAACATCTTAACATAAATTTCGGATGTTACTAATAGGTATGTGCTGTGACTTGCCCTCCGCCACTCAAAAAGCTGAGCGAGAAGTATCCCGGGTACAGTATTACTAAAACAAAAACCATCGACACTTGATGACAGATATTATTTTTCGAGATTGACATTTTTTTTTAAATTTACTCAGGCTTCGTGTGTATGCTGGAAGCATTGATCCAACTCTTACTGACAAGGGGTAAGTAATTTATACAAAACCGACAAGATTATTAATAATGTGTTAACGAGTTGTCTAAAGCTTGTGTTTGATCAATGGTGATTTCAGGATGATTATCCCGGGGCTCGGAGATGCAGGAGACCGAAGCTTTGGTACATAAAACCCAACCAGAGGAGATGTTTAGCAGGACGTGTTTAGCTGAATAAGTCGATGCTTGTTGAGTCTTTTATGTTATCGTATGTCTGGTTAACTGGTCGAATACTATTTTCTGTTATCTAGTTCTGAATTTTCGATTTGAATTTAAGTTTTCGTATTGGTCAAGCAAATGAATTTGATGAAGTTGTGAATGAAAGTTGCTGACATGGTGTGTGTGTGTGTGTGTATTGGGTAAATATAAATATAAATATGAAACAACTAAAAGGAAAATATGTCAAGGGGGACATGGTTAATGAGTTAAAAACATTGTTTTATCTTCTTAAACGTTATGGATATCATACATGATTATCCAAATATAAACATGTCAATGTATTAGATAGCATAAGAAGAGTATAATGAATAATCGAGTAAACTGCAGTTTTACACCATGTGGTTAAAAGTCGGGATCAACTTTACATCCCGTTGTTTCCTCATTGCATCAACGTTGGACCCTTTTGTCTAATGACATCATCTTCCTGTTAGTTTGAATATGAAATGGCATTTGTACCCTTTTCTGTTTACACCCGTTGGTTTCTAATAGTGTCGTCTTCTTCCCCAAGAACACCCTAAGTCCTTCAATTCTTAGCCCAATAAAAAAAATTTAGGTGCTTTTCGATTAGTTTTTCGATGAGATTCCTTACGGATTGGGGTAATTTAAGGTTTAATTTTCGGATTTTTGTGGGATTTGAAAGTTTCCAAGTTAAATCTTCAAGCTCTTCATTTGTTTGTTCTTTATCATCAACAAAGGTATGTTTTTACTCACTTATTCAAGCTCCTGTGATCCGGTGGTTATGTTACTATATTTAACGGTATTCGCAGTGGGATGGTTTGGTGGTGATGGTAGCAGTAGGTGGTTGGATGTCAAGAGGTTAGATGTTGTGAATGTGGTTTAGGTGGTTACCAGAGAAGACTAGTTGCAAGTTTTGCTGCAGTGGTCAGAATATCGCCAGAAGTGTTGAGAGGGTGTAAAATGAGAGGGATAAGAAAAAGTTGGGTGGGTAATTGACCGGTTCAAGTAAAAATGAGGTAAAATGTCCCTTTTGTCCTTTGACCGTTAGTGGTTAATGGAGGACTTCGACAGCATTAAGATGCAAGGTCCAACATTGATGCAATCAGAAAACGACGGGGTGTAAAGTTCGCCCCGCCTATTAACCACATATTGTAAAACTGCAATTTACACTAAATAATAATTAGAGTTAAATGTCATTTTAGTCCCTGTGGTTTGGGTCATTTTGCTAGTTTAGTCCAAATGTTTCATTTTTCGTTTGTGGGTCCAAAAAGGTTTCGCCGTTGCCATTTTGGTCAACTGGGTTAACTTCATCCATTTTTTCTGTTAACGAGAAGGGCAATTCGGTCATTTTATATGGCCGAATCATTCTTCTAATTAACAAAATTACATACAAAATGACCGAATTGCCCTTCTCATTAACAGAAAAAATGGATGAAGTTAACCTAGTAAAGTGACTACGGTAAAACCTTTTTGGACCCACGGGCGAAAAATAAAACCTTTAGACTAAACTAACATAATGGTCCAAACCACAGGGACTAAAATGGCATTTAACTCTAATTATTAAAATGCGTTAAAAGTTACTAAAATTTTAAAATTACTTGTATTGAGTATATATTCCAATTCAGTTCATGTAATAAGGTAAACTTAAACCATCTAAAACCATTAAAGGCAATCCTGAACACCCTTGCAATTCTTGACTGATCAAAATAGTCATTTTGCTCTAAGTTTTACACTTAAGACATCAAAAGTACCCTTCAAGCATCATATCAACATCCACTAAAGGCGAACCGACAATTTTGAAAAACAAAGGGGAAATAATTTTAGAAGTCACTATATAAACAAACTTTCATATAAAACAATGTTGGAAGATAAAAGCTTCAGGCAATTTATAACCAGTTATACCCACAGCAGGTGTGCTTTTTTGAGCAGAGGATTATTTCGCGACAGTAAGTCCAGCCTCAAAAGTGCCACCGGATGTACCTACATAACTAACTAAAGGTTAATCAACAAACATACTAGTTTAAAGAGAGTTTAGGAATCATTCAAGGGGTTCAAAGAACAGTGAGAGATCGAAAGTTAGTATTTTACTTCAACCCGCCCCGCCCGAATTACCCATTTTGACTTGTTAGCCAACTCGTCCATTTTGTCACCGCTACTAGAACATAGTTGCGAGTTTTGGCAACTATTTTACAATCTTTAAAGAAGGGGTAGAACAGGGTCAAGACCAAAAACATGAACAATAACGAAAAACAAAGACCAAAAAAGCAACATGCATCATAACTAGGGGTGCAAACGAGCCGAGCAGCTCACGAGCTACTCGAGATCGGCTCGAGAAAAAGCTCGAAACGAGCCGAGCCTTATCGAGCCCGAGCCGAGCTTGAGCCTCAAATCAAAGCTCGTTTGTTTATCGAGCCCGAGCTCGAGCCTCACATGTGAAGCTCGTTAGGCTCGTCGAGCCTTATCGAGCCTTAGTGTAAACGGGCCGACTCGAGCCAAGCTTATTTAAACTTGTTTACAAGCCGATCTCGAACCTAAAAATAAGCTAATTTAGTAAACGAGCCCGAGCTTTACTTATCGAGCTCGCAAGCCTAAAAAGTCTATTATTTATATTATTTTTATTTAATATACTAATTAATAGATAATAAACGAGCCGAGCCCGAGCCGAGCTTGATAAAATACAAACGAGCCGAGCTCGAGCCCGAGCTCTCATAAGTTAATCGAGCTCGAAGGATGGTGTGTACCCACAGGAAGAGTGACTATATATCACTGTAATATTCTATTGCAGTAAAGTCAAAGCTAAAAAAAAATGAGTACCCACAGGAAGAGTGACTATATATCACTGTAATTCCGCCAAACTGCACGAAATTCCTCACGGAACGTATTCAGCCGAGCTTTCAGGTTAGGCGTCCGAAAGCTTGCATGCATGATAGTAGCTGAGAACAGATAAAAATTAGTAACTAACCACTATTATCTATTACTTTTAAAATAAAGTTCATGTTATTCATGGAATAAGAAGGTTGAAATATACCTAGAAGGCCAATGGCCAAAGCCCACAACAAAGTCAAGAGACCGCAAGAAACAAACCACAAGATGAAACTCACTGAGAAAGAACAAAAGGGTAATTACTAAGTCAGCAGTTAAAAAAACAGCACGTTTTTACCTTAAAAAAAGTAACTAACTAATTACAAACGCGAGAAGGCTGTTCCATACCAGCAGAAAACATCAGAACGAATTGCCAACGAGGCCGTCCACATATATAAATAGCTCTTTTCGAAGAAGGGCGCCCGCGAAGAACAGGCCTGCAAATTGCAGATTGCCATGTAAGAAACATTACCCTTTTCAATAAATTAAAAAAAAAAAAAAAAAAAAAGCAAAAAGCTCACATTAGTGGAGGTCTCATTTTCGCAGCTAAATGTGGAGAAAACCGCCTCACGGTTCTTGTTACTTTTTCACTAAATGTGCCTGCAAAGCTGTAAAAGCAGATGGTGTTAAAAAAAAGGTATAAAGATGATTATAGGCATGTTCAACAACTACAACTTCAAATTGCTTCCTATAGAGTTTGCCGCTCGTTTTCTCTTCCAAGAAAACCTTTTGAAGAGCCAATCAGGATATCAAATCAAATTAGCTCGTTGGCATGATTTTATGGGATATTTCAGAACTGTTTATAATCCATTAAAGATTAAAAGAATTTATGTTGTCTTTTAACTTAATAATATACAACACACACACGTGATTAAATAAGACAAGAAAAGAAAAGAAAAGAAAAGAAAAGAAGATCAATTCAATAGTTAATCTTCCTAAATACAAACTGTAATAAAATCTAAAAACATACTTTTAACATAAGAAAAGATGACATTAAAGGAAAAAAGGTCCACAGAAGCATGTTACTAGACTGGATAAGCCTTGTATTAAAGTTAAAACTTATACCACAAACTTCCTAAAGGAAGGATAAGCCTTGTATTAAAGTTAAATAATTGTATGTAGCATTTTGAGGGACCAATAACTTGAATCAAAATTATTATTTCAATATAGTTGGCTCTCGTTTGTTCCTTAATTCATAAGAATCAATCACAACTGTGGAAACATTCCAAAGACCTAAGAGAAACTGAAATTAAAGTCGGATGAATGAATATATTCTTTGAACATAGCCAAAGCTGGACTCACTTTTAAGCAGCCCTAATTAGCTAATTAGAAGAAATCCAAGATAGAGAAGAAAGGGTCTAGCCTATGCAGTTAATGCGGTAAAATATCGGATATCGGTCAAGGACCGATATTTGAGATATAGGTTATCTCGGTGAGATACCGGTGGGATATCGGTAATTTTAATATAATGCAGAATTTATATGTATAGCAGTTTAGCACTGATAATTCAGTGATATGTCGGTGATATATCGGTTTTATCGGTCAAATATCGGTTATATCGGTCAATATCGCCGATATTATCGGTACCGATATTTTGACCGATATTTGAGACCGATATGTTACTAGGGGACCGATATAACCGATATATCACCGAGATTAACTGCATAGGGTCTAGTCCATCTAGAAACTTCATCTCAAGTTAAACCCACCCCTAACAAGTGCAGACAGCCAGACAGACATATAATACAACTGTACTATTACTATACTACTATGCAGTTTGCACACATGGATTATAACTTATAAGCTAAGTAGTTAATGCGGCAAAATATCGCATATCAGTCAAGGACCGATATTCAAGATATCAGTTATCGCGGTGAGAATGTGAGATATCGGTAATTTTAATATCATGCTAAACTTATATATATAGCAATTCAACACTAACAACTCAGTATACTCTCCTACCATTAACAAATTAACCTTTTGCAACTTGCAAAACACTAACAATTGTAGCAAGTAGGAACTGACTACGACTTAAAACACTAACATTTAACAGTAATAACTAACGATTAAAACTTAAAGCATTAATAGCAGCAATAAGAAGAAAGACAAATAGTAGAACTAAGAAGAAAGGTAATGATATCGGGAAGATCGGTCAAATATCGGTCTAATATCGCCGATATTATCTGTACCAATATTCTGACTTAAATTTTGCACTGATATCTCGGCAGGGGACCGATAACCGATATACCACCGATATATCGGGATATTAACCACATAGCTTATAAGCTGCCGCATTCAAATGCTAAGTAAAACCACACCAAGTTCTCTTAAAAAATTATTTACTTACAATTTCATAAAGATGCTTGCTTGCATGTCAATTATTATTATTATTGATATCATAAATACCAACAACATACATAATATTACCTATCATTCAAAAAAGCTATGGTTAAGGCGGTCGACATAGCTGCAACAATGGCAAGTGGTCTTCTAAGAAACCCCAATCCTACACACAAAAAAAAAAAAAAAATCATCATCAAACCATTAAAAGAAACAACTTGAGAAAACACTTAAATAGTTAAATCCTTGTTGTTATCTTACCAAGAATAAACATGACCATAAGGAAATAATTAGTCCGGTAGCTGCAAAAAAAACAGCATAAAACCTCAGTAAATCGATCTAAATTACATATGTGCCCTAACTAACAGTCAGAAGAGCTAATAATAATAATAATTAGGGTTGGGAAGAAAGAAGAACATACTAGTAGAGATTACACTTGAGGCGGCTGTTCCATTTGGTGGAAGAACGAGGGAGGGTGAATTTGGAGAAGAATTCGTTGAGAGGACGAGGAGGAGATGACCACTCAACTTCCTTCAGTGCTTCGATCAGATCTTCGGTTGAAACTGTTCCCCAATCCATTTTGTTGGTGTTCGATCGGTGAGATTGAGATAGGAAAACTGAAATCTGGTATCGGAGGACGCACAGATGGACCGATGAGAATATGGAAATGCCGATTGCAAACGGTGCCGTGTGCCCAAAGGGTATTTGGAGGTAGTACTCTTTTTGCTTAGGAGGTTGGAAACTTGGAATTGGGGAAAATTAAAAAATATATATAGTATAAAATAGGGGGGGGGGGGTGTTGTATTACGCTGCTAGACGGTGTGGTTTAACATAGCGTCTTGTCACGCCAGTATCATGTAGATAATGAGCTTTATCTTAACCCGCTCTAAAACGTCTGATGCGATCTAACTAAAAAAACTAGTAAGAAATGTGATTGGTTGCTTTTCGATGGTCCTCACCTTTACACAATGATTAACGCCTTTTTAAGGGTGGAGGGTATGGTTAATCACTCTAGGGTGATTGAGTGATTCTCTACCCAATAATATTGTGTCATGTCAATTCCCCCATTTTGCACTCAATCAGGGGGTATGATTAATCACTCTAGGGTGTTTGAGTTATATATTTTTTGATTGGTTCTTCTCTCCTCTCTCCTCCATCACTCTTCTCCACATCAGTGACCATACCCCGATTTCTCACCCCCTCTCCTACTCAAACACCCTAACTCAATCATGATAGTGTGGTCACCAATCGGTGACACCCACTCCTCGCACATGACGCCTATATGGAGGGTCATGGTGGTCATACGGGTCATGACCCCTTTAACCTAAGGGATTGGCGGGGCTCAACATGGCAGCCATCTTTGTCTACCCCGACAGTGTGTCGGGCACTAACAATCCAGTTGGGCAGGGGCTATAGGGTTTACCATCAAGCCTTATAAAAATGAATATTGGATTTTCATAATCCCAACTATTCGTCGTTGACCGCCAACAGTCATAACTTCAAAAATAACCACTGGCAGTCGCAACTATTGACATATTGGCCACTAATGGACCATGACTAACAGAACCCTAACGCCGTTAGTCTTCGGTCGCCAGAAAACGTTTTTGTCCATAAAAAGGTTTCTAAAGGTCCGATCTAAGCTTACAAAGATGTTTGGAACGAAAATGTTGAGTTTTTTGGCCAAAAAGTTGAGTATTCCAGCAAAGTTAATAATTGGGGCTTTTACTAGAAAAAGGTTTCTAAATGTGCATAATAAGGTTACAAAGAGGTTCGGGACGAAAATGTTGAGTTTTCCGGCCAAAAAAAGTTTTTCCAGCGATCGGAGACTAACGGCGTTAGGGTTCTGTTAGTCAAGGTCCATTGGAGACCAATATGTTAAAAGTTAGGACTGCACTCTAGTGGTTATTTTTAAAGTTGGGACTGTTGGCGAACAACGACGAATAATTGGGATTATTAAAATCCAATATTCGTATAAAAATATATGTTCAAAAGCCATGCAAGTATGTAACCTCGAATTCATCGATTCCTTTAACCTTCATATTTCTAAGCTTAGGATTCATATTTGGTCATTTTACATAGCTTAACTAGAAAATTAATTTAATAACGTTAGCTGATAATAACTATGAATGTTATGAAAATTCAACCATAAAGAAAACCTAAGTAATAAGTTTGCAAAGCTCTATGTTTGTTTAGGTTTTAAGTTTTTTTCTATTTAATAAATATCTATTAATATTTTAACAATAAGTAGGAAATTACATAATAACGATAGATAAACAGGTAATAAGTTACGTCGTAACCCTTCGTAAAACTAGGTGTAAACTTTACTTAAAGGGTGTTTGGGATTACGTTTTGAACTGATTATTTGATTATTGCGTTTGTAAAACATAAATAATCTAAAAAAGTGTTTGGATGAAAAAGTGATTATCTACCTCCAAAACGCAGTTTTAGAGAAGCATGTACCTACATGCTTTTTCAAAACGCAATTTTGAAAACGCATAATCTATTTTAAAAACGCAACACCAAACACGAGTTTTTTTCCCAAACATATTTACCATTTTAGTGTTCTCTTGAAAATATTTACCAAACTAGTGTTTTTTATTTATTTTGTACTTACCTTTTCTTTTAATTAACATATTATATTTTATTTATTCAATCAATCTATTTTCTACTTTTTGTATTCTTTTTTTATTCATTCAATCCTTTTTTTAATCAATCAACCCATTATGGTGTTTTTTACCAACTGATTCTTTTTTCAATCAACCCACGTCACAGATTAACTACAAAAATCATCCCAAATAAATATAAACAATGAAATAAGAAACATAAAATAATTATTAATCAAGTATTAATACTTGATTTGATATTGGTCTTAATATCACGTAAAGACGAAAAAATATCAAATAAAGTCGGTCGCTACCAGTCTCAATATAGTATACAATTAAAAATGTGAAATAAAAGCGAGTCGAGTACGGTCCAATATCAAGCAAAATAAAACTTTTAATCCCATTCATATTAAAAACACGTTTGTTCAGTGAGGACAACACTTTTTATCTCGTTTTGAATATAATGTAATACTATATACTAGATATAAACATTTTTTAATTTATTCTACAAAAGACTATGAAATCTCACCATATAATCTTTTTGCTCGACTTGTTTTTCTATCACTAAACTATGAAATCGCATACAAAGTGACAAAAGTCAACATTAAAACTACGTAATATTAGTTATGCTTATTATATTACAACTTAATTTAAGATTTCAATCTTTGTATTTTAGCATAAGAATGATGAAATCCACGACTTGGTTTGTATTTTATATAAGAAGAATATGAATCCGATTCAATATTCAACTGAAATATAAGTTTATCAGATGTTCGTTCCATTTATATATTACTTAATAAATAAAATGTAACTACAATAACAAAATAAATGAATAAATAAAGTATAATATGTTAATTAAAAGAAAAGGTAAGTACAAAATACATGAAAAACACTAGTTTGATAAATATTTTTAAGAGAACACTAAAATGATAAATATTTTTTCCACCGACACTAGTTTAGGAAAAAAACTCCACCTTAGTCTCCTTTATCCGCACCTAACAAAATTATCACAAAAAATAATTGTAATCCATTTTGGCCCGGCCACTGTAGCGTTCATAAATCCAAAACTGGTATGCACACAAACCCAACTGTGCGCACAACGCACACGGCACACGTTAACTTCCGCCAGCGGAAACACCTTCGTTTCCAAACACGATAACTTACACAAACAAAACTCTCTTTTTGACCTAATCAATCAAATTCATACCAATTTCAACATTACAGCACAAAATTCTCCAAATCAAACATCAAAACCACTCATTCTATCACTGAATTCATCTATATCATCACAAAACACTAGCTGATTTTGTATTTTTCTTACTTCAACAACAATAAGTTTGAAATTAGGGTTTACTGTGTTCTAATTTGGTGGATGATGAGTCAGTCTTCGTACAGAGCTCGATCGGTTGGGGATTATGTGGTAGGGAAGCAGCTCGGGTCGGGTTCGTTCTCTGTGGTGTGGCATGCGAGGCATAGGGTTCATGGTACGGAAGTTGCGATTAAGGAGATTGTTACTGGAAAGTTGAATAAGAAGTTGGAGGAGAGTCTCATGTCTGAGATTGATATATTGAGGAATATTCATCATCCGAATATTATTCGACTGCATGATATGATCAAGGTAGTTTATATGTTGTTTTTTTGCTGATTTTGGTATAAACAGTTAATATTTATATTATTTGTTTGTTACATGCCTTTTCAAGTGAAATAGAATCTACATATTTTAAGACTATCCACATCAAGGATGTTTGTAGGTGACATGGAGGGTGTTCATTCCTATGTGGAGGGCATTTGTGAGAGGGATGGATTAGTGGGTGTTGTAGAGGATGACATGGAGGGTGTTCATTCTTCACAATTCTTGGGGAAGAATGGTGAAGAATGGCCTAATGGTGGGTCCTTTCTTTTTTTTATAAGGTTGTTTGTGGGAAGGATATATATGTTATTGTTGTGGGTAAAAAGTGTTTGTGGGAAGAATAAGTGAAAAGCTGATGTGGCATGCTGATTAGGCTGTTTGTAGAAAGGATAGCCTTTCACTGATGCGGATAGTCTAAGCATACTTTAGGAATGCACTGTAAGAGGATACTTGAACTGTGGAGCACATTGTATCTATAGTTGATGTATGTAGAGTTGTACTCTATGTTATGGATGGTAAAAACTGAAATTTTAGTAAGGTTTATGCTTGATTATCTGCCTTTTTTAAATTTTCTTTGGTTAGTTATAGATGGAGATGCGCAGCGGAGATAATAGATGGTTATAAGTTACTAAATGACTAGAAACAGAAAGAAGGAATGTTGAAAAGTTAAAATTATTGAGAAGTGCATGAGTGAAATTAAGAATGGTGTGTGCTCCTAAATAAATTCAATTTACGGTTTGCAAAATGAATTATGTGTTGTCAAGTTATATCTGCATAGAATTGTCTTTGAACTTCCTAAATAAATTCAATTGACGGTTTGCAAAATGAATTATGTGTTGTCAAGTTATATCTGCATAGAATTGTCTTTGAACTTGAGGGTTTTAAGACAAGTAGCAGCAAAACATAGTTTATTGAATGTTGCTTTAGCAATGTAAGTTGAGAAATGTTTGTGCAACTGTGCCCGTATGTACAGATACTTGTGAGATAACAATAAAGAATGCATCTTGATTTATTAGTCAAAAACTGTTTTAATGTGACCATAGTTTTAAAAAACGGCTGAGGCGTGCGCCTCGAAGCGAAACGCCCAAAAAACGATTCTGAGGCGCGCCTCAGGGGGTTTATGTTGTACGTGCGCCTCAGAGGGGCTGAGGCGCTAAAAAGCCTCAGGGGTTTTTGATACTTGTTTTTTGATGTTTTTGAATTTTTGTGTCAATTTCAAGCAATTTATGTCTTTTTTATGTGTGTTTTTGATCATTTTGATGAATTTGATGATGAATTTATTTAGTATTATTATTTTTATAACATATATAATTTTTATATTTATTTTTTAATTCCGTCTCGGGCTTACGCCTCGTGAGGCGAAGGAAAAACGCCTCAAAACTTGTTTCCGTTCTTTTAAACCTTGAACGTGACATCCTTTTTTTCTACTCTTCGTTTTGGGTTCTATAATTTCATTATTCCATCCTTGTTGTGACTTGTCGGCATCGTTACTTCTTCCTCTGTATATTCTCTTATTTTTAGCACTTATTTTTGATATCACTTTTCAGTCCCTTCGAGGCTTTTTTCTTCAACCTTTCGAATTCATTCTGTATCTTTTCCCAAGGCGATACACTTTTCCTCCATAACATTTCCCTTTTCCTCTATAACATATCCTCTTAAATCGTAGTCTGAAGTTTGAATTCAGGTGAAAATAAGATGCCAAATTACTTTCAAAGATTAATAGCCACTAAAAATTGAAAATTCTGTGTTTCTAAAGTGATCTACCTCTCAAAATTAAACTGAAAAGTAAAAATGAAATGTAGTAAAATGTTGAACCATATCTATATCTTAGTAGTTTTTTTGAGATTGTTTTTGAACTCTCAAGTGTGTGAATTTAGGAGCCCGGTAAGATACATCTTGTGCTGGAATACTGCAAAGGAGGTGATTTATCTATGTTTATTCAAAAACGTCAAGGTAGAATACCTAAATCAACATCAGTGCACTTTATGCAGCAGTTAGGTATGTAACTAACTAACTATGTATCAGAATAATATTTTGTTATCCTTTTCAAAATTACTAGTATTGGCGGTGAGTGATTGGGTTTCTTAAAATTGTTTCTTTTTTGCAGCGGCTGGTTTAAAAGTCCTTCGTGATAATCAAATTATCCATAGAGATCTAAAACCACAGGTTGGTATTAAATTTTTGTACTTGAACGCATGATTACAATTATTTACTTCTATGTATGAAAACACGATCACTGAGATCTGAAAGCTAGCTTTAAATAAGCTGCAAAACCAAATCGGAAACATGGTCACATATTGGACTTTTGGTATCATAATAACACACGTGGCCTTAACTTGTCCACACATCTATCTCAACTTCAGTATGTATGTTTATTTCTTACATTACATATCGTATCTGTTGAACAGAATCTTTTACTCTCTACAAACGATGACAATTCGACTTTGAAGATTGCAGATTTTGGTTTTGCAAGGTAAAATTATTGCCAGCAATACATATATATGACCATGCCCATGCCTTATGGCTTAAAAATGATAATAACATCTTATTGTATTTGCAGGTCTTTGCAACCTAGAAACCTTGCAGAAACCTTATGTGGCTCGCCACTTTATATGGCACCAGAAATTATGCAGCTTCATAAGTACGATGCCAAGGTGAAGACTTTTAACAGTTGTTTATAAGTTATAACAATTCTCCAAAATTAATGTATAAATGGAAACACAGGCAGACTTATGGAGTGTTGGTGCCATTCTATTTCAACTTGTAACCGGTAGAACGCCATTTACGGGAAACAATCAAATTCAGGTTTGTAAATCTTGTATTACTATCAAGTGTTAGGGTTTCAAGGACACTATATATTACGCATAATTAGGGCTGTAAACGAACCGAACGTTCAGCGAACAGTTCGTGAACCGTTCGGCGGGAAGTTCGTTTATGTTCGTTCGATTAGCTTAACGAACGAACACGAACAAAAAATTCCGTTCGGTTAGCTTAGCGAACGAACACGAACATAAACTTATGTTCGGTATGCGTTCGTGAACAGTTCGGGAACATGTTAATTTCCTTAAAGAACGAACACGAACATGGCCTTGTTCGTGTTCGTTCGGTTCGTTTACAGCCCTACGCATAATGATTTAAGTTGACAGCAATCTGACCTAATATTTTGTATTCCTTGTTTTAATTCCGCCTTTCATGCAGTTGCATCAAAACATCATGAAATCAACTGAATTGCAGTTTCCTCCAGATGTGAAGGACTTGAGTCCTGAGTGCATAGATCTTTGTCGAAAATTATTGCGACAAAATCCAGGTATCTGTGACTTGTACTTTTGACAATAACATAATTTATGTTGGCTTCAGAACTCTGATCCCCATAATTTATGAATTTGACTACTTTGATGTACAGTTGAAAGGTTGACGTTTGAGGAGTTTTTCACACACCCATTTTTCACCCAAACAAAACCTAATGAATTGTTAAGGTAATAAATAAGTGGAAGTGCTTCTTTCATTTTAAAAGGCATTTTACTACATGCTAAATAATTAAATAATGTATGGACGTGTGGTATCTGCAGTGATAGGAGGTCGCATAGAACAACCGATGGGTTTTCATATCCTAAAAGCCCAGCTTTTAAGAACAAAGAAGAAAATAACCAAGATGATAACCTACCATTCAGTCTCGATGATGATTCAAATGCTCTTGATGGAAGCCCGCCCGTTAAGAGGTCTCCTTTGAGATCTACGTATGGGTTTTCCTTGGATGCTCAAGTTGTTAAAAGAGACGTCAGACCAAAACCGGATAATAACGGTTTTTCATCTGGAAATCGTAGATCCTCAGAAGGAAATCTGAAAGAAGCTTTGAGATCAATTGACCATAGACCAGCAAATACGCGTTCCAAAGGTATGTTTTCCATAATTTACAAAAAAATATAAATATAAATAAATTATTATTTTATTTGGTCATTCTTGATTCACTGTCTTGCGTTGGACAGTAGCGGACTCGTTGGAGTTCATTGATCAAGATTATGTTCTAGTATCCGGTCCCTTGGGTGATGCACCTTCTTTACCAAGTGTTTCTAAGGCGAGCCAAATAGCAACATCCAAATCACCTTCTAGTGCACCTCTGCCCATAATTGGTGGTGCCACCAGTAAACTCCGCTGCACCGGGAGCTTTGAAAGTCAATGTTCCGCACCATCTGGTACTTCTCATGGATCAGTTGATTTAATCGATGCTTCCGAACAGCCACCAACCGACAGCATGGCGAGAATCAAATCATTGCATGATTGTGCCTCTGCCATCTCTGATCTGGTCAACGACAAGGCATGTTTCAGTAGTTCTTGACTTCTTTCTTTACATTTTCTCGAGTTATTTCCAATATTATTAAATTAACCGCTTTTACTTTAAAAAAGATGGAGGCAGGACACAGACTAGAAGCATTTTCGATTCAACTTGTGATCCTTGCAATATGGAAGCAAGCACTGGATATCTGTCACACACAGGCTGCTTCAGCTTTTAAAGGAAGTCCAATTCAAGAAACTACAACTTTGAACGCAAAAACCAACAGAGGATTTGATAGTCTTGATATCCAAGAATGTCTAGAAGCTGCCACGTCACCGCAGGATGTTTCCTGTCATATCGAAAGAATATTTCTTGGTGAAGTTGAAAATGCTGAACAAATTGCCAAGCTTATAGAGCCCGGTACACCTTCTAATTCAATTATTTAATATTGTACTTCCATAGAAATATTCAAGTAAAATGCCATTTTCGTCCCTGAGGTTTGGCCAGTTTTGCGACTTTTGTCCAAAGGTTTGTTTTTCCGCATTTGGATCTAAAAGGCTTGAAATCTTGCCATTTTCATCCGGCTCGTTAACTCCATCCATTTTTCTCCGTTAAGTCAGGGGTATTTTCGTCTTTTTTGTTAACCTAAAGGTCAACTCGGTCTTTTTCACTTTATGTACAAGCAATTAGCATAATGTACAAGTATTCAAAATACCCTTACCAAAAAAAAAAAAAAAACAAAAATAATATAGGTAAAAAGATGAAAATAACCCTAACTTAAGTACTTAACGGAGGACGAAAGTCGCAAAACTGGCCAAACCTCAGGGACGAAAATGGCATTGTACTCAAGATTTAAGTTAATGCTATGTGCTATGAATCATGATAATGTTATAATGTTGCATCTCCAAGAATGTCTAGAAACACCACCACCACCACCATACCATCATCGCCTCCACTGCTTCCACCTGTCCATATCACAACCCATGCCCATTTTGGAAACACCCCGTTTTGATGTGAACCAATGATACTTTTTTCGAAATGGGCTCTCGAAACCTGTTTTGCCTGGCTTAGCTATAATGATAATTTAGATCTTCTCTCTTCCCCAGGAAATGTGGGAATGCCAGATGCAATGGAAATGATATTTCAGGCGGCCCTTAATTTTGGCATATACGGGGCTGTAAGTCTTTATCAGTGTAGACGTTATAAGATTATTTATAATACAATTTATTATAATATTTATTGCATTTGGCAGGTGGATGAGTGCATGGGTCATACTGAAAATGCAGCAGGGTTTTATTCAAAGGCGGTGCGTTTGTTAAGTTTTGTTCTAGTGGAAGCACCGTCTCTGATTCTTAATCCGCCATTCTCGATCACAAATTCAGATCGGTATAGGCTTAGAAAGTATATAGATGTTCTTAACAATAGACAAAGCCATTCAAGATCTCAAAGGATAACACTCCTGAAAGGTGTTGGCGATCATGGTCGTCATTCTCCATCAAGCTTTAACTAACCAACTGTTCATATTTTCACATCAGTGCTTTGTAAAATTCTTTCTTGTACAGCTACTACTTATTCTTTGTGTAAGTTTGATCTGAATATGGTGGTGTTGGCCTTTGTATTGGCTCTGTGGGTGGCTTGGATTCGACACTTTGATACCCCTACTTTTGTCATCTGCAAGACAAATATAATAATATCTAAATTCTAATAAAAGACTAATTAATGCCATGTGGTAACCTTTCCTCCTTCCTCAATTTTTTATTTAAATTATAAAATAAAAATTCATATAAAACTATTACCAAATAAAGTGTGAGGTTTGTTTTTACATCAATTATAATAATTATTAATACAGATAACTTTAATTATCCGATAAAGGTAGTTCAATTCCTTCTTATTTATTTATGATTCATCCATTATAATCAGCACACGAATCTATATAAATCTTTCTATACTAATAAACAAAAATCTTTTTTAGACACGTGTCATTTTTTGGTAATTTATCACCCTTATTTTTTATTTATCTCTTTTATTAAATAATATTTTTTATTTATCTCTTTTATTAAATAATAATAATAAGTTAATTACATTATTATTATTAAATAATAAGACTAATATTAAACATCAATTTAACTAAATCTATTTATCTCTTTTGTTTAAGGGAATATTTCATAGAATAGTAACCAAGTTTTAAAAGTGTTCTAATTAGGTCACTGATGTTGTTTTTGTCCCAATTAGATAACTTAATATTCAAATCGAGCGATGTCATTTTTTCCATGGGTCAAGAAAAAAATAGAGTATAAGATGTTGCGGTCGAATTATTTTAATATATGAAATTATATTTACTAAAAATAAAAACCATTTAATTACATTAAAAATTAAAAAAACAAGTTACAATCCACGTAATCACTCGACGTTAGCATCAAATAAAAGAGAAAAAAGAAACAAAAATCCGCATCACCACGGTTACCTATGAAATGGATGAAAAAACCCTTAATTTTAATGAAGAATGAATGTTCAGTGACTTGATTGGAACACTTTTAAAACTTGAGTGACCTAATTGGAACACTTTTAAATCTTGATTACTATTCTACAAAGTTACCCCTTTGTTTAATTGGTTTCTTTTTTAACTATAAAGTTTCAATCTTTGGCAATTTAAGTCTAAAGTTTCAATCTTTGGTATTTTAAGGGTCAAGTTATTCTACAAATGCTTCTAATTGTAAGAAGTGTAAGAATGATTTATAGAGTGACAAGTGTCCAATAACCTAAAACTAATCCCACTACATCACCACCAAAAACCTAAACACCCACCCCACCCCACCACCACCCAAAAACCTAACCCCCCCCCACCCACCCAAAAACCTAACCCCCCCCCACCCACCCAAAAACCTAACCCCCCCCCCCCGGCAAAAAAAACCTAAACCCCACCCCCCACCCCCACCCCCCAAAAACCTAAAAAAAACCTAACCCTCCACCCCACCCCCAAAAACCTAACCCCCCCCCCCCCAAACCCCCAAAAACCTAAAAAAAAAAATCTAAAAAAAAACTAAACACCCACACCCATCCCCACCCAAAAACCTAAACCCCCACCCCCCACCCTCTACCCCTCACCCCCTCGGCAAAAAAAAAAAAATAAAAATAAAAAAATAATAATAATAATAATATTTTTTTTTAGGGTGGGTGATGTGGGGGGGGTTAGGTTTTTGGTGGTAGTGGATGTTTAAGGTTTTTTTTTTTTTTTTTTTTTTTTTTTTGTAGTGGGGTTTTTTTGTGTATTGGGTTTTTTTAGGTTATTGGACACTTGTCACTCTATAAATCCTTCTTAGACTTCTTACAATTAGGATCCTTTGTATTTGATCCTAATCCGGTATTTTAACCCATTTGATTAATTTGATTTTTCACTTCCAATTCAAAAGTTTTCATCTTTTGCAATTTAATCTCAACACTTTTTTTACTTTCAGCTTTCATAAATTCTTCGTTTAACCCGTCGTTCTAAATTTCCGACTTAACACGCCGTAACGTGCATGTGGGGTTCAACGTTTTTTCATCTATTTTTTTCCTGTTTGACATGCCCGTCGCAACACGTCTATTTTTCCCCGTTTGATAGGTCTGTCGTAATGTGCGAGTCAGAGATCGACTTAGTTATTTTTTTCTCAGTTTTACATACAGGCTCGTGGTTATGTGAGAAACATTTGTCTTTCATCTAACATGATATATAACTAATGAATCTCTCCGCCGTATTGCGACGGATGGTAATTCTAGTGTAACAATATAATATTACAATATTAATAAATGGCTTGTCTTGTTAGGTCTATTACTGTTTAGCATCTCTGTATGTAAAGAAACTAGGGGTGTTGGATTTAAATAACTTCAACTTTAACACTCTTAACTAATGAAATGACATGCTCTTCATTACTATCAATTTTCAACTTATTTTCCTTTAACAATTCCCAATTTACCCAACCCTAACTCAGTTAGTATTCTTATTAACATATGATAGAAACACTGAATAATAGTAGACTATCTCAGCCGGTCGTCTCGTGTGAAGTAGTTCAATCTTTATTTTTCACTCGTCGTATATAGTTGATCTCACAAAGCTGTCCTCCAAAACACCACCACCGACGACTCGCCACAAGGAGGAGAAGATGGGGGTTCTTCTTGTGGCCACCCTCCGGCATGAGAATAAGTATCGTTTTGAGAATAAGTGTGTGTTTAGAGTAAGAGAGTGAGAAATCGAATCCTTAAACCTGGAGGTAGAGTATTCTATTTATAGCCGGAAAATAGTGAGGAGGAGACCTGCCAGTGCTCGCCAGCTGTCCAACCAGGAGTAATATCCGTTATGTCCCTCTGACGTTGTCAGTCTCTGAGGTGACGTGGCGTACGGCTATTCGTTCCAGCTGGGCACTCGCTTGTACTGCCGTCGTCTTGTCCTCCTAAGATCTTGCAACCGTTGCTGGCGTCTCGTTATTGGTGCCACCTGTCGTCCTTCCTGTCTGCAGGGGCATCTTCTTGTCAGGTGTCTTCTTCGAGAAGCTTCTAGAACCTTCTGGATACCTTTGTGTGACGGGGACGCCAGTTTGGAGTGGTGTGGTCCCTTTGACATGTGTTGACATGTGATTTGGGATCATACCTCTTCAAGTCCCCTAAGTCCAGTGTGGCTTCCAGGTGAGTTTATCAGATGGGAGGGATTCTGGACTCAAAATAATTTCGATTGTGTAAGGGTAGTTATCAGTGAGCCAAAACGACGCATGGATTATGGCGTATTGAAGTGAGCCAAAAAGGCGCGTGGATTTGGCGTACATAAATGAGCCAAAACAGTGCGTGGATTTTGGCGTACAGGAATGAGCCAAAACGGCGCGTGGATTTGGCGTAAAGAAATGAGCCAAAACAGCGCGTGAATTTTGGCGTACAGAAGTAGGTCAAAACGGCGCGTGGATTTGGCGTACAAAAGTGAGCCAAAACGGCGCTGGATTTTGGCGTACAGAAGTGAGCAAAAACGACGCATGGATTTAGCGTACAAAAATGAGCCAAAACGGTGCGTGAATTTTGGCGTACAGAAGTAGGCCAAAACGGCGCGTGAATTTGACGTACAGACGTGAGCCAAAACGGCGCGTGGATTTTGGCGTACAGAAGTGAGCCAAAAAGGCGAGTGGATTTGGCGTACAGAAATGAGCCAAAACGGCGCATGAATTTGGCGTGCAGAAGTGAGCCAAAACGCCACATGAGCATCGGCGTACGCGTGTGGAATATTTGGTAGGATTTCTTCAATGAGAAGTTTCTTTTGTCAAGTTGTGTGGTTGGTGGGATTTAACGTCCGACGTCTGTCACTGTTGCTCTGCCGTCTGAGGTGGTTGTCGCATCAAGGAGGTGAATAGTTGCTTTTGTAGGGACATGTTAGGTGTATCAGGCACTTTTTTCGGCGTTGTCAGGCGCGTGGTGGCCACACACCCTTGATAGGCAACATTTCAGTTTTTGCCACCTGACGTGTCACTCCCCTATTGGTGGATCTCCCCCACTTGACGGTTCGGTTCCCCATCGCATTTAATGCGATGGGTATAAATAGTTGGAGATCCTTGGTGTAACGCTCCGCGTTTTCATGACTTTCCTAATTTAGAAATCGAGTTTTAAAAATCTATTTTAGAAGCTTGCCTCTTGCAAAATTATAATCCGTCGTACCGTCGGAAATCTTTTATCTCTATTTTAATTCATTATAAAAAATGGGTATTTATTCATGGTTTAATTGATTAAATTAAGTAGTTTTACTATTTAAAAGTTTATTTCTATAATAATCTAGTTAGTCTCGTTAAATTGTAAAGCTATTATTATAAACTAACTTAGTTAGTTAAATTGTAAAGTTAGTTCCTTGTTTAAAAAAAAAAGGTAACATAAGTTTAATTAAAGTCAAGAGGTGTTTGAGTTTTTGGTTCGAGTTTCAAGTGATTTTCGAGATTAGTCGGTTCAAATTCGGGTGACGTTTGGTTCGGGTCAAAATGACAGACATGGTTGTGACCTACGGCGACTTCGGGTCGTCGTCAACAGTGGAGGTGGCGATGTTATTCAGTCAGTTTGGTTTTGGTTCGTGATGATTCAAAGTCGGATTGTTCGGTTCAGCTATGGCTCCGAAGTTTTCGTACTCGGGTTTTGCGGGTCAAGTCTCGGTGCAGTTTTGTTTCGGCTCGGGTCAGATTCGGTTCAGTTTCCGTTCGTTCGGTATACCTCATCCTCACTGATACATTTGTGTTCTTATCACTTTGTTTTTATAGCTATAATGAAACATGAAAGGAATTTACAAAAATAAAAAAAAGCATAACAGTTACGTATTGTTTGTTTTGCAACTAAGAAGATGACACAATGCTATTTTGTTATTATAAAGAAGACAATGGCATACTTTCCAAATATCTTCTTTTATTGATTTCTACTGTTTTCATCAAATAAAGTTAATATCAATATATTTTGTTTACAAGCTAACCACAACTCCACAATATTATTCTTGTTCTAATAAATTTTACACATGACTGTTTATGTAAATCGGAGATCTAGTAAATTTTTAGTTATGGAAATGGTTATAGTCAATGGGGAAGAAGTTGATTCGAACCGGGTACCTTGCGGGTTTTGTGTATTTGTTTTTAGTCTCGTTATTTATATTCCTTTTTTTTATTTAACTTAAATAATTAACATTTTACTTTTTATACTTTTTTTTAAACTTAAATAAAACCCTTAAATTCTTTAAATAACCAACAATTTAGTGTGTTCCTTTTTTAACTCTCACGGTTATTAGTGGGATAAATTCTATTAACTAAACCCTTAAAATATAAACCATAAATATGAGGGATATTATCTCACCTATAAATATTAATAATGAATTCGTTCTGTATTATTCTTCATATCTAGGATAACCACCCTCATTCGTTCTCTTGGAATTCCGTTCATTCATGCACCATCGTTTGCCCTTATAGGGTGACCTCGGTGTTCCATCCTCCTAATCTCTTACACTCGTCAACAATTGGATAATCGGAAGACTTAGCAATTATGTGAGTATACTTGATCCCTTTTTCCCCTTTACACTTTGGGATGCGACATGTATACCTATTCAAAACAACTTTTATGTTTAAACAAAACATACTCTATCTATGAACGTGACATGAAACTATTATGAATATTGCTATGCTTGTATGCTCTATGAACGATTTGGAACGTTATATGCTCATTAACTTTGCTAGCCCACCTTAACAATTATAGCGCTATAGGATTAACGCCCCGCCCGCTATTCTATTGGGTATTGTTAAGTTAAACATTACCACCCCGCTAAACTATTGGGATTAGGCTATTTTGTGCGTTGTATTCATGGGTTTGATCATATAGTACGCCAAAATTGCATTGCTAGTAAATTTATTCACTATGTAACATGTTGGATATGAGTTTTTATTCTATTATGCTATGTAGTCAAACTTGTATACTCGCCTTTGCTTTTGCATTGAACTCTATTTTAATACATGTTACAGGTTAATTATTGAGATGATATTCAAGACGAAACAAGATTTAGGGTGGACTAGATACACACCTAGAATAAGTTATCTTATATTGTTATGTTTTGACACGAAACAATGTTGTTATCTTTATTTGAATTTTGTATGACATTAGTATTGGAAATGAAATTTGAATTTAATTAAATTTTGTCACATAGTGTTATGAAGTCTCTTGCAATCTATACACACTTCGTCTCATCCCGATGTTTCCGCCATCGGTTGGGGTGTGACACTTGGTCCGTCTTCCCATCTTTCCAACTTATTCCTTGAGAATTTCAGTTCTTTTCTATCTTCTTCTTTTTTCTTCCGATCATTCATCTGTTTTCTTTCCGATCTTGCGAAAAGATGTCGACTTCTACAAAACCAAGTGGTTCGAATAAGGGAAGGAAATCAAAACCTAAGGACCCGATGGGACCTGAACGGGCGGTTATCAATTGGAAGGAAGATGGCCTTTTGGAAGTGCATAATCAAGGAATCAACTGGGTCCACTCACTGTCACACCCCAACCGATGGCGGAATCATCGGGGCGCGGCACTGAGCGAAACAGATTGTCCAGATGTTTCCACAACAACTATTAATACAAATTCACTTTAAAATGATACGTCCCATACCGTATCCCGAATAAATAACAAGTTATTACAGATAACATCCAAACAATTAATCCTGTTCCGACAACTCAGATTTAAATTAAACATAAATGTTGTTCAATGCCCCTAAAGACCCAGACTGACAAGATCTACAAACAACTATGCACTAGCAGCTTGTTCTTGACAGACAACTATTCGTTGGGGGCCTCTAGAGACTTATTCTAGCTTCACTTCCCTAGCAAGCAAATACCTTAAACACCTGTCACATACGTTAAAATAAAGTCAATACATGAAATGTAAAGGTGAGCATACAAGTTTGATAATAGCATATAGAGTTCAAATAGTTTACGCATAACCAGCACGTACACAGAGGGAAATGATGCATGTTAATTATCGACATGGACCTATCGATACCAGCGACTGCGGGTTGACTGTCCGAGACAGTTCGCAATACATGGTTACCACCGTAATCCATGCAAGTAATTGTCCTTAACAACCCCCGTGTAAACGGGTGCTGAGTCCAAATTATAGTACTACGTTGCTAAGGCAGGTAGACAGCATTCCACGTGTAAACATAATAACAAGCACACATTTAGTCACGTAATACATGCAATCGGTTAGCGTTCAAATAGTTTGAATAGTGTGTCCGATTGTGATTTTGATAAGTAACGTATGTGATGTGTGGTAAAATACACATATTTTTCCCGTGTAAATTGTATATTTTTTGTATAAGTTTATTTGTTTTTATTTTGTTTTAGTATTATATTACATTGTTTTGTGTTTTGGCAGATCCTGGTGCAAATGGAACGAAAATGAGTAATAATTAAATAACCTGCCAGTTGAGTAGAGTGGAACGCAAGTGACCGAATTAAATTGCTGCTATTTTCCTTGATTGGGCTGAGTCCGCTATCTCTATATTATTAAAATAGACCAGGCCATATATATTATTATTGTTGGAGCCAATGTATTAACGTATTAGACTAGTGGGTATGGTTCGGCTCATCCCCACGGGGATGAGCCTCCACGTAGGCGCCACGTAGACGGCCCGTGGAGGATGAGCCAAATGAGGGATGGAGGGGGATGGAGGATGGGGCCCCACCTCATTATTTTATAATTTTCTATTGTTTAATTTAATAACCAAGGTAATAAAAACTTTATAAAATTTAAAAAACACCACATCAAACAACATAAATAATTTCATTCCATAAAAAAAAAAATTACATTCCCTAAAAAAAAAGAAACCGAAAATAAAAAAAAAATACATTTCCTAAAAAATAAAAAGAAACCGAAAATAAAAAATAAAAAAAAATTACGTTTCCTAAAACCTACGACGTCCATTTTTTTGCGCGTGAGCTCTTGCGGTGGTGATTCGGGGACGACTTCTTCATCATCATCTTCAACTTGAACCGGGGGTTGCGATTGGGATTGGAGTTGTTCAAACGTGTTGCGTTGCATGATTTGTTGGAGCGCTTGATATTGTTGAACTTGTTGTAGTTGAGACATTTGTGAGAAGGCGTTGGGTGTTTGTTGGAAACCCGAAAACGGAAATTGCGAAGCCCCCCACGAAGGATCCATAGTCGGAGTGTAAGCGGGACTCGAAAAAAAATTAGGTTGGTTCGGATTGGGATTATTCGGGTTGGGGTTGTTTGGGTTGAGGTTGTTTGGGTTGAATGGATTCATGTTTGGGAGAGAATGGTATAAAAAATATAGAGTATTTTTATAAAAAAGGATGAGAAATGGAGAAGAATGGGAGTAGAATGAGAGAAATTGGTTTAAAAATGGATTGGGATTATGGTATTTATTTAAAAGGAAATTGATTTTTTTTTTTTTGTATTAAAATAGCCGTTGAATAACGGTATTATTTTGAAAAGAGGGGCGGCACACCCGGCTATGGGTGGCCGATTGTGATGGAAGCCGGGCCAGGGGGCGGTGTGGGGGTCCGGCGCCGGGCCAAGCCGGGCCAAGCCGGCCCCCATACCTTCTAGTCTTAGATGCTGCCAATTCTTATCATTATTGAAGAAAGAGGCCATTAAACATGTCAGCCCATCAATTCTATGATCAGACCCTTGAAAAAAAAAAGAATCAACTAAACAACATTAGATGCGATGCACGTGCATCTTTTTGTTCGAAATTCAGAATGATGGAGACCCACCTGGGCCGCCAAAGGGGTTTTTGGTTCTGAAAACATCTTGAGCCCATGTGATCGTGATTTTGGATGTAGCCATGTTAATTAATTTTTGGAACATTGTTTCATATTATAAAATATTAAACCCTATTGAAGGGATATATATACGGCTTGAGGTGACGGCAGAATTAGATATTCGACATTAACAGAAGACAGAAACTTGGACGGCAGCAACATCGGACGCAAAGAAAGAAGGCACTTTCAGGAAAGGATTGAAGCTGATTGGTTCGAGTGTTCAAGTCACGATCAAGAATCGAGTCGGGTTCACAAATAGTTAGTGTTCAGTTTTAATTACTTTGTGTTTTTAGACTTATGAACATGAATTATTTGTTATTTCAGACTTGTTTATTATTGTTCTTGACTATGATTCTTGGCTAATTAGTTTATCTACCCGGGTTTGTGATGATTATTCGTGTCAGTTGGTAATATCTCGGTTTTGGTAATTTAACTAATGGTTTAATATTAAAGTAAAAGACCTAATTATATCTGATTAGATGTGTGTGCGTGCTTTATTCTAATTTATTATCATTCAATCGTTCCTCATGTGTCTTTGTGAATGTCTTTCATGTATAGATGCATGTTAGGTTACCTACTTTGTGTTTGTAACTAGTTTATGGTTTATGGTGCACGTATCCCATAGGAACATTGTTTGATAATTTAGAGGAGTTTAGTGTTCTACCTATTCTTGAGACCGGAAGGAGATAGATAGTTAGGATTGTCTTTGGTGCTAGGTATTTAGGTGCAGTGAGACCGGGAGGAGATCTGTCTAAGTTCCCTAGTATTATTTATTTTCCTAAGTCTTGTCAAGTGTTTTTAGGTTACCCCGTACACTCTAGGGTGTATTGTGATTAGTGAGACCGGGAGGAGATCTAGTTTTTGGGTACTTTAGTATTGTTGGAGAGACCGGGAGGTGATCCAACCCATACCAGTGAGTTTTATTTGACCTTTAGGACCTTAGGAGAAGTTGATGAGACCGGGAGGAGATTCAACTAATCTTTAGTCTTAGAGTGTCGTATTATTTGAACTTGGTTCCATCATAGTTATCATTGCCGAGAGAAAACCAATAGTCACGAATAGGATTCCAAACCTGGGTGGTACTTTCTCATCCTTGATTTCACCTTAGTAGCCTTCAACCTGCGTCTAGGTTGTCTAGTTCGTCTTAGTTAATTCCTTTAGTTTAATTAGATAAAACCCCAAAATCCAATCAAATTAAATAACCCAGTTAAGTAATTAGTTGAGTCAGAGTCTAGTTTAGCGTCGCTAGTGTCTCGTGGGTTCGATACTCGGACTTCATTAGGCTTTACTACGTACGATAGGTACACTTGCCTGTCAGTGGTCTAGCATTTAGAGAGTCTTAGTTTATAAATTTAAAACTAGGGTGTCTAGATTAAGTTAGTAGTTTTTATAGACCGCATTCAGCACATCAGTATGTAACTCCCAAAAGTGATAAGGCAAAAAGGGTTCGAGTATACTCACAGTGGTTGGTTATGGATTGAAGGGAGCGCTGAGAGTAGGGTTAGCCTGAATAGTTCGATAGCACAACAATGAGTAACGCGGAAATGCAAACATGTGTAGATGGATCGAATAGTCTGGTCGATCGAACAACAGGTTCGATCGAACGAGCTATTCGATCGGCTTGAAAGTCCGTTTGAACAGTCCTGTTCGATCGGCCGGTAGGCTCGATCGGCTAGGCCATTCGAGTGGATTGTTTCTTCCTCTGATGTGTTTGTGTATGATGGTTTGAACTTTTGAAGTTTTCGTTGTAGTATTTGAGAACACTGAGGTGTTCTTACCTTTCAGGTCGATCGATCGAACGGTCTGTTCGATCGGCCGGCTTAACCGATCGGTTAGGAACTTCAGAAGTGATTCTCAGCAGAATGTCGCTCGATCGAACAGTCTGTTCGATCGACTGGCATTACATACTACGAACGAGTTGCAAAATCAATTAAGTGTTGAAGCATAGTATCTCATGATCAGAAGAGTAATGTTTACCAATCGAGTGGCGTATTCGATCGAACATCACCTCGTCGATAGACGATGATACAAATACGATAGAGTTCCTAGTCAAATTACTTTCAGTCCCAACTACTATATCTAACATACAATCATCTATAAGTCACGTTTCGATGTCGGTTTCGATTGAGTTCGATTGCTTTTCGAGTTTCGATTGATTTGATTGAATACCACACAAAACATAAAGTAAACATGCACAAGTAACACATAAGGCACACACACATGTAAGTATTACCACACCAGTTTCGCATAGTTCGAGCCTCGAGTTCGATTGATTGATTTGATTAACTTTATCGCATTGTTACTTCCTATTATTCACAGCCGTAAATCGGTCGCATTGATTAAACATTCGATCATTTTATTTAGACAACACTTACTCCACATAATACAAGAAGCAAAAAGAAACGTTAACAGTCAAAGGAGCCAAAGTTGACTTAGACTTTGACTTTGACTTTGATATTCGAAAATACGGGGTGTTACTGCTTCCCCTTGTTTAGGAAATTTCGTCCCGAAATTAGAACTTGGCATAGAATATTTTTTTATAACTTGGGATAATTATGTTATATAATCTTGTAAAGGATTTACATGTTACTTATGCGTTCAGTAGCCCGGTTTGTGCCGGGTTAAAGATCAATTGACACACCACAAAAATTGAGTTATACACTTGACAGGTGTACGCCTACACCCCGTGCTCAGGTCGTGGCTATCTCGTAAGATAATGCCGAGGATATCCGGGACATGGTCATTAACCCCCCAAAGGCTTTAAGCAATAAAACACATTCAAAACAAGGCATCTCAATAAATTTAACCTCTATTCGATTAAAGAATTCGATGCCGGACCAAGCGGTATTTTATATACCGTATCCCAAGCCCGTATAGGGAAAATAAGTTAAAAGTATAAATACCTTGGTAAGTATAAATCACAACTAGCAAGTGAAGGTAGCTTTTACTGGTTCTTCTATTCTGGAACAAAGGTTTATATAACCTATTAGATTCCTAGCGGATCTTTATTTAAGCCTAAGCTTAGACCGGTTAGTTTTAAGGACGATACGGTTCAACCGCACGATTAAGCGAAGACCGGGTAGAATGTGATTTAGACCCGACAAGTTTGAATACTTGTATAATATGGGTATGCTAAATACATTCTGGATTTTGAGACAAAAATGATAATGTTTGACCCGTTTCGGTCAATTTATGCAAACTAGTTACATAAACCGAACCGAACGCTAAAAGAGCGTTACGGGTAACCATAAGAGTCATATGCAAGTTCCCTGAGATAATATGCTCTAAATATGTCATAATATCAGTAAGTTATGTTCTATTATGCCCCGAATGAATTTAAACTCAACTTATGCCTTATAAGGGCATTTTGGTCATTTAAAAGATTATAAAAGAGTTAAATTTGTAATCTGAGTTGTAGGTCTGATTCATACAGTGAAAATACTTAATTTAACATATTATAACAGTAGGGTATGACCCATATATGAAACTTATCATTTAAAATCAAACTATGCACCTTAGGGGTATTTCGGTAATTTCACAAGAGCTAAAAGTGTCAAAACTGGAAACCTGAGTTCAAAATCTTATACTTACTGTTATTTTATAAAAATATACTAAGATTACCAGTAGGTATCAACCTTATTTGTTTAATATGGTTATAGTGCATACTAGGCGTTAAAAACGCTTAAAAAGGCGATTTAGAGCCGTTTTCGGGTTTTCAAAAGAAAGCTGATATCTTTATATTTCCAGAATGCTCAAAATAATTTATTTAACAAATGAAATCAGTGGAAAAAGGTTTGGGGTCAAAAAGATTTATAAAACTCATTTTATGGCTTAAAAGGGTAAATTCGGTATTAACCGAATTAAACTTAGAGACCTATGATACGATCAGCCAAAAATTAAATAAAAATCTTTAAAAATCCCAAAATATTATATAACATTAGTTGGTAAAAAGTTTGGTATCAAAATGTGGGTTTAAATAGGCTATACGCTAATTACGCCGTTTACTTAACATAAAGCTTTCAAATTACGATATTGAGCATAACTCTAAATCTGGACCTCAAACTGATATCAAATTTTTGGTGCAAGTTTATAAATCAGCAACAAACATTTCTACTCTCTCACTTTTTCAAAAATCGCGTTTTATAGCAAAAAGGGCAAAATAGTCATATTTAAGCATAAACCGGTAACATGCATATGAATCGGACAAGTGTTGAACTAAGTTGTAAAATCCCAGAGAGTTGTACAAATATAAAAATGGTCCAAAATAAGCTCTAAGGCAGATCTCAATCATGCATGCATGGATCCGAATCGAGAGTCAAAGAAAAAGTCATTTTATGAGACTTTCGGTTCCGATCCGGGTTTAACTGAAAATTGTCGAGTTGATCATGATGAAACATGTTCTTACATTAATTATAAAGTTATTTTGATGATCAAACAGGTTGCATGTGACCTACATTGCTATTTATGCTAGATTTTGCAAAAACGCATTCTGTTGACTTTTTAAGAAAAGCTTTGACTCGACAATCATCATGCTTAGAGTGGGAATCTGAAAATACCCTTTTGAGGGTTTGTTTCCCACATAAATACCAACTTGTAGGTACTTTTAATTTGAGGAATGACTGAGCCATTTTCGTTTAATCATAAAGTCAAACTAAAGTTGCGACGGATTGACTTTCGGCTAATAATCTAAGCTAGAACGAATTAGAGAAGGGTATGAACACTTACAAGAGTCCTAAACAAGCTTAGAGATCACTAGGAGGGTGCCTTGTCGTCCAGAAAGCTCCAGAATTGATCTTGTGAATTTTTAGAGAATGCAAGTGTTCTTGGTCACTACTTCAAGACCCTTTTAAACAGATTTTTGATCTGATTTGATGATGAAACAGGTGTTGGTAGGGGTTGTAAGATCAGTCCAAGTGTCCTTGCATGCATGTAAGTTGATTGGTGAGCTCAGGAGGCGAAAACAGCTGGAAACAACTCGGAAAACAGACCAAACTGGCAGCTGGTCGCTGCATTCTGCGCTGGTGACCCGTAGGCGGGCCGCGAGGCCATTCACGCGGGCCGCGTCCCAGCTGATGACCTGTTTAACAGGTTTCAGCAATTACCATTCAGCCCCTGATCTTTGTAACGTTGTTTTGATCGATTATTTAGCAGTCTAGACCCTCAAATCTGGTTTTTAGGAACCTTGGGACTTTTATAAACATGGCAAAGTCCTCGGTTCACTTTGCGCTTACCCGAAAAGTCATGAAATTCACGTTGACGCATTTAACCCTTCGTGCACGGTTTTGATCATAACTTTCTCATACGATAACGAAACTTCATGAAATTTTTACCACATATTCTAGTGAGTATATTTTATCATTACAAAGCTTCGGGTTTGCCAAAAGATCACTCAGAGGTATAAATTCAACATGTTGACACGTTTAGCCCCTGTAGTTTGTAATTCCTCACTTTCTTACATTTTCCGCTTCGTATGATCCATGATTTATCCGTTTGAGATTATAAACATCAAGTAGGGTTATTTTAGAGCCTATTTATCCGTTGTTGACACTTTGGGCCCTTGTATTCACATAGTTTCACTGTTTGTCAACTTTAGTCCCTCTAAAGTATGTTTTCACATATCCAAAGCCTATGCCACGTGTCATTGCTTTATTGGACGTAAATTTCCGAGGTGTTACATACGCTCATTAAAGCAAGCATGTTGAGCTTCGCGAATAAGGGCTTCGAGGTTATGCTGGGCTTGAACGTTTCGGATACTGAGCACGCAACTCTTTCTGCTGAGCGCGTCGGCAACAACATTCGCCTTGCCTGGGTGATAACGAATCTCACAGTCGTAATCGTTGAGGAGTTCTACCCATCGGCGTTGACGCATATTAAGTTCCCTTTGATTGAAAATATGTTGTAAACTCTTGTGATCAGTGTAGATTGTACACTTAGTGCCATACAGGTAGTGTCGCCAAATCTTTAATGCAAAGACAACCGCGCCTAGCTCGAGGTCATGGGTTGTATAGTTCTTCTCGTGGATCTTGAGCTATCGAGATGCGTAAGCTTTAACCTTGTCTCGCTGCATGAGGACACAACCAAGACCAAGGTTGGAAGCATCACAGTAGACAATGAAATCGTTGCTTCCGTCGGGCAGCGTAAGAATCGGAGCATTGCACAGCATGTGCTTGAGGGTTTGAAAGGCAGATTCTTGTGCGGTTCCCCACACAAAAGGCTTGTCTTTATGAGTAAGAGTGGTAAGCGGCACAGCGATTTTGGAGAATCTTTCAATAAATCATCGATAATAGCCCGCTAGTCCGAGAAAAGAACGAACTTCAGACGGGTTCTTAGGCGTAATCCAACTTTTGACGGCTTCAATCTTCGCGGGATCGACGTGTATTCCCTGACTATTCACGATGTGACCCAGAAACTGAACTTCCTCTAACCAGAATTCACACTTGGAGAACTTGGCGTAGAGTTGGTTCCCCTGAAGTAACTCGAGAACCAAACGTAGATGTTGCGCGTGTTCGGCTTTCGATATGGAATAGATCAAGACATCGTCAATGAACACGATGACGAAACGGTCTAAGAAAGGCTTACACACGCGATTCATCAGATCCATAAAAACCCGGGTGCGTTAGTTAAACCAAAAGGCATAACAACGAACTCATAGTGGCCATAACGGGTTCGAAAAGCAGTTTTGGGGATGTCTTCCTCTTGAATCCGTAATTGATGATAACCTGAACGTAAATCGATCTTCGAGAAACACTTGGCACCTTGCAGCTGATCAAATAAGTCGTCGATTCGAGGCAAGGGGTATCGGTTATTAATGGTTAGCTTATTCAATTCCCTATAATCGATGCACATCCGGAACGACCCGTCCTTCTTTTTGACGAAAAGGACTGGCGCGCCCCAGGGAGAGGTGCTTGGGCGAATAAAGCCTTTTTCGAGCAATTCCTGGAGTTGGTTCGAGAGTTCCCGCATTTCGGATGGAGCGAGTCGATAAGGAGCTTTGGCAACGGGGTTAGCTCCAGGAATGAGGTCAATACGAAAGTCGATATCACGACTTGGCGGTAGTCCGGGGAGATCGTCAGGGAACACCTGAGGAAACTCACGGACCACTGGAACATCTTTGACTTCAACTTTCTTTTTCTTTCCCTTCTCCGCTACTACAATGTTGGCCAAGAAGGCTTGGTATTCCTTGCGGAGATACTTGCTGGCTTGAATACACGACATAAGCTTGAGACCTTTCGACGCTGTTTCACCGTATACACATAGAAGATCACCATTTGCGAGCGAGAATCGAATCATCTTTTCGAAGCACATAACTTCAGCATGGTTTTCGCGAAGAAAGTCCATGCCTACTATGATATCAAAACTTCCGAGTTGCATCGGAATAAGATCGATTGGAAAGATGTGATTGTTGAGCTCGAGAGTACAATCACGAAGAACAGAGTTAACTGCGACAGTTCTTCCTGTAGCGATTTCGACTTCGAATGACGAGGACAGATAAGAGCGCTTACGACTAAGGAGCTTCTCGAATTCAAACGACACAAAGCAGTTTTCGGCTCCAGTATCAAACAAACATGATGCATAAATACCATTCACAAGGAACGTACCATTAACCACGTTGTTATCTGCCTGAGCCTGACGGGCATTGATGTTGAAGGTTCGGGCGTGGGCTGCTTGCTGCTGTTGCTGAGGCTGCTGTTGTTGCTGCTGGGGCTGCTGGGGTTCTTGCTTAACCACCTTGTTCGGGCACCTGTTTGCAAAGTGGTTAGGATCACCACATGCAAAGCAGACTCGAGCATTGAGTGCAGGTGCTTGAGCTGCTTGTTGGCCTTGAGGGGCGAGGAGTAGAGCTTGGTTGACAGTGGCTTGAACTGGGGCTTGACGGGGACCATAGCGATAGTTCGCAGTGAAATGACCGTAAAGGTTGCAGTGAGCGCAAAAACGGCAGGCTAGACCCACTGGATGATGATACGAGCATGTCGGGCAGAGTGGGTGAGGGCCTGTGTATGCACGCTTCGCTGGCGGTGCCTTGATCACTGGAGCTGAGCGGTGGTGCTGTTGCTGCTGAGCTGGTACAGCTTGTAGAGGAGCAGCACTTGTTGCGGCAGCACAACTCTTGTTGTTGGAGCTGTTGTTGTTGTGCTTCTTCTTTCTTCTTGATGACTTGGAAGGTTGAGCAGGTGATTCGGTAGTTGCTGCGGTGGCTTGGTGCAGAGACTTGGTTTGCTTATCCCAAAAACCAGACTTCACTCGCTTGTCATTGATCTCAGCGGCGAGTAGGTAAGTCTCTTCAATCGTTGCTGGTTTGGCGGCATGAACAAAGTCTGCTACACAGTCGGGTAGAGCTCGAATGTACTTCTTGATGGTTTGATCTGGGGTCTTGACTTGATCGGGACAGATGATGCTAAGCTGTTTAAAGCGAGCAGTCAGGGCAGCGTTGTCTCCATCCTTCTGTTTAATGTTCCAAAACTCGTCCTCCAGCTTTTGGCGTTCATGGGGAGGGCAGAATTCGTCCATCATAATGGCTTTCAGCTCTTTCCATGTCAGCTCGTAAGCTGCATCATTTCCGCGCTTGTTTCGTTCGGCCGTCCACCAGTCTAGAGCACGGGACTGGAAGACGCCAGTAGCATTGAGTGTGCGGAGATTCTCAGGACAGCCGCTTTGGCGCAGGGTGACTTCGATGGAATCAAACCGTAACACCTCGAAAATTCATGTCCAATAATGTATTGACACCTGTCATGGACTTAAAACGTGCTAAGGATTGAATTAGAAGGACTAAAGTTGACAAACAAGAAATCTATGTGCGTAAAAGGATTCAAAATGTCAACAATGAGTAAATATATCTTTCAATAACCCTACATGATGTTTATACCCTTAAAGGAATAAATCATGGATCATATTGTGAAAGAAAGTGAGGAATTACAAACTACAGGGGCTAAATGTGTCAACATGTTTAAAGTATACCTCTGAGTGATCTTTTAGCAGACCCAAAGCTTTGTAATGGTTAATTATACTCACAAGAATGTGTGATAAAAATTTCACAAGGTTTCGATAAAGTATGAGAAAGTTATGACAATATTCGTATGCGAGGGGTTAAAAGCGTCAAACTGCAAAAGTATGTCAATTCGTAAGGTTTCGGACCTTCCGGAATATGACCATGAGTTTAGTATACTCTAATTAACCTTTAGATAGCTTAGATATAGGCTTAGAGGTGTTTGGTGCGCAAAAATAAACTTTTATGTCATGCAGGGACTAAAAGTGTCAAAAAGTGCGCAAGTTTGCACTTTTGCGCATATCTTGCATTCTGAATATCCCCGGACACCCAAAAATTTATGTAAGCACTAAAATATTATATTTTAGTGTTTGGCTTGATAAAATTCCATTCGTCGCGTAATTTGGATCGTTTTTAGCGTCCGTCCGTGTTTCGCCGTAATTAGCCGAACAACGGGACCGTACGACCAAACGAACCGACATCCGGCATATTTTTGAGCATGTTTCATGTTCCATATGCTTAGGCATCATTGTAGAGCCTTAAAAATGGTTTAACGGGCCTCAAATGTGTCGGAAATGACAATTGGGAGTGCAGGGGCCAAAACTGTCAATAGTTGAAAGATTGCATGTGCTGTACAGGTCCCTTACGGACCGTATACAGGACCATACGGTCCGTATAGCATGCCCAGTTCCAGAATTTTAAAAACCAGCCTTGGTTTTGCTCTTGTCTCTCAATCCTTGAATCTAGGGGCTGCCCATTGTTTTGTAAACTATGGGTATGAAGTGTAGGGCTGAGATTGAAGCACGATTATCGATGAACGATCCTAACGGCTCTCAAACACCTATAAATACCCCCCTTGATCATTGTTCTCATTGCTCATTTCCTTCCAATTTTGCTCTCTAACACTCAAATCTGAGGAGCCTGATCAAGGGAACCTCCTTTTGAGTGATCTTCAAGTCCTTTGGACTTTTGTAAGTGATTCTTTCATGCTTAGTTATTTGTTTAGCGTTTAAACCGAAAAGTCAAGCGTTATCGATAAACACTTTGACTTTTAATCGGTTGAGCCATGGTTCGCGTTGAACATGGCTACGTGATCGTAATTAGGTAGGTGTTTAACCCTCTAAAGGGCATCTCCTAATTACCACGTTTACTTAGTTTAATTGTCGGGTCAAATTAAAGTCAAACGGGTTTGTTTTAAATAAAATTAATAATTAATAATGAAGAAGTTATAAAATCAGTTTTGCCACTTTAAAACTTGGTAAATATTAGTTGAACATGTCTAAGCATGTTCAACCCGACAATTCTAAGTATAGGCTCGGTTCACAACCGAAAGTCGCAAAGTTTGACCTTTGCTTTGACTTTCAGTTCTGACCCGAATTAGCTTGAGTTTATTTATGCCTTAGGATCCTTTGTGATCATGTTATATGATAGTATAACCTCCCAAAGTTATACTACTTGGTTCTTTAGAATTAAAGACCATCGCATGTTTCCATAATGCCTAAATGTGACCATAATGCCCTTTAATGTTAAAACAATATTTTTGAAGATGTGAAAGGACTAAAACCTTTATTACTGACCTATAAGCATGTCCATAAAATTTCACATCAGTTTGAGGTCTAGATTAGGAGTTATGCTCATTAGCGTAATTAAGAAACTTTTCGGTAAATTAACCGTATGATTAGCATATAGCCTATCTAAACCCAATTATTGATACCAAACTTATTACCCACTGATGTAATATAATATTTTGGGACTATTGAAGATTTTTATCTATTTTTAGGCTGATCGTAACCTAGAGTTCTAAGCTTGATTCGGTAGTTGTCGGTTTTACCCTTTAAGCCATAAAATGAGTTTTACCGAACCTTTTGATACCAAATCTTCTTCTACTGATATAATATGATAAATAGAATATGTTAAGCCTTTTGGAATAGTAAAAATATCAGCTTTCCTTTAAGAACCCGGAATTAGCCCAAAATCGCCTTTTTAGCGTTTTTAACGCATAGTATATATTAAAACCATTTTAGGTGTATAAGACTTGATACCTGCTGATGTTTTAAGTAAACTTTCATACTTTAACAGTAAGCAAAGGTCTTAAACTCAGAATTCTAGTTGACCTTTTAAGCCTATGTGAAATTACCAAAATGCCCTTAAGATGCATAGTTTGGTTATAAGTGATAAATTTCACGTATAGGTTATACCCTACTGATGTAACTTAGTAAATTAAGTATTTTTACTGATATAATCAAACCAGAAACTCAGATTACTATTTAACCTCTTTTATAACCTTTAAAATGACCAAAATACCCCTACGGGGCATAAATTGGTTTAAACTCGTTTTGGGCATAATGGAAGATATCCTACTGATATCACAACATATCAAAGGCATATTAACTTATGGAAATGTTCATGACTCTTATGGTTACCCGTTACGCATGTTTCGCGTTCGGATCGGCCTATGCGACTAGTTTGCATATATAAGCCGAAACGGGTCAAACCAAATCGTTTTTGTCTCAATATTCAAGATGTGATTAAGTTACCCATATTAAACAAGTATTCAAGCTTGTTGGATCAAAACCACATTCTAAACCGGTCTTCGCTTCATCATGTGTTTGAACCGTGTATTCCTTTTGAAAACTAACCGGTCTAAGTCTAAACTTAATTAAAGACCCGTTAGGATTCTAATAGGTTATTAAAAACCTTCATTCCAGATTAGGAGCCCAGTAAAAGCTATCTGTACTTTCTGATTTGATATACGGCTGGGATTGAATTTATATTCAGCTCAGGTAAATACCCTTAACTTATTTTCCCTATACGGGCTTGGGATACGGTACTATAAAAGTACCGCTTGGTCGGGTGTATGTAGTCATTTAAACCGTATTGTGATTGATGTATTTACATAACCTGTTTGATATGTATTATTTGGTGTATGGCCATTGGGGGTTAAATGACCATGTCCCGGATATCCTTGGCATCATTCATGAAATGGCCACGACCTAAGCACGGGGTGTAGGCGTACACCTGACAGCTGCATTATGTAAAAACTGGTATCCCACTATAAGGAATCGACCTTGTGGGCATTATACCTGTGGCGTGTCAGTTAACTTAAGTCCGGCCCTACAAACCGGCCCTAATGGACGACAAATGAGTAAAACTGTATACAAGATTATTTTGAATAATTGTCCCAAGTTATAAAATATTTTTGCCGAAGTGCATTTAAATCAATTTTCAAACTCTTTTCAAAATGAGTCAGTTAAGTTGTATTTACCAGTGCAAACTGACGTATTTTCCAAAAAGGCTAAGTGCAGGTACTAGATGAAATAGGTTGGCTACTCCAGGCATCATTATTCAAGTCTCGCAAGCTTTAGATGTCAAAGTCTGTTGAACAGTTTCCTTTTTATTGGATCCGCCTGTGGATCTGTTTCGACTGTTTTGTGATACTTAAACATTACAATTTATTCAGTTGAAATGAATCTATATCTTTTGCTTCCGCTGTGCATTTATATGTTGTGTTGTTTGACTATGATGATATCAATTACGTCACGATACTCCCCACCGGGTCCACCGGTGACACGTGGAAAATTAGGGGTGTGACACAAACCATTGAAACATAGCGGTGGGGCCATCTTCTCCGGTAAATTCCTTTGGTCCGCATGCCTTGAACTGTTTGAAGCTGAAAACAGTCTTGGCAGCATCTTTGGGAGCTTCAGTTCTCGACTCCTCAGATGATTTGCTGACGTTTTCGTAAACATCGCTCACAGCTTTTGCTACTTGTTTGGCGATGATAGCAGCAAGACGTCTGTCTCTCTTTTCTTGGCGAGTAAGTGGGGTTCGGTGTCTAGATGACGACATGGTCTGCAACAGACATCGTCGTAGGTCTCAGACACATCAAAATCGAATCTCACCTCACACGTCTACTACTTACTAAAGCTCAGGAACACGTCGAAACACGTATCACATAAACACATAGGCACATAACCACAGATACACGTAAACACAGAAGCACATAAGCAATCAGAGTATAGAAACACACAAACACAGAAGCACATAAGCACATAGGCATTTAATCACAGATGCAGTCAGAATACAGAAACCTATTATTCAAAGCTCGCGTGTCGTTCGGATATAGTGATCGCGTATAGTATATCGAATAGTACCACATAATCGTATAGCTTATCGAGTACAGTGTGGCGTATATCATAGCATAGTATTGTCTAGAATTGCAACAACTGGAGATCGAATTGAGACAAAGTGGCAATGCGAGTCGTGTGTGTTGATTGAAATGACAGCACAATCGAATGATATTCAAGGTATAAACGCATAAACAGATAAGGCACATATAAACACATAAAATCAACGAGTCAAAATACCAAAAGTCGGAAATTGGATCGTCTGCGGCTACTAGACATCGCCTACCCAAAGCGATTCGACTATTCACATTAGACTTGTCGTCACTTTCGACTTTAAGGGTCGTGTTTCTGCCTCGATTCTCGGGCATTCCACACGCGTCCCCTAGGTCATACTGGTGAGTTCAGGTCGTTGGAGTCTGTTGAAGCTTTGGTGATATGAAAACATGTACGGAATAAATTGCCGAGGTTAGGGTTTCACCCGTGGCTTAGCAATTTCTTCCTTGTTTTTAGAAAATCTAAGGAGAATTTTCATCAAAATGGGGATTTCACTCCTGATTTGGTATAATTCTCCTCGTATGTTATTGAAAATATCAGGATAAGCATGAGTAAATGGATAGAATCATCATTAGTCAGGCAATTTAGTCGAGAGTTTGCGGTTTTCACACCTATTCCTAACCAAATTGCTTAACTTTTATTGAAAATTCGAGTGCAGTGATAGCGAAGAATTGCATAATAAAGCACATAAACTTGGTCTGATGGTTCCTAACTATAGTCTAGGTCTCTACGACAGCGACCCGGACTAGGTCGTGTCTTACCTAATTCCCTATAGTTATGGCTCTGATACCAATCTGTCACACCCCAACCGATGGCGGAATCATCGGGGCGCGGCACTGAGCGAAACAGATTGTCCAGATGTTTCCACAACAACTATTAATACAAATTCAGTTTAAAATGATACGTCCCATACCGTATCCCGAATAAATAACAAGTTATTACAGATAACATCCAAACAATTAATCCTGTTCCGACAACTCAGATTTAAATTAAACATAAATGTTGTTCAATGCCCCTAAAGACCCAGACTGACAAGATCTACAAAGAACTATGCACTAGCAGCTTGTTCTTGACAGACAACTATTCGTTGGGGGCCTCTAGAGACTTATTCTAGCTTCACTTCCCTAGCAAGCAAATACCTTAAACACCTGTCACATACGTTAAAATAAAGTCAATACATGAAATGTAAAGGTGAGCATACAAGTTTGATAATAGCAAATAGAGTTCGAATAGTTTACGCATAACCAGCACGTACACAGAGGGAAATGATGCATGTTAATTATCGACATGGACCTATCGATACCAGCGACTGCGGGTTGACTGTCCGAGACAGTTCGCAATACATGGTTACCACCGTAATCCATGCAAGTAATTGTCCTTAACAACCCCCGTGTGAACGGGTGCTGAGTTTAAACTATAGTACTACGTTGCTAAGGCAGGTAGACAACATTCCACGTGTAAACATAATAACAAGCACACATTTAGTCACGTAATACATGCAATCGGTTAGCGTTCAAATAGTTTGAATAGTGTGTTCGATTGTGATTTTGATAAGTAACGTATGTAACACCCAAAAGTGCTAAGGCAAAAAGGGTTCGAGTATTCTCACAGTGGTTGGTTATGGATTGAAGGGAGCGCTGAGAGTAGGGTTAGCCTGAATAGTTCGATAGCACAACAATGAGTAACGCGGAAATGCAAACATGTGTAGATGGATCGAATAGTCTGGTCGATCGAACAACAGGTTCGATCGAACGGGCTATTCGATCGGCTTGAAAGTCCGTTTGAACAGTCCTGTTCGATCGGCCGGTAGGCTCGATCGGCTGGGCCATTCGAGTGGATTGTTTCTTCCTCTGATGTGTTTGTGTATGATGGTTTGAACTTTTGAAGTTTTCGTTGTAGTATTTGAGAACACTGAGGTGTTCTTACCTTTCAGGTCGATCGATCGAACGGTCTGTTCGATCGGCCGGCTTAACCGATCGGTTAGGAACTTCAGAAGTGATTCTCAGCAGAATGTCGCTCGATCGAACAGTCTGTTCGATCGGCTGGCATTACATACTACGAACGAGTTGCAAAATCGATTAAGTGTTGAAGCATAGTATCTCCTGATCCGAAGAGTAATGTTTACCAATCGAGTGGCGTATTCGATCGAACATCACCTCGTCAATAGCATACTTCATGAAATTTGAAAAGTGTGGAACCATGCGCTAGCCGATCGGCTGGCCCGGCCGATCGGCTGGTATGTTCGATCGACTGGGCTGTTCGTTCGAACAGCCTAGCCGTTCGGCCAGCAGTTCTGACCTTGGCTGTTTGATGATTTTAAGGTATTCTGACAGCGAGTTAAACCATAGAACGTGGGTCCTTACTTGCTTCACCGGTTCGGACAGGAATCACCCAAGTCCGGCCGGTGAACTGTTCGGAACGGTAGTTTGATGTTTAACCCGAAATCGGTGAACCTTGTAGATAGTATCCGAATCTTGAACCTTTTAACCGTTAGAATGATTAGTTAGTTGGTTCGAGCTCCGTTTCTATCGGTTTTAAGGTTTTGAGTGTAAAATGTTGAAGAAAAGTTGGAAATCCTTCCATGAAAATGTTAAGATTCTCACGAATCCTAGTTTGTTTATGTGGAAATCGGTCAGATCTAAGCTATTCATGGTTGAATGAGGCCAAAGTATGATGTTCTTCAAGAACACCATGATGACATCACCCAAGAACACTTAGATCTTGGTGATTTCACGGTTAGAAATCAGGTTTTGAAAGATAGAAAGGTGTAGAATCATGTAATGATAAAAAACGTACAAGAATTAGAGTGAAAACTTACCGGAGTTGAGAGAAATCTGAGAAAAGGTGAAGAACAAGGCTGGTTCGGTCAGAGCTTTCCAAAAATGGAAAGGGTGATAGTGACAGGGCTATTTATAGGCCTCCCAAAGAGGAAAGTGTCAACCGATCGGCCAGGATCTCCGATCGAATGGCCTGCTCGATCGGCCAGGAAGTGCTAGCCGATCGGCTGGCCTGTTCGATCAGGATGCTTCCTGTTCGATCAGCAACCCTTTTCGAATGTTTCGCGACGGTTTTCGATATTTCGGTTTCGATAGACGATGATACGAATACGATAGAGTTCCTAGTCAAATTACTTTCAGTCCCAACTACTATATCCAACATACAATCATCTATAAGTCACGTTTCGATGTCGATTTCGATTGAGTTCTATTGCTTTTCGAGTTTCGATTCGAGTTTCGATTGATTCGATTGAATACCACACAAAACATAAAGTAAACATGCACAAGTAACACATAAGGCACACACACATGTAAGTATTACCACACCAGTTTCGCATAGTTCGAGCCTCGAGTTCGATTGATTGATTTGATTAACTTTATCGCATTGTTACTTCCTATTATTCACAGCCGTAAATCGGTCGCATTGATTAAACATTCGATCATTTTATTTAGACAACACTTACTCCACATAATACAAGAAGCAAAAAGAAACGTTAACAGTCAAAGGAGCCAAAGTTGACTTGGACTTTGACTTTGACTATGATATTCGAAAATACGGGGTGTTACACTCACCTTTGGTATTAATACACACATATTCGCTTGCTTCATAGAACGACTTTAGGTGGTTGTCATAAGATGAGTGGTCGTGACAACATTTCCAAGAGGCGTATGATTTGGTAGCTTTCATCGGAGCCATTTCTACCTTTGGATAATGATCTTTTGGAAGTCCATAATCAAGGAATCAACTGGGTCATTAAGGAATCAAGCCCAAATGATTTCTTCTTGTGATTCTTATCAAACACCTATCTTTTGCTTTTATTTATTTATGCTTTTAACTATATTAAAAAAAATACTAAAAACAACCTTCATATGTGGATTTGACTAGACGTTGACCTATTACAAGTACTAAAAGCTATTGTATACTTAGACGATCTTGGTATCCTATCCTCGTTATACTACGTCAACGCTAGGTACACTTGCCCTCGTGTATCATAGTGAGTGATCGTATTCGGGATGCTACACAAAACACGTCAAGGTTTAAAGCTTGAAATTGTGTTAAAATTGACTAATATTTTTATACCACACGAAATACACCAAGTTTTTGTCGTCTTTGTTAGTATACGAAGATTTTAGGAAAGTTTTGATGTTGATGTCCTAATCTTTTTATCTTTTGTGGTTTATTTATTTCTATTTTTGACCTAAGACACCAAGCATGCCCCTGTGCATCAACAAACACAGGGTGTGCTTCATGATTTCTTAGATATCAGTGTCTGTTTTTCTTTGTAATTTCTTGTAAATTTTTTGCCAAGCATGGGTCGTGCCTCTTCTAATCAAAATATTTCTTGTTTTATTTTTAGTTTTTGGAAGCTCTCACGTGTACGATTGCAGGTAGTGTATGTCCTCCACCCCTACTAAGGACTTACACATTTCATTTGAGGAGCATGGACGTTTCTTCCGACAAAAACTCCAAGATACGACCCGACTCGTAGATGAACCCGTTCTTCACGACCAACCTATGGCATAGGAAATGACTCGTTACTTTTTAAGGCCAACCTTGGGCAACTTTGGAGGTGTTATAACATGCCAATGTGTATTGTCTATGTGGATGGTTCATATTCAAACACTTTTATAATTCAATCCAAAATACCCCTTTCTTTTGTCATCCACAAGCCAAATTTGCAAAACTATAGTGTTCTATGATGATGGGAGATAATAATAAAATAAGAAATGGCTTGTCTTGTCTTGTTAGGCAACACAATAGTCATGTGATCTTAATGTGACTACTCAATATACTATGTCTAGTGTCTGTCTTTATAGGTAAAGAAGCCATTATAGGAACCTGTTTTGAGGTATTATGAATGAGTTTATTATTGGATATAATAATAATATTTTTTTGTTTTTTTATATTTAGTAATGATTTTATTAAGGGTTAAAACTACAAAATCATTATCACTTAAAATTTTTTAATTATAAATATGATTCAAGTTTCAATGTTATTTTATGATTGTGAAATATTTCATAAATAGATTAACTCGACCTAAATAAAACACTCATATAACTTTGTTATTATTTAGTAACTTTCTTTTTTTCACATTGACTTGCAACTTTAGGTCCCAAAAAGGATAATCAATATATAATAACTAACTTGTAACTTTAGGTCCAAAAAAGAATAATCAATATATAATAACTAACTTTCCCAATTGTTCGATTTCGGCTACTTAATGTGATGAAAAAAATCGAGTATCTTTTTATAGAAAAATCATTAATTTTACTAAACGGATAGGGAGTATGAACACCCCTAGCATTACTAATTAACCCTTTATTGATTTGATGTTATGAGGTTGTATACATGTGTATGATTTATTGGTGTATATTTGTATGGGCTTTGTGTGAAATTATATACTCCCGTATACGGCAGGTAACAAGATGATGCACATTCGTATAGAGGTATACGGAAGGGTGTGTATCAAACATGTTGTAAAAGAGTAGAGAGTGCTCATATAATCTGACCCTCCATTAGATAATTAAGTTAGATCTATCAAAAACACTATCTTACAAATTTAATAAATCAGTAAAAATGAATTTGGAGTATAAAGTTTAGCATATATAACTATAGAGCCAGCTGGCAAAACATGTTTCCCTTTACATAGACAGGGTATCTCCTAGACCTGTATTTGAGCACGTGTCCTAGTTTTATCTTGTAGTGCCACACCTTGCAAAACATGAAAGTAAAGACATTTTTGGTTGAGGTTTTGCCATGGATCATGAAATTTACACATTCATTCCTTATTTTTATACCCCTCAAAGCATTCCGTTTTAATCAAAGTGGGACATTTAGGGTTGTTTTTTCGGACAAAATGTGATGTGACAATGGTACAAGGTGAGATCATGTACCTCAAAGAGTCGCGCTTTAGCCAAAGCACGACGTTTAAGGTTCTTTCTGCAGACAAAAGGTGATGTGACAGTGATACGAGGTTGCAGAAAGTGGTCACGCGTAACCCTAAAGGCCGCGTTTTGACCAAAGTGCGACACTTCAACCCCAATTTCTGGTGCATTTAAGAGGCAGGCCATGCATTCTGTTTATGTAATCAATATTCGAAATTGTAAACCGTGTTTCATTCTTTCGGGTGTTTTATTGTTTTAGTAGCGTTTCTTCAAAATACGTTGTTGTGGTTTAACAACTATCTTTTCGGTGAATACTCTGAGTAGTCCGTTGTTCCCGATTCTCACGAGGGAACCGTTATTTCTGTCTCGTACGATAAACCGGTCCCTTCCAACACGAGGGAGGAGGAGGTTGTATCTGGCATTCATTATGTCTAAGTTAATTGTGGTTAGGTTAAAATATTAACCTGAAATCAATGTTTTTAAAAACCGGTTTTTAAATCAAACCGGATTAAGCTCAAAAATGGTTCAACCTGTTGAACCAGGTTGTACCGAGCGGTTCAACCGGGTTGACTAGCTAACTCTATAATTTTATAAATTACAACATCAACTCAAAAGTTAATCCAAAAATGCATGATTACATATTAAAAGATTATCAAAAAGTAAATCCATAATAAAAAATAATCCGAAAGATAATAAAAAATCATTCATTTTTCCAATAAGCTCTTTTAAATGAAAGTGTACGATATGTTTAAGGCATTTGAGTATTGAATACATCAAATTCACGATAGCATAAAAGATGAAATTCACTATTATCGTCATCCTCATCAACTAGAGGATAACTATTTTTGTTTCATACAATATTAAATAAGAACTTTTAGTTATGAATAATCATAATATATAAAAATTACGTAAGATAAGTAACATATATAATAAAAATAAGTAACAACCCAAACTAAAATAACCCTGGGCCGGTACCGGTATTACGTTTTAAACCGGTATACCGGATTTTACCGCCGGTACAAACCTTATGCCGTTTCACTTATTTACTGGGGTGTTTCGTACCGGATTTACATCTGGAAATGGTAATATCGGTATAACCTGCGGATATTTACCAGTTTTTAAAACATTGCCTGAAATTGCGGGTTGTCACATCATCCCCAACTTGAAAGAAATTTCATCCCGAAATTTGATAAGCAGTCACAGAGGAGTGAAAAGATAAGTTAAGATGACTGTGCGTTTTCCTCAGGTACCACAGTATGAAAATGTGACCAATTTGCATATTAAAACTAAAGTTAATTAATTCAGCGGTAAATATAAAATACAAATGAGTCTTAACTTAAAAGAAGATTTTTTTTTTTTAAATTCCATCTAAAAGCATGATTTTTATTTAAAAAAATAAAATGTTTTCGTATAGTTACTTTAGTAAAGTAATTATATGCAATTACTCTAATAGAGTAATTCTATAAAAAAAAGTTATAATTATTTTTAGATTTTAGGACTAAAATACATACTTTACTATACAGGGAAAAATTTTAAAAAGGAATTATTTCTTCACTTCTCACATTTAGTATGTTAAGAACCATCTATATAATGACGTTATCGGTGACTCAATTACTTTAATACACTTTTTTTAACTTTTTGAATTATGTATAATTATATATATCATATAATTACTTTTTTGGACACTAGTAAACCCAAAAAATAACAACAAGAATTTGTTCTCATTAACATCTATGTTAAAAGAGTAATTAACAACAAAATCACTCATCTACCACCAAAAAAATACGCAACAACCCTCCTAAACAATAATTAATCAAGAAAACTTGTTTGTTTTCCACCTTAAAAAATCATCATCATCATCATCATCATCTAGATCTCATCAAGAAGATGCTCAACTCTTGACCCTGACCCAAACACCCATCCGGGTTAATCAAATGAAACGACTCAGAATCCGGTCCACCGACCATGCACTCATAGTTAGCCCTCATGTAAATCAACTCATCACCCGAGTCAACACCCGAGTCAACACCACCGGAGTCAAATCTAAAACCGGGTATAACACCGGCTCCCACAGTCGTTGACTGAATTGACTTCAACATTAACCGGACCGGTTCAGTGGTTTTTTTTCTAACAGCAAACCCTAATTTCCTTCCGTTACAATACATAGTCCAAACCGGCACAGACCGGAGCGGGCACGACCCGAGATCCGAACCAGGTGACCCGTGGCATTCGAGGGCTATCCGGACAAGCCCGAAGCGCATTTCTTGGACTAGGGTTTGGGTGGGGATGGAGAGTTCGAGTAAGAGAAGGGGTCGGGGTTTTAAGCGGTCGTGTTGGACGGAAAACCAGACGTGGCCGCGGCGGTGGCCGAAGATGGTGCCGATTACCATGGTTTTGGAGAATCTTGGTGGGTTTGGGTGGTGGGGTTGGGAGGAGTGGTCGGAGTCTTGATCTGGGTGGTCGTCGAGGGTTTGATCTTGGGAGATGTCGTCCCGGAGGGAGGTGCTGAGGCGTTTCTTGGTGGTGGGTTGGTGGTGGTGGTGGTTGTGGTTGTGGTGGGTGGTGGTGGTGGAGGTGAAACATGGGAGGAGTACTCGACGGAGAGAGTGGATTTTGGTCATCTTGATTGATGAAGAATGATGGTGTGGAATATGGATATGCTTCTGGATCTAAATGGTGTGTGTATATATATTATATATAGGTGTATATATAGGTGGGAATATATCTTGCATGCAATTTTTTTAGACGTGAAATATGAACGATGGGATATGGTGCAAAATGAAAATGTTAAATGTGGACATTAAGATATTAACTCAAAAGTATATGTTGTATTGTGTAATTTGTGTTTAAAGTTATGTTGTTTGTTTATAATCGTTTAATCAATGGTGTGTGTATAGAGAGAGAAAAAGATCATGTGAGTAGAGCTATAAACGAACCGGATGTTCAAGGAATAATTCATGAATATTTTAATGAGAAGTTTGTTTGTGTTCGTTTATTTGATAAAAGAACGAACAAGGACACGAATTTTCGTTCGTTTAGTTAAATGAACGACATGAACAGATGACACGTTTGTTTATTTATGTTTATGTGAATGTTTGGTAAAACATTCGTTTATGTTTGTTCATTGTTTGTGTTTGTTTATGTGTTTTTTTTTTCTTTGTGTTTGTTGGTTAGGGTTTTTTATTTTTATATTTTATTTAAATACTTCATGCTTACAGCTTACTACAGATAAAATATTTCATGAATATTAGCGTATTGTATACTATATATCTCTTAATATATGTTCGTATGTGTTCGTTTATGTTCATGAATGCTTGTTTGTGTTCGCTTATGCTCATTTGTGTTTGTGAATGTTCGTTTATGTTCACGAACGTTTGTTTGTTTCTGTTTGTATCTGTGACCTAAAGTTAACGAACAAACGAACATGAATACGTTCATTCCTTAATGAACGAACGCGAACAAAAATCTTGTTAGGTAAGTGTTCATGAACATGTTTATTTTTTAACAAAGGGAAAATATCATAAAAAAACCAACATACTTTCTTATTTTTCTCACAAAAGTCCCTTAACAATTTTTTGCATATGAAAGACCAACATACTTTCTATTTTGTATCACAAAAGTCCCTTAACAATTTTTGAACATTAAAGTCCATTCACATGTTAAATTTGAACAAAATTATGAAAAAATAATTTAAACAACTTTGAATTATTAGAGGTGTCCATCGGTTCATTTTCGATTATTTGGTTCTTTTTATTTGGTTTGAAATTTTTTGGGTTAAACAAAAAATCAAACCAAAGTAAACAGAATTTAAGTATTTCAAAAAATTTGGTTTGGTTTTCGGTTTCAACCGAATACAACGAATTCATATAATTGGGTTTATTCATTCGACTAAATATAAAGTATTGTTTATTTTGATTACTCGGTTTATTGGGCTACATAACTTCATGTAGCAAGTTTTAAAAAAGTTTTTGTCATAATTTTGTTCAAATTTAACATGTGAAGGGACTTTAATGTTCAAAAAAATGTTGAGGGACTTTTGTGAGACAAAACATAAAGTATGTTGGTTTTTTACGTGCAAAAAGTTGTTGAGAGACTTTTATGAGAAAAATGAGAAAGTATATTGGTTTTTTATGGTATTTGCCCTTTAACAAACGAACACGAATAAGTCCTTATTCTTGTCTCTTTGCAGCCCTATAAATGTGAGAAATATACGAATATATTTGTGTGTTTGTTCGTGTTCGCTTGTTCTTATAGACATGCTTTTATTTGTAAATATTTTTTTTACTAACAACCTAGTTTTAAAGGCAAACATAATGTAAGTTATATATTTTAAACCAATTTATTTATTTGTCACACAAAATAGTAAACAGTGAACTCATGATCATATTATCACTAACCTATCCTTGTATATATAAAGTTGTAATAATTGACTTATTTCAATCTTCTTTAACTTTTCCAACATTCCCTAATATATCAAAGTACGTATAGTATCAATGACAAATAAATATATGTTACACTAGAAAATGAGAGAATATATGATATGATAAAAGTTTTACAAATAGTTTTTGTCTTATGCGACATTTTGATTTGTGCAATCCAACTCCTCCCATAGATAGGAAAGTGTTAAGTGAAATCATGGTGGAAAGGTACTTGATGTCTACTTTGATAAAGAAATCAAAATTTTGGAATGATGTTGGGATGCTTTTAAAATGACAGATATAATATTCTTGAGGTTTGGGAAATATATGTGTGTAAGGGCACATTTGGTCAAAGATTCTAACTCTCCCTCTGCATTACTTTTTAAGTCAAGCCTATATGTTTTCCCTTTTCAGATTTCTTACCCTCTTCAACACCTACATTGTTTGTCCCTATCCCTATTAGCCATGTTTTTGATACAAGTACACTTACAAATAGGTTTTTTTGTTCAAATAAACACCACTTCGTATTAGTATTTCGTATGTTGTAAATATGTAGAGATTTTGTATACGGGTGTATAATCATAGTATATATCGGAACATATAAACCCTTTGTATACAAGGAAGGATCCAAGAGGTTTTTGAGGGTTCCTAGGAATTCCCTCGGTTGGGATATGAAAAAAAATAGCGGAAACCTAATACGATTTGAAAAAAAAAATAGTGAAAATTAGTGAAAACTTACCAAAAGGAGCTCCCTCAAAAAAAAATCATGGATTCGTCATTGCTTGTATACGAGTGTATACCATCAAATCACAGAGTAGTTGAGTAGTAAACTAGGAGGTGTGTGTATAGTCTTCTACTGTTTGATTTGATTCGTTCACAAAAGATAAAACAACAATCATATTCAGCAAATCACACAAATAGCAAAAGTATTTGTAGGATAAGGGAATGGTGACATGTAGACTAACGTACCATACCACTATCTTTTTTTTTCTTTTTTTTTTTTTGCTATTAAAAAAATTTATTTATAGATTTATTTTGCTTTTATATAACCCATAGAATCATTTTATTCACTCGTCCATTCTATTACTTTTTAGTTCTAATAATTTACATCGAGATTGTTGGTAAACAGGCAACAAACTGCGTCGCTACCCCTTTTTGAATAGCGAGACTACTTTAAGAGAGACACTTAACTTAAAACAAACAATTCATTCACAAAAGATAAATAAATAAAATAGATTATATTTTGAGTTATATTTATTTGAATAAAAAGTTTTAATTATAAAAAATACTGTAGAATTGAAAAACATAGTCACAATTTGCTAACAAATAAAAATAATATAATAGAAAAACATATCTTGAACTGATGAAACATCTGAAAAAGGAGTTTTGTGAGTCAGAAATATGTTGGGTGTAAAAAAGCAAAGGTTACTTTGAAGAAGCATCAACATCATGAAGGCTTTTGAGATTAATGACTCGGTGACTCCTATTCATTCATGTCCCTCTATGCTAGAGTGAATTTTGAATATGATTATCCTAATAATCTTTACATCAAGTGCAAGTGCTAGAAGCGTTGAATTTCTCTTCAAAGATACAAGTTGAATACCTATTTGGTGTAGAGTAAAGCACTAATGGGCAATAATAAGAGATCTAAAGAAATTTGGGTTCGATTCTTGAGCCAAACAGGTGTTACCAGTAATTTCAGTGTCGTACCTATGAGCGGGTGAGTTACCGGGTGTAACGCCCCGTTTTTACGTATTTTCCGTGTTTTTTTAAATAATAATAATAATAATAATAATAATAATAATAATAATAATAATAATAATAATAATAATAATAATAAAATTTCGACAACTCTCCGAATTTTATCGGGCCACGCAAACACGAGGATTGGGCTTGTGGGTCTTGGGCCCAAGCCCAAAACCCACTAATCAAACCCTAGACATATAAATTTGTAGTGTACCTTATCCTCACCTTAGCTTTATTTTTGATATACCAGACACAAAATAACACGCACAAACACCACTGGCCTTTCATCTTCTACATCTAGAAACCCTAAATCCCTTCTTTTTCACTTACATCTAATGCATGTTACCTTCATTTCCCTCTCACACCAAAACCCTTTATGCAACTCATACATTCATACTAGATTCAAGCCAAACCCCCCTCTCGGTTACCCTCACCAGCTCCCCGATGAAGACCGCCAGCCGAACAGTGGTGACCGGCGACCGTCGGCGCCCCTTTCTTCTCCAGTCGCACCTCACCTGCGCCGATTCTTCCCCTTCTCCGACGTCAGCCCCCCCACATCTTTGTTCTTCCGTATCTCCGGTGACGGGACGAGATGGAGATGAAGGAGAGAGAGAGAGAGGAGAAGTAAGGAGAGAGATAGGAGAAATAAAGAGGCCGACGACGGCAACGTCGCCGGCGATGGAGGCGGCGATGGCACTGGTTTGGTCCGACGAACTTCAATCGGTAATCCCTCACTCCTTTTCTTCATTCTGGATTCCATTGCTTTCTTTAAATCGGATGAAAGACGATTCGATTCTGATTCCGGTTCGTGTTCAAGTTGGTTCAAGTCTTTTTTTTATTATTCAGGTTTAGCTTGGGTTAAACGAAGTTCGGGTTGTTGAAAGATGTCACTGGCGATGTTCGGGTTCCGATCTGGTTCAGATTTGTGTTCGGGTTTTCGGGTTAACACCAGTCACACCGGTCAGATTCTATTTTGTTTCAGTTTAGGTTAGTTTAGTTCCGGTTTTATTTCGATTTTATTCGGTTCAGTTTTCTGGTCAGCTTCGATTCAGTGGGTTTTTGTTCGATTCGTTGCAGGCTCGGTATAGTGGTGGTGACTCCGGCTCGAGTGGTGATTCGGTTCAGTCTAGGTCACGGCTCAAGTGCGAGTCTCGATGCAACTCGGTTCAGTTACGGCTCGGGTTGACCGGTCAAACCTGGTCAACAGTTGCGTCGAGTCACATTACGGTCCAGTTTGATGTTCGGTACGGTGTTATGGTTTGGTTTAGTGTCTCAAGTCAAACTGTCAAACTCGGTCAATTCTGGTCAACCGTCAGTCAATTGTCGGGTCGGCACAAGTTTTGGTATACAATAACGACTCGAATACTAATCTTAGTGTTTTCATAATCATTTATTTTTCTATATTTTTATTGCGACACCAAACTTGTTATAATTTGTATATTTTACATAGAAATCTTATATTTGTAAATTGCGTCATCGAATTGTTTATTGACTTTTGAAAATAGGTCGACAACTCCTGTTGACGGGATCGTCCAAAAACAGAGGAAACTCTGCCCGTTTTTCGTAAAATCCCGTAAAACGAAACGTTTATTTTTTTGACGAAGCCCATCGGATCCAATTAAATTTTTATAACAATAATTATAATTATAAACGTGAACTTATTTATTTAGTCATTTATTTATTTTCATTCTTTTGATAATGCTTCTATAACTATCTTAATGAGTTAATTTGGAAGCGAACACATAAACTATGTATACTCTATGCGAATATATATATATATATATATATATATATATATATAGAAATCAACAAGTTATACTTTAGATTACACTTCCTATCCTCCGTCATAACTTCTTTTACTCATGCACCATCGTTTGCCCTTATAGGGTGACCTCGGTGTTCCGTACTCCCAAACTCGCACACTCGTCAACACTTGGATAATCAGAAGACTTAGCAATTATGTGAGTATACTCGCATTTTTCCCCTTTTTACTTTTACCACTTTTGGGGTGTAACATGTTTACCTATTGAAACTTACACATGAACTTTTGTCTAAACACATGAACATTCCTATAACATGCTTGTATATGTGATGGCTTGATACTTTAAATTTGGGTGATTCTTATGTGTTGAACTTATCATTAACTTCGTACGAGCCAAACCGTGACATATGTAGCGCTATAGGATTAACGACCCGCCTCTACTGAAACTTTGGTTATGTCATGAGCAAGTTGCGTTTTCTTGGTTTGATATGTTAGACACATGCCATATTTAATGTTTATCTTGAATCGCATGCTTGCTATGAGGGATTGTTCACACTTTTATCTTATGCTATGTATGTACCAAACTTGTATACTCGCCTTTGCTTTTGCATTGAATTGTATTTTAAACATGTTACAGGTTGATGATGATGAAATGAAAGAGGTAGCACGATGCCTAGATACACACTTTAGACGTTAGGTTTAATATGTTGTATCGAATTTTGGTTAAGTTGGTTTGTTATTTTGATTAAACTTGTTGTTATTTGGGATCTTGTAGTGATGACTACTTGAAGTTTGGAAATGAAATTTGGATTATTAAATTATTGTCACAAATAGCGTTATGAGTGATGAGCAATCTTTCTTCGTCTCACTCCGATGTTTCCGCCATCGGTTGGGGTGTGACAGATTGGTATCAGAGCCATAACTATAGGGAATTAGGAAAAGTAGGAATGTTTTTACCTAGTCTATAGTTTTAGAGCCTTATACGTATGTTTTGCTTGAACTACTACATGATACTTTATTTGTTCTTTATTTATGCTCTTTTAAACATGTATATCACTCGTGGGTAATATTCGACATGTTCTTCTTATGCATTAATGCTTGTCTTATTATGTGTTAATACTTGTTTCGTTGGTCGATCCTTTACGTATTATTCTTGACCTATTTCTCTATGTGTTAATACTTGATTTATCATTTCATTATTTATGTACCATTCTTGATATGCCCTCTTACGTGTTTATACTTGTTTGCGTATTCCTTTGACATACACTCCCTTTATGCATTTTACTCGATATTTCTAAATCCGAAAACACTTATAATACACAAACGAGACGACTTCACCAAAATAGGCGTGAAACCCACAATTTGGTGCATGATTCTCAATCCTTCTACTTTTCTTTTCTTACACGAAATTTACCACCAAGTTAAGAGTGAAATCCTCACCTTGATGGAGAATTTCAAAATTTCAAATTCTCGTGGACCCTCGTCAACAAGTCGAAATTAAATTTTGACCCGACGAGTACCAACCACATTTAGGGTACGAAATCGTCAAGTTAGGGGTGAAACCCGCACCTTGTCGACTAGTTCCACTCCTTGATTTTCAAAAATCCCGCCAAGTCTCGAATTTTGATGGATTGGGAACATGTAGTAACTGGAAGGGTGAGTACCGGTAGCCGAGATATCGGCAAGAGTATTCCACCTATTAGGCCAAAGCATGTTTCTCAATTTCAAAAGATCTTTCGGCCACTTTGGTTAGTCAACGTTCCGTTTTGGAACCATCCAAATTTTATTCGAGCTTACGCTTTATTATTTTCGATCTTTTGGCAAATTTGAACAACTTTTCGAGATTTCATTTTGCGCACACATCATACTCTTACTTTTCATACGATTATACATTATTAGCATGCATGATTTCACGTAATTTTAATTACACTTTTGTAACGAGCAGAGACATATCATCGAGATAGGAGTGATTTCCTTACCTTGACGATTAACTCCGCTTCTTTTCCCATCTTACAACGACCTCACCAACGGATTAGGGGTGATTCCCTTACCTAAGCGATCGTTACCAACGCTTTCTTTTAATAGGCTATATTATGTAAACACGATCATGTTTATACCTAAATCATTTATCATGTATTTCAAAATGCTTCATTTATTTAAATGTACTCTTATTCTATAACCTATTTTCACATCACTCGCATACACAAAAATCTTAATGTTACCATAAACGCGTGTTCCTCGATTTTCAAAATTTCACGAAAAAAAAACTACTTGTCAGCCTAGTCGGTTTAATAAATCCGTTGCCCACAAATTCACCAATCAACGTAAACATTGAAACACGCTCCTCTCACACCATTAAATTAGAGATAATTATTCTCAATTGAGAATCAGATCAACTTTTTCGCACACACCTATAAAATATTACCAATATTATTCAATCATTTACTAAATCCCTTTTCAAAACCAATGAAACATTTTTCAACAATCACTAAGTTCATGTACCAAATTCCTTTTCCTAAGGATCAACTTTTTCACATGAAGCTGTAAGTTTCAAAATTTTCTAACACAAAGTTACTTAAAACGATGCAAACTTATTAATCTCTAGAACTTTTTCAAAATCTCACTCGATACGTCATTTAAATTCAAAACACGTGGGCAAGGAAACTTCATAAGAACCGACAAATTTTCAACTTATGTAAACTCTTTTAGAACCGCAGTAGCATTTCCATTCCTTTACAAAGTACTTCCCACATAACCAATAAACGTTTTATACTCTCTTTACATTCACAAACTAGAGTCTATATTTCGAGACAACTAAATCTATTTAACTTCACGTTTTTTTGCGCAAACAACTATAAATGCATACCATCTTACACGTTTTGGTCAATATCTCACAACAATCTCACGCGTGTCACTCGTTCCCTTTTTCTTTCATACTCAAAAAAAAAAAAAAAAAAAAAAAAACTTTTGACCTTTTACGCGCATAAACTCGTGTATTTCGATTTATACTATAAACAAAATCATTATTTCCTACATCCATACTTTTACATCTTATGCCTTCACATATGTCCACACTTACACATTTATGTTATACTCATGATTCAAGATTCATACGTTTTACGTTTATACATACACTCACAATTATACACTTACGTTGTACTTACATTCATGTTTATACTCATATTCATGATCATACATTTTATGTTTTCATTTACGCTATACAACTTGTTTACACTTATATTCATACACTTATCTTTTATTCCTACTTAAACCTTCATGTTTTACACATATATTCATGTTCATATATATGCTCATACATCTTGTGTTCACACTTATACTTGTATTCATACTCATATGTTTTATGTTTATACTCATACATACGTGTATATTCATACTTAAACTTATATTTATGCTCATACTTTCATTCATACTCATGATTCATACATTTGTACACGTACGCGAGTGGAATCCGAGGGATTCGCTCACGTGGGTCTCATACATACTTAAGCATGGACTTGCTTATATACTATATTCTTATACGTACACGTTCTTATTTTTAGATTATGTATACCCTAATTCATACACAACTAGTACAAGCTATGCGGATCATGCGACGATCAAAATAATCGCGGGTGCACACGGGATTATAGTGATGGGCGTATGAAAACCATAGAGTGTACTATTGTGTATGGTAAGACACAGAACGTAACATGACACCGAATACGAAACGGACGTAACGTGGTCAAAACATGGTGGATACGCCGCTGGTACTTCCTATATATAAGTGTTTTCACCATGCTACCAAACTTTCGTAAAACGTGCCATGAGAAATTCGGTGTTTTGCAGACCTCTTTGACCTAATACGCAAACTTTAACAACTTACCAACGCATTATACCCGATTATCCACGACGAGACCTTATCCTTACTTTTGTCTATCTGATACTTATGCTATTCTTATACTCATAATCGTTATTAGATCAATCGTTCACCCTTGTACCTCAATTATCCTCTGTTGTCTCAAACTCCAAAGCCTCAATTTTAAACAAACCCCTTCTGGTTGCCAAAACCCTTTCAGGTCTCCCTTCTGAATAAATTTCGGGACGAAATTTCCTAAAGGAGAGGAGACTGTAACGCCCCGTTTTTACGTATTTTCCGTGTTTTTTTTAATAATAATAATAATAATAATAAAATTTCGACAACTCTCCGAATTTTATCGGGCCACGCAAACACGGGGATTGGGCTTGTGGGTCTTGGGCCCAAGCCCAAAACCCACTAATCAAACCCTAGACATATAAATTTGTAGTGTACCTTATCCTCACCTTAGCTTTATTTTTGATATACCAGACACAAAATAACACGCACAAACACCACTGGCCTTTCATCTTCTACATCTAGAAACCCTAAATCCCTTCTTTTTCACTTACATCTAATGCATGTTACCTTCATTTCCCTCTCACACCAAAACCCTTTATGCAACTCATACATTCATACTAGATTCAAGCCAAACCCCCCTCTCGGTTACCCTCACCAGCTCCCCGATGAAGACCGCCAGCCGAACAGTGGTGACCGGCGACCGTCGGCGCCCCTTTCTTCTCCAGTCGCACCTCACATGCGCCGATTCTTCCCCTTCTCCGACGTCAGCCCCCCCACATCTTCGTTCTTCCGTATCTCCGGTGACGGGACGAGATGGAGATGAAGGAGAGAGAGAGAGAGGAGAAGTAAGGAGAGAGATAGGAGAAATAAAGAGGCCGACGATGGCAACGTCGCCGGCGATGGAGGCGGCGATGGCACTGGTTTGGTCCGACGAACTTCAATCGGTAATCCCTCACTCCTTTTCTTCATTCTGGATTCCATTGCTTTCTTTAAATCGGATGAAAGACGATTCGATTCTGATTCCGGTTCGTGTTCAAGTTGGTTCAAGTCTTTTTTTTATTATTCAGGTTTAGCTTGGGTTAAACGAAGTTCGGGTTGTTGAAAGATGTCACTGGCGATGTTCGGGTTCCGATCTGGTTCAGATTTGTGTTCGGGTTTTCGGGTTAACACCAGTCACACCGGTCAGATTCTATTTTGTTTCAGTTTAGGTTAGTTTAGTTCCGGTTTTATTTCGATTTTATTCGGTTCAGTTTTCTGGTCAGCTTCGATTCAGTGGGTTTTTGTTCGATTCGTTGCAGGCTCGGTATAGTGGTGGTGACTCCGGCTCGAGTGGTGATTCGGTTCAGTCTAGGTCACGGCTCAAGTGCGAGTCTCGATGCAACTCGGTTCAGTTACGGCTCGGGTTGACCGGTCAAACCTGGTCAACAGTTGCGTCGAGTCACATTACGGTCCAGTTTGATGTTCGGTACGGTGTTATGGTTTGGTTTAGTGTCTCAAGTCAAACTCGGTCAATTCTGGTCAACCGTCAGTCAATTGTCGGGTCGGCACAAGTTTTGGTATACAATAACGACTCGAATACTAATCTTAGTGTTTTCATAATCATTTATTTTTCTATATTTTTATTGCGACACCAAACTTGTTATAATTTGTATATTTTACATAGAAATCTTATATTTGTAAATTGCGTCATCGAATTGTTTATTGACTTTTGAAAATAGGTCGACAACTCCTGTTGACGGGATCGTCCAAAAACAGAGGAAACTCTGCCCGTTTTTCGTAAAATCCCGTAAAACGAAACGTTTATTTTTTTGACGAAGCCCATCGGATCCAATTAAATTTTTATAACAATAATTATAATTATAAACGTGAACTTATTTATTTAGTCATTTATTTATTTTCATTCTTTTGATAATGCTTCTATAACTATCTTAATGAGTTAATTTGGAAGCGAACACATAAACTATGTATACTCTATGCGAATATATATATATATATATATATATATATATATATATATATATATATATAGAAATCAACAAGTTATACTTTAGATTACACTTCCTATCCTCCGTCATAACTTCTTTTACTCATGCACCATCGTTTGCCCTTATAGGGTGACCTCGGTGTTCCGTACTCCCAAACTCGCACACTCGTCAACACTTGGATAATCAGAAGACTTAGCAATTATGTGAGTATACTCGCATTTTTCCCCTTTTTACTTTTACCACTTTTGGGGTGTAACATGTTTACCTATTGAAACTTACACATGAACTTTTGTCTAAACACATGAACATTCCTATAACATGCTTGTATATGTGATGGCTTGATACTTTAAATTTGGGTGATTCTTATGTGTTGAACTTATCATTAACTTCGTACGAGCCAAACCGTGACATATGTAGCGCTATAGGATTAACGACCCGCCTCTACTGAAACTTTGGTTATGTCATGAGCAAGTTGCGTTTTCTTGGTTTGATATGTTAGACACATGCCATATTTAATGTTTATCTTGAATCGCATGCTTGCTATGAGGGATTGTTCACACTTTTATCTTATGCTATGTATGTACCAAACTTGTATACTCGCCTTTGCTTTTGCATTGAATTGTATTTTAAACATGTTACAGGTTGATGATGATGAAATGAAAGAGGTAGCACGATGCCTAGATACACACTTTAGACGTTAGGTTTAATATGTTGTATCGAATTTTGGTTAAGTTGGTTTGTTATTTTGATTAAACTTGTTGTTATTTGGGATCTTGTAGTGATGACTACTTGAAGTTTGGAAATGAAATTTGGATTATTAAATTATTGTCACAAATAGCGTTATGAGTGATGAGCAATCTTTCTTCGTCTCACTCCGATGTTTCCGCCATCGGTTGGGGTGTGACACCGGGTTTCCCCGGAATTGGTGGTGGACTCGTGTTACTCTCGGAGTATTCCGTTTGGTCCAGTGGATGCTCCGAGAGTGCTTTAGATTGATCCTGTTGGCCGTTCAAAAAAATATATATGATTATGTTTATTTGAAGTTTAAATATATTATATCGTGATGCTATTTTAATTTTTTTTTTGAACGGAAAATTTAGATCGCTGACGGATCACTGGAGTATCATCGTGATACAAACGGAAACCAAATAAATATGGAAACCCCCCTGTGGGAATCGAACCCAGGTCCTATTGGTTCTAAAGTCTTATCCCACCCCTAAGATGACACTAGGCTATAAAGCCATAAAAATGGCATTGGTTTAATTTCAAACAAGATGTAAATTAGGAAATGCTTAGTATAATCTAGTAGTGTGTAACATTTACCATTAGGTTGGTGGGTATGGGGTCCGTCCCCATACCCGGCTAGGAACGGCGGTAGCATGGCATCCCCCCCCTGCGTCACCGTCTTCCACGTCGAGCTTTGGACGTTCAAGACGGTCCAATCTGGTGGGCTCCCTTTGTTTGTGATTTGTACATTAGGCATTAATACTTGTATATAATGGTGGGGTAGGATCATCCTCCCATACCCTATAGTTTTGTGGGATGGACCATCCTTGGGAGGACTATGACGTGCCGCCTACGTGGCGGATCATACTCCCTTAGAGGACCATCATCATACCCTCTAGCCTTAATAAATCACCATACCCTCTATCCTTAATAAAAATCTAATTCTAATAAAAGAGTCATATTAATGCCACATGGCATTTTCTCATTCAAAAGTTCTATTAAAGCCACATGACATTTTCTTATTCAATTCACTAATAATAGATATTAATATTTCATATGCATAAATATTTTAATACATAACAATAATTATTTTGCATATATCATAAGATTTGTTTAGCTATTTAATATTTAGTAATTTAAAAGTTTAATATTTCTTTAAGGACAATAGAGTTGTTTTAATTGAAAATTAATAATTAAAAAAACAAAAATAATAAATTATAATGATATAAAGTATAGTAATCACTAGGGATAAATAAAACTATCAAAATAATAATAATAGTTTTATATTTTTAAAGAATATATATAATATTGAATTAATTTACCCAATTAATTAATATTAATTAAGAATATATATATATATATATATATATATATATATATATAAAAGGGAGGGCGGGGCACTAAGCGGCTTCGACGAACATTCCATAAAATGTCACCTGGCAATTCATAATGCTTTTTTTTAACGGCTAACTGCTTTCCACGTGTAAACCCACCCTTTCGGAGCTATGTTCAAAGGCCGACTACTCGACCACCGCTAGAAAGCGTAGCACACCCCAAATGCGCGGAAACCCCGTGTAATACGTAAAACCACGCCCCCCCCCCCCCCCCCCGGACTCGAGCCCGGGTAAAACCCCGGGCCAAGCCCTCACCGAGATGTGTACAACCACTGCGCTGCAATGGAAGACACCAATTCCTAATGTAATTGAGCTTTTAAAATACAAGTTAATTCGATCTTTAAGCTTTTTAAATTTAATATGAATTCTAATTCTAATAAAAGAGTCATATTAATACCACATGACATTTTCTCATTCAATTCACTAATAATATATATATATTTATATTTCATATAAATAAATATTATAGTGCATAATATAATTATATCTTTAGCTATTTCATATTTATTAATTTAAAAGTTTAATAATTTTTTATGGAACAATTGCTATGTAAGGTTGGTTTGTTTCTAAAAAAATAGTTTTTATGCATGACCAATAATATGTGGCATTGTCCAAAGTAAAAAGTAGAGATGACCTTAAGCTATTGATACTTGCTGATGATAGTTAAATACAAGCAAAACTACAAATGTCGTGTATAAAGAAGTGTTTAAAAATTTATAAATGTAACGTGTATCTTGATTTTACATTGTTTGATTTAATAAGAATAATTCATTTATGTAAATTGGATTACATATTATAAAATTGCATTATTTTTATTTTCAAATCCGTGTAGTACGCGGGTCTATAAACTAGCTATATTATAGAAAGAAACGTATATTACGGGTTTAAAGTAAACAGAGGTTCCTAGAATTAATTATCTGAGTTTAAGGGATGCAAAACAAAAGAGTCAAACTTTTATAAATATATATTATGACAAATGACTTATACAGATAGAACACTTGTTACAAAAAAGTGTAAGCTTTAAGTACTTTTCTGTAATAAATATAAAACATTTAATTTATAGATCATGGTTGTTAAAGTGTTGCGTAAAAACTCATATTTATAAACCTTAATTAACTAAAACTTTATATGAAAGGCTAAAAGAAGTTTCGCATGTATATATATAAAAGTAGGGGATTGATCATGAGAAAACTAGTTTAAATAAGAAAACAAAAAAAACTAACTAAAAAAACCTAAAAACATATCAATTTTATTTTTACAAATTTTTATAAAAAAATCGCTAGTTTTTATGCATGGAAAAAAATTTTCAAAAAAAAAAATAATTTTTTTTGTTGTATTGCACATGTGCACTATTACGGATATAGCGCACATGTGTAGTACACATATAATGCAAATGTGCAATACAACAAAAAAAAATTTTTTGAAATTTTTTTATATATAAAAACTAACGATTTTTTTTATAAAAAATTGAAAAAAAATTGGTATTAATTTTAGCTTTTTTATGTTTTTTTAATTAGTTTTCTAGTTTTTCTCGTTTATATGTAGTTTTCTCGTTTATAAGTATGTATCAAGTCGTGTAAAAGTTTCATAACTAAATATACTTCTTTAAGATTACGGAACTATTCAAACTTGATACGTGGAGCACGAGCGCATTTAGCTAGATTTGATTCGAGCTTTTAGCAAGCCGATCTTCGATGGTTTATAAATGTTACCTTATTTATAGCCATGCATTTATGTCAAAGTTTAAGTTATTATAAATTTATAAGTAACACCTATTACTTCCACATATTCCCAACTTTTAATAGGTCCATGTTAAAACTCGTGGCCTTCAATCATTAACTAGTTTATATTGACGTCGCACGTTGCGGCGAAATCGAACAAATGATAGTGTAAAACAAACGTGATTTGAAAATAAGGGTGGGGTTTCTCTACAAAGTGTGTTTTTCCTACAAAGTGTAAGAAGTGTTTTGGGCCATTGAATGAGTAGTTTTAATGGTTGAGATTAGATGAGTAGCATTTTTATATTATATGCATTTTATTTAATGATTGATTTAATTGATTGAGGACATTTTTGTAATTGAGCATGTTTTAAAAAAAGAAGGAAAAATTACTCTTTTCGTCCTTTATGTTTGTATCGGATTGCAATGGATGACCTTTAACTTCAGTAATTACAGTCACAATCCTTTATTTGTAAAACTCATTACACTCTACGTCCTTTAACCTTAACCAGGTTAAAATTTTCAGTTAAGTATGGCATGTGCCTTGCACATGAGGGTAGATTGGTAATTTTACTTATTTATTTATCCAAAGACTCTCTCTCCCCACACTACTCTTTCTCTCTATATGTCCCAACCACCACCATCATCACCGCCATAAGCACTACTAACCACCTCCACTGTTACACACATTTCTATCTCTCATCCTTCTTTACCTAGCTTTTCCACCTCACTTTTCACCCTGGATACACTAACTCCAACTTTTTTCAAAAGATCCCCAATTTGTGAATCTTCACGAAGCCCTAAATCAACTGATCAACCGCCAAAGAAATACTTGTTGGAACTTCATCGGTACTAGTGAATGTGAAGGCAGTTTTTTCAATGCTCTATTGAAAACCTTCTCAGCTGAATTACCAGCCTCCTCACCACCAACATTGATAATTGCTTGCCTAAATATGTCGTTTGGATCCGAGATCAACGAAACCGAGATATGCAGCGGTCTGAACTATGCAACCCCAATTACCCACCTCCTCACCACCTCTTCCTTTGCCGCCGTATATCTCCGACCACCGCAATCCCGTCACAGCCTCCAACCCCAACCACTGTACCACCCGACACCGCTGAAACGTTCACACCACCTCCATCGCCACCCACCGCCCATCTCCATCACCACTAACTTCTTGTTTTTGTTTTGAGATAAGAAAAGATTCAAAGAGAGTAAAGAATGGATAGATTAGAGAGAGATAGAAACAAGTGGCGGTTAGCTGAAAAGAAAGAAAGATGCTATGGACTTTTGTAAAAGAAAGATGAATATAAATTTATTATTGTTGTTTTATATTCATCTATAATGGAAGATGGGTTACAGTGAAGGTCAGCTGAAAAGTGGTCGGATGGTGCGGTGGTGGTGGTGGTGGCAGTGGGAGTGGAGGTGACTTGGATGGTAGGTTTAGAGAGAGAAAGGGGTGAGATAGAGAGATGGGTTTATGTTTTAAATTTGATTTGTTTTATTGTTTAAATTTATTTTTGAAATTACCAATCTACCCTCATGTGAAAGGCACATGTCATATTTAACTGAAAATTTTAACCTGGTTAGGGTTAAAGGACGTAGAGTGTAATGAATTTTACAAATAAAGGATTGTGAGTGTAATTATTGAAGTTAAAGGTCATCCATTGCAATCTGATACAAACATAAAGGACGAAAAGTGTAATTTTTCCAAAAAAGAAACAACCATCATTCATTTTTTCTTGCAAACTCTCTCCACATTCTCTCTCCTCATTAAACAAACTTTCCTAAAATCATGGATGAAGTTGAATAAAAAAGATTTGATTGTGTTTAAAATATGAAATTTAGTAAATTGGAGTTTGATTTGTTTTTATCTAAGGACGATAATCGGAGTTCAATTTTGTTTTTTTATCAAGTATTGTGTTTTATATTAGTGATAAAACATATTGTGAAGAAACTGCGAAAAAATCTAATAGGACCAGAAACTGATAAGACACACTCAAAAGAAACATGTGAAGAAAAACACACTGCGAAGAAAGTAGGAATAAAAACACACTGATAAAACACTCTGCGACGAATCTGTGAAGAAAAACACATTGAGAAGAAAAACACACTGAAGAAACAGTCAATAAAAACATACTGATAAAACACATTGTGAAGAAACCAATAACCTGTAAAACACAACGTCAATAAATACAAAAATGCGTCCTTCATGAAACATAAACTTCTATGACACATAATGAGTAAACCTATAACCGGTAAAACACAACGTCAATAAATTGTTCAAGAACGATAAGCTGGTGTATTACGTGTGAAGAAATCATAAAACAAATAAAACACAATGTCAAGAATACATGCACATGCAAAAAAAAAAAAACAACTTAATCAGATACTGGCATGTCGAACAACTAAATCAGTTATGCATTTACCATGATCACAATCAATCATTGCATTAGACATCAACATTTTTGATCCGCAATACCCAAAAAAAATATGCAAAAAAATAAAAAAAAATCATCTAAAGGATAAGAGAATGATGCACGTTTGATTCTGCGTAACTGACTCACTTCCATAAATAAGATATATGGTTTTCTTAAAAGTCTCATTTTGTTGTTTTAGATCTATCTTTTTCAAAAATAACTTATTTAGTGAATTACCATTGTATCGTTTTATTAAAATTCTCTAGATGACACATGTCATAACCATATCATTTCCTACACTTTCTAGAAAAATGTTACTTTGTAGCCAACTCCTACCCTTGAAAATAAAGCATATGTTTAGAAAGCCAAACCATTAGAACGACTTAGTTTATCACCGTACCGTTTTATAATACCGAATAAATACTTTATTTTGAGTACAACTTCGTTTTTAACAAAAGTTATAACAGAATGTCGGGGAAAAATCAAGCACAACAATGTACTTAAGTTTTTAGAAAAAAAATATAAACGTAAATTATTGAAGAAGTATCAAATTAATCGATAAATTAATATATGTTATAAAAAAGAAAAAAAATAAAAATATGTTATTAAAAGTAAATATAATAATAAAGTATTATAATATATTAAATAAAAGAATAATGAAAAGCTATATATTATTGAAAAAATAAAGTTACTATTCATCATAGTTCATCAACAATATATATATATATATATATATATATAATTTATACGAATGAATTGATAAACAAGCGACTTTGACATACTTATTTAAATTAGTTTATTTTTAAAATTCATATATTTTGTTTGGACAAAAAAGAAGGATGGTTGTGGTTGCAATGGGGGATCTAAGAACTTTTTTTATTGGGTTCCTTTTGGTAGATTGTTACTAATTCTCGCTATTTTTTTCAAATCATACGAGGTTCTCACTAATTTTTCTCATTTTTCTAAACTGAATGGGTTCTTGGGAACCCACAAAAGTGGCCTAGATCCGCCCCTGCATGGTTGGGTCTACACAACCATAGTTTGACACATGATCTATTTACCATGTTAATTGTACACAAGTCCATGCGAGTTTGAATCATGTTTTCAAAGTGACTATTGTAGTTTATAAAAACTATATCAATTAACTATTTGATCAAACTTACATTGCTAGATATAATTTGCCTTTTATACGTTTACGTTCTTGTTTTGGTCTCCTTTCGTGTGCGGTCAGACTTTTTGTTATGAGTGTAATCTCACTCAATGTCATATTGATCAAGTTTATTATCAAGTTCATGTTTTATGCTTTAATTTAACGTAAAGTTTTCTAGTTCAGTGTTCAATCCCATTCCTAGGTCAAGCTTTCAAACTCAAAATTCATGTATATGGGTTTCAAACTTTCTATAGTTCATTTGCTCATGATGTAGCTACAATTACTTGGAGGGTGTTTGGGATTATGTTTTGAAGTGATTATTTGATTACTGCGTTTGTAAAACATAAATAATCTAAAAAGGTGTTTGGATGAAAAAAGTGATTATCTGCCTCCAAAACGCAGTTTTGGAGAAGCATGTACCTACATGCTTTTTCAAAACACAATTTTGAAAATGCATAATCTATTTTGAAAACGCAACACCAAACAACCCCTTAATGGTCGAGTGGTTTTCCACTTTTCCTGTGTAACTCAAACAACTCGAATATGTAATTAACAGGCTACACGTCAATATGTTATAGTATTCCTTTTACAACAAAATCTTCTATACATATAATAAAAGAAACCAATAAATGGACACTTGTCATTATTCTAGATCATCCTTAATTGTAGATAATTATTTTTTAAATTAAATTAGTAAATATTAATTAAATTAATATAAATCTTATAAACTCCATCCTTAATTGTAGATAATTATTATTTAATTTAAATTATTAAATATTAATTAAAATAATATAAAGCTTATCAACTCTAAATCATTGCCAGAAACTTAACTTAAAATAGTAAAATCTTATCTAACTAAAACTTCAAATCATAAAGTCTTATCTAGACTAAAAATCATTGTTTCACTTAACAATAGATAAAGGTTTATTGGATTTTATCAACCCCAACTATCGGCCTTTGGCCGTTGCCACCCCCAACTAATACTTTGACGCCTGACACCTCCAACTTGACTTTTAGTTTGTGTTGGCACCACTCTGTTAACTCTTTACTAACTCTGTTAGTTTCTAATCCTACGTGGCACCGTCTTACTTACGTGGACATGACTATGTGGCGATTACATGTTCTATTATGCAGACCCTTAGTGCCACGTTATCCCCCAACGGCCCCAACTTCATCTTCCTCATTTATATCATTTGCCATCACTAAACCCTAGCTATCCACAATCAATATTCCACCATATCATCATTTCCCACTGAATCAACATGGTTTTTAACTTCTTATGGCTTCAACTTGTCTGAATAGAATCGGAATATCACCAGATAATATGCTAGTATGCTCGCAGAAGTACTCTTCATCACCGGAGCAACATCACTTACGGCGGTCTCCAGTACACCGGAACCGACAGCGGATAACAATTTCTTCGACGGAAGAAGCACAGATCTACACAAAGGGCAATTAACCTGGCCCACATCGACCCACTTATCCAAACACTCTCGATGAAACACATGTTTACAATTAACAATCTCCCTTATCAAATCACAACCGGCGATACACTCAAAATAAACCATGCAAACCGGTTCATCGGGTCCACCATACCGGCCGACAAAATCATCGTACGGGACAATTGGGACTTTGTTTTTTATGGCGACGGTGATGACGTGGACGGGGACAGGGAGGAGAGAGGGGGAGGCGTCGTCGAGGATGAGGATGTAGTTGGCGGCGGAGGATGACGTATCGTCGGGGTCCGGTGGTGATTTGAAAAGTCAGAGGGCGGCGAACAAGAGTGATACGAGGTGAGATACGATGTTGGAGATGATGGTGACGGTTAGGAACTGTGGGATTTTGATTGCTAGATGCAGAACTTGAATACCCATACCCATGGATGTTATTATGTGTTTGTGTTGGGATGAAGAGAAGATGTTGCAACGTTCACATAAGCAAGGAGGATATAGACATAAAGTGACACGTAATCGCCACATAGTCATGTCCACGTAAGCAAGATGGTGCCACGTAGGATTAGAAACTAACAGAGTTAGTAAAGAGTTAACAGAGTGGTGTCAACACAAACTAAAAGTCAAGTTGGAAGTGCCGGACGTCAAAGTGTTAGTTGAAGGTGGCAACGGCCAAAGACCGATAGTTGGGGGTGATAAAATCCAATAACCCATAGATAAACATGCATATAATTTATTGTTAATGTTATTATTGTTAACTATGAGAAATTATATTAAAAAACTTATTAATCAAACCAAAAATTTATAATAGTATTAACCTAATTTACAAAATAATAAAAAATCTATTTTGATTTAGAAATATCTTTTTTAACAATAGATAAACCCGTGTAATACATAAAGTTTTTAAATATATAACATTTTTTATTATTTGCTATATAAAAATAAATTTCTTCAACCCGTATAATACACGGAGTTGTTTTTAAATATAACTTTTTTTATTATTTAGCATATAAAATTACATTTCTTCCCCCCGTGAATACATATGTTTTTTTTAAATATAATTTTTTTTATTGTTTGGTATATAAAATTACATTTTCAACCCGCACAATACACGAGATTCTTGAAGATATAAATTTTTTATTATTTAATGTATAAAATTATATTTACTCAACACGTGTAATAAATGAGGTTTATAAAAAGAACACACTTTTTTTATTATTTAATTTACTCAACACGGGGTTTTAACTTAGTTAAATATAAAAGAACACACTTTTGTCTCAACTTTAAAACTAGTATTTTTGCATTATTTCCTTGCTTGTTTTTCTCTAAATTAATGACTTTAATTTTAGAGCTTTTAATAAATATTATAGAATTATACAACACTTTTCATTTCAAAAAGTTAATAATAATAATAATAGTATAATAATTAGTATTATTAATTTGTTATTAATATTACTGATAACTAATATATATTAATTAAATACTTTAAACGATAGTTTAATCAGTCAACTGGAAAATGAAATTTGGGAGGTGATTCCTCTTCTCTCACAAGATGGCTAAATTTGGGGATGTTACTCAAATATCCATCCAGACACCACAACATCTCTAAACAATATTGAAGAAACATCAGTTTAAATCCGCAGGTGATAAAACTTAAAGGTGGTATTTCGACCAAGGGTTGTCTTTTAAATCTCTTCTTTGATCGGTATAGTTGTGGACGTCTGCAAAACAACCAACACCGTTAGGTCGTTAAGAGGGGAAGGGGGTTCTTCTCTTAACCATTTCCGACGTGAGAATAAATAACTGTTTAGAGAGAGAAATAGTGTATGTGTTTAGAGCGAGAGTGTAGACGTTAGATTGCTTAAACTTTTGGTATATGTTAGTATTTAATAAATATTATAGAATTATATAACACTTTTCATTTCAAAAAGTTAATAATAATAATAAGGGTAAATTACACTTTTCGTCCTTTATGTTTGCACCGGATTGCAACGGATAGCCTTTAACTTTAATAATTACAGCCACAATCCTTTATTTGCAAAACCTGTTACACTTTACGTCCTTTAGCACTAACCAGATTAAAATTTTCAGTTAAGTTTGTTTACTTAAGGGTATTCTGGTCAATTCATGCTTTTATTTAAATATTTAATAAATAAAACCAAAAAAAATACATATACATATCTCTTCCCCAATTTCCTAACCCTAAAACCCTTACCACCACATTGCCACCACCACCTCCTCGTGTCGCTGCCACCATCACCACCACATCCTGCCGCCAAAATTTTGTGTATGACTAGATGCATGAACTATGAATTGATTCGTTTTAGAAAGTTCAAAGACCTAATTCCAAACCAATAAACCTATGTGAAACCAATATGGATCAGATCAATAAACACCAATATGGATCAAATCAATAAACCTGATAAGAACAAATCAAGAAGGGAAAGAAGAGATAGAGAGAAGAAGAACAAATAGAGAGATGTTCACCAATTCGAGGCTTTATTCTGTTATGAGTAGCTAGGTTTATAAACCCTCTAACAACCTGTAGCCCACCCATCTCAATATACATTACACTCACATATTTCTTTCGTTCTTCACAAAATCTTGAAGTTTTGGGAATGTGGCCAACTGTTTTGCGAAAATGGAACTGAAAAAATGTTAAGAAAGCAGTAGTGGGTGTTAATCTATACTTGGTACACTTGGTGCACGGTAATTTACATTCTTTAGCAAGTTACAATAGCGAAGATGTCTTCATTTGTAAAGAGATTCATTTACCCATGAAATTAATGATGATGATGATGGAGAAGAAACTTCAATTGTTTCTTCCACTTCAGTTGATATTGGAACAAGGAAACAAGATATGCGTACCCCTTGTTTGACCCTACGGACACTGCGTTGCACCCGAAGATGGCTCCCGCGATTGTGAGATGGCTCCCGGAGAGGGTGAGAAGATGCAGGAGGAAGATGATGGCGGCAGTTGGATGTGGTGGTGGCAGCAGTAGGATGAGATGGTGGCAAGATGAGGTGGTGGTTAGGGTTTTAGGTTAGGAAATTGGGGAAGATGGAGATTAGATGCAATTTTTTTTTGTTTTATCTTTTAAACATTTAAATAAAAGCATGAATTGACCAAAATACCCTTAAGTGAATAAATTTAACTGAAATTTTAATCTGGTTAGTTTTAAAGGACGTAGAATGTAACGGGTTTTGCAAATAAAAGATTGTAACTGTAATTATTGAAGTTAAAGGCTATCCGTTACAAGCCCATGCAAACATAAAGGACGAAATGTGTAATTTACCTTAATAATAATAGTATAATAATTAGTATTATTAATTTGTTATTAATATTACTGATAACTAATATATATTAATTAAATACTTTAAACAATAGTTTAATCAGTCAACTGAAAAATGAAATTTGGGAGGTGATTCCCCTTCTCTCACAAGATAGCTAAATTTGGGGATGTTACTCAAATATCCATCCAGACACCACAACATCTCTAAACAATATTGAAGAAATATCAGTTTAAATTCGCAGGTGATAAAACTTAAAGGTGGTATTTCGACCAAGGGTTGTCTTTTAAATCTCTTCTTTGATCGGTATAGTTGTGGACATCTGCAAAACAACCAACACTGTTAGGTCGTTAAGAGGGGAAGGGGGTTCTTCTCTTAACCATGCTCCGATGTGAGAATAAATAACTGTTTAGAGAGAGAGAGAGAAACAATGTATGTGTTTAGAGCGAGAGTGTAGACGTTAGATTGCTTAAACTTTTGGTACATGTTAGTATTTATAAGTGTATCGTTAGAGAAGGAGATGGGTTGATGGGCTCATGGGCTGGACGTTGCTTTCAAGGGATATCCATTTGGTTCCCTCTGACACGACAGGTAGTCTCTGCCGATGTTGGAGTATGATGGCGCATCGTGATTGGTTACACGTCGCCTGCCAAATGTACTTGTTGCGTTTGTCATCAGCCCTTAGTAGAGATTGTGGAGAAGTGAGTGACGCATGCTGATTGGCTACACATCATCATCCTTTTGTACTGTTTGTCCCATGCACGCTTGATCATTATGGGGATTGGCTGAGACAGAGCCTAGCGCTCACTGATTGGCCGCAGACCACTACCAGTTGTACTGGTTGTACTTTTGTGAGCTGACATGGTTGCGCGCCCGCAAAAGAAACCCGCGCGAGAACCTTAGAATTTGCTGAGTGTTTTAGGGATTTTAAGTGTGGGTATGGTTATGCGCGCGCATGGCATATGTGACATTTAAGACCATACTCATTCAATTATTATTATTATTATTATTATTATTATTATTATTATTATTATTATTATTATTATTATTATTATTATTATTAAAGTAGTTTATATACTATGTTTCCTAGCTATTGAGACCTGACCTACTGATTAATGGACAATAGACGACCCGATTAGATGACCTTTATGGTTTTCAAAGTATTGTCTCTAAATCTTTCTCCGTCATAACATATATTATTTCAGCATAATTTGACTCATCTAATTAATAACGTGATTCTTATTATCAAGTGTCATGACCCAAAACTATGCTTGGCATGCAATGAAGCTAACTTCTTTATCTTGATAAATTTCGGTTTATCACTTTATATCGGTAAGTAAATTTAGACTCTCAAGTAGGGGTGTTCAAAACCGGATATCCGAAAATTCGGATATCCGAATTTCGGATATCCGAAATTTTCGGATACCAGATTTCACTATCCGAATCCGTATCCGAAATTTCGGATATCCGAAATTCGGATATCCGAAATTTCGGATACGGATTCGGATAGTGAGTCGGATATCCGAAAATCCAACTTTTAATTTAATTTTTATTTTTTTATTATTTTTTTCATATTTGGAAACGGATATTTTGGATAGTTTCGGATATCCGAATATAAGTTTTCGGATATTTTTTCGGATATTTCGGATATTTTTCGGATATTTCGGATATTTTTCGGATATTTCGGATATTTTCGGATACTTCGGATATTTTCGGATATCCGAAAAAAAATGAAAATTAAATTTTCGGATATTTCGGATATCCGAAATATCCGAAAATTTTGAAAATCACTATCCGAATCCGAATCCGAAAAATTCGGATATCCGAATTTCGGATATCCGAAATTTCGGATATCCGATTTTTCGGATATTTCGGATTCGGATATCGGATATTTCGGATCGGATTTTCGGATACGGATACTTTTGAACACCCCTACTCTCAAGTGCGAAAATTCTTACACTTACATTATTACAATGTTGAAGCATGAAAGTACAAGTTTGGTAAGATTACTCTACTTTGCATTTTAACTCATAATAAAAATTAATATTATAATAAAAGTATAATGTCATTATGAATAACACAAAATAAAAATACAAATACAAAGTCATTTAAATTAATACTATAAAACGCAAAGTCGTGCCTTTCACACGTTCATTTTTCATTCAATAGTTACAAATTGTTGGAAGCATGAGAGTACAAGTTTGGTAAGAGGACTCTACTTTGCATTTTAATTCATAATAAAAACTAATAGTATAACAAAAGTATAATATCATTGTGAATAACACAAAATAAACACACAAAGTCATTTAAAATATATAAAAAATATATTTTATAGTTGCCTCTTACATATTTTCATGTTTTGAAAAGAGTAAATTGCTCGGATGGTCCTTATGGTTTGCTACTTTTTCACATTTAGTACCCAACTTTTTTAAATTACATGTATGTTCCCTATAGTTTAGTCGTTTGTTACTCGAATAATCCACAAAGTGAATGAATGACTGTTAATTTGCTCAGTTAACTCTATATAAAATGACTAAATTGTCCTCTATAACAAAACAAAATAAGATAAGAGACTTTTAACGGGCTTGAGTTGGGCTTAGGGCCCGCCATATAAGTAACTGGACTGTTCAACAGCAAACAATTAGGGTTTTTCAGGGGTTTCTGTTTCTCCCCAAATTTCATGCGAAATTAACCTCCAAATTCTACTTTCTTCACTTATGGAAGCTCAAGTCGGGATGTCTAGTCACGGCGGAGTTGTGGACGGCGGTACGGCGGTGAAGTTTTTGCAAAAGCAACAGCCGTCGCCACGTCATCATCATCACAAACAGTCGGCGGAGATAGGTACGGTGCATCAGCTTCTAGCCGGAGGTATTGCTGGAGCTTTTAGTAAAACATGTACGGCTCCACTTGCACGCCTTACTATTCTGTTTCAGGTAGTTATTTCACTTGATTGTTATTGTTTTTCGTAATTGTATGATCTGTGTTGTTTAATTTGAAATTGTTAGTTGTTAGTTGATCAGGAGTAGTAAAGCTATTTGAGTTATTAAATTCTGTTATAGAAATTTGAATGTTATGTTCATGACATTTAATTTGAAGTTGGACTAGTGAATTAGCCCGCGCTACGCTCGGGTGTTTGTATCGATACACGTACCGATGCTCCCCCCTAACCGAGTTGATAATGATATAGTTTAGATGGTCTCATGTTGGTTCATCACTGATACCAACAGTTAACATTTAACTGAAAGCGTTTTTAAAAACACATCACAATCACAAATAATAATAAAAGATTTGGAAGCCTGGGATTTTTCTTGCATATGTGTGTACAAAGAAAGTGATGAGAAAACAGAATATATAACATCAAACAACACCGAAAGGTTATGACTTCGTACGGTAGCTACATACATATAAGAATAAAAAATAAATGTTTGAAGTACTAAAACCAAATGTTTTGGATAGTTGGGGGACTATTCGATGTACAACAAAACTCCTATATTCAAAGTTTGACCAAATATTTGCCTTGCTGACTGCAATCCCTGTCTTCCAAAGCTCAAAATCACCTTTACCTTTCAACCCAACACAACCACCACCACAAAACTGTTACAGCCACCATACAACACCTCTGATGCCATCACCACAGAACCACAAAGCCGCCACTACACATGGGGAAGACACCAATTCTATTGAAGTCGTCCGTCAGCTTTTGTTGTCATTCTGTTGCCGGTGGTGCTTTTGCTCTTCTGAGGTAGGCTAAGTCGTCGGCCGCTTTTTGCAGTCAAGACGCTGATATGGATCCGCCGCTGTCGTGATCTAATTCTCTAAACAACATCGCCGTCGAAGAGGATGAAGACAAACGGCGGCTGCCGTTTAGGGTTTTAAAATGACAAAAACGGAGATGAAACAACAAATCACCGGTGAGCTTCTCATATTTCATATTACCCGCTAACAGCCACCATCCCATGGCCTACCATGCTCCTCCACCGAAGGTAAGCCTGGGTTTTGTTTATGGCTGCCGGTTTGAACAACAGTTTTCCGCAAAGTGGCAGCCATGGTGGTTCAGTGATTACCGGTGGCCCTCAATAACGTGTATTTATGTGGGGAGCTAAATTGGTGCTATGGGTGGTGAAGACTCGTGGGAAAGTAAAAGGAAGTATAAGAAAAAAAGTCAAAATTGGAATTTGAGCAGAAAAGTCAAGTATAAACGCCGTCACCGTTAATGTCCTGTTTCTCAGTTATGTTATAAATTAATTTAGTTATAGAATATTAGAATTTGTTATTTGCTAATGAGTAATCATGCTATTAATCTTGGATGAGTTAAAAATTACATATTACATAACATCTTTAAGAAAATAAAGATTAAGTTGATATGGGTTAGGAGAAAAGAAAAGGCCGTTTAGCACTTAGTGTTCGTTTGGAGAGAGTTTGTTTACTTTGGTGATTAAGTGGCTTTATCGTTTCAAATCTATACTTTCTTACAGAATTAAAGTTTGATATTAGTGGTAGTGGTGTACGCCTTAGGTTGTTATGTTTTGATACATACTATTGTGTTTTTAGAATGATGGATGGTTTTGTAATATGCAGGTGCAAGGTATGCATGCTGAGGGGGCGTTGTTGAGCAGGCCTTGTATATGGAACGAGGCGTTGCGTATCGTTAATGAAGAGGGTGTTAGAGCCTTTTGGAAAGGGAATATGGTTACTATTGCTCATCGTCTTCCTTATACTGCTGTTAACTTCTACGCGTACGAGCAGTACAAAAAAGTGGGTTATTTCTTTTCGTTTAATATATTTTTTTAGTTTGATATTGGTTTCTGCTGTTTTTGATGACTATATTAAGTTAATCTATTATGATTTTTAGCTGCTAAAGTCAATACCGAGTATAGGAAACAACAGTGGAACTGCAGCTGCAGATGCATGTTTGCACTTTGTAGGCGGTGGATTGTCAGGAATAACAGCTGCTACCGCAACATATCCTTTAGATCTCATCAGGACACGGCTTGCAGCACAGGTGTTAACCGCATACTTCAAAATTGTCAATTTACTCGTTTGTTTTTATGCATAATTGCTGTCAAGATAAAGTTATTTGTTTTTCTCTTTTGTAGAAATATGCATACAGTTTGTAAAATTTGTTTTCTTATTCACAGTTAATAATTTTTTAATCAGTGTTCTAGAAAGTATTAGACGGATCTAGGTGGTCAGTCAAGTGCCTTGGGGCATAATTGGTTAAGTGGAGGTCATAATCATTTGGACAATTAAGCAATGTGTATAATACCCCTTCATCGCTTCATGTTATTATTGCCTATCTATCACCGGATCATTATAATATGTATGAACTATGAGGTAAATCCAGAAATTCGTTTTGAGTTCTCAACAAACAAATGGTTTAACAAGTTTTCATATGCTCGTATTGTATGCTAGCATGATGTTGGTTTTCTTCTTGAGAAACTCTTGACAAAATACAGCTGGTCTTTATAGTTTGTCTCTTTTCTCTATCACATATAACTGATTTGCACAATAGCCACTTGATTCTCCAACTTCCACTTGAATTTGGAATTTGCAAGACAAAATTGAAACCATGAAGATGAGCTTGAACTTCAGAACACGAGATCATCACCTGGAACTTGCAAGATGAAATTGGTCGTAGCAGGTAAGTTTGGTCTACGACTCTACGTATGCTAAACCCGTTCAATATCTCTAATTTAATCATAATTGGGGCACTTTGCTATGTGTTATGCTTAGGTGACCACTTGATCCGATTTTTAGAACACTTTTTTTGGTTGTGTTAGTTTTTATATTTTTTTTGGCAAATTGGAAATAAATAATCCCACCCAACTCAATTTGGCCGATAATAATCCCAAGTCAGTTATTGGCCGATAATAATCCGATCTGGTCAATTTTTTTGCAAAATAGTCCGCCGTTAAAATAGCTTAACGGAGTTAAGTTTTTTCCGAATTAGAAACCGATGTTTTAGAGCTTTTGATCAGAACAAGGATACGAGTCGATTGATGTAAAACTTACCACGAAATTGTGCTCGAAATGGCTTGATTTTTGTTAATTGGAAGTTTAAACACCCGAATTGAAGCACCGTTTTCGTGGGTTGGGGCAGTATTTCGAGGTAAGTTTTACATCAATCGACTCGTATCCTCGTTCTGATTAAAAGCCCTAAAACATCGGTTTGTAATTCGGAAAAAAAACTTAACTCCGTTAAGCTATTTTAACGGCGGACTATTTTACAAAAAAAAATTGACCAGTTCGGATTATTATCGGCCAATAACTGACTTGGGATTATTATCGGCCAAATTGAGTTAGGTGGGATTATTTATTTCCAATTCGCCTATTTTTTTTATCTAGCATCCCTTGTACTTAGTTGGGCTATAGTTTTTTAGTTTGAATTGGCTTTCACGAATGGTTGCCGGCAATCTTGTGTATTTCTGCACAAACTACATTCTTACAGTTGTTTATTTTATTGCAGAGAAGTACAATATACTATAATGGAATCTCGCATGCCTTCCGGACAATTTGTAGAGATGAGGGTGTTCTTGGCTTGTACAAGGGACTTGGACCAACTTTATTGGTAATAGTAGTACCTCATTAAGGAGTCAATATTGATCTGTTTACATCCCAATCTGTTTAGCATGTTTATTTTGATTACATCCCGACTAACTATATTTTGTCTTCTCTTCATCGTGTGCACTTAATCCCATATGTGATTTATGTAGGGCGTTGGACCAAGTATTGCTATTAGCTTTTCTGTTTATGAAACCCTGCGTACGTATTGGAAATCTCACAGGTACAGACTCCCTCCATGCTCTCGTCAACCAAGAATTTAAATTTGGCAACTTTCTGGTACCCGTTATTAATAAATACCCTTATGTTCTTTGATAGGCCAAATGATTCCACTGTCATGGTCAGTCTCGCATGTGGCAGTCTCTCCGGCATTGCATCTTCAACAGGTTAGCTTCTACCGTAGTAATGACAACTGATGGATACTCAGGGCGGGCATTTTGGTAAATCTTAAGTTCCTAACTAACCCACATTTTGGTATAATTAACTTTTTTTACGCAGCGACGTTTCCTTTGGATCTTGTGAGAAGGAGAAAACAGTTAGAAGGAGTGGGTGGACGTGCCCGTGTTTACAACAGTGGCTTACTCGGGACACTTGGGCAAATCATTCGAACCGAAGGGTTACGTGGTCTTTACAGAGGGATTCTTCCGGAATATTACAAAGTTGTCCCGGGTGTAGGAATTGTTTTCATGACATACGAGACACTCAAGAAGCTTCTATCTGAACCGCCTTCTTTTTAAGTAACAGTAACAGAGCAATAGGTCATATCTAATTTTGTCTCTACCTGTGAGTCTTCATTTCTTTTCCATCATGACATGAAGATGAACTAGCTTTCCGTAGTGATACACGATCAGGGAATGTTATGGTTTTGTAGGTTACTTATGGCACAGGTCGGCTATGTCGTCATTGTTGACCAGAGTTGAATTTTTCTGTGTATAGCTCGTATATTTGGAAATGCTCGAATCCCAGTTGAAGCGTCGTCGTGTTTCGGCTTGGGTGTAGAGCTGAAACCTGAAAATTTTGATAGTATACTATGTTTGTTTTAGCTGTTATTTTTCTGTATTTCATTTTTTAAATGAACTTAAATATAAGCTTCTTTCAGCTCGGGTTCATTTGAACTTTTAGCAAGCCGATCTCAAGTAGCTAACGAGTGGCTCGGTTCATTTAAGCATTCTTTTGTGATTTTTTTCAAAGTTATGATCCAAAGTCTTTTATTTTACTCTAGAAAAGATCCAGTCAACTAAAAACAATACACAATACAAAATACAAATATACAATCCTTTAGTACTCAATTTAATAAAATCTTTCCAATAAAATGGATCAAATAAAACACACCTATATATAAAATATTTAACTATATATCCCTATATATAACTACAGGACTGCAAATTTATTTGGGTACATATGCATCAATCTCTTGTCCCATGGCCATCACCGTGGTAGCAATCCGCCACGCCCACCTCAGTCTTCTTCTGCACATTCTTGTATGAGTACCGACTCGCTACATACACATACACACATAGATTGGCTGCAGTGATTGCAGCTAGGAACAAATAGAAATTATCAATGCGGCTGCTGTTCAAATCTTTCCCAAACCAACTTTCCCCGGACACTTTGGTAGTCGCGTGATCAACGATTGTGATCAAGAAACTACTCAAGAAATTTCCAGCTCCGATCACACTTAGGTATAACGCGATTCCTAAGCTTCTCATCGAGTCAGGAACTTGATCGTAAAAGTACTCTTGAAGTCCAACTAAAGTGAACCCATCTGCTATTCCAAAAAATATGAATTGTGGTGCCAACCAGAACACACTCATGGTGGCCGAGCCATGTAACGGATCGTTTTGTACAACATTTAGCCGTTTCTTTTCAACAATGGCGGACACGATCATTGTTATGACTGAAAACACCATCCCGATTCCTATTCTTTGTAGGATATTGATTCCTCTTTCGGTTCTGGTTATCCTTCTTAGTATAGGGATTAGTATCCTATCATAAACTGTTACCAAAAAGATCATTCCGAACGCGGCTAGACCATATATTGAGGCTGGTGGGAGGGCGAACCGATGGGTGATCTTGCGGTCCATCAATGCACCTTGTTTGATGAAGAATGTCGTGGATTGTGCGACGCACATACCGAATGGTAGTGAAGTTAGCCAAATCGGGATCATGTTCAAAAGCAGCTTCAGTTCCTCTACCTTTGTTACAGTCGATAGTCTCCACGGATCACATTGTTTCTTTTCTGAAAAATATTTTTCCTCAATTATCGCGGCTTTATCAAGAAACCTGCAAGGGGGACATAACTTGGTTATTTAATACTGGGGGTGTTCATTATTTGAATCAAAGACCCGAATAAGTCGAAAAAGCGATGAAATAAATGATGAGGATGAAATAACACAAAAAATTTGCTCACTTGAAAGCTTCTGTGTGGCAAAGTAGCCTTTGTTGGGCCTTTTCGGGTTTGGGGTCTTCATGCAACTCATTCGGGCTAGACGGGTAAGGTAGATTCCTCTTGGTAAAGGCGGCAACACATACTTGGAACAACGGCTTTATCGGGCTTCCGGGCTTTCGATATCGATAAAAAGGCCTACCGATGACATAGATCACAATGGAACAAGCCATTGTCATGGTGAGAATGATATCTGCTTGACCCCACCCGACGTGATCTTGCACGTACACAATAACTGTTACACCGAGCACTAATCCAGCACAAAGGCCTGCATTCCACCAATTGAAGAAGGACATCTTCTTTTTGCGTTCTTCGGGATGATTATCATCGAATTGATCCGCTCCAAAACTTTCCAAAGATGGTTTGTGGCCACCCGTGCCCACTGATATCAAGTATATCGCGACGAAGAACACAATTTCGTGGATCTTCCTTGGTTTTAGACAAAGCTCATCACTTGCACAAGGTTTCAAGCTCGGGATCATACTAGACATCGTTAGCAGGATCAAACCCTGTAGTCAATAGTTGTATATATAATAAGTTTGATCTCGTTTGATTTAAGATATTTAATATTAAGACTGTCTACATCTTACCCTCCCCAGACCCTACCTTAGCTTTGCTATTGGTCTGTTTTACCGAGTATGATGATGATGAATATTAATCCAAATGAAGTGTGGTGTTGAATTTTTTTATTCAGTTTTTGATATAAAGTTCTATTAAAATCTTAGTTATATTCATATTATGTTTTATTGGATATTAGTAACCCTAAGAGGGTCCACACCTCCTTTTAGAAATGCCCAACTAACTTATATTGTATATTAATTTGGAGAAAGTGGTACCATTAGATAGATGATTGATGATAATAGAACAGTGCCGAAACGTCCCAAGTAAGCATCGGCTAGAAAGCCTCCAACAAGCGGCATTAGAGTCGTTACACCAATCCATTGATTAGCGCTCTTAGCGGATGTCTTCACATCTTGATGGATGACTTTAGTAAGATATATAATCAAACTTGTTGCAATTCCAAAGTAACTTAACCTTTCCGCAAACTCAATTACTGCGAACACAACAACATTAGAAATGATATCATAATTCGTTATATTTTGTAAACCCCAAAGCCCTACGCAACATATCCACAGGAACACTCGCCTTTTGACATTATCATCAACAAGTTGACTTATTATATAGGGTAAGGATCCTGTACATTAATCCAGAAGTGTGAGAAGTGTATTATAACACTATATAACACCATATAAACACCGTATAACACTATGTAACACCATATAACAATATATAACACTATACATCTACCATAGACATGCTATCAGACAAAATATAGTGTCATATTTGTTATATAGTGTTATATAGTGTTACATAGTGTTATATGGTATTACATAGTGTTATACAGTGTTTATATGGTGTTATATAGTGTTACATATAGTGTTATAATACACTTATCACACTTCTGGATTAATGTACAAGATCCTCTACCTTATTATATATATAATAATAATCGATTTAAATTCGAATATGATTTTAATAAGAGCATCCTACCTAAGTATTTAAATCTTTACTAGTTATTCTAGTGTTTAACGAATAAACTCTCTTAAGGATATAAAATTTTGTTTTTATATGAATTGACAGGCTAGAATCAACACATTTTGGTTTTTGGCAGACAATCCTGTGGCCAATTATAAACCCAACTTTACACTGCTTTACCCTTTTGACTTTGCTTTTGGGGTGCAATTATAGCCTTCCTTTTGATGTACTACACTGTTTGTAGTGAAATATGACCCCAAATATTAAAAGTTGATTAAATACATAATTAAAAAAAAACTATAACTAACTTATTTTACAGTTAACTAATTGTTATGTTATATAAAAATTTGAGTATTGAAAAATAAAAGTAGTTAGTATATTTCCATAATAAAAAATTTAATCTTTTCATTGACATGTGTATCATTGTGCTTTAGATCCTTGGTCATTGATTTTGTTTCTAGAAATGATTTAGACTTTCACTAATAAAAGAAAGTTAGAAGACAATCTTCAATGTCTGTCCAAATAAAAAATAATATATAATTTAATAAAGCTATATAATTGTGTTTTAAACTATTTACAGTTAAAAACGACTCATCCTTGTCTACAACTAAGTTTGAGTAGCGTCTCATGACCGAAAATGGCAAGTAAAATGTTAAAGTACAAGTGCATGTTAAAAAAACTGACTTATGTGTAAGTTTTGAGTTACATGTAACAATATTGACATTTGAGCATGTAAGTCTTCAAAATTCATGAATTCAAGCATTAAGTTACACAAGAACAGCTTACTAATTAGCAAGAAAGAAGGACAAAATCAAGATCATTACCGATAATGAACAACGACGCTTTCCAAGCACCAGTGGAAGCGCGAAGAGGTGTATGCCCTCTATGATCAAAGGAAGAATCATAAACCCATTTTTGTTCATCAACTTCTAGTTCTTGACCTTTTTCAAGATGCTCCATTTGTATCACTTGCAAGGTATGATCTTAGTTTAGAATATTGAGAAGAAGTTTGTGCCTTTTAAGGGAGGCTTTTGGCTTGTTTATATAGTGATATATTCTGCCTTATCCCCCCCTTTAGTGGAGGTGGTAAATCAAAGTCGTCTTCACTTGTGGTGAGCCATTAATTGATTTAGTTATATACTTTACTTTATTTGAGTTGTATTTTAAGTTTAACTAGTATTAAGCAACCGCGTTGTGGTGGGGGCATAAAACCGTGACAAATAGCACCAAAGCCACAACACTGCTAGTGATCACCAACACTGAAGTTGTGACGTCTTAATGCGAAGAAATTAGACCGAAACATAAAACATAGAAAATAATAACTAAGTCGATTTAGGACCCATGCGTCACGATGAACCTATCAAATGGGAAAAAATAGACGATCATAAAAACGTTGAACCACACATGCACGTTGCGTAATGTTAACTCGCAAAACGAAGCGTGAAACAAAACGTATAAAGGTTGAACCACACATGAACATTGCGTCGCGTTAACTCGCAAAATTTAGAACAAAACGTAAAACGAATTTTTGCGAAATATGAAAAGTATAGGGTACCAATTTGAAAGTAAAAAAGTTCTTAGGTTAAATTGACAAAGGTAAAAAACTTTGGGGTTAAAAGTAAAAAACCAAAATAGTTTTATGTTAAAAGGGTAATTTTATCAAACTTTTTTGAAAATCTCCTTAAGCATAGAGTACAACTACTCTATGCATTAACATGTTGCTAATTTATAATGGATAAATGCGGTAAGTGAAAAATATTTAAGAATTGTAATTAAATACTACTAAGGGGGTGTTTGGTGTTGCGTTTTCAAAATAGATTATTCGTTTTCGAAATAGATTTTGCGTTTTCAAAACTGCGTTTTGAAAAAGCATGTAGGTACATGCTTCTCCAATGCGTTTTGGAGGCAGATAATCACTTTTTCATCCAAACACTTTTTTAGATTATTTATGTTTTACAAACGCAATAATCAAATAATCACTTCAAAACGTAATCCCAAACACCCTCTAAAAACGGTTAGGCATGTCATAAATAATACAAAACTAGTATTAACCCCCCCCCCCCCCCCCCGGTTGCGGCAGGGTCGTAAACGGTGCCAAGTAGCAACAATGCTACACCAATGTCAGCGATCACCAATATCGGAAAAACTCGTAAAAACAAAATAAATAAATAGGTAAAAATAACATCAAACGAAAAGCAGAGGTAAAATCGTTGAACGATGCACGCCTGTTGTGAGATGTTAATGCGAAGAAATTAGACGGAAACGTAAAACATAGAAAAAAAGGACACGCACGTTGCGACAAACTTGTTAAACAGGAAAAAATAGACGCGTTGTGACTGGTCTGTCAAACGGGAAAAAATAGACGAAAAACTTTGAACTACACACGCACGTTGCGGCGTGTTAACTTACAAAATCTATACGAAACGTAAAATGAAAAATTTACAAAAGATGAAAAGTATTAGGGATCAAAATGAAAATAAAAAGTGCTGAAGTTAAATTGTAAAAAAATGAAAAACTTTGAGTTAAAAGTAAAAAAAATCAAAGAAGTTAAATGTAAGTATGAAAGTCTTTGGGTCATTGGGTTAGAAAAGAAAAATTAACTTTTTTTTATTGAAAATCTTCTCATGCTTGAAGCACAACTCTATGAAACACTATAGTTTGAAAATGTATTTAAATGCATGCACAATCTTTAAAAACGTTTTCTACAATATATTTAATTATAATAATACTGATATAAATAATGATATAGTTCCCGTCGCATATTATTATCCTTTTGAACTTAGAAAGGAATCAAATTTATAAGTATTCTAAACGTCTGTAACATAAAGTTTTATTGATTAAACGTTTATATTTTTATAAATTCACATAATAAATCACATCTTGTTCGGTCCACCCACACTCATTTATAACAGAGAAAAATAAATATATCCATATTTGATATAAAGTCAACCGTGTTTCTGGGTCTTGTAATTTATGAGGTCTTAAATAAAAACAGAATATTTTAATGCGCATGCATTCATACATATACATACATACATATGTGTGATCCACATTAATTACAAGAATGTCTAATCCATTATATCATCCAACCATGTGTATATACACAAAGTCGTGTTTAGTTCATGCTATGCCTTTTACAACAATTTCTCTGAACATTCATGCATGTATATATAGTGGCTAGAGTTCAAGCTATGCTTTTTAGTTTTTACACAAAGTTTGATTTTTATTAGAAGGCATAAAAATTGTTTTGTATAATCATGGGCGCTGATGAGGGTGTGCGGGGAGGACCATCGCACAGGGCCAGTAATTTCGAGGGGGACGTGTTTTTTTATAAAAGAATCCGATACACATGTTATTTTTTTTTTTTTAAATAGTATAGCTATTGTAAGATTAAATATATTATGTTCAATATTTAATCTAGTAGCCATTATAATCATTTACATTATATAGATCAAAATATATAATAACCTATTAAATAATTAGTTGATAATTGTTGATGGACCATATTACCCTTATTAACTAATTAGGTTTCCTCTTGGGTGCTTATATAAGGAGAATTATGTAGAGGTTAAAAAGGTTACACACTTAGACATAACCTATTAGTCATAACATCATCATCATCGACCTCCTCTCCTGTAACCGATACCCTTTTCGGTTTAACCAGTCACCATCATCAGTTAGCACCCTAAGGAGGAACCAGATCACACTGACAACTATGTCGAACTCGATGTCATCTTCTCTGACTGGATTCTCCATTGCACTGTCTGCTGTAACAGGTATGTTTTCATGTTTTCCATTATGAATAAACAGAACTGAACCAACATGTGGTATCAGAGCATATGTTGATTAGTCGGTTCTGTTTTCGTATCCATCAATTCTGGGATTGAAATCTGGAAAACGGAATTTTGATAACTTAATGAACATTAACAGCCGGTTTCGAGTCGAATATGACCACTCGAAATCCCTGTTTTCGGAAAAGGATTAATTATATGTTCACTCGAAACCAATATGAGTAATCTTATAACCGAATTCTGTTTTAGAAAAGCCTTAAAATTTAGATTTCGGGTTCCAGAATTTATGTTTTATTTTTTAAGGTTCATCATGTTCTTAGGAAAATTCGAAAATTCCTTTATGTTTTGGAATGTAATTAGGATTGATGAGTGTTTTTTCCTGTTTGATCCAATTTAATCTGTTAAGTTTATTCGAAAACTGTTAAAAGATATATACAGATATAATTTTCGAAATATTTTGATAAAATTGGATCATCTTAAAACAGGAAACCATATCTCATAATCCCTTAGAATTCGAATTTTCAGTTATGTTTTCACATTCACAGCTGTTAACAGGAAGTTTCGAGATCCCTTCTAACGATCCGAGACCAAGATCTCGACTCAAGACCACAAAGTCTCGACTCGAAATCATAAGTGTTCTCAAATGTTTACAACTCGAGACAACGATTTCAACTCGAGATCATAAGGTCTCGACTCGAGACCACTAAGGTTTCGACTAAGGGCTTCAATCTTCACAACTCAAGGCCATGGTTGCGACTCGAGACCTCATAAGGAGTCGAGATCTCATAATTCACAACAGTCGAGACCATGATTACGACTCGAGACACCGAGGTTGCGACTCGAGACCTTAATGAGTCGAGACCTCATAATGATGAGTCGAGACTTGACTCGAGATCTCACTCGAGACCTCATAACTGAGTCGAGATCTCACTCGAAACCACATTATTTTAGTTCGATCCGCGCTAACAGGTGGTTTGCTATTAAAAAATTGGTTTTGTAATTACTTAGTTAATTAATCAGAATCAGATAATGTTTTACAAAACCAAAATGGCTTAACTTGAATGAGCTTTTGATGTATCATTTCTGGCCAAAGCTGATTTGATACATCTACTTATCATTCAGGTATTACGAAAGCTATGTTAAGTGTGCATCATAAACATGAATGTCTTAATATCTGGCCAAAACTGATTTAATTCCTTCATAGATAGCATACTTAACAAGTGCATAACTAAAGTGATTGTCTCAATTTCTGGCCAAAGCTGATTTGTTACAACCACTTTGCACACATGCTTAAATGATTACATTTCTGGCCAAAGTTGTTTTGTCTTCGTTTAAGTAGAATTTTTAACTAAGTATATTATTTTGATGTTAGTAATAGACAATATCACAACTTCATAATGTAAAATGGTCATTATTTATGCCTGCCTTAGTATAACGTGCCCTTAGATCACGTTAGGACTTCTTCTTCAGTATCATAACTTGCTCATCTTATTTCCACTATCAGCGCCCAATTGCGGGATTCCACCTTTGACTGGTGATAACTTTGCTGCATGGAAGGATGCTCTCATGCTTACGCTTGGATTGCTGGACTTTGACTATGCTCTAAGAGAGAATAAGCCAGCGGACCTTACTCCACAAAGTACTGCTGCTGAGCAGTTGACTCATGAAAAGTGGACTAGGTGTAACCGCATGTCTCTCATGTTCATGAAGCAGTCCATAAGCAATGCAATCAGAGGAGCCATTCCTGATTCTGAAGATGCTAAAACCTACTTGGCTTCTGTGGAGGCGCAGTTCAAGGGAACGTCTAAAGCACATGCTAGTACTCTTATCCTCAAGTTGGTGACAACTAAGTATGATGGGAGGAGCGGCATTCGCGAGCACATCATGATGATGAATGACATGGCCAATAAGCTGAAGGGGCTGGAAATGGAAATCAGTGATGGTTTCCTCGTTCATTTCATCATTACTTCGCTTCCTTCGTCCTTTGAAGCATTCAATATCAATTACAACACTCAGAAGGACAAATGGACGATGAGTGAGCTGGTCGCTATGTGCGTACAAGAGGAAGAGCGTATGAGGATGGATCGCACTACCGATGTTGCTAACTTCACCACCTCCAACACTAATAAAAGGAAGAACAATCATCAGAGGAAGGATGCTTCTAAAGTCCAAAGGCCTAATCCTAATACAAGTGCACCTTCCAGCTCTAAGAACTCCTTAGGCAGAATCCACTGCAAGTTCTGCAAAAAGGCAGGACACATGCAGAAAGAATGCCCTGACTTTAAGGAGTGGCTGGCTAAGAAAGGTAACGATTATTTTATGATACTTGAGTCCTATAATTTAAGTGTTCTTGCTAATTCTTGGTGGTTTGATTCTGGTTCTATGGTTCATGTTACCAATTCAACTCAGGGATTCCTTACAATCCGAAAGCTAGAAAGAAACCAAAGAACGCTTAAGGTTGGGGATGATCGAGAATTAGAAGTGAAGGCCATTGGAACACTACAATTATTTATGAAAACTGGTTTATGTATTAAACTTTATGATACCTTATATGTTACTGAGGTAACTCGGAACCTTGTATCAGGACCAAAGTTAGACATGGACGGTTTTATTGTTTCCCATGGTCATCGCAAACTCTCTATCCTCTATGATTCTGTTCTTTATGGTACTGGTATTCTGGATGGTGGTCTCTATAGATTAGAACTAGATAATGGTTTTTCCAAATCTTTGTTGTCATATAACATTAATAAATCACTCACAACGATGAAAGAGAAACGAGACTTAGAGACTTCGTTCATGTTGTGGCATCAACATTTAGGCCACATCTCAAGAGAACGATTAAATCGTCTCGTAAAGGATGAAGTCTTACCTACTCTCGATTTCTATGATTTTGGAACAGGTGTCAAATGTCTTAAAGGTAAAATGACATTAGCGAATAAGAAAGGTGCCACTAGGAGCTCTAATTTATTAGAACTCATTCACACTGACATTAGTGGTCCCTACCAAATCGCTGGCATAACAGGACATACTTCATTTATCACTTTAATTGATGATTATTCTCGTTACATGTACTTGTATCTTATTAAGGAAAAGTCTGAATCTCTTACAACTTTTAAAGATTATAAGGCTGAAGTTGAAAAATAATTAGATCGTCAGATTAAAGTTGTGAGATCAGATAGAGGCGGTGAATATTATGGAAGACATACTGATGTGGGTCAAGCTCCTGGTCCATTTTATGAGTTTTGTAAGGGCCAGGGGATTGTGAACCAATACACCATGCCTGGTACACCTCAGCAGAACGGTGTCGCTGAAAGAAGAAACCGTACCCTTATGAACATGGTGCGCAGTATGTTAGCCAACACTAATTTACCATTATTCCTCTGGACTGAAGCATTAAAAGCAGCTGTTCATATACTCAATAGAGTTCCTTCTAAGTCTGTCCCTAAAACTCCTTATGAACTTTGGACAGGAAGGAAACCGAGTCTTAAATATATGAAAGCATGGGGCTGCATTGCTGAAGCAAAACTTTACAATCCTTTTCTAAGGAAACTTGACCCTAAAACAGTTACCTGTCTCTTTATCGGGTATCCTGATAACTCAAAGGGTTACCGTACCTATTGTCCTTCTCATGTCACCCGTATTGTTGAAACCAAGCGTGCTGCGTTCCTGGAGGATTTCAAGGTCAGTGGGAGCCCCTTACGAAGAATTGCAAGAAGTACAATACGCGGGGGGGGGGGGGAGACTCGTCGCTTACCATTACTCCGATTACTCCTCTTGTACCCAATGCAACTACTGTACCTGAAGCTACTGCACCAACTCCAAATTCACCTCTACAATCAGAACCCATTATACCTCATGACAAAGGCACATCAAACGCTCAAAACCAAGACAACGCCGAACTCGATAATCCATTCAGGAGGTCATCTAGGCAAAGAAGGCCTACTCATTGGGATGATTATGTTACCTACCTGACTGAAATGGATCCCGGAAAGCTCAATGATCCTATCTCTTATAATGAAGCCATTAGCAGTGATCAGTCTTCTGAATGGAATAAAGCAATGATTGATGAGCTTGAATCCATGAAGAAAAATGACGTTTGGGATTTGGTAGAATTACCCAACGGTGTCAAACCCGTAGGATGTACATGGGTGTTCAAAACAAAACTGTATCCGAATGGGAACCTTGAACGCTTCAAAGCGAGATTGGTTGCAAAGGGCTACACTCAGAAAGAGGGAATTGATTATCAAGAGACGTTTTCACCTGTCTCTCATAAAGATTCATTAAGGATCGTCATGGCCCTAGTAGCTCATTTTGATTTAGAGTTACATCAGATGGACGTTAAAACCACTTTCGTTAACGGAGACTTAGACGAAGATGTTTACATGAAACAACCTGAAGGCTTTAAACCTGAAGGTCAGGAGCATCTAGTCTGTAAGTTGAAGAAATCCATTTACGGGTTAAAACAAGCATCACGTCAATGGTACCTCAAGTTTGATGAAGTCATGAAGAAACAAGGTTTTATGAAGAATCAAGTGGATCAATGCACCTACCTCAAGATGAGTGGGAGCAACTTTACAATACTTGTCCTTTACGTAGATGATATTTTATTGGCAAGTAATAGTTTAGACATGTTGCATGAGTCGAAGCGGTTACTCTCGCATAACTTCAACATGAAGGATCTCGGAGATGCTTCTTACGTCATTGGCATCGAAATTCACCGAGATAGACACAAAGGGATCTTAGGATTATCCCAAAAGGCTTACATAGATCGTGTCCTTACACGTTACAACATGCAACAGTGCAAACCCTCCGTCGCTCCAGTAGTTAAAGGAGATGTTTTCGGTTCATTCCAGTGTCCGACAACAGAGGTTGAGAAGGAGCAAATGAGCCAGATACCTTACGCGTCAGTAGTCGGGAGCCTGATGTATGCTCAAGTCTGTACTCGCCCAGATATTGCTTATATTGCTGGAATGCTAGGCCGTTATCAGACTAATCCTGGCCTAGATCACTGGAAAGCAGCTAAGAAGGTACTTCGATATCTGCAAGGGACGAAAGACTATAAACTGACTTATAGAAGAAGTGATCATTTAGAAGTGGTGGGCTATTCTGATTCTGACTTTGCCAAATGCAAAGATGAAAAGAAATCCACTTCGGGCTATATTTTTATGTTAGCAGGCGGCCCTATCTCATGGAAGAGTCATAAACAACAGTTGACCACAACTTCCACAATGATGGCAGAGTACATTGCTGTTTATAACACAACCTGTCATGGAATGTTGATTAGAAATTTGATCACTGGACTCAAAATCGTAAATTCCATTTCTAGACCATTGAAGCTTTATTGTGATAACTCAGCTGCCGTTAGTTTCTCGAACAGTAACAGTTCGACTGGAGCTGGTTTATATCTCGATACAAAATATATGTTCGTACGTGAACGAGTTGAGGAAAATAATCTTTGTATCGAGTGTATTAGTACTAAAGATATGCTTACGGATCCGATGACTAAAGGTCTCCCTCCTAAGGTTTACGAAGAACATGTTCGGAATATGGGATTTAATAAAGACCTTATTTAAGCATATTGTACTAGCTTATGTTTTATGATTAATGAAATTTCCTCGGTTTGGTTTTGTATGTCTCTTAGAATATGTTCAACCGGTATAATGGCATATAGACAAATAAAGTTACAAATCAAACAAAGGGCTTATGCGCATTTTGATCATAACGATTAGATTTTAAATTAAGGCTATAGTATGACTAATGGGGGTCCTGAGTCGCATAATGATTCAACGGCTGTATTTCTCTACTATAGTACTTGTTTAAGGCTAAAATGAGTATTAACTCCTGATCAGGCTTATCTAATACTCATAGTAAATGATTACTCGGCTAAGTGGGAGAATGTAAGATTAAATATATTATGTTTAATATTTAATCTAGTAGCCATTATAATAATTTACATTATATAGATCAAAATATATAATAACTTATTAAATAATTAGTTGGTAATTGCTGATGGACCATATTACCCTTATTAACTAATTAGGTTTCCTATTGGGTGCTTATATAAGGAGAATTATGTAGAGGTTAAAAAGGTTACACACTTAGACATAACCTATTAGTCATAACATCATCATCATCGACCTCCTCTCCTATAACCGATACCCTTTTCGGTTTAATCAGTCACCATCATCAGTTAGCACCCTAAGGAGGAACCAGATCACACTGACAACTATGTCGAACTCGATGTCATCTTCTCTGACTGGGTTCTCCACTGCACTGTCTGCTGTAACATGTATGTTTTCATGTTTTCCATTATGAATAAACAGAACTGAACCAACAGCTATACCAACTCTAAGATAGGCTCATTTAAAAAACAATTTTTATGGTTTGGAAGTTAGCCTATGGACATTAGTTTTAGTGAGCCCAATACTCATTTGATTTTAAATTAAATATAATAATAATAATAATAATAAAACATTACAGAAGGACACATTTTTTCAAACTCGAACAGAGTACATGAATTCTCAGAGACCTCCTGTGTATAATACTGTATCAAGTTAGTGGTTGGTATTGATTTAGCGGTTATATAATGATTTAGTCTTTATTTTATTTCATTTATGTTCCTTTTTTTTGTTGTAATTTATGAGGTCTTAAATAACCGACGCTAAAAGGCAATGAAGGTGTGCTAAAAATGTGTGGAACTTGGAATGGACGCACACAGTCCGTCAGCGAAAGGATGAGAAACGACGTTAATGGAACCGAAATCGATATTAATTTTTATGGTTTCGCACTTCCGATCGATGTAAACGTGTGTTAATATCCTTTTTTTACTATACCGATAACAAACTGAATCAATACCAATCGAATATCGGGACACCGGTATTGGTATTATTAGGTTTAGTACCAGTATTATCAGGACCCATATCGATATTTGTTTTTATGTTCTTAATCGATGTAAAACGCGTATCGATAACCTTTTGAATATATCACGACTTCATTTTTAAGTTTTATGTTTGGTTACACGGGGTGTCATATGTGTAATAAAATCTAATATATACTGCTATATAAGACTATATAGGGTGAGATTTTTGTGAAAAAGATCTTTTTCGTGAGAAGTGTGAGAAGGCATAGAAATTGACATGTAGACATCACGTTTTGAACTTAGTCATGATGTTTTGGATTGTTTTTGCAAGAAAAACACCAAACATAACAATTTAAAAAACAAAGCAACATATTATAGGCGTGGAATTTAAAACACGCTGCTTAACACTTAAAACACATTACTTAACGTTCTTGGCATGGTGTTTTAGGTTTTAAGCCTAGAATTCATTGCATTGTGTCTTAAATACGTTTGTTGTTTTTCTTGCCAAAACAACCCAAAACATTAAGTCCAAGTCCAAAACATGATGTCTAAATATGAATTTTTATGTCTTCTCATATTTCTCACGAAAAATGTCCTTTTTACAGGATCCTAAGACATATATATATATATTATGTTTTATTTTGTGGTGTACATTTCCTCTGTGACATCGCGTGAGTAAAAGTTATCAGTTTGATATAGGATTTGTTATTTATATTAATCTTTTTTGTTATAGAGGTACGTGTATTTTTTAAGCAGGGAATATTTCACGAAATAGTAATCAAATTTTAGGAATCAAGTCATTTATAAAAAAAAATTGTTCAAACAGGTCATTGAAGTCTATAAAATTTTTAAATCCAATATATTTTACCTGAATAACAGGTCACTAAGCATGCATGGCATTTTTTAGTTTTTATTATTTTTATTATATGATGCATGGGTTAATAATACCAAGATGGATTAAAAAGAAGTAAAATGTTTTTTAAAAATTGGGAAAAGTTTAAAATAATAGTTGAGAAAAAATTTAAAAATGGTTTCGAAAATTTTCAAAAAAAAAATTGAGAAAACTCTAATAAGTTGCGAAAAAGTTTTTAGAAATTGTGAAACTTGTTAAAATATTGCAATTTTTTTTTATAAAATTGCGCAAGCATTTTAAAAAAAGGGAAATTGGATTTTAGTAATCCCACATTTTGTTTGTTGGCCAATAATAACCGCACCTGATAATATCCCAGCCAACAGTCCCACCTTTCAGACTATTTTTTTCTCACTGGACCTCCGTTAAAAAAATCTAACGTCGTTAGTTTTTTAATGACGTGGATGCTGATTGGGCAATGACGTAGGATTAATAATCTCACCTGTTGTTTGTTGGCCAATAATAATCTCACTACCATCTCCATCAACCACTACAATTACCACCATCACCATCAACCACCACAATCACCGCAGAGAGCTTTTAAGATATAGGGTAGTTTGTTTGGGTGCTAATAAACATTAGAAAGTGGCAAGGGAATAAATCCAACTTTTGAATTTAGTGAAGGTTCTCAAGGGGAAAGTGAAGGGGCAAGAAAGAAAACTTAGGAAGAATCAATGTAAACCTACATGCCCGTGGTCAGTTCATATCTCAAGGTCGTCCATTTAAGATTGTGGTGTGTGAAGACTGTTAAAGAAGAATTTCAATGTCTGCAAACTCGAGAGATAACTCTCTACACTATGAGCGCCATAGCAAAGGAGATCCAACCACTGATTGAAATCAACCCAGACATGCATGTTCTGGCTATTCAAGATTCAATCTAAAAGAAGCACCAGGTCCATATTTCACTTCAAAAATGTTTTAGAACTAAGAGATTGGCAACTCAAAGATAATTGGTGATTATAACGAGCAATATCGTTTGCTTAGATCTTACTGTAAAGCACTGCAGAGAGCAAATCCTGGAAGCACAACTAAGATAGACGTGGAACCTTGTTCTAACCCTAGTAGTCCTACTAGGCAATTCAGAAGGGGTTATTTTTGTTTTATAGCTATGAAGAGAGGATTTTAGTTATGTGGTTGAGAATTTCTAGGTTTAGATGGTTGTTTTAGGAAATGTCCATTTCCTTGACAGATTCCGAGTGTAGTGGGTGTAGATGGTAATGATGATATATATCCATTGGCATATGCACTTGTGGAGGCTGAAACCTATCAATCTTGGAAATGGTTCATGGAACTAATTAGAGATGATCTTAATTTACTTATCAATGTTGATTTCACTTTTATTTATGACAGGAAAAAAGCAACTCATCTGTGAATTTTTATGTGATACAACCATGTTGTTTTTGTTCAAATACTTACCATAATTTTGTGCATTAATGTGGGGGCTCATACTAGCTTTGACAAAGATTTTCCCTAAAGCTGAACACATATATTGTTTAAGGCACATTCATGAAAACATGAAGAAGCAATGGCATGGAGATGTCTACAAGAGCATGTTGTGGGGAGCAACTTAAAAAACATCTATTCCTTACTTTGAAAGAGCTATGATGAGATTAAGGAAAAAGAGACCGGTTTATATGAATGGCTAAAGTTAATCTTGTACAAAAGCTGGTCAAGAGCCCATTTAATAGGACGGGCATGTTTTTTAACAACATTTGTGAGGTCTTTAACAGACACCTGATTAGAGCAAGGGATAAGGATGTGATAACATTTTTGGAGTTCATAAGAGAAGACATGACAAAAGTGATTGTCAATGTGAAAAAAGCCGCAAGCAAAGGGAACAGGTCCATTAACACCACATGCTACAGAGATCTTCAATACCATATAAGAACATGCATCTTAATTGAATGTTATGATGGTGGATGCTAAAAAATATGAGGTAAAACTTCCTTTTTTAATAGTTAAGGTGTTATATGTTGATGCTACAATATGCTTAAACTAGATTATATGTGCATAGGTAAGTAGTGAAAGGTCCAGGAGTGTAGTGAATGTAAAGGAAAGAACATGTTTCTGTAAGAAATGGGAATTAACAGCCATGCCATGTAAACATGTTGTAGCAGCCATATGGAACATGGCCAACAATGATGTAGCAACCGGCCTACCTGAGGAATGGGTCTCTGAAGTGTACTGGTTAGGTACATGGAAAAAAGTATACATGGATATAATTGAACCAATCCTAGGGCCAGAGACGTGGAGACCCTTCCAGTGTCCTACATCACTTACCCCACCTAAACATCATAAACATGTCAGATTTGCATATGTGTTTGACTTATAAAGGTCATTGGTGTTAGTTGCACGTGGTTGACTCATGAAATTCAATGTGTTTGTAGGTTGGAAGGCCAAAAAAAGAAGAGAAGAAAGACATTTGGTGAGGATGATATGGAGAAGGTCTTTGGTAAAGGAGGAAAAATGACAACAAAAGGTAACACTACTACCTGTGACAAATGTGGCAATAAGGGTCACAATCAAAGGAACTGCAAAGGGCAAGATGGTGAAGGGGGTTCAAATGTTGCTGCAACACAACAGTCTCCGAATGTGGCACAAGGTGGTGCTCCAAACCCAAGTCAGAATGCTTTCTGCTGTGTTCATGATGTTTTCATGTTTTATGTTAAGACTAATTATGTGTTATATGTGGTCATGTTAAGACAATGGTAATCTTTTATGTTTGTGATGTATGGTAAAAGTCAATGTATGACTGAGTTTGGCCTGACTTTTCTAATGAACATGTTTATGTTTGTTGGTAAATGAACCTGTTTGTGATGTTTTATGCTAACACATACAATTTGCAGTTTGATTAATGAAAACCAAACTGTACAATCACTTAACATAGAATACTTGCATATACAAAAAAGTCAAAAGATAATACTTGCATAGCATAAACTATTGCAAATACATTGTACAGATAATAAGCCAACACAAAAGGCAAACACTACAAATTGCATTCTAATTCTAAAGGCCCCTCATTTCCAATGACAATCATCATTCGACCATTCTGAATCCAAATCATGCTCCCCTTCATATGGATTATGGTACTAGTCTTCCTCCTCGTCTATAGTACAATCCCAAGTCGTTTTCAATACTTCCGGGTCATAGTCCAACTCTGGATCTTCATAATATTATTCGCCATTGCGTTCTTGAACCTCATTTACCTGAACAACCTCTTTCTAAACAGCCTGTACATGCACAACTACTCTCTGAACCTTATCTTCATGCACAAACCTCTTTCTGAACAGCCTTTACCTGCACATCTGCTTTCTGAACCTCATCTTCATGCACAACCTCTTCCTGAACAGCTTCTTCAGCATGTTCACAACATTGCTACCAAATACACAAGAATATATAAGTTACAGGAACAATACGTTATCAACAAAATTACATTACCAAATAAACAGGAACGAATAACAACTATGGCAATCATTACGTTAACATTAGATGCCTTACAGTTTTTCCACATTAAGATTATAACCATCAGATCAATTAGAAGTCATCATATACAAACAAACAGACAAATTACATAACTTTTGGTAAATTACATAAACAAGCAACAAAAAGCAACTAATCCCTAACACAATCTTCCATTTCAACTCTTCGTTAGATTGCCTCTTGGCCAATTGTTCATGGTTGTCGGTACTCCATAACAAAGTAGGTGTCAAATTGTAAAACCCGGAGCATGTAGGAATATCAGCCCACCGTAGAAATCCATAACCGCCATTCTTTAAATTATGCCCCTGCTATAAATTATGTCACACTTGTCTCATTTAATCACAACATACTCACTAAAACAGATTCATATAGTCAACAATAACATGAATTCAGAAATTTAATCACAAGTATCTAATTTAACAAAATGCAAGACTTACATAGCACAAGAATCGGCGACTTGGATTAGCATCAGTTTTTGATGTTCGATAGCATGTAACTCCACCACACTTGCTGCAAATTATACTGGTTGCTTCGTACCTCTGTGGACTGGATGATGATAACGATGATGATGATGATGATGATGATGATGATGAATGTTATGACATTGTGACTAAATTACGTATCAATGCGGGGTCTATTTCACTTCAATCGATCAAATCAGAGAATAGGTTGATGATGCTCGAAGACCAGAACATCGATTTGGGGAAGAAATTAGTGCAGCGGGTATTAATTGGGTAGATTATAAAAGAAGAAGGGCAATCTACATCATTTCACCCACTTGGTAACGGTCAACATGACGCTCAACTACCAGAGGGTTGTAAACTGTAGTACTTTTCAAACGTTGAGGTTGTAGATGATAATAAGTTGCTTAAGGGAATCTATAGTGATTTTTGCCCATACCACATGATTGTAAATTGAGGTTTACTCTACCTTTTTACTTGAATGCGTTAACTTAACTTTATTAATATGCAAAATAACTCAAAATAATAAAAATAACTCCCTAGTATTTGAAAACCACGTCGAATTGCAATAATTATCCTTAAAGTTATTTAATATTTTACATATGATTAAGGGTTTTTTTTTTTTTTTTTTCATTTGGGAAAATAGAAGAAGACGTAATGAATGGTCCAAAAACCTAAAAGGAACAAAGGGGAAAACTCGGAAACTTTGTAACGCCAATGGTGTGATTACTATTGGTCCTCTAACGAATAGTTTAAAATACCATAAGACCATGTTACAACTATTAAGGCGTAAAGTACCATAGTTAAAAGACAACTACTATGATGTTATAATATTCTTAGAATAAAATGAAATTGTTTGCACTCATGTTTGAAATGTTTATGTTGTCCCTTTCTTGATGGTACAACAATTCATTTGCATGTGAATTGAATATAATAAAATAAAATAGGAAACTAGAAACAAATATTGTCTTTGTAATTTTGTTCTTTGTCAGGGTGTTTACAGTTTGATTTTAACGGTTGTTATGTAAAACCATCCAAACCATATAAAAAATATTAAATCGAATTTATGTAGAATAAAATATTTAAAGAAATAAAATATATGCTTTAATCTTACAGTCTGCTATGGTTTTATACGGTTTGATAATTTTGAAATCGTAAACCAAACTGTTCTTTATAGTTTGAAAATTTTGAAAACCAACCGAAAAGTAATAAAAAAACAATTGTGAAACTAATCTAATGGCTGATTTGGATGGTTTCATGGTTTTAAACCAAACCATGAACACCCCTAATTGATAAAATCAAAAGTGGTATATCATTTCTAAAATTGATGGTTAAAATACAATAATTGTGCGAAAATGGTAAAGAAAGATTTGATAAATTGAAAAGATAATACCTATCAATACATTAACTAAGCAGATAAAATTTAGGGAAAATTACCAGACTAGCCGCTTGACCAGCCATTTTACGAAAATAGCCATTTGACCGGGCTTAATGGACCTTCCCATCGAAGTGAACTCCCATTTTTATGCACCTTCAATCCAGCCACAAACAAGCGGACACGTGTCCCTCTTACCTGACCAGGCTTTATGCACCTTCAATGTCAGCCAAGCCGCTACAAGTACAAGCCGAGCCGCTTCGCCCCCTGCCCCACAAGTACAAGCCGAGCCGCTACAAGTACAAGCCGAGCCGCTTCAGTAGTATTTTTTTTAAATTTCAAAAAACATCAAAAAAATATCAAAATACATCAAAAAAATATCAAAATACTCTTTTCTCCATTTTTTTTTATGAAGGCCGTCTAAGAAAAATATAAAAAAATTTATACACATACTAGCTTATATCTTTTAACTAAGAAATATCGTTTTTAAATATTGATGTGGACAATGTTTCTTTTTCTAGCCATATTTTTTTATTGTTTTCAGGCCAAATAAACATTACTCAAAATTACTTATCTTTTTATTAATTTGCAGGTATCAAAATTATTTAATATTGTAATATTTTTAGGATTTATAAGACCATTTTGTGTAATATTGATATAAGTATAATGTTTATTGTATCTAATTCATCTCTTATCAAAATAAAGAAATATGTGAACAGATCAATTTGATTGCTATATATGTATAAGTTATGTTAGTGTATATGCAAAGGTTCAAAAAATGGTAGACAACAAATAAGTTCGGTGACTTTTAATATAACCTGTACATTTATATGTAAGTTAGATAATATTTTAAAAAATATACATAAATTACCGATAAAAATATATATAAATTTCCGATATAAATTACCGATATATATCATGATTAGTTATTTAAAAAATTATATAAACGATATTTTTTAGTTTTTTTTCCTGAATGTCTTGATATACACTTTATTAAAATTATAAAAAAACTATTATTTTTTTATTCATAGGTTAAAATTATAAAAAAAACTCACTTTTTTATAATATAACCTGCACAAGATGTAAAACTATTATTTTTTTATAAAAATGTAATGTCTTGTTCGTAAGTTAAAATTAATATTCATAGGTTTGAAAATAAATATTTTTTTATTTGTTTCGAAATATATATAGTCTTATGGATGTGTGCATATTTTTTTTAAAGTAATTGTTCGAAAAAAAAAAGAAAAAAAAATTAAACTAAACGTGACCAAAGTATGTATTCAAACAAAGATAACGAGAAGACAAAAAACACATGTGTGCAAAATCCAGATGTTATATATACTTACGAAATTATACATAAAAAAACACATGTAAAGGCTTGGGCATGTGTTGAAAGCCCATAAATTCAAATGAAACGGCTTGGGGGTAGGTGGCATGCTGAAGCGGCTTAGATCCAGGGTGTAGCGGCTTGGGCATGGGTTGAAAGCTCATAAATTCAAATGTAAAGGCTTGGGGGTAGGTGGCATGCTGAAGAGGCTTAGATCCAGGGTGTAGCGGCTTGGAATGGGGCAAAGCGGCTCGGCTTGGCCATGAAGCGGCTCGGCTTGTACTTGTAGCGGCTCGGCTGACATTGAAGGTGCATAAAGCCTGGTCAGGTAAGAGGGACACGTGTCCGCTTGTTTGTGGCTGGATTGAAGGTGCATAAAAATGGGAGTTCACTTCGATGGGAAGGTCCATTAAGCCCGGTCAAATGGCTATTTTGGTAAAATGGCTGGTCAAGCGGCTATTTTGGTAATTTTCCCTAAAATTTATCTCATTTGGATTAATCATTACTTAAAAAGAATGATAAAGCTGATATGTTTCCAAAAGTTTATAATCATACAAGGCTTATATCTATCCTTTTATTGGGAAAACGATCTTAATAAAGTAAAACATCACAGTACAACTTTAATCCTAGACACATCTAACTTCAATTCCTTATCTATATGCAATTATGCATTCTACAAGGTGCAGTGTCTCAATTTTAAGTATGTGTTTTGTATAATTTTCCTTTGTTTTGGTCTAGAGTTTATATGTTTTAATCCTTTAGAATTTATTTATTTTTTGCTTTGGTTCTTTAACTTTTGGGTTATTGGATTTTATCACCCTCAACTATTGGCTATTGACCGCTGACACCCTCAACTATCACTTTGACGTCTGTCACCCCCAACTTAACACTTAGTGTGTTTTGTCACCACGTCGTTAACTAATCACTAACTTTTGATCTTGTTACTATACTTTTGGGGTGTCCTAAGATTCCTAAAACCTTCCTAAGATCCCTATGACACCCCCAAAAGTATAGTACCAAGATCAAAAGTTAGTGATCAGTTAACGACGTTGTGACAGAACATACTAAGTGTTAAGTTGAGGGTGACGAGCGTCAAAGTGATAGTTGGGGGTGGCCGCGACCAATGGCCAATAGTTAGGGGGTGAAAAAATCCAATAACCCTTAACTTTTTTTCCATATGCATAATATTTTGTTTAAACCCCGGCTTAATATCTTATTAGGATATCCTCACCGTGCGTTGCAGCGGGAAACCCGTATACAAACCAAACTATAAAAACCAATATAAAAATGCAAAAGATCAATGTGTAAAAATCAAAATTGAAACAAAATGTGACAAATGTAAAATTTATATCCCATATTTAGCTTTTGTAAACAAAAAATAACAACGAAAATTATAAAATGAAAATAAAACTATTGGAGAAAAAACATATATTATTTATAGTATATAGGGCTAAGTTGAAACTTCAAAAAGTTAAAAAAAAAAAAAAAACAAACTCTGTAGCCGCTACACTACTTTTTTGATGATGTAAGTTAATATAAGTTATAATATAACATGTTGCAGTGGGTCGGTTTAACCGTAGATAAAAAAAGCATGTAACAGTAGAAAAACATAAGTGTCATACGGTTTTTAAAAACCAAATGATTTAAAAACGTCTAAAACAACTGGTTAGTTTAAAAGTAATGTTACATAAATTAATGCCGAAACGTAGATGAAAATAATTAATGTGCGCCGTTAATATTATTTGAAACTATATAAAAAAAATATTACATCGTAATGGAAAATCCGTTGAAAACTTAAAGCGATAACTTTATTAAAGTTCGAGGGTTATAGTGTAAAGCGGTTTAAAGGGGATAAAAGTAATTTTATTAGAATTTAGGGGACGCTTAATAAATTTATTAAAATTCAAGTGATAATAATTTAAATTAGTTAAAAAAAACTAACAAAATTTTAGGTATCAAAAGTGAACAGTTTTTTTTGGGTCAAAACATAAAAAAAGGAAAGAATAGTTTGTCTTATGTGATGTTTAGAAATGCCACATAAACATAAATAAATTACCTAAGTGCCATCAAAAGAAAAGTTAATGATATGAGTTTGAATGGTATTTCTGTAATTAAAAACAAAATGAAGGTGATTGTGTGTACGATAGCTAGTGATATTATTTAATATATAATATAATGTATACATATAATAAAGTAAACCAATGTGTGACACGTGTCATTCATTGGATGCACCTATTTTTAATAATTGCAAATAATACTAAATAGAAAAATATTAATTGAATACAAAAAAAATATAGGATATCACCAAATGTATATCGATTACTTTAATGAGTATACACATGCATGAGCGGTGATAAGGGTGTGCGGGGAGGACCACCGCACAGGATCTGTGATTTCGAGAGGCACGTGTTTTTTATAAAAAAAACCCGATATCTATGTTAATTTTTTTTAAAATAGCATACCAAACATGCTCTTAGTGAGCCCAATACCCATTGGCATTAGCTTTAGGGCATGTTTGGCTAAGCTTTCTGAAAAAATTTATTGACTTATTGGCTTTTTGAAAAGTCATAATCTACAAAATGATGTTTGACAATATGGGTGTATGTGAGAGGAAAAAACCAATAAGTCAATAAGTCACTCCATACTGACTTTTCCAAAACCCCAATAAGTCTATAAGTTGTTTCAAAAAACATAACCAAACATGCTCTTACTGAGCCCAATACCCGTTTTATTTTAAAATTAAATAATAATATTAAAACATTACGAAAGAACATATTTTTCGAGCTCAAACAGGGTAAATGATTTCTTACAGACGACTCTGTACACATGTATGAGATTTTTTTACTATTATTATTAGTTTCATTATTTATCAAATATATATAAATGTCTCCGTCTTTGATTTGCATTTACAAGAAATATTTATTATATAGTTTAAATTGTTCAACCCGTGTAACACACGGGGAACTAACCTAGTTTAATATATAGTATAATATAATTACTTTAAACTTTTATTCGTAGTTGTTTTATCCCGCTAATAAGAGATCATTTAATTTTGAATAAGCTGAACTTTTTCGCTTTCTATTATCAAAATACAATATGTTGTTATTGTCCTTTTATTAAACAAAGAGAAAAATGCCCGGATAGTCTTTGTGGTTTCACATTTTTTCACCTATAGTCCCCAATTTTCTAAAATTACCTGAATAGTCGCTAACTTTTCATTTTTTGTTCCCGGATAGTCCCTGGGTCTAACTTCAGTTTGTTTTCTCTGTTAAGTGGGTGTGAAATGACAAAAATACCCTTTCCTTTAAAAGGCCAAACCACAGGGACTATCCGGGCATCTTCTACATTTTTAGAGAAAAACCCCACCACCACACTTTCCGGCGAACTTTTCCGGTGAACTGACTTCGGGAACCCCACCACCATAGCCACCCACCTCCACCCACACCCACACCTAAACCTAACCCCTACAACCCTTAACCTCCACTCACCCAAACACCTGTGTAGTTACAGTCAACAACTCCGGGAACTGATAAACCACCCTTGTTCGATGAAACCACCACAACCCCACCCAATCAACTCCTCCAACCATCATTGTGAACCCACCCACAACCACAACCATCTTCAACCCTTTTCATCTGGCCATGGTTTCCGTTAATTGTTATTGTTTTTTACAACCCCACATAGAAAAACATTCATCTACGAAAACAAAAAAAACCTATAATCGCTTTTCTGGCCATAAATCTGAACTTCTGATATCATTCATTTGAACTATGCAAACGAACATAATCTGAACTTCCAAAAATCATCAATTTATTATAAAACAAAATGACAAAATTAGCTAAGTAACATGTATAATCTCAGAATGAAGGCACTAAAATTTTTGTAATGATAATTAATAATTCATCACGAAAATGCAAATCCAATCATCACTGATTTGCAGATTAAATATATATAATAGAATAAAACAAAACAAATTAAAGATCTGTTGATATAGGAACAGATCTGTAACAAATATACAAAACCTATACACATGCAATCGGTTCTAAAAGTGACGATTTACCGGCAATGGGGTTACACTCGTTCTTCGTTTTAAGACACCGCGTACCGGATCAGTTTCTCCCCATCTTCCGACGCACCCACCCGCCGTCATTTGATCAGTTAATGGAATTGCATGCCACCACCGTCATTTGATCGGAGTATCCCTTATTTGCCACCGCCATCACGTTGCCGGAGGGGAAGAACATAATTAGGTTAAGTATGCAATTCAAGATCAGTTAATGCTTGAAAGGGACCCACATGGCAATGTCCAGGTATTGGTCGTTGTTTTTACGGATATGGTGTTTGTGGGTTGGGGTGGGTTTGTCTGGAAGTGGTGGTCTGCCGGTTATGACGGGGTGAGGTGGTGGCGACGGTCTGATGACGGGGTGAGGTGGTGGTGATAGTTGGGATTTGACGGTGGCGGTGATTGAGCCTTAGGTGTGGTGGTGGTTTGATGACGGGGTGAGGTGGTGGCGATAGTTGGGATTTGACAGTGGCGGTGGTTGAGCTTTAGGTGTGGTGGTGGTTTGGTCTGAATATGGGTGCAGACACAAACAAGAAAGAGAGAAGAGGGGTGGAGTGGGGGTGGGTAAAAGTGGATCGCCGGAAAAGTTCACCGGAAAGTGTGGTGGTGGGGTTTTTCTCTAAAAATGTAGAAGATGCCCGGATAGTCCCTGTGGTTTGGCCTTTTAAAAGAAAGGGTATTTTTGTCATTTCACACCCACTTAACAGAGAAAACAAACTGAAGTTAGACCCAGGGACTGTCCGGGAACAAAAAATGAAAAGTTGGGGACTATTCGGGTAATTTTAGAAAGTTGGGGACTATAGATGAAAAAATGCGAAACCACAGGGACTATCCGGGCATTTTTCTCTTAAACAGATAAAACCACCATATTCTATCTCTAACCATCGTACCTTATACCGTCATCACTCATCCCATGTTTGTTGGAAATCAGGTCTTCTTTAATATAATCAAAAAGTTTTTTTTATTAAATCCATTGTTTGATTATATTGAAGAAGACCTGATTTCCAACAATTGGTTCAGAGTGGTTCATCAATTCTGGAGGCTTATTATCATTAAGCAGGTATGGCTTAACCGAGTAATTAGGCGTTGGTTACCATTAAGGAGAACAACATTATAACTCTTCAATGGTTGGTATTAACTTCAACAAACTACACGGTGTGGGCTATGAGGATGAGGTTGTTTTCAATGTTCACAGGGTGTGGGAGCAAATCAAATTAGGTACGGGTATGGATGCCAAGAAGAATAATATTGCAATCGCACTCATGTTTCAAGCTATATTGGAAGAGCAAATTTTGCAAGTCGGAAATCTCAAAACAACAAAGGAGTTGTGGGATGTTCTAAAGACCCGCCATCTGGGTGCGGATCAGATTGGGTCAGAGAGGCGAGACTCCAGACTTTAATGGTAGAGTTTGAAAATCTGAAGATGAAGGATCAAAGTGCCATAGACGAATTTGCTAATAAGGTGTCTGAGTATGCCTCTCGTTCCGCCTCAATTGGCTCGGTTATAGAAGAAAACAGGCTAGTCAAGAAGTTCCTCAACGGATTGCTGAAGTGGTTCATTCATATGGTGGCTTCGATAGAACAAGTTGTGGACGTGAACACCATCGGCTATGAGGATATCGTGGGTCGGCTTAAAGCTTATGAAGAAATGATAAAGGATGAGGAGGAGACTCAATCCGGAAACCTAAACCAAAAACTTTTGTTCACAAAATTAGATGAAAAATCAAAGGAAAAGAAGCACAGATTCGAGCATTGCGGTTGTGGAAACTTGAATCGAGAAGATCTTGGACGAGGCCGAGGTAAAGCTCAGGAGTCCGGTAGAGATCAAGGAGATGGTCGAGTATAACAGGACAAAAGCCACGTTAGGTGTTACAAGTGCAATGAGCCCAACCATTACATATCGAAGTGTCCAAAGTGGGAGAAAAATGTAGAAGCCAACCTTACCCGATATGAGGACAATGGACTAGCTCTAACGTGACGAAAAGTGTTTGGCAAGATTAGGGAGGTGATTGTTAGGACTAATCTTGTCATACTCGAAAGTTGGATGATGCTAAATGGTTTAGTTTATTTTAGTAGGAAGATTTAGGATTTATGTTAGTTTTATTTTTATTATTATTTGGTTTCCAAATTCTAGTCTTGGTATGTTTCTTGGGCATCAAGGTTTGTTTCGTATATATAGGAGTTATAGTTAAGGGTTAATGCACCTTCAGTTTTAATCAAAAAGTTTTTTTATATGTTAAATCCAATAATCCATTGTTTGATTATACTGAAGAAGGCTGATTTCCAACAACCTCCGCCACTATTGTCTCATACTTGCACCACCACCTCCCTTTTCTATTGATTGTCTCCACCAACTCGATCACACTCCTTGTCAAACGCCTTAACGATACTGAAGTCCTACCCTCCATTGACACTTGAGCCACCACTCACCATTGCCATTATCACCAACACATCTTCTTCAAGACTTCAACCATTACTCAAGTTATATAGATATCTAGATTACATGTGAAAGAAAGAACCAAAACTAACAATTCTTGAATGCAAATTGGTATAATCTTTTGTTAAAGAACAAGAAGACTATTCTAAAACAAATTTTAACAATTAAATCTTGCTGTTAAACATTATGTGGGGAAATGGTCCCTTAGTAATATCAATTACGGTTTTTCTTCTTTACTTCTGAGGCTTCTTTTCAACAACATTGAGAATTCGAGTGAGATGTGGTGTAGAAGACTTAGAGGGGGATGCGGATTCTTAGCTAAAGAAGATGATTGCGTGGGGAAGGAATGATAGCCGAATAAGGAAAGGGTTGCGCTGTCACACGTCTAGAGAGAGAATTTTTTTCTCTTTTTATTTATTGTTATTATTGTTTTTATAATAATATAGAAAATTATTGTTAAAATTATAAAACGTACATGTGCTTTTCGGTAGACATATATTAAAGGGTAGTTGTAACCTAAGTTAGTATAAAAACTCTAGAAGTGTTTTCTAAAAGGATAAAATGGTAACAATGAGTATAACTAGCTATTTTATCAAAATAAAAGTAAAGATTTTTCATGTAATTATGTGTGGAAAAGACCAATTTAACAAATTTTCATGTAACCATAGAATCCTGTCGTTGAAAAAAAAACTCGTTATTGGCCGTGACAGTATTCTACGGGAAAGCTATAAGTACAAGGAGTGTGAATATAATTCTAGCGTGAAAGTAACAAAAAATGAAGTCGATGGACCACTTTCGTGATTCTTCCACTATTGACATGCTAAATTTGAGCACGTTTTTCATTGTGTTTCCATAAGGAAGAATTTTGAGATTCACTCAATCATTTATTTACCATTAGGTCATGTGTAGTCATAAAGCCCTTTTGTGGGCGTTATGCGACACGTGTCGTGCCACATCACACAGGGGCTTTATGAGGCGTTATGTCACTAGAGCCCGTAGTCATAAAGCCCCTACCTCATCATAACCAAAGTGTAAAATGCAGGGACCAAAGTGTAAAATGCAGGGACCAAAGTGTTTTAATGCAGGGACCAAAGTGTAAAATGCAGGGACCAAAGTGGAAAATGCAGAACAATTCTCCTCCATCTCGCGCCGCTATAAATATCACGCCTTTTGTTTTTTTTTGAGCATAGCGCCCAGGGGGGTGGTGTGGGCGGCGCTATGTTGGCGCTATGGCCCAACTTCGCGCCCCACTACGTTCAACCTTATACTTTATAAAATCGCAGAATTCACCTAACTCATGTTTTTTTAACGGCCAATGAATCTTTCAAATGAGTTATTGGCGAAATTCACCACATCAGGACCCACTCGCCTAATAGGGAGAGCAGGAATCGAACTTGGGTCTCTTAGAACACCAAGTCTCTCTCATACCACTCTACCACCACCTCATTGACTCACCCAACTCATGTTAATATAGTTTTTGATTTTTAAGAAACATATGCGTGCACCATAAGAGATTTTTATGATTTAAAACATAATTTAAGAGCGAGTCTAGGGATGAGCAGAAAACCAAAAAGAAATCCAAAAACTCGATTTAACCAAATTGAAAAAAAAATCGAACAGCACAAAAAGATAAAAAACCGAACCGAAATTTATGGTTAGGTTTTGGTTTTGCATTTTTTGAAAATCGAAAAAATTGAACCAAACCGAATAACCCAAAAAATATTTTTTTTTTTATGTTTGTTATATTTTGATTTAGAATTGTTAACTTTATTATTGAATGTTAAGTATTTATAATATGAACATTAGCATGTTTATTTATCTTTGAAATGATTTATCCGGTGCCTACAAGAAATAACAAAATTGAACATAAAAGTTAAATAATTTTCAAAGTATTATAAATAAGATGTCTTAATAAAAACTTTAGAGGAATATAAAAATAAACTGAAGGTCAGATTTAGGTGAATAATATTAATTAAAAGGTTAAATATATTAACTTAAATGTAAACATCTAAAAAATATTCTTAAATCTCGGATTATACCTTTTATTTTTTAATCTTACGTAGTTTTGTTTAAAAAACTGGAAAAACCAAATTGAATAGTTGCTAAAACAAAAAAAACCGAAATCGAACGGTTTTTAAAAACTGAAAATCAAACCGGGCACACCCCTACTCATCTATAACTCGTATAAACCAGATCTCTATTTCTAAAATTCGAGTTTACGAATAGTTTTTCAAGTTTGAACTTGATTTGGACTCGACCTGATTGTGCCCGTAACCTTTTCTTACTAAAATATATAAATGGAATTCTGAAATTGATTTTTCTACATGAGTGATGATAGTTAATAATTTGTTGATAAAATTATGATTAGTAAAAAGTTAAAATATATATGTAACTAAACAAAGAAATGCAAAGATAAAGAGTCACACATTTTGGCTTTTCTTTAATTATAAACAAGTATAAATTTCATTAAGTGTTCTAATCTCAAATATTTATAATATACTTCATTCTTTAAAACAATTAAACACACAATGTAGGGAATGTTGATTTATAAAGAGTTTCTCTTAAGAACCGTAGTAAGAAAATCTAGAAACTGGTTTAATTTAAGTACATTGTAACGATTAGTTTGATATGACCAAAAGTTATAATTAATACAAAGTTAAATATGTATAGAGTGGTAAAGAGGAAATTTTATTATCGCTTTAATCAAGTTACATTAAAATAGAACGTAGACGGGCAACAAACTGCGCCGTCATCTCTTTTTGAATTGCAAATTCTAACCTTTCAAAGATAAATCCCTGCCCCCATGGGGCTGAACAATTGTTGTGGATGACCCGTTGAACCCTGGTCAATAAGTGGATAACTTCTGACGCCAAGGAGTCAAAAGTATCAAAGGCAAAAGGAGACAAAGACATATTGGTTCTTAGCGTGCTTGTCCACTTTTTTTTGATTCAATAGCTGGTCAATATAATTAGATGTATTTAATAGCAAGGCACATACAGGATTAAACAGTATTTAAACACGTGATCATAAGATTATCATCTAAAACCCCACATGTTAATCACACCACATTACCATAATATAATGCTCAACATTCTCAAATGTCATGGTGGAGTCTATTCCCTTGAATGACGTTTTCGAGTCTTCTTAGTCTTCTACTTTTTTGATTTCAAGTTGATTTCAAGATAACCACTAACATTATCTTTGATTAGAATAACTCAACTAATCAACATTTACTTTAAAAACTGATGCTAAAACAAAGTAAACTCATTCATTCATGTAGTGACAATGGTCTATATAGCGCTCTAAAGAACCAAACGTTTAGCGGGAAATTCGTTTAATCTAAACGGACATGAACAAGAAATTCCGTTCGGTTAGTTAAATGAACGAACACGAACATATGTCTCGTTCGTTCAATTACATTTGTGAACGTTCGGTAATGTGTTCGTGAACCAGGGCCGGCCAATCCGTGCCGATTCCCGAGGCCCAAATTTTTAAAGGGCCTGAAAGATTTTTATAAGCTTTTATATATATACTAAATTATATATATTTAATATATGCATCCATTTATTATGCAAAAAAGTGTTGGTAGTGGAGTGGAAAAACTATCTTAACTAAATTATATATATTTAATATATGCATCCATTTATTATGCAAAAAAGTGTTGGTAGTGGAGTGGAAAAACTATCTTAAGATAATGTAAAGATTTCAAGTTCAAGTCTTGGCTCTACAACCAAGGTTTTATTTTTTTAATTCATTTCCCCTTAACCACAATTTTGGGCCCAATTATTTTTGTCGCCCGAGGCCTAAATCTTCTTAAGAGTTCTTGGGGACGGCTCTATCGTGGACATTCGTTCATGTTCGTTATTTATGTTGTTCATTAAAGATTTTTTATCATTTACTTATTTTATTTAAACCTTTTATATTCTTTAATTCTTATATCTCTTATTACCCAAACAAATAAAATAGGAAACCCTAACCTCCACCTTGTTTATGGCACCGCTCCACTTTCCTTCTCATTATTCACATCGAAAAATATTGTCGATCTTCGTTCAATGATTAGGGCTTCAAGGTTTAGCGTCGCTCCCTCTTATCATCCACCTCTAGCCACCATCATCGATTTTATCTGTGTTCGTGAAGCGTTCGTGAATACGTTTCTTTCCTTAACGAACGAACACAAACATTAAATCTCGTTCGGTAAGAGTTCGTGAACACATTATATATTTAATAAACGAACACGAACAATGCCTTATTCGTATTCGTTCGGTTCATTTACAGCCCTAGGTCCACATTTTAACTTGATCCTTAAAGTGTTAGTCAACATTTAAAGTCAACCAAAGTCAAAGACTGAAGACCCAAAGACTAAGTAAACAAGTCAAAGCAGAAGTTCTGGATTTTCCAGAAATGTTGGATTACAACCAGTAGTTCTGTGTAATCCAGTAGTTCACTCTTTTCCTCTTATCCAGAAATGCTGGATCACAACCAGTAGTTCTGTGTAATCCAGTAGTTCACTCTTTTCCTCTTAAAGAGGCAGCAATTCAATTGTGTAACAATCCAGCATTTTCACAACTGCTGGAAGTTACAACAATTAATGAAGTTGTTGAAGGTCGTTTTCATGATAACGTCACCAGCAGTTTACACCTCCTATAAATATAGTTTTTTGTATTCATTGTAAATCAACACTAAGAGTTAAAGAACATAAAAAGTTAGTGAGAGTGTGATCACATGGTGAGGGGAAATATGGTGTACTTGTATAATTGTATTACATCATTTGAATTAAATATGAATCATTTGCAATCATCCTTTTTTCATCTGTGAATTGCTTGATATGTTTAGATATTACCGTTTGATTGAATTTCTCAATTTAATTAACTATTTCCTTGAAAACAAAATTAACTATTTTACTAAGAAAAACACATACAACACTCACTGACATCCAACAAAAGGAAAAAATATGTAGAAAGGGTTTTAGATGAAAATAACAAAAATAAAAGATAAATGTAAGAGTAAACTCCCGTTTTGCTCCCTGTAGTTTGATCACTTTAACGGTTTTGCCCAAAACCTTTAAAAATAGTCATTTTCCTCCAATAGTTTGCTATGGTTTTTCTATTTTACTCCTTGCGGGGAGCAAAATGGAAAAACAGACAATTTGGATGGAGTTAGAGGCGGGGAGCAAAATGGATAAGGCATAGCAAACTATTGAAGGAAAATGACTATTTTTAAAGGTTTGGGACAAAACCGACCGTTAAAATGATCAAAACACAGGGAGCAAAACGAAAGTTTAACTCTAAATGTAAAGTAACCAAAATACCCCTAACTTAATTGAGATTTTTCGAAGGAGTAGAGAGTTGGAAGAAAATGACAAAAAAAAAAAAAAATGGAAACCAAAGGGAAAGAAATGAGAAAAAAAAAACAATATTTGGACTAAAGTAACAAATTTTACTAGATCACATGGATTAAAATGACAATTTACTCTAATTGTTTTTACTAAATGATTTCCCTTTCTCTTTACTAAATTTGCTGCAACGTCTTTCTACTTGTATAAGTAAAAGGGTGCGTTTAGTCTCATCGTTAGTTTTTTAGGTGTGATTTTAAAACAAAATCTACTCAACTATCAAATCGTTTTAGACTTTAATTTAAACTAGTTTTTTTCATATTGCGCGTTGCGGCGAAATCGAGCAAATAATAATGTTTAGAAACAAATGTGATTTGAAAATAAAACATGTTGTTTAGAAAGTCAAACCATTAAAACGATTTAGTTTATTATCGTACCATTTTATGATACCAAATAAATACTTTTAGAGTACAACTTCGTTTTTAACAAAACTTATAACGGAATGTCAGGGAAAGAAATCAAGCACAACTACGTACTTAAGTTTTTAGAAAAAAAGTTATAAATGTAAATTATTAAAGAAGTATCAAAGTGATGGATAAATTAATATATGTTAAAAAAGGAAAAAAACAATTATTAAAAAAAGGTAAAGGAAATATATGTTTAAAAAAAGGAAAATATGTTATTAAAAGTAAATATAATAATAAACTATTACAATATATTAAATAATAAAATAATAAAAAACTATATATTATTATAAAAATAAAGTTACTATTTATCAACGCTCGTTAACAATATATATATAATTATGAACATAGATAATTTGTTTAGAACAAGAAAAGCAAAAGTATTTTTAATAGTATGATTTCATATTTTTCTAATATAATACTATACTAGGTTAGAATCCCGTGTATTACACGGGTTGAATACATGTAATTTTATATATTAAATAATAAAAGGTTATATCTTTATGAACCCCGTAATTTTACGGGTTAAATAAATATAATTTTATATATCAAATAGGGTAAATTACACTTTTCGTCCTTTATGTTTGTATCGGATTGCAACGGATAGTCTTTAACTTTAATAATTACAGTCACGGTCATTTTTTGTAAAAACCATTACACCCTACATCATTTAGCCCTAACCTAATTAAAATTTTCAGTTAACTATAGCATGTGCCTTGCACATTAGGGTAAGTTATTAATTTTACTAATATAATCTAATACTAATAAAAAAGTATGATTAATGCCACATGGCATTCTTATACTAAAACAAGAGCAACTTAATGCCACATGGCATTCTTTCATTCAATTTACTACTACTATTATTATTAATTAATTAATTAATTAATATAAAACAATAAAAAAACTAACAACTTAAAACTAACAAATACTTAGATAATGATTATTTACTTTTGATTTATCTAAAATATATAGTTAATTATTACTAACTCTACTTATAATAAACAATTTCAAATAATGTCAATGTGATAACATCTTCTTATTCTTTAAAATGATTTTTTTACTATATGTTTAAAACATCTATTAAATAAATTATAATTTTATATTATAATAATAAAATGGTAAAGAATGGGTTAATCCGATATTTGAAAACCAGTTTACTTCCGTGCTTTGAAAACACTTTTAATGTTATTAGACTCGTGTAATAAACGGGTTTAAGGATAGAATATCTTCATAATAATTTTGAAGCAAGTCTATACTCACCGGATGTCCTAAATGGAGTTATATTTTTAGGCTTGCCAAAGCATTGATAATTACCAAAGTTCAGTGTTCCAGTGACGTATCAAGAAATATTGATCGAAAGAATGGTTTATGTAATGGAACTCGACTACAGGTTCTATCACTGGGTGACCAGGTTATTGAGACACTCATATTATCCGGAACTAATACTTGCACTTGAACGTTTATCCCTAGATTTCGTTTACTACCGTGAAATAGAAGGATTCCATTTAAATTGAAAAGAAGACAGTTTTCTCTTGCTTTATGTTTTGTCATGATGATAAATAAAAGTATAGAACAATTTCTAAGTAAAGTTGGTGTGTTTCTCAAAGAATCGGTTTTTACACATGACCAATTATTGCGTTATTTATGGTTAAAAAATTCATAATATAAATTTTTTAAAGAGAATATAAATTTAAATAATTTATAAATTTATATCCTTAAATCCGTGTAGTACACGGGTCTAATAATCTAGTAATATATATAAACAAATAACAACCCTCACCACCACCAAATCCAACCATCACCACCACCAAATCCGACCCCCACAACCACTGTGACACGCACCCCAACCTCCAACCTCTTCCGGCAACAACCACCATCTGTATACTTCATGAACAAACTCAACCCAAACAAAAGCAATTCCTTAACAACCAAATTCAAATCAGTTTAAACCTAAATGCATCTACTTACCAAATTTCCAAAAAAAAAAAAAAGTTCATGAAACCAATCCTAAGATGCACTAAAGTTCTACAATCCACTGAACTTATTGCTAATAAAACTGTTGAGGTTCAACCCTGTAATTTTGTATATTAAATATTAAAAACGTTGTATTTTTAAAAAAACCCGTGTATAGTCGGGTTGAAAAATCTACAAAATAATAAAAAAATGATATCCTTAAAACCCCTGTGTATTACACGTGTTGAATAAATCTAATTTTACATAGCAAATGATAAAAAGTTATATCTTTAAAAATTTTGTGTATTACACGGGTTATATAAATGCAACTTTGTATAGTAAATAATAAAAAAAGTTATATTTTCAAAAACCCCACGTTTTACACGAGTTGAATAAATATAATTTTGTATACCAAATAATAAAAAAAGTTATATTTTTAATAAATCAGTATAACATTAAATATTAATTTATTATTTATATATATATTTAATATAAGATAAGTAGGATAAGATTAAATTAACAATTTAGATTTGAGGATAATATTTTATTAAAGTATAATAAGATTTAATATTAATTTATTATTTATTTAGTTAATATAAGATAATTATAAATTTGAGGATATCTTCAATGAATGACACGTGTCAAAAAATTGATTTCTTTTATTATAGTAGATAGATTTACGAAAAATTATATTACATTCACAGAAAAATAATATTATGTTTATGGTTGTTAGCGGTAAGGTTGTGCCAAAAGAGTTTATGTATTTGGTGAAGAGTAAATTGTTATTTTAGTCTCTGAGGTTTGACTAAAATTGTCACTTTAGTCCAAATAGTTTTTTCTTGACATTTTAGTCCAAATAGTTTTGTTTTCTGTCATTTTAGCCCCTAACTTTTGTCATGATTTGCCATTTTCATCCAACCCACTAACTCTATTCAAAAAATTTAGTTAACTTAGGTGAATTTTAGCCAAATCACATTGTTTTTCTTTTTTTTGCGACTGCGATGATATGGGGATGGTCTTGTGCCGCTTTACGATGAAGATGATGGCGGTGTTTGTTTGTTTTACGATGATGGCAGCGGTGTTGGTTGATGACATGGGTGGCGGAAAAGTGGCCGGTGGTGGTGGAAATGGTGGGTGGTGATGGTGGTGGGGTGGGTGGGTGATGACGGTAAAGGCAGGTGGTGGCGATGATAAAAAGGTTGTGATGGGGTAAGTGGTGGGAGGTGATGGTAGTGGTCGATGATAATAACAAAAAAATGACAAAAGTCAGGGACTAAGATGGAAGAAAACAAAACTATTTGGACTAAAATGGCAAGAGACTAAACTGACAATTTTAGTTAAACCTCAGGGACTAAAACGACAATTTACTCATTTGGTGGATAATGAATTAAGTCTACTTCAATGGCGAAGTGTAGGGCATACGTTGACAAAGGTTAAACGCAAGAAACTTCGAACAAATCACGGGTCGATGATTTGTTTTAGGAGTAAATTACAAAAATCGTCCTTTATGTATGTCACTTATTGCAAACTGTGTCTTTTGTCTTCAATAATTACAGAAAACGTACTCTATGTTTGCAAACCCTTGCAAGTTATGTCTTTTAGCTCTAACTCAGTTAATGAGTAAATTATGATTTGTTTTAGGAGTAAATTACAAAAATCGTCCTTTATGTATGTCACTTACTGTAAACTGTGTCCTTTGTCTTCAACAATTACAGAAAACGTACTCGATGTTTGCAAACCCTTGCAAGTTATGTCTTTTAGCTCTAACTCAGTTAATTTTTGTGTTAAATCTGACCAAATGGACCCCATATGAGGGTATTTTTGTTGTTAAATCTGACCAAATGGACCCCATGTGAGAGTAAAATGACCAAAATACCCTCATGTGGGGTCCATTTTGTGACAACCCTCATAATTCCATGTATCCGTACAATTTATTAATGATAATTAAAGTGCTTGATGACTGTGCTGAATTACTTAACTGCTTTCTGATTACCGTGTTATACTTACATGTGCTTGTTTACATGCTAGTAGTGTACAGAAAAGTTACTAAATAGTCCGGTATGCTTTCCTGAGTGTTGAGAATTAAAAGTGTTACAAAAATATATATAATAGACACTTTACGGAATAATTAACCACTTTAACGGAACGGTATTTAACCGAACAACCGGACATTACCCGGGACACTAAATTTTTGTCCAGTACATTGTTGAATGTGTTACAAAAATATATATAATAGACACTTTACGGAATAATTAAACACTTTAACGGAACGGTATTTAACCGAACAACCGGACATTACCCGGGACACTAAATTTTTGTCCAGTACATTGTTGAATTATTTCTTGACTAGTCATGATCCCCGTACACCATAACACCCCCCTAAATATCAACTAACTAACATAAGGAATTATATACTTGAAGTTCAACTTACCATTACCTACTAGTTGCAAAAATTTACATCAAGCCCCCCCCCCCCAAACCGAATTCGGTCCCAAGTGGACCCACATATCACCCCACCATACTTCATATCCTACTACAAGATTTAATTCAATATTATATTTGATTATTTACTTGCATGACTAAACAAAATATGATGGAAATCATTATAAGTATGGAGTGTATCTTGTAATATCATTCCATAGATTTACCCTCTCTCCTCACTCCCTACTCTCTCTCTCTCTCTCGGCCACCCTTGACCGCCACCATCACCACCACTTCACCACCCCATTCATCTTTCTTTCAAGCTTCATTCAAGTGTTGGAAGGTGGTTCAAAGGTGCTTGAAGTTGTGGATCACCAAGGAGCTTCATACATTGCTTTTCACCATCATTTTCATCATTTTTTCACTAGAGATTCTTCCCTAGCCTTGTGCTAGTTGTAAGTCTTGATCTACCTTAGTTTACCTCCATTTTGAGTAGATTAGAAATTGTAGTATGATGTGTATTACTAGAACTAAGAAGATGAACACAAGACATAAACATGAAGCTTCACATAAAAGTTTACATGAACATAAAACTTAAAGAAATATTGCTAGTAAGATGTTGTAGAGAACATGTTGTTAATTGTATGATGATTATTGGTTATATTAATCACCATAGGGAACTTGTTAAATGACAAGATTAGAAGGTGATTATGTGATTACATGAGGTAACCACCTTCTAATTTAAACATGAACTTGGAAGAAAATAATTTTTCTTGAAATAAAATTAAACAAGTAAGACGATGATCATGAAGACCCAAGTCTTATAAAGGGGTCTTGTAAATAAACCAAGTTAGAGAATCAATTGTTAGAAGATCATGATTTTTACACACATTTACACCATTTTTGAATATAAAATAAGTGTGAAAATCTTTTATTTACAAGAAGAGTTCAAAGATTTAAATTTTGTAAAATTGTTTACAAGTTGTAAACATTTAATTCTTTCAAGAAGTTGCTTTTTAAAGAAATAAATACGCTTTGGAAGGTAACTAAGTCCACTAAAAGCTTTACTAAGTTACTACGCATTTCTATTAAAAGCCAAGTTCATGTTATCATGTAAAGTGCATTGCTTTTGCACAGGGTTAGTGTAATATTGTTTGATAATTGGTTGTGATTGATTGAATGAATTTTTTTGAAAAGAAAATGATATGCTAGTAAGCATGGACACCTCCATTTACAAAGGAAACCCTGGCGAAATTTTCTAAAAATTCCAACACTTAGAAAATATTTTTCCAAACAAGTGTTACAAGTATACTTTATAACTTGTGTTTTGAATATAAACTTCGCCATAATTTTTGTAACAAGATACGAGTGTCGGAGGTTGATTTTCTTAAATAAAAATGGAAAAATATATTTAGAATATATATTTTAATACTAAAACGCTTGTGTGATTATTTGCTTATGTTGCGAACTAGTTATATTATTTAGGGCAAAATAATGTAACTTAACGATATAACTTGGCATTTGAATGGTGTGGTATGTGATAGAAGTAACGAGTAGATAAACCGTACGTGGGATACGTGTTATGCATGAGAAATTGATTGTTATCTGTACTTTATTAGGAGGTGCTTGATTTCTGATTATTAGAGTAACTAATCTAACCGAGCAAACCAAGGTGAGTTCACATTTTCTACAAGGCATGGGATTCCCGGTGGTTGAGAATGAGTTAAAGAATTTAAAACGGAATCTACATATCCTCCTTGGGTAGGATATGTACGGCCATCCTCCATAGGTAGGATGCCAATAATAATTCTGCGTATTCTCCTTGGGTAGAATACGTACGTTCGTCCTCCTTGGGTAGGACAACAACCTTAAAACTTACTAGACAAAACTCTATCATGAAGTCCCTCAATTTATATCGACTTAATCGCCGAGGCCAATGGCGAGCGGGTCATTAGTTAATAGCGCTATTAGGTTTAACAAACCTCACATCGTGCCAGTCGGACAGGCGTGTACTAAGGGTGGGCGGGGTACCCACCGATTTGCAATCGGGGACCCCAGATGCCGAGCGGGACAAGCACCGCCGTTAAATCGGTGACCAAGAGAGATGGAGGAAACCGGTGGCGGCTCACCGAAGAGAGAGGGAGGAGAGAGATAGCTGCGTCCAATCAATGCTTTCCTTTTTTTAAAAAAAAAAAAACCAATTCACCTAAGAGGGGAGTGCCGCCATCAATTTAGGGTGTTAGGGGAGTTTAAGAGGGGAGTTGACGTGGCACACGAGGATTGGTTGGGCGTAAGAGAGGGGACTCACCTCTTAGGTGAGCACCCCTTACACCCTAATGGACTATGGCAAACTGTCAGTGATGATAGACACTGATGTAGGGCACAACTTATTTGCGTTAGTGGTCGATATGGTATGGTCTAGTAGTTCACATGGGGAAGCCCCCACTGATCATGGATATGGTTTGGGTAATAAAGAATGAACTGGTTAATCATACTTTCAACTACGGGGTAACCCCCACGGCAATTACGCCAACGAAAGACAAACCACGTTTTCATAAACAACTTAAAACTGATCAACCAACCGTGAACTCACTCAACTTTGTTGTTGACTCGTTGTTACATGCTTTACAGGTCGCTAGACGCATATGGAGCTTGCACGAGGAGGAGGTTGTTGTGGAATACGGATTGTTATGTTCCGTGATAAACATTTAATCCTTATGAACTTATTGAACCTACGTTTTGGACTTTAAACTTATGAACTATGAACTTATGTTTTGGGTTTTACCCTTTAATTCTTCCGCTGTTTAAGTTGAACTTGGTTAACTAACTTATGGACACCAATTGTATTGTGATTGGTTTTAATTACTTAATTACGTTGTTCAATATGATTGGTGGCTCGATCCTGGTCATGTCACGCCTCCAAGCGGTGGTACTCCGCATGGTGGATTTTGGGGGTGTGACACATTTGGTCAGATTTAACCACAAAAAATTAACTGAGTTAGGGTTAAAAAAAACATAACTTGCAAGGGTTTGCAAACATCGAGTACGTTTTCTGTAATTATTGAAGACAAAGGACACAGTTTGCAATAAGTGACATACATAAGGACGATTTTTGTAATTTACTCTTGTTTTAGTTTAAATTTGGAATTGTGAGATAAGCAAGTCATAACCTGTCCTAAACGTGAAGTAAATTGTCTATTTCTTAGCTTGTTTGTAAAAATACGAGCTCACTAGTGTTAGCTGACTTGTTTTAGTGCGTATTTTAGATATTTAAGAATCATAGTTATAATACAACGAGTTGTGATTTTTGTGGTATTTATTTATTTTCATTCATTGTAATCTAATACTTATGTTAGTACTTGAAAGTTTATTTTATTAAAAGGATTATTTCAACACTGTTAAGTAATCAAGAATACATTAGGAAATACAACAACCAACTAATATACGTGTACCTTTTTCTTTTTATATAATACATAACACGATTACATAACACCTACCTCACAATCTTATTAAACCATGAATACAGTGTGTGCTAATGATTTATGTGGTTCTCAATTTCTTAATATAAATTTGGGTATGAAAACATGGTCTATAACATTGATGAATAGATGATGATGGCTTTGACTTTATATTCTTGTGTAGAGTTAATAGTATACGCATAAATTGGATCATACCATACCCACTAAGTATGATTACAAATGGTCAAAACACGTCGACGTCATCGTAGCGATCAATCATACATCTTGGTGCCGACTACATCACGCTTTTCTTGCATCCCAGCAAACAATACTTTGTATACTAATTTTTCAAAATTATTTTTTTAGAATACATGATGATTATGTAATTTCTTTTATATATAATTTTAGAGTTTTATCCAATCAACAGGGCAAATTACATAAGGACCAAGACAACAAGAGCAGGATTGGCGCCGTTGCATATTGCAAATAATGGCGAGGGTGTGGATATATCGATCCAAAAAAAAAACAGACTCCAAATGGTCAGATCCAAAGTGAGCAGTTGGGCGATGTCACAAAATGGAGGGCACGACACTACAACAACAATGAGGCGGCCGATAGATTAACAACATGCGGGGGCAGTTGACAACTAGGACCGCTAGCGATATGGAAAACAAAACAAATATGTGAAAGTACCAATATGATGATGGCTAAAGCCTAAAAGTTACGGCAAGAGGACCGGCAGAAATCCAGCGGCAAGTCGACTACAAGCCTGTGGTGGGTCCAGGAAAATTTTTCAATGGGTTCGTTTTGATATATTCTCACCGGTTTTTTTTTAAATCATACAAGGTTTTCTTAAATATTTTTCAAACCGAATGAGTTTATATAAACCCAGAAAGTATGGCTGATCCGCCACTAGCTATGTACATGTAAATCTAAAAGATGAAAAAGAAAAGAAAAAAAGGAGCGGACGACTGTCACCAAAAAAAATATAAATATCCAATATAGAAAGTTGTAAAAAAAGTTAAAAAAAGTTAAGGGAAAAGGCTATCAACGTCGGAAAAAATACACTTTGCAAAAGTTCAATATTTATATATTCTTTTTCTTAATTACATTTAAGTACAATTACACAATGATTTTCCCCATCATGGTGACAAAAGTCATTAAGCACACTCAAGCCATAATTTTTTTTTAAGTAAATTACAAGTTTTGTCTTTTATGTTTACATCACTTTGTAGGCAGTGTTCTTTAGCGTAAAAGTTTGCAAGTTTTGTACTTTATCTTTCAAAATCTTGCACGTTTTAACCTTTAGGCCTAACCCAGTTAAATTTTTAGTTAAATATGGTCATGTGCAAGGTATTCTTGTCATTTTACCACTCTAGAGACTGTTGAGTAAATAACTTGATGGGTTGAGATCCTATACAAACTGTGCTAACTGTAAGAACCGTAAGAACAGATTTGAGTCATTGATAGTTTAAATCAAGGGTTGATCTTGATTATAAATAAAATCCTTATAATTAAAAATTAGAACTAACAAATTAGGGGTAATTTCATAAAATTGCTAGTCATTTGACCATTTTCAATTAAATACAAATGCCACCAAGGTTTTTTAAACTAAAATAACTTTTATATACTTCATTATTTATTAAAAAAAATATACCATAAAATCAAGTATTTTTTTAATCTTTAATAGGAGTACCATATTGTTATACCTTTTTTTTATTCATAAAAGTAATTTTTAAAAAAGTTACCAAAAGTTGTTTTCTAATTGTGCTGATTATGTGTTAATTACAATATAATACAAACAAACACCAAAAGTAGATATAATCAGCAAATCTGATGTGCTGATAATGGAGAATGATTGAGGATGTTGTGCTAATGTCGTTTATGTTGATAATAGAGAACGACTGAGGACGATGTGCTGATAATGGAGAACGATTAAGGATGCTATGCTAATTATATAGTGTTGTGCTGATTATATTTTTTGTGGTGGTTCCTACAGGTTGGTTCGATCATTGAGAGTTACTAGATCATGGATATGTTAAAAAAATTCAAACTTTGATTTGAATTAAACTTGTATGGATTTAGGGATTTTTAATAATTATTTTTAATTAGTTATAAATAAGTATGGTGAAAAGGTCTAAATTACCCCTAAACTAATTTTTATTGAGTGACACTTGTCAATTATGTGTTGGTTCTTACGGTTCTTATAAACATAAGTGTTTGTATTTGATCCCATTCCATAACTTGATATCAAAAGACTAAAGGGCTGTTTGGTAGCCTCTGAATGATCATTAAGATGCTACCTCTTAATGAAACCATTAAGAATTTTACCATGAGAAGGTAGAAAAATGTGACATGCGATGATTTACCATTCAGATGTTACCTTTTAACCATTCAGACTTGAGGTTACCTCTTATTCATTCAGAGGTTTTAAACCATTAAGAGGTAGCATCTGAATGGTTATTAAGAGGCTACCAAACAGCCCCTAAATGTGAAAGAAATAAAAATAAAATATAAATATTAAAAATCCTAAAATTCTCTCTCTCTCACACACATTTTTTTTCTCCCTCCTCTTTATTCACCCACTACCACTACCACCACAACATCCACTTCCCACCACCAACCACCGCCAGATTATTACTGCACTCAGATCCTGTCAAATCGGATGACCAGACCACGGTGTTGCTACCACTGGGAATCACAAGGTTTCCATTGCTACTGACTTTGAACCAGTGTCGTGACTATGTGGGTATATTCAGGCATGTAAAGTTATACTTGATGTGTTTTTACCAGTGTCGTGACTATAAGGTATCGCTAAGCAAATTATATTAAAAAAATGTCATCAATAAAGCGTCCACTTCTCAAACTTCACTTTTACGCACAAATCCTCTGCTTCTGCCCCCGGTAAGATACTGAGCTCCCCCGTTCTTCACTATTTGTAGGTGTTTATTAATCCAATTAACAAATTGTTATGTTATATCATTTACATGTAATTTGGGCCATTTTTTTCACATTTGATGTTCTGTTTTAATTTTTCAGTGTGAAAACTTTATAACTTTATGTTACATCTATCTAAAGTCGCTTCCATATCCTTTTCTAAATTCTGTATTTGATTCGTATACTTTAAAATCTGTTTGACGAAATTAATGTCCGGTGATTCGAGATCATGAGATTTGACTTAATTAACTGATGAATTGACAGTGTTTGTCTGTGTATTGATCCATCTGATGATCACCGGTAGAGAGGATTTGGTTGAAGATATTTTAAAACTTTTAGAGTATGACATTTTTATGGGTTATTGGATTTTAAAAACACTAAGATGAGGGGTTGGGTTTCTAAGGTGGTGGTGGAAGGTAGCCGGTGGTGGCATTGGAGGCTGATGGTGGCGGTGGCAAAAAGGGAGAGGTGGGTGGGTCGCCGGAGGTGGTGGTGGTGGTCTATGGTGGATGATGGTTCAGAGAGATAGAGAGAAAGAAGAGAGAAAGAGAGAGATAGAGAGATACTTGTCATGACCCCCGACCCGTACCCCGGTTCGGACGTCGCGAGGCAGATAACAGTGGTACCGATGTTTATTAATTTGCAGCGAAAATTTCATCAGGACCGGGTGTCGGGAAAATTTATCAGAGTTTCAAAACACTGAATTATTTTATTTCATAACCGTGGGGTAAACCCCGTATTTACAAAAAAGGAATTTCACTGGGGAAATCCTTTAGTTACAGAAAACACATTTTATTTCTAATTTTCTGAGCCACATATTTAAGCTGAAGTGCTTCATGGCACTTTTCCTTTCTTCACAGTAAATCACCTGAAATGTGTTTTAAAAACATTTGGTCAGCGAAAAATACTGGCGAGTGCATTCAATTTGTACAAAAGACACATTGTTATAATTTGCAGCATTAATTAAGAACGATTACAGTGTTTATATCAATCAATTACCCCAAATCGGTATTTGTCACTCGACCGGATCTGCGACTACGGTCATATCACACATTGGCTAACCCGTTGTCCAATGGTGAAGCTTATCAAGTAGTGTATACAAAACCCCACATACCGACAGTAATTGTAGATTACAAAGACATAATCACTGTAATTACAACTTTGAAAACAAGTAGGATTCTAAAAGCATTTAATAAAAATAGAATGACTCACATTGCAGGTTTAGGTTGTCAGAGCTTGCCTACTGGTTTATAGCTGGTAAACCTAATTAGATATACAATGCACACGTATTAGTGTATTAACTGAATGCAACATTAACGATAATCACGAGACCGAAACCCACAACGAATGACAAAGTATAGCCGAGTACCGGCAGCACTTAAATATCCATTGGATCGGTTTTAATCGATCGGATATAGTACCGTAGTAGTAATCGAGTTATTACCCTGATATCGTAGCAGACTTTCGAGACTTTGATTGTAATTTTGAAAGAAACAGAGCAACGAGTGGTATAACGAACGAATTTTTACGTCGAAGCATGCAATCTGATCAAGTCCCAAGCCGTTGGCTTTATAGCCAAAATCGAATGCTCCCGCGTGTCGCGACAGCCCCTTGGATCCTGTCGCGTGTCGTGGGGCTAGACCATCTATCCTAGGTCTGCTTTGTGTCAAGTATAGCCTGGTCATGTGTCAACTTCGAGTTACACGCATTCAGAATTCGTTTCACGAGTCGCAGAAGGTTTAGGGGATCCCCCCCCCATGAGTCTCCGGGGGTCCCTGTTGCTGGTTTTGTTCGTTTTTCCGTTTCGGGTCGCGCCGTACTAGTTGGGGGTTCCAATTAGGGTTCCTTAGTGTGTATTTTAGTGATGGGTAATTGAAATTTTTGAGGTTGTTACAATACTGAAGGGCGAGTTTCATATAACATGGACTCATCGAGCAAAAATTTCACTTTGGGGACATGACGTGACAACACCAACTTTCTTCAAGGACGCAAATTACAGTTTACTCTATAGGAATATATTAACAAACCAACATTTAAATAATTATATTAACAAACCAAATATGCTTATCATAATCACTGAACCAAATAGGAATATAACCATGAATCTTTGTCTTCGAAACAAACAAACAAACAATCAGATGGAATCACCTCTAATGGAACCTCTGATGAACATGGAATAACCATCGGAGAGAGGGGGTGTGGATTGTGGAGGGGTTTGAAAGGGCAATTTTGTCCATCATATGAAATTTTAATGATAGAGGGGATATATACAATTTTACTTTTAGATCGGATAAAAATGCAATTAAGTATGTTTAAAGAGAGGATATATGCAATTCTCCCCACTAAAAAAATCATCTAAAAGTAAAAACAGAAAATTGTTACTTAAATGCACCAAAAACTCTACGTGACACCTGCGCCAATTAAAAGTTGTTTACGTAGCCTTCACATAGATAGTACTTTGTGTTACTAATCAACGTTAAATTTTACAAATACATGCATTTCAAATAATTTTATGTACTTTAATATACCACATGTAACATAAAAGTATATGTTGGTTTTTTTCCAATCATCAACTTTGAAGATATGGACTTTAATATTCAATAGTTAAGAGTCATAAAATCGAATAACCTTACTATTTTTTTTTTTTTTGCTCTCTTTTGAGCTAACGTATGAAAGTAAAACACAAATAGCCTAAGGGTCTGTTTGGTATGGGGTAATGGAATGGACGAAGGAATGGAATGGACGAGGTAATGGAATGGACGAGGAATGCAATTGATCATTACCATTCCATGTCTTGTTTGGTTACCATGTGAATGGAATGAATTATTATTGTGTATTGTTCAGTAGGTATGAAAAACGGAGCAATAAAATTAACGGTGAGTGGTGGTGGTGGTCGGTGGTAGTGATTGTGGGTGGCTATAGGTGGCGGTGGTGGGTGTCGGCGGCGGTGATGGGTGGTGGTGGCGGCGGCGAGTGGCGGTGCGGCGATGACGACGAGTGGTGGTGGCGACAAGGTGGCCATTGGTGGTGGGTGGCAACAAAGGTGGCGGCGGCGGCTGGTGGTGGCGGCGGTGGTGGTGGTGGTGGTGGTGGCATCGACGTTGGTGGTGGGCGGCGGCGGCGAGTGGCATTGGCGGCTGGTCGCAGCTGTGGGTGATAACGGTGGCGAGTAGGCGGCGGCGGTGGCGGCTGTCGGGGTGAGGTGGTTGCGGGTGGCGGCGATGGCATCGGTGGTGGGTGGTGGTGGTGGGTTGTGGCGAAGGTCGTGTGTTGTGGTGTTGTTTATGAATGGTGCAAGTGTGGATGGAATGGAAAAAAACATGAGGGGTGGAAGGAATGATTTTGAGGGAATGGAATGCCTTTTGGAATGGGTGATTCCATTCCATTGACCAACCAAACACTCTTTTCTCCATTCCCTCGTAATCACTCATTCCATTCCATCTCTCATTCCTGTATACCAAACACTACCTAAAACCGTTGAAATAAGTGCCCAAATTCCTCTTTGCTCATAATATAAACGTGACTAATACAAAAAAATAAACATGTCATAATATTCCCATCAAGATTTTATCTAAAAACAAATCTCAAGTGGTGGCGACTGGGGCTATGGGGATGGAAAGCGGTGACATTCCATACTAAATCAATTCAAATTAGTGGGATTAATAGAAAAAAAAAATGTTATCACAATTAGTCAAAGAATTTGATACACCGAGAGAAAAGTTTTGTTCTTAGATTTCCAAAAACAGAAAAAAAATGGTGGATAATTTTCGTGTTATGTTCTTGAAGAAATAGAATATTTATTAAAACACTCTTTACCTTTAAAAAAATGGTGGATAATTTTTCTCAAGATAAAACACTCTTTAACTTTATCCAAGTACAATGGTTATCAATTATAAATATTTATTAACTACATACATGGTTATAAATAAATTATTGTTGATAACATGTCTAAATGTTCAAATGTTCAAAAATTTGATAACCTAAAGATTTATATAGTTATACATGTTCTTTCCTGCATTAACAAAAAGATATATTTTCATGACTTCAACCAAATCTTGTTTTTTTTTATATGAAGTGTTTAATTAATTATAATTATAAATATAACAATTCCAAAATTAATTTTTATTGCAGCAATAGTAAATATCATTTTTTTCTTTTTTTGGTTTTTGTCTTTTACTTTTGTTTTTATTTTTATTTTTGGTATTTCTATCTAGTCCTTCACAATTCTTTATTGTCACTTACAACCTCCTCCCCGGACTTTATAAAAACTTTGAAAAATATTATTCCTCTCGAGTTTTACGTGCTTATATTTATGTACTTCGGTCAAATATAATAAGTCTGTGTGCATATTTTTTTAAAAATTTTTTCGGTTAGTCTATGTTTTGTCATGAATGTTCTTCGAAAACGAGTTAGGTCAAATATAATAGGTTTTCACTAGGCGGTATAAATTTGAATTACTTTACGTTTTAACACTGCCGCAACGCGCGGTACCATTCTTTAACTCAAATAACACTATTTTGTTACGTGCTTTTTATTGAGTACGTTTTGGTATAAACCAAAGCTAGTTTATGTTTTAACGTAAATGGTTTCCATTTAGTCATGATTTTTGTTCGAAAATGAGTAGGGTTAAATACAATGCGTTTTCACTAATCGGTAAAAGTTCGAGTTACTTTACATTTCAACGCCGCCGCAACGTTCGGTACCATTTTTTAACATAAAAAAATACTATTTTCTTACGTATTTTTATAAGTACATTTCGATATAAATCCAAGTTGGTTCACGTTTTGACGTAATTTAATTTGAGTTATTTTAAGATTTGACACCGCCGCAAACACGGCGGGTCAAATACTAGTTACATATATTTATGAAACTATTACTTTTTTTTACTTTTCCTGTTTACTTCAAGAGATACGTAATCCTAATTTTACGCATAATTTATATCATATAAATTAGCAATAAATGGAGGCATTAGGTGTTGTACCCTATGTTTTAGGGGTTTTTCAAAAAAATTTGTTGATATTTCACTTTAAACCCAAAAGTACTTGATATTGTAGGTTTAACCCAAAGTTTTTTGTTTTTCCAATTTAACCTCACAACTTTTTTACTTTCAACTTTGATCCCCTATGTTTTTCATATTTTGCAAAATTTTTCGTTTTACCTTTGGTTCTAAATTTTGTGAGTTAACACGGCACAATTTGTGTGTGGATCAACGATTTTACGTTTTGTTATACGCTTCGTTCTAAATTTTGCGAGTGAACATGGCGTAACGTACATGTGTGGTTCAGTGTATTTACGCCATCTATTTTTTCCCGTTTAATAAGTTCGTCACAATGCGCGAGTCCTAAATCGAGTTAGTTATTATTTTCTATGTTTTATATGTCGGTCTAATTTCTCCACATAAAAAAGCCACAACTTCAATGTTGGTGGTCGTTGGCTATAGTGTGGCGTTGGTGCTATTTGTCACGGTCTTATGCCCCCGCCGCAATGCAGTGGCTTAACACGATAGGTTATTTATATGGATACAAGTCATGTAACGTAGTAATTATGATACCATTAATTGTATTGAGCTTATTTGGTGAATTACTTATTTGTATAAGATAGTTATAAAGACTTAACCGACAAAAAACATTTTTAACACATTGTAAATGTGAATCTGATCAACAGCGTGTCAATTTCGTTGGCCGCGGCGCAACGCGCGTGGGTCAATGTTCTAGTTAAGTATTAATTTGTACGGTATTTTTTTCTAACGGCCAACGAATCCTTCAAATGGGCTACTGGCGAAATTCACCACATCAGGATACACTCGCCTCCGAACCGGGGAAAACCCTCACCTAGGGCAGAAACCCGTGAACACTAACCCGAAGGCACGACAGCGCGGTGAGGTAAAATCCGTTCAGTTCAAGGATCAAACCAGCGATCACCGCCTACTGGCCTAGTCTTTTGGAAACCCAAGTCTCTCCCTTTGTACGTTATATTACTTTTGGCAATTTGTACGTTATATTGCTTTTGTTGTTTAATTAGTTTCTTACTGCCATATATACATACATTGATATATTGTTAGTTGAGTGAAAAAAAAAATGTCTCATAACTAGTAGGTTAAGGAGGATAAGGAATAAAGATGTTGAATAATGACTTAGCTAGAAGATTCTCAAAGACAATATTTAGGCTTTGCTTGATGTTGAATAATGACTTAGCTAGAAGATTCTTAAAGGCAATATTTAGGCTTTGCTTAAAATTGAGGATTTAGGTGAGTAATTGGAATTGGAATTTTGCTCCACAAAGAAATTTTCTTATACTAATGCAACCTTTTTGTATACATTTAGTTTAAGAACTTTTGATAATGTTTTTATACATAATGGGGTGGTGGTCTATTGACAAAGGCAAAATCTTTAAACACTTGTATTTAAGATGTGAAGATCTTGTATTCAAGTCACACACAATAAGAATTAAAAGAAATTGCTGTTTAAAAAAGTAGTATATACACACTTATGAATGTAAGTGTTAGAATGTGACAGAAAGAACTTATGCAGATACGAGTCTTGTTGTACAATCTTGAAACTCCAAGGACCATAAAAATATATGATTCGAATACAATGAAGGAGACTTGTAAGCTTTTTCTACTTCAAGCCTATCGTTAATCAACCTTTATTACTCAACTAACGCAAACAAAGAAAAATGCCGCAAGTATCATTTATCTTGTTGTTTCGTTTTCTTTAAAGGAATAATGGATTTTAACAATCCCAACTATTAGCCGTTGGCTGGTAACGGTCCCAACTTCAAAAATAACCAGTGGTGGTCCCACATTTTCATATATTGTAAGCAAATGTACCTTTACTAAACCAAAAAGGATAAAGGACATCAAAAGTTAGTGATCATTTAACGACATGGTGACAAAACACACTAAGTGTTAAGTTGGGGGTGATGGGCGTCAAAGTGATAGTTGAGGGTGGCAGTGGTCAATAGCCAATAGTTGTGGGTGATAAAATCTAATAATCATAATTTTAATGAAAAATTAAATGTTGAGTGACCACAATACGTGAAAAGGTGGGACCACCACTAGTTATTTTTGAAGTTCGGACCGTTGCCGGCCAACGGCTAATAGTTTGGATTATTAAATTCCATTATTCCTTTTTTTAAATATATATACTAGGTTATAACCCCGTGTATTACACGGGTTGAATAAATATAACTTTATATATTAAGGGGTAACTTTGTAGAATAATAACCAAGTTTTAAAAGTGTTACAGTTAGGTCACTCAAGTTTCAAAAGTGTTCCAATCAGGTCACTCAACATTCAGTTTTCATTAAAATTATGGTTATTAGATTTTATCACCCACAACTATTGGCTATTGACCACTGCCACCATCAACTATCACTTTGACGTTCGTCACCCCCAACTTAACACTTAGTGTGTTTTGTCACCATGTCGTTAAATGATCATTAACTTTTAATCATGTTACTACACTTTTTGGGGTGTCATAAGGATCTTGGGAATGTTTTAGGATCTTAGAACACCCCCAAAAGTATATTAATAGGATTAAAAGTTAATGATTTGGTGACAGAACACACTAAGTGTCAAGTTGGGGGTGGTGGGCGTCAAAGTGATAGTTGGGGGTGGCAGCGACCAATGACCAATAATTAAGGGTGATAAAATCCAATAACCCTTAAAATTAAGGGTTTTTCCATCAATTTCATATGTAACCGTGGTATGTGGGGTTTTGTTTCTTTTTTCCCTTTTATTTGACGCTAACGTCGAGTTATGACGTGAATTGTAACCTATTTTTTTATTTTTAATGTAATTAAAGTGTTTTTATTTTTAGAGAGAAGATGAGAGATATTGGAATGACAAGGAAAATGGGGTTGTGATTTGCTTTTTAAAAGCAAGGCATTAATCTTTGATTGAGAATATAAAGTCTTGCCTTTTTAAAGAGATTGACTAAATTTCTTTTTTTTATATAATAGTACTAGTATTAAGCTCCTGTGTTGCAGCGGTTGTCATAAAACTGTGTTAAGTAGTAGCAATACTATATCATTGTCAACGACCACCAACACCGAAAAGCTCGTAAAAACAAAATGAATAAAAACGGGAAAAAATAACACCGAGCGGAAAGCAGACGCAAAATCTTTGAATCACGCACGCTCGTTGCTGAGAAATTAAATAGAAACGTAAAACATAGAAAAAAATAACTAAGTCCATCCAGGACCCGCGTGTTGGACGAACTTGTCAAACGCAGAAAAATAGATGTAACGCGACGGGCCAGTCAAACGCGAAAAAAAATATACGAAAAAATGTTGAACCCCACACGCAAGTTGCAGTGCGTTAACTCACAAAATTTAGAACGAAACGAAAAACTTATGAAAGATGAAAAGTATGGTGGACCAAAATTGAAAATAAAAAAGAGTTGGGATTAAATTGTAAAAGATGAAAAACTTTATATTAAAAGTAAAAAAAACAAAGGGTCTAAATTGTAAAATTGAAGTTATTTATTAATTTTAAATAAAGATAAGGATACAAATAAGTGATATCTATCTAGGGAAATGTTAAAATGAGAACCACCTTGAGTTGCGAGAACCGCGAGAACTTTTTGATCCGGCGCGATTAGGGCCAAATTTTTTTACACAAACGTAGATGAAAAAATATAAACACATCTGTAAAAAAAAATTTAAAAAAATTGCCAAGTCGGTAGTTTTGACTCATGCAAGTTTTTTTTTACGACAGACGTAAATTTTGGAAGAAGATAAATATTTTTTACCTCTCATGTAAATGTGGGTATGCGACGCTTTTTTTTCAATTTTTCTTATTTTGTGGAAACAAGTGATTATTTTTATGACTTTTGTGAAGAAAAAAAATTCGGAAAAAACTATTGGATGGCCTAGTTTTCGCGGTTCTCGCAACTCATGGTGGTTCTCATCTGAACCAAAGCCTATCTATATATTGGTTATTATTTAATTATTAACTAGTATTAAGCACCCCGCGTTGCGGCAGGGGCGAACACTAATGTCACACTACTGCCAGCAATCACCAACACTGAAGTTGTGGTGTGTTAATGCGAAGAATTTAAACCGAAACGTAATACATAGAATAAAATAACTAAGTTGATCTAGAACTCGCGCGTTACGATGAACCCACGTCTATTTTTTTCCTGTTTGATAGGTTCATCGTAATCTATATATAATATATATCATTACCACTATACAAGCCATAATGCATACATTAAAACAACCATTGTATCAATATGTTGCAAATTATATTTATAAAAGATTTTCGCTAAATTAATTAGATTATTATAAATAATAATAATTTACAAATAAAACAACACAACTTTGAATGGATCAAACCGATTGAATTTGGTAAGATAATAAAATCATTATTTGATTAGGGTACGACCACTTAAGCACAATTTACAACCATACATGCATACAAAATAGATTAAATTTGGTTAGATAATGAAACCATTATTTGATTAAGGTACAACAACTTAAGCACAATTTACAACTAGATATGCATACAAATGTTACAAAATAATAGTATATAAATATTAAAAGATACTTATTAAACAAATATAAATAAAAATTTATGAGGTTGAAGAAGAGAATGCTATGTGGCATTATTTGGAGTCTTTTATTATAAGTTAGATATCTGATGATAAAAAAAGTATATGTCAATTTTTTTATTATATAATATTTTATATATATAAAGAATTAATTCAGCTGTTTAACTTGTTTTTCTCGTGTAACTCGAAAAGTATAACGTTTTGTAAAAATTTAAACATACTGTTGGAACGAGCGCATTTTTATCTATGATATGACCTAAGTTTCATAAAAATCGGAGTAGGGTCAAAAATAATATATTTTATGTATAACAGTTCGAACTAGTTTACAAACGTTTCGGATTTAGTTTTTTTTTTTTCAAAACGGGTACCCATGTTGGCGGATGTTACATGCCGGCCAACAACTAATAGTTAGGATTATTAAAATCCATTATTCATGTATATATGAAAATGGTAAAATGAGAACCACAATAAATTGTAAGAATCGTAAGAACTAGGCTAAAAATGTTTTTTCAAAAGAAAAATATCAAAGATTTAAAAGATATCAATTGTTAAAAAAAACGTCTGCGAATATTTACATCCCCATAAAAAAAATACGAGCGACGTTATCAATTTTGTAAAACAAATTTACTCAAGTGTAAATGGAGAATAATACAGGTTCGACATTTTTTTTACAATTTGTTTTGAAACATGTTCATCTACGTTTGTGGAATAAAAATGATGGCAAAACTCGCAATAAAAATAGGAGTTCTCAAAGTTCTCACAACTCAAGGTGAATCTTAATTGAACTAGATTTTATTATAACCATAACTTAAATAAGGAAAATTAGATTTTATTAATTCCACCTTTTGTTTGTTGGCCAATAATAATCTCACCTGAGAGTATCCCGTCAGCGATCCCACCTTTTAATGACGTGGATGTTGATTGGACAATGACGTGCGATAAATAATCCGACCGTTTGTAATGTTGGCCAATAATAATCATCCGACAATCACCACCATCGCCATCAACCACCACAATCACCATCAACCACCGCAATCAACACAACCATCACCATCATCCACCATAACTAGTTTAATACCCGTCCGTTGGACGGGTTACGCTAAGATAACAAACAAAGATAATGTATATTGATGGTTTTTCGGTTTGCTTCTCCTTTTCCTCTTTTCCATCTCCTATTTGAAAAAGTTACAACTATCTAACTTTTCATTTTTTTCTTTTCAAACCACTAAAACTTATTCTCAAAACACAAGGAGCTCAAAATAAGCAATCCCAAACACCCACATTAAGTGGACACAAGTGTCACACCCCAACCAATGGCGGAAACATCGGGATGAGACGAAGTGTGAAGATTGCTAGAGACATCATAACGCTATTTGTGACAATATTTAGAAAATCCAAATTTCATTTCATTTCATAACTTCAAATAGTCAACATTACAAGAAATTCAAATACAACAAGTTTAACGAAACAACATGATAACATAACAAAATTTGATACAACATATTAAACCCTAACGTCTATATGTGAATCTAGGCGTCAACGCTATTTCTTTTCTTAGCATCGTCCTCATCAACCTGTAACATGTTTAAAATAATTCAATGCAAAAGCAAAGGCGAGTATACAAGTTTGGTACATGCATAGCATAAGATAAAAGTGTGAACAATTCCTCATAGCAAGCATGCGATTCAAGATAAACATTAAATATGGCATGTGTATAACATATCAAACCAAGAAAACGCAACTTGCTCATGACATAACCAAAGTTTCAGTAGAGGCGGGTCGTTAATCCTATAGCGCTACATATGTCAAGGTTTGGCTCGTACGAAGTTAATGATAAGTTCAACACATAAGAATCACCCAAATTTAAAGTATCAAGTCATCACATATACAAGCATGTTATAGGAATGTTCATGTGTTTAGACAAAAGTTCATGTGTAAGTTTCAATAGGTAAACATGTTACGCCCCGAAAGTGGTAAAAGTAAAAAGGGGAAAAGTACGAGTATACTCACGGTTTACAAGTGGTGACTTGAAGTTCCGAGAGCAAGTTTGTGGATGAATTAGTTCGGAGCACCTTGTCCTTCTACACAAGGAAACGTAGGTGTGTGAGTTTGGCGTATAACGGAAGATTATAGATTCGGGGTTTTTAAAATATAGAAAGTAACATAGGTGAAAATAATCATCTTGTACACATAACTCTTGTTCTTGACACTATTGAAACTCAAAAGAGTTGGTATGATTTCATGGATTCTAAGATCCATTAGAGTCGTAACAAGGGCATGGTCATAGATGATGTAACGTCCACTTAACAAATAACTATTAAGTCATCATCAAGTCTTAGTTACTTAGATGTATACATATAGAATAACTTAGATATTATATAGTTTACAAGTCTTAAGATTCAAGCATGAGGTAGGAGATTAATGTCTCCATTTAGGTACCTCTTTGTGTCATATAATACATACATGAGGTAGGAAGAACAAGCTTCCATTTAGGCACCTCTATTGTTCACCACTACACTTGTTGTTATACACAACAAGGAGGGTCATGAACATACAAGTATCAAGGTATTAACAACAACTAATCTATAGCAAAACATCAAGTAATGAGTGGATTCTTATGAAGGATAGCCCAAGCTAATCCAACCATCACACATTCAACAAGTTTCACACTTGAACATTACTTGTGGGTAAAACCCTAATTAAAAACAGAAAGTTTATGAGGTTTTAACCTCTGATTTAGATGTCTCAACCATGTTTTTAAGCTTAACCAACCATAAGAGGGGTTGTAAGCATTAGGACATTGGTTTGAGATGTGTTTCACACAAGTTAGATGAAGTTTGCATAAGTTTGAAACAAAACAGAAAGTTTTTGGTCAATTTCGGAGCAATTCCAGGTCTGATTTCTCCAAGGAGAAGTCTAGGAATCGAACCCCATGATTATACAAGCAAGTAGGAAAAAGAATCGAGTGAATCGGATAAGAATTGAGTGAGTTATGCTCATTTTCGTGAAGGGGTGTCAATCTACTCGAACCTTTGCTTTCAGCTACGGTTTGGAGGATGTTTTGAGAGTTTTTAGTGTTGCAAAAGTGGTAGGGAGGCTGGTTATAAGTGGTATTTATAGGGGGAAGGATTAGGGTTTCAATGGGTTGGGCTTTGGAAGTGTTTAGAAGTGGTTACACCTTGAAACTAGCCCACAAAACCCAACTATATGGGGCTGAATTTTGCTGAATTGGGCTGCCATATTTCTTTATTTTTTTTATTTTTTTAAAACATTATAATGAGTAATTTTGTTACTTAAGTTGTGTAATAATATGCAACAATGTTTCCCCTAACTTGTAACAAGGTGAAATATGAAATAAAACATGATTTAATTAGGTAAAAAGTGTAATGTACTAGTATGTAACATGTTTGTAAGTGACAAGTATATGTCACATATTTACAAGTTCAACATATGTTTGTAAGTATCACAAAGAAGTATCAAATGATCTCATGATTAATCGTATTATGGTGTATGTATAGTATGTAACAAGGAAATGCAAGTTTTCATTCATGATCAAAATCTCGAGTTTACAACGAGTACTAGAAGGAACGAGTACAATGATACAAAGCTTCCCAAAATTAGAAACACGAGTAAGACAAGCTATAAATAGAAAGTACAAAAACACAGGGCGTTACAGTCTCCCCTCCTTTAGGAAATTTCGTCCCGAAATTTAGGAAGACTCAGGGAAAAGATGAGGATATTTCGATTTCATTTCTCTTTCGAGCTCCCAAGTAAATTCAGCGCCACGTTTTCCTTCCCATCGAACTTTGACAATAGGAATTCGACTGCGCCTCAATTGCTTGGTTCCTTGGTCCATGATTTCGACCGGTTTTTCTACAAAGTGAAGCGTTTCGTTGACTTGCAAGTCTTCGAGAGGAACGTGGAGTCCTTCGTCAGCTAAACATTTCTTTAAGTTGGACACATGGAAGACAGGATGTACATTGCTGAGTTCTTCAGGCAGGTCTAGTCTATACGCAACCTCGCCAATCCTCTCGAGAATTTTGAAGGGACCGACGTAGCGAGGCGCGAGTTTCCCTTTCTTGCCAAATCGAATCACGCCCTTCCAAGGGGATACCTTGAGAAGCACGAAGTCACCTGTCTCGAATTCCATAGGTTTGCGTCCCTTGTCAGCGTAACTCTTTTGTCGGTTCCTGGCTTTCAATAGGTTGTCTCGAACCTGTAAAATCTTGTCCGTCGTCTCTTGTATAAGCTCGGGACCAGTGAGTTGGGCTTGACCAATCTCGTGCCAACAAATAGGCGAACGACACTTACGACCATACAATGCTTCGAAAGGTGCCATTTGAATACTCGCGTGATAACTGTTATTGTACGAGAATTCGACCAAGGGCAAGTGTGAATCCCAGTTGCCACCAAAATCTATTATGCATGAACGAAGCATATCCTCTAAGGTTTGGATAGTACGCTCGGTTTGACCGTCAGTCTGAGGATGGAAGGCAGTGCTAAGGTTGAGTTTAGTACCCATAGCAGATTGAAAAGTTTGCCAGAGACGAGACGTAAAGCGAGCATCACGATCAGAAATGATGTCGATGGGAATACCATGACGACAGATTATCTCCTTCATGTAGACCTTAGCCAATTTCTCGACTTTGAAATCTTCACGAATAGGGAGGAAGTGAGCTGACTTGGTCAATCGATCAACGATTACCCAAATGCTGTCATGACCAGCCGTAGTGCGAGGAAGCTTAGTGATAAAATCCATGGCAATGCTCTCCCATTTCCAGATAGGAATCCTGGGTTGTTTGAGTAAGCCAGAGGGACGTTGATGTTCAGCTTTCACTTTGGAACATGTGAGACACTTCGAGACGAAAGTGGCTATATCCTTCTTCATTCCAGGCCACCAATAGGATGTACGCATATCATGGTACATCTTGTCGGCACCAGGGTGAATAGAATACTTCGTGTTATGGGCCTCCTTCATCAGGAATTTGCGAAGATCATCACGGTCGGGAATCCAGATACGATTGAGATAGTATAAAATGCCATCAGATTTGGACACGAGACTATTTTCAGCACCACATTGCATTTCGTTGTAGAGGTTACCCTCATTAACGGATGTGTACTGAGCGTTACGTATGCGATTTTGAAGGTCGTGGACGAGTTGGAAACAACGAATACTCTTGACGTGAGTTTTACGACTAAGAGCGTCGGCTACTACATTCGCTTTACCTGGGTGGTATTTGATTTCGCAATCGTAGTCGTTTAACAATTCCACCCAACGACGTTGACGCATATTCAGTTCTTTTTGGTTGAAGATGTGTTGAAGGCTCTTATGGTCGGTGAAGACCACACATTTAGTACCATAGAGGTAGTGTCGCCAAATCTTCAATGCAAAAACGACTGCACCAAGTTCAAGATCGTGGGTAGTATAGTTTTTCTCATGAATTTTGAGTTGCCTTGATGCGTAAGCGATAACCTTGTCACGTTGCATAAGAACACAACCAAGGCCGAGGTTTGAAGCGTCGCAATACACGACAAAATCATCGTTACCATCAGGAAGCGTTAGGATAGGAGCATTGCAAAGCATGTCCTTGAGCGTTTGAAATGACTCCTCTTGTTCGGGACCCCAAACAAAAGGTCTCTCTTTTTGAGTCAAGGAGGTCAAAGGAACAGCGATTTTTGAAAAGTTGGAGATGAAACGACGATAGTAACCAGCAAGACCAAGAAACGAGCGGATTTCAGATGGGGATTTAGGTGCGATCCAATTCTTCACAGCTTCGATTTTAGCGGGGTCAACGTGAATTCCAAGTTCGTTGACAGTATGACCAAGGAATTGAACCTCTTTTAGCCAAAATTCACACTTGGAGAATTTGGCGTATAGACGTTCAGTACGAAGGAGTTCAAGGATAAGGTGCAAGTGTCGCTTATGCTCTTCTTGCGTCTTGGAATAGATGAGAATATCGTCGATGAAGACGATCACAAAACGGTCCAAGTATGCTTTGCACACGCGGTTCATTAAATCCATGAAAACAGCAGGTGCGTTGGTCAAACCAAAGGGCATGACCACGAACTCATAATGACCATAACGTGTACGGAAAGCGGTTTTAGGTACATCTTCTTCGAGTACTCGAAGTTGATGATACCCAGAACGAAGATCGATCTTTGAAAAGCAGGTCGCGCCTTGCAATTGGTCGAAGAGGTCATCAATGCGAGGAAGAGGGTATCGGTTTTTGATAGTAAGCTTGTTGAGCTCACGATAGTCGATACACATACGAAATGATCCATCTTTCTTTTTGACAAACAAAACGGGAGCGCCCCAAGGAGAAGTACTAGGGCGTATAAAGCCTTTGTCAAGAAGCTCTTGAAGTTGACTCGAGAGCTCTTGCATCTCAGAGGGTGCTAAACGATAGGGGGACTTAGCGACAGGCGTAGCACCAGGCACTAAATCGATGCGAAAATCGACAGAACGAGCAGGAGGCGGACCAGGAAGATCGTCGGGGAATACATCTGGAAAATCGCGTACAACAGGAACGTCGCTTATGCTTGGGCCTTTGTCCTTCTTTTCCACAATGTGGGCGAGAAAGGCGAAGGTACCCTTGCGTAAACATTTGTTTGCTTTGATACACGACATAAGCTTAAGGCCTTGAGAAGGCTTTTCACCATAGACGTGTAGAGAATCACCGTTTGGAAGAGGAAGGCGGATAAACTTTTCAGAACAAACAACTTCAGCGCGAACTTGCCTAAGCCAGTCCATGCCCACTATGATGTCAAAGCTACCCATTTGCATAGGTATAAGGTTGATCGAAAACGTATGATCGTTGAGAATCAAGGAACAATTGGAGAGAACAGAATTGACAGTGACGGTTTTACCATTAGCGACTTCGACAGCGAAAGATTTTGGCAACTTAGAGCGTTTACACTGGAGCAAGGACTCGAATTCTAACGACACAAAACTTTTATCGGCGCCAGTATCAAATAAGCATGAAGCATAGACATGGTTAACGAGAAACGTACCAGTAATGACGTCGTTTGCGTTTTGAGCCTGAGCTGTGGTGAGGAGGAAAGCTCGACCCCTAGCGGGTTCTTGAACCTGTTGTTGTTGCTGCTGGGGTTGTGGCTGTGGTAGATGCTGTCGAGGCTGTTGTGGTTGATATCGTTGAGGACACATATTGGCCATATGGTTGGTATCACCACACGTGAAACATGCTCGCACAGGAGCGACTTGGGTTGGAGCTAAGAGAGCTTGGTTTTGGTTGACATGAGTGGTGTAGCGGCAGAATGGGGCGGTATGCCCACCTCGGCCACACCTGTCGCACTTCCGACATTGAGTGTTTAGAGGGTGATGATATCGGCACTTGTCACACTTTGGGTGCGTTCCAGTATACACCTTGCGTGGAGTTTCATTGTTGGCAAAAGCAGGCACAGTTTGTAGAGGTTGTGGGTTTGGCGGAGTGACGACCGCACAGTTTTGGCTTGAAGCCTTCCGCTTCTTGCCTTGGTTCCTCTTAGACTGTTGGGAGGGTTTGGGCTCATCAGAAGAGTCAACAGTAGCTTGGTGTGCATTCTTTGTTGAAACCTTGTCATAGGTTCCATGAAGAACGCAGTTGTTGTTAAGTTCGGTGGCTATACGAAAAGCATCTTCAATGGTTTGGGGATTGGCAGAGGCAAGGTGGTTTGTCAGGGAAGGTGCAACACAACGGACGAATTTGGCTACGGTTTTGGGTACGGTTTCAACTTGTCCAGGACAGAGAACACTGAGTTGTTTAAAGCGCGTAATCAGGCCATCCATGTCACTCCCCTTCTGAGTAAGGTTCCAAAATTCGTTCTCCAATTTTTGGAGTTCATGAGGAGGACAGAAGTGGTCTTTCATAAGCTGTTTGAGATCGTCCCAAGGCATAGCATGTGCAACCTCGTTTCCCCTTTTGTTGCGTTCAGTCGTCCACCACTCGAGTGCCTTTTCACGAAACACCCCAGTTGCATTCAAGGTTCTTAGTTCGTCAGGGCAACCACTTTGCAAGAAGGTAAGCTCGATGGCATCAAACCAGTTCATCATGGCGGTAGCGCCATTCTTGCCAGTAAATTCTAAGGGTTTACAAGCCATGAAGTGCTTAAATTGGAAGGTCGATTTGGGTTTGTCTGCCTTTGAGTCAACGGAGCCATACGGTGAATCGGTTTGAATCTTGCTAACGATGTCGGGTAGGACTTTAGCAAATTGTTTGGCCATGAATTTCATGCAATCTTTTTGGGACATGGCGGAGGAAGTCGAACCCTTCTTAGACTTGAGTCTCTTGGAGGAGCTAGACGACATCTAAAAGATTGAAAGAGAAGGAAAGGATGAGACTTTGATCATTAATCGAAAACAAGGTTTGTGTATGTAAAAGCAAGTAAATGTTCATGTACCAAGTAAAGTTCACATAGAGCATAAGTTTCCAACATACATTCAACAAGAGTAACACATAAGTTGCGTAAAGGGGTATAAATTTAGTTTGTTCACGAGGATTATTATTGTTTGTGATTGCGGTAACGTGCGAAATGATTTAAAACGACATTTCGAAACGAATGAACGTTCAAGTATAAAATCACATATAAATTGAGATACATAAAAGAGAGGCTCAATAAAACATAGGAATGTTTCGGGTAGAGAAACGTCGACAATTTCAAAGTGGGTCGAAAGTCCTTTCGATTTAGAGATATTGTGCTTTGGCCTATAAGTAAGATACTCTCGTCGAGAAGAGATTAACGGTATCTTACCCTTCCAGTTACTACACATCTCTAAATGATTGGAACATTCGGGACTTTGGCGAGAATAAAAATCAAGGAATGGGACTTAATCGACAAGATGCGGGTTTCACCCCTAACTTGACGATTTCGTACCCTAAATGTGGTTGGTACTTGTCGGCCAAAATAAAATTTTGACACTTTGACAAGGGTCCACTAGAGTTGAAATGGAAATTACCATTAAGTTGTGGATGTCACTCCTAGCTTAATGGTGAAATTTCGTGCAAAAATAGATTAAAGGTAGAGTGAGAGTCGTTTACCAAATTGTGGGTTTCACGCCTATTTTGGTAAAGTTGTCTCGTTGATGTTACAAGAGTATAAAATAGCATAAGTGTATTCGTGTTAGCCTTAGGAAAGGCGCATAAGTTTAATAACAAGAAGTGTAGCTAGGAAGCATGCATGGTAGAGTACAAAAGTTTTAAACAACAAATAAGAGACAAAGTTCCTAAAACTATAGACTAGGGCAAAAGCATGGCAATTTTCCTAATTCCCTATAGTTATGGCTCTGATACCAATCTGTCACACCCCAACCAATAGCGGAAACATCGGGATGAGACGAAGTGTGAAGATTGCTAGAGACATCATAACGCTATTTGTGACAATATTTAGAAAATCCAAATTTCATTTCATTTCATAACTTCAAATAGTCAACATTACAAGAAATTCAAATACAACAAGTTTAACGAAACAACATGATAACATAACAAAATTTGATACAACATATTAAACCCTAACGTCTATATGTGAATCTAGGCGTCAACGCTATTTCTTTTCTTAGCATCGTCCTCATCAACCTGTAACATGTTTAAAATAATTCAATGCAAAAGCAAAGGCGAGTATACCAGTTTGGTACATGCATAGCATAAGATAAAAGTGTGAACAGTTCCTCATAGCAAGCATGCGATTCAAGATAAACATTAAATATGGCATGTGTATAACATATCAAACCAAGAAAACGCAACTTGCTCATGACATAACCAAAGTTTCAGTAGAGGCGGGTCGTTAATCCTATAGCGCTACATATGTCAAGGTTTGGCTCGTACGAAGTTAATGATAAGTTCAACACATAAGAATCACCCAAATTTAAAGTATCAAGTCATCACATATACAAGCATGTTATAGGAATGTTCATGTGTTTAGACAAAAGTTCATGTGTAAGTTTCAATAGGTAAACATGTTACGCCCCGAAAGTGGTAAAAGTAAAAAAAGGGGAAAAGTACGAGTATACTCACGGTTTACAAGTGGTGACTTGAAGTTCCGAGAGCAAGTTTGTGGATGAATTAGTTCGGAGCACCTTGTCCTTCTACACAAGGAAACGTAGGTGTGTGAGTTTGGCGTATAACGAAAGATTATAGATTCGGGGTTTTTAAAATATAGAAAGTAACATAGGTGAAAATAATCATCTTGTACACATAACTCTTGTTCTTGACACTATTGAAACTCAAAAGAGTTGGTATGATTTCATGGATTCTAAGATCCATTAGAGTCGTAACAAGGGCATGGTCATAGATGATGTAACGTCCACTTAACAAATAACTATTAAGTCATCATCAAGTCTTAGTTACTTAGATGTATACATATAGAATAACTTAGATATTATATAGTTTACAAGTCTTAAGATTCAAGCATGAGGTAGGAGATTAATGTCTCCATTTAGGTACCTCTTTGTGTCATATAATACATACATGAGGTAGGAAGAACAAGCTTCCATTTAGGCACCTCTATTGTTCACCACTACACTTGTTGTTATACACAACAAGGAGGGTCATGAACATACAAGTATCAAGGTATTAACAACAACTAATCTATAGCAAAACATCAAGTAATGAGTGGATTCTTATGAAGGATAGCCCAAGCTAATCCAACCATCACACATTCAACAAGTTTCACACTTGAACATTACTTGTGGGTAAAACCCTAATTAAAAACAGAAAGTTTATGAGGTTTTAACCTCTGATTTAGATGTCTCAACCATGTTTTTAAGCTTAACCAACCATAAGAGGGGTTGTAAGCATTAGGACATTGGTTTGAGATGTGTTTCACACAAGTTAGATGAAGTTTGCATAAGTTTGAAACAAAACAGAAAGTTTTTGGTCAATTTCGGAGCAATTCCAGGTCTGATTTCTCCAAGGAGAAGTCTAGGAATCGAACCCCATGATTATACAAGCAAGTAGGAAAAAGAATCGAGTGAATCGGATAAGAATTGAGTGAGTTATGCTCATTTTCGTGAAGGGGTGTCAATCTACTCGAACCTTTGCTTTCAGCTACGGTTTGGAGGATGTTTTGAGAGTTTTTAGTGTTGCAAAAGTGGTAGGGAGGCTGGTTATAAGTGGTATTTATAGGGGGAAGGATTAGGGTTTCAATGGGTTGGGCTTTGGAAGTGTTTAGAAGGGGTTACACCTTGAAACTAGCCCACAAAACCCAACTATATGGGGCTGAATTTTGCTGAATTGGGCTGCCATATTTCTTTATTTTTTTTATTTTTTTTTAAAACATTATAATGAGTAATTTTGTTACTTAAGTTGTCTAATAATATGCAACAATGTTTCCCCTAACTTGTAACAAGGTGAAATATGAAATAAAACATGATTTAACTAGGTAAAAAGTGTAATGTACTAGTATGTAACATGTTTGTAAGTGACAAGTATATGTCACATATTTACAAGTTCAACATATGTTTGTAAGTATCACAAAGAAGTATCAAATGATCTCATGATTAATCGTATTATGGTGTATGTATAGTATGTAACAAGGAAATGCAAGTTTTCATTCATGATCAAAATCTCGAGTTTACAACGAGTACTAGAAGGAACGAGTACAATGATACAAAGCTTCCCAAAATTAGAAACACGAGTAAGACAAGCTATAAATAGAAAGTACAAAAACACAGGGCGTTACAACAAGTCTAAACAACATTAGACCATAGGTAATGGTTAATGCCCACTAAGGGGCATTTTTCACCACATCATCATCATAATGCCCTTTTAAAAAGGGTGTAATGGTTAATGTCCATTTCATTTATTACTTTCCATTATTTTTCTTCTCTTTGGGCATTATTATAGAAATGCCCCTCACTCTTCATGCCCCTATAATGCCCATAAGTAATGGTGTAAGGGCATTATCAAAATCTTTCATGCCCTTATAAAGCCCCATTACATACGGTCTTATAAACAAAAGCACTATTTTTAATTTATAAAAGGAAAACGAACGTGAACAGTGTACTACCAAACAACAATATAAAATAAAAGTGATAGAGTGACAAAACATGAAATTGTGTCATTTTAATGCAAAGGTAAACGGTAGACAATACATAAGCCCTATTTAGTGACCTTAAAATGAGTTATTATGTAACCGCATCTTATGAGTGTTTTTATAAAAATAAAGAGCCAAAAGATGCGATTCTAAAACCGCATCTGTTGATATAATGGTTACCCATCTAACCCAAACCCTAGGTATTTAAACATTTATCTTCTTCACCTCTTTATTCTATCACATTGTAAACCCTAGCGTCCACCTAAAAGAAACACACATAACCTGCATATATCGAGATCGAGAGACAGAGAGAGCCGAAGGAGAGAGAAATGGCTGGTTGAAGAGGACGTTAAAGAGATGAAGGGCCGACCACCTTGCCGGCGGCTCCCCTGGCCAATAACGGGGATGAACCATCTCCGGTGATCCCTTCAACCAACCAACGGTACTGGTTGTTGTGGTGAACTTTAATGGCGGCGAGAAGGTGGGTGGTGGTTCATTTAGGGTGGCTGCGGCGGGTGGAGCCCCGCGATATTCCGGCAAGGCTGCAGATAACCCGGTTCCACGACTTCAGCAATACCGATTGTGGTGGTTTTGAAGGTTCTCAGGCTAGATCTATTGTTAATATCTTTGTTTCATTAATATATTAATATAATGTTACTCTTAAGTTTCAAAACATTTTTGGATATTCTAAGTTATCTACTTTGCTTTCTAGTAAAATCTAAAATCTGCTTACTTAATACTCATTTGTGCAGACAGAAACAAAATTGATAGCTTGGCGTCCAATGGAGCCCATGAACTCAACAGTTGTAACCTAAGTGCCAATGGAAGCTACTGGCTAAATAAATATCCCTGATACTCATTTTTTTGTAACGCGTATTACCAAAATTTGACGAGCTTCGTATAAACACTAAACGATGAATTTTACACGCGATTTGTAGTTACAGCTAAAGGTATGTATATATCTGATCTTGTTTTTGTATAATTTATTTTGTTTTTTCTGATCTAGCTTGAGGATTTTCATAGATCTCCTTAATTTGGTCGTTTAAGTTTGGGTTTTTGCGTCGTTTGGGCTTATTAGGGTTTCAATTTGGTGAGATTTGAGGTAATTAGGGTTGTACATCTGTTAATTAATCTTGCATGTGTTTAATTTGTTAGTACTTAGGTGAATTTGAGATCAAAGGTTTGCTTTAAATTGTTCGTTTTTTAGTTTTGTAGCTAATTATTTTGTTAGTGTGTTTGAGGAGGAGTACTGGAAATGTATTGATCAAGTTATAGGTTTAAGAATTAAGATGATTGAAGTAGGCAATATCCGTATAAAGTTAACCTTTTTAATTGCCATTAAATATGCTCAAAAGTGATTTAGGGATCAGTATGTCTTATGAACTATATTTTTATAGTACATTTGGTTTATGTTGGGGTCTATCTTGTTTTTGTTATAAGAACAATCATGAGTTAAGTTTTGTTAATTTTTTTATGATTCTAGCTTAATTGTTCTTGCTAGACTACATGTTAATGGTGGTTCATGATATTTGCATCTGTGGTAGATTTGGAACTACATGTCTTATGGTTCATGATATGTGCATAGTATTTTAAAATTTAAATTAAAAGATTGTATTTTATACACATGTACACTTGTGTATATATTTTAAGTTTCATTTTATTAATGTGCTATTGATAAGGGATTGGGCTAGTGGTGTGAAAAATATGTGATGGACTGAAGTTGAGCTTTTAAAGGGAGTGGGCTAGTACAACTTCAATGGACTTTTTTATTAGAGTGCGTATTTTAATTGTGGCTATATTTTAATTATTTTGCATATGTGTTTATTTTGACGTTTGTTATATTTCTTAATGGAGGAACCAAAATCACTTATTGAAGAAGAAAAACGACCTTTTCGAACATGATGAGTTTCTTAAAGAGTTCTAATAAGAAGGTAATTATCATCTATTCTTTTGGTTTTATGTTATAACATGAATGCTTTTGCTTATATATTTAAACATTTCTTTTTCGTTCTAGACTTGTGGTTAACCCAGAAGTTGTAAGGATAATTATCATCTATTCTTTTGGTTTTATGTTATAACATGAATGCTTTTACTTCCATTATATTTTATGAGTCTGATTAAATTTCCCTCGTGGCAGTTTTGGTCTAACTTTTACCTTATTTGAAGTAACCAACTTTTTTAGGAAAGAAAAAATCATTAGTTTCAACAATATGATACAAGGTAACAAACTTTCTGAAGCTTGGATTTAAGGTAATATGATTCGGTAACTGATAATTTTGATGGAAAGGCAATTTGTCCATAACAAAAAGTGATTTTACGCAATAAATGATACCTTTTTTTCACATTTATTGCGTAAAATCACTTTTTGTTATGAACAAATTACCCCTCCATCAAAATCGTTAGTGACCAGATCATATTACCTTAAATCCAAGCTTTAGAAAGTTTGTTACGTTGTATCAGATTGTTGCAACTGATGATTTTTTCTTTCCTAAAAAAGTTGGTTACTTAAAATAAGGCAAAAGTTAGAGCGACCCCGTTTGAAAAAAAAAACGTGTTTCAACCTGACTCGGCCCGAGGGTTTGGATACCAGTTTGTATTATAATCCGAACCAGTTAAAAAACGATCTAAACCGGTTTTTTGTCTCAGACCGGTTTATAACCCGGACCGAACCGGTTTAATAGGTTTCGGGTTTGATCCTCAGAAACCAGTTTTAAACCTGAACTGGTTTGAACCACTTGAAAAACCGTTTCGGTTGGTAAAAAAAACCTATTTGTACACCTCTAACTATAAGTGCATGCTAGAATGACAAAAAATTTAATTCAAATTAATAAAATATTTTTTGATAGTCTTACCGCCCACAAGTGACGAGCTTTAACGACTGTGGTCGAGTTGAGTATTATGTATACCATTTCGCAAAAAATAACATATGTTAACATTAAACTACAAATAACTAATGTAAAATAATAGATTTAACCTTGACTTGCAGGTTAGACGTTATATCATTTAGTACCTTTTCGACTACAACTGGTGACTACACAAAGAAATATGAATTAGAAAGTAAGGTAAGTATTAATTGCAGATTAAAATGGATTACAAAGTACCTTGTCTGATCTGAATTGGTCGCTTTTGATTATTTCAGCACTGTTTTGAAGCTTCTACAGTTTACATAAATTTAGTATTTACCAAAAAACAAAGGCCAATTGAAATAACTATGTTAACCTGCTTCATTTGCATGCCACAGTTTCCAGCATGTTGTTCATCATTCATAACTGAAGGCTTTGGTGGTGACTGGTTCATGCTTGCTGTTTTCAGAAAAGAAAAATGCGAAATGATTCGGTAAGTCTCCTCGTTATATTACTAATGGGCAGTTTCCTGTTTTTTACAAAAATATTATCTGAGAACAGGACAAATATTAACAATACTATCACAGGAATAAAAAAAATGTAATCTACAATTGACTATAAAAATTGTACTTACCTCAGCCGATTCATATGTAGGTTTACACATTATCGGGCAAACGATGGAAGGAGGAAGAGGAGAGCAAAGATGGAAGGACCCCATGGATGCAATCTGAAAGGAAAAAAAAAAGAAATAAGAAAGGTGGACTTGAGAAACAGCCGCAATTTATGGGTTTAATTAGCTGTAGTTTTTTATGGTCCGGATTAAATATATATAAACATAGATATAACTGCCGATTTGCTAAAAATTAGGAATGTGGAGAACATGGGCCATTTATTTAGGGTAATTAAAAACTGAATAAAAACCAGTGTATCGACAACATTACCCTTATTTGTAGGAGCAGTTGTATAGATTATGGGCAGGAAAATGAGGGACTAACTACCCACTAAAATCGATAAGCAGTTGTTGAGATCATGGGCAGGAAAAGGTGGAACTAACCACCCACTAAAAATTGATAAAAACTGCTCTGAACCGCCGCTGGTAGCGGTTATTTATGCTAGTTTAAACGGACAGGATTTAATCTCAGCAAGTTTAAACGGCCAGGATCGATTTCAAAAACAGTTAGACTTAATGGGTTTAATATATATATATAATCACCATCAACCACCACAATCACCACCAGCCATCACATTCATCATCATCGCCATCAGCCACCACAATCACCACCATCACCATCAGCCACCACAATCACCACCATCACCATCCCCACAATTACCACCATAGTCACCATCAACCATCACAATCACCACGACCATCCATCAACCATCACCAGCTGAGCAACGGTTTGGCTGAAATGAGAGCCAATCCTACTTGCAAAAGTCGCTTTAGATCTAAGTTATACAAAGAACTAAAAATCGTAGTAAAAGTGTTTCTCTCCCAAAATTCCATTAAAATTTCTCATATCAAATAAACAGTATCACATGATTGCTTGTGTAGATAAACACGAGCTAGATTTTAATCATATAATCAACTCGTAACATCAATATCAAAAATGAACGAGAATAAATTCATTGAAAGAAATCGGTCAATTAATCTCAATGACAACGATCGACTAAAAATGCCAGCTAAACTAAAATCTTATTCCTTTTATAGCTATGTATTTTCACGATGAATATTATGTTATTTGTAGTGCTTTTCACTTTTCACCTTTTTTTTAATTCTTTGAGGCTTTACTTACTTGTAGAGGTTATATAATATTTTTTTGATTTACTATGTTTATCCCATAAATAAAATATTTACTGATAAGATATAAAGTTTGATACTTTTGGATTGGATTACAAAACAATAAGCAAAGAAATCAAGTAGTCATACAAACTAAGCTTTTTTATTTCTACATTTTTTTCATGGGAGGCGATTAGGAATTTAACGTACAAATAACCTAGATTACATTTCATAGAGGGCGGCTGAGTCATGGTTATAACATAGATCCGCCCCTGATCGTATCTAATGAAGGTAGAATTCACTTCTAAAAGTTCTATATAGTTTTTGTTAGAGCTCGTTTATAATAAGGGTCAGGATATATTATGAATATTATTTTGATAGGAAGATTAGGAAGCAATCATATCCATTGGATTATATTTAAATAAATGGCTAAGATTAAATGAGTAAAATTGAACAAAAAATGGCGTATGGGTTAATTTAGGGTTATTCTAGTTCATTTAACATAATAGCTTCTCTCTCCTCCAATTTCCCTCGTTTTTAAAACGTTAATGAGTCTTTCATGCGACATTTGTTTTATTTATAAAAATTAAACCATAAAAACGAGTGTTTTTTATCTTTAAAATGAGTATACCCGGATGCGTATGATTGCTTCAGGTTCTAAAATGGAGTTTTAACATTGTCATGTCTTTTTTCCAACATGATCATGCTTCTGTCTTAGTATAATCATGTTCTTTGCACTCCAGGTTCTAAAACGCACTCCAGGTTCTAAAACACAACGAGTTTTAATATGGTCATATCTTTGTTCCAACATGATCATGTTCTTCGCACTGCAGGTTCTAAAACGCAATGAAACCCAAAATCATGATTTTGCAGTGTAAAGTTTTAACATGGTCATGCCTCATTCTTATCATGATTATGTTCCTGTTCTAAAAAGCAATGAGTTTTAACATGGCCATATTTATGTTTTAACATGGTCATGCATTTGTTCATGCTTCTATTTTAGCATCTAAAAAGCAATGAGTTTTAACATGGTCATGTTTATGTTTTAACATGGTCATGCCTTTGTTCATGCTTCCATTTTAGCATGATCATGTTCTTTGCACTTCAGGTTCTAAAACGTAATGAAACCTGATGACGGGGGTAGCCCAAGACCAAATAAAGTAACCAAACATATAAGTGCTTAAAAGGTTAAACGGTTCAATGGTTAAAAAGCTGTGAAGTGGGAAAAGCGAGAAGGGAACAGTAATCAATCACATCCGAGCTCAGTCCACCAACCCACGCTCGCAAAAAACAGAGCAGGTCTGCAATACATGCTATTACCCAGGGGTCCAAAGCCTTCAACCCCAAAAGGGGAAACCCTCCACTGCAAACAGGTTCCACTAGTCTTGTACATGCCATTTAAAGGAGATGTCTTCCCCTATAAGAAGACAACTCTTTCACTTCAAAAAGACATCCCAAACCGGAGAAAGATTCCTTCATCTCTGGTCATTCATAAGAGTACTTGCTTCCAAGTTACTCCTCGTCATATTCACCACATACATTCTGTTTGCTTTCATTTCTGGATTCGAGCTTGTCTCGGAGAAAGAACCTCAAAGCAAACAACAACTACATACTAGTGAACCTCCTTCCACGTTTTGCAAAACGTGGGGGGACCCCGCGACCTGCGTTAGGCAAAACTGAACCCTTCAGCCTTTTTGCCTAACCAACTCAGCTACCATCCTCGGTCTAGTGTTTGTTGCATCAACAAGTTGGCGCCCACGGTGGGGCAAAGGAAAGGAAGTAAACATGGTGTACTCTGATGAAAAGGTTCCTCACAAGAAGCAGCGGTTGGAAGCCTGGGAGCTTCAGTGTGTCTACTTTCCCCCAACGAGGAAGGACCCACTTCCCAGTCCCCTTGTGGTCGAAGCCACCGTGGGTACACTACAAACATGTAAAGCATACATAGACACGGGAGCAGCCACTGAAATCATGTTCGAGAAATTCTTCAACCGTTTAAGCGACGAGGAACGTTCAAGGCTTCAACCTTCCGGAACCACCATAAAAGGTATCGCCGATATAACCCTGAAGCCTTTGGGGCAGATAACCCTTGATGTTCGTTTCAGCGAGGGAACGAAAGAAAGAACCCGATCACTAACCTTTGTGGTTATCAACATCCCTTCAAACTATGACGTAATCATAGGGAGACCCGGGCAATGTGCATTCTACATGGCAGTGTCCGTCGGCCATGGCACAGTCAAATTCCCTACTGAAAGAGGGATAGCAACCCTTCAACCCTCTCAGGAAGCTTACATGATCGAGGGTGAAAGTTCAAACGGTGAAAAGGATAAACAAGGGTTAGTCATAAACCCTAAATACCCTGAGCAACGAATAAGGGTCAACCCCAACCTTTCCCAGGAGACTCTTCCGTACCTTGAAAAGCTACTGAAACATCACAGTGATGTGTTCGCTTGGTGTCCTGAAGATATGACTGGGATCCCCCGAAACATTGCTGAACACGAGTTAAGAATACCACCGGATGTCAAACCGGTGGTCCAAAAGAAAAGAAGCCTGGCACCCGAGAGAAGCCTGGCAGCATGCCAAGAGGTTGAAAAGCTTGTATCAGCAGGAATTCTCCGGGAAGTCAAGTACCAATCATGGATTGCAAACCCTGTTATGGTCAAAAAACCCGACAACTCTTGGAGAATGTGTATAGATTTTAAAGATCTTAACAAGGCGTGTCCCAAAGATTGTTACCCGCTGCCGGAAATTGATCTCAAAGTCGATTCCCTCACGGGATATTCGTTTAAATGCTTTCTTGATGCATATAAAGGTTATCACCAAATCCTCATGAAGAAGGAGGATGAAGAAAAGACAGCCTTCCACACGGACAAATGTATCTTTTGTTATCAAAAGATGCCTTTTGGCCTCAAAAATGCAGGTGCCACCTATCAACGACTCGTCGATAAGGCCTTTGAAGACCAAATCGGTAGAAACATGGAGGCATATGTCGATGACTTGGTAATTAAGAGCAAGACCGAACATCAAATGCTTGATGATATCCAAGAAACTTTCAAGAACCTTAGAAAGATTAACATGAAGCTCAACCCGGAAAAATGCTCGTTTGGATTCGATGAAGGAAAATTCTTGGGTCACATCGTCGGAAAGCAAAGTATCAAGGCCAACCCTAACAAAGTGAAAGCTGTCCTTGAAGCTAAGCCACCAAGGACCAAGAAGGAGGTTGAAAGCTTAAACGGGAAGCTTGCAGCCTTGAAGCGTTTTACCTCAAAACTGGCCGAAAGGTCTCTACCCTTCTACAAAACGCTCAAGAACTGCTCAGATAAAAAAGATTTCAGATGGACCGATGAAGCTGAAGAAGCTTTCAATCAAATGAAGTAGCACTTAGCTTCCCTACCAGAAAGGTCTCTACCCAAAATGAAGATTTTGCATTGCAGGATCTAAAACGCGTTTTAACATGGTCATGCCTTTGTTACAAAACACTTTTTTCGTTGCTAATTTATGACGTCCCTCATGGAAAGTGTTTAAATATCGCAAGATTATGTAAGAATGATTTGAAAATGTAAAGTTTATAATATGATGTGAATATGATTCTTTCTTAAATAGGGAGGAAAAGCAACTATGAAAAGAAATGTGAGCAAACACTTAAAACATTGAGATCGAGTATCATAAAAATTTGGTATTTAGGAAAGCTAATGTAAAGATGTAATAAACAAGATGTTTTTAATTTATTTTTATTATAAACTAGTTCATGCCTTGCCCGCGTTGCGGGGCGATAGCCGAATAATTCTCAATCAATTAAGAAAACATTATTATAGTTTTGTTAGGAAAAAAAACTAAAACGATGACAAGACCGTAGTTCCGAGCTCAGAGCAAAACTGTAGTTTGTCAGGATTAATGGGCGAGTGTTAGGTAGCTCCTTGACATGGAAAAAATTAAATCGAGTCAACCAATTAAAAAAACACTTTTATAGTTTTGCTAAACAAATTAAAACGATAGCAATACTGTAATTTGACCTGAGGGCAAAGTTGTATTTGTTGACTTGGGTAAAACCGTAATTTGCCAAAAGTTAAAGTGATGGCAATACTATAAATTTGACCAGAGATAAAATCGTAATATAACTTTGCACTAAGGACAAAATCGTAATTTTAAGATGGGGAAAAACAATATTTTTAATTTGAACCGGGGCAAAATCAAAATTTTGAACTGAGGGCAAAATCAAAATTTTGAACTGAGGGCAAAATCGTAATTTTGAATTGGGGGCAAAAGCATACTTTTATTTTGAACCGGGCAAAAACATAATTTTAAACTGAAGGCGAAATCATAATTTTTGAAACGGGGCGAAAATGCGAAATCGTCATTTTTAGTTTGGGGCAAAAGCAAAAATTTATTTTGAACTGGGGCCAAAATTGTAATTGTAATATGGGTTCAAAATCATAATTTTGAACCGAGGGAAAATCGTAATTTTGAGCGAAGGACAAAAGCATAATTTTATTTTGAAGTGAGGGCAAAAATGTAATTTTATTTTAAATAAAGGACGAAACCGTAATTTTAAAATGAATATAAAATAATAAAATGTTTGGTCTAATAGAGAAGTCCTGCGTGGCAGTGTTCCCTCACTTGTGTTTGTATAGGTAAGAAACTAGCCTTTTTAAGCTTAGTGTTAAGTAAGATGTTTTTTAATTTAATTTTATAAAATAGCCTTTTTAATGCTCCGTGTTAAAAATCCAGGAATGTACTTCAAATAGAAGATTTTACACCAATTTTCTGTCATTCGTTTAAGAATTTTGTGTTGTTTTATAAAAGACACATCATCAACATGGAAAACAAAATAAAAAACAAGACATTAGATGCAGTTTAGACTGTCCGCAATGCAACGGCCTGCATTTACTACATGCATCATAGTCATCACTGCCACATCAGCTTTTAACCCATTATTCCCACATGCATGTTCTCTCCTTTTTTAACTCCAACCCATCCTTTCCACATGCATCCTCTCTCTTCCATATCACCATTTCTTTTTCTATCTTAAAAACATTTAAAGGGCCCACCTTCACCTTCTCTCTCCTGCATGTAGGTGCACTTCCCTACATGCAACCCCCTTAAATGCCACCTACCCCAATGCTTCCTTTACAAATGCATCCTCCACATCATCAAGTGCAACCCCCCAACAAGAAGCGTTGGGGGCAGTCTTATAGGGTTCAATCTAACCATCCGCTTCGCCTAAAACCATATAAAATATGAGAAAGATCCATAAATTTGTATCAGGGTAAACTAAACGTATATGAATCCTAGGAAGTTATTTAGTGATTATTTTTATATTTTTCAAAATGAACAATTATGAAACTTGGTTATTATTTTTTTCGTTGTTACCTCCTATTTCCAAATTAACTTTAAAAATATAGTTACTAAATAATAAATATGGTTCATATATATTTCATTTAGGTCATGCATTAATATTTTTATGAATAGTTTCACAACATATTGAAAATGAAAACCTAAAATTGAGCCACTAAATGAAGGGAAATGAATGAGACGCCTGTAGGCACTAAATGTAGGAAAAGGGAAACATAAAATTGAGAAATGAATGCAGTTTTGAAAGTAATTGCTTGTTGATTTATGATTCTAATTTGACTTTGAAAAAGGGTAGTAGGTCAACCTTGTACTCAATCTGCAGCTATTATCATGTTCACTCTTCACATAAGTGCACATTATCATCGCCCACTTTTTTTTTGAACGGCAAATTTGAATTACTAACGGACCACTAGAGTATCATCGTGCCACCAGCGGAACCACCTGATCATATCCATCTCCACTAGGACATAATGCCAATACACCAATTCAGGAGAAAACCCAAATAAATCTGAGAAAAACCCCCTTGTGGGAATAGTTCCACTTGATCAACATAACAAGGTCGGAAAATAAAATTATAACCAAAATCGCAGGACATTAAGTTTTGTTGTTGTTTATTTGTTTAAACGAGCACATGCGGTCTGACCACCTTCATAACGAAATCACACGAAACTTGAATCTTAGGGATCGTTTTTGGGGACGTCTAGGTCAAACAACGGGTCCAGCAGGACATATAAAGGATTCATGCAAATTTAAAACGGATCAAACGGGCCAGGAAAGAGCCGTGTTGTCAATAGCCTAAGCTCTAAAGTGTACTCTTATTGCATAAAACTTCCAGAATCGTTTTGTGTTCAGAAAACTAAGACAAATACCAAGATATGGTAATTTTTGTAGGAGTTAAATGTCATTTTAGTCCCTGTGGTTTGGGCCATTTTGCTAGTTTAGTCCAAAGGTTTCATTTTTAACCTGTGGGTCCAAAAAGGTTTCACAGTTGCCATTTTAGTCCACTGGGTTAACTTCATCCATTTTTTCTGTTAACGAGAAGGCCAATTCGGTCATTTTATATGGCTGATTTGCCCTTTTAGTTAACAGAATTACATACAAAATGACCGAATTGGCCTTCTCGTTAACAAAAAAAATAGATGAAGTTAACCAAGTGGACTAAAATGGCAACTGTGAAAAATTTTTGGACCCACAGGTTAAAAATGAAACCTTTGGACTAAACTGGCAAAATGGCCCAAACCACAGGGACTAAAATGGCATTTAACTCTTTTTGTAGTCTTATTGACACTCATTGTTTGAGTTTTTAAGCTTTAGGACATAATAGTGTTTGGGATCAACCCGCCCCGCTTCGGCTCTTTAAGCGACACACCCAGGTTTTACAACTCAAATTTTAGATAAACTATTGAAAGAAACTTGAAGCACGGATTCTGCAACCGGACATCTAATTAAAACAACAGGCATAATACAATTAAAGCAAGATTAGACTAAATGACAAGGATGGTCTGGACTATGGTGTGGCCATATCTTTATATTTCGTTCCTGACAATCGGAATCTACAAATATACCCCCCCCCCCCCACCCCACCCCACATAACGTAGTGGTCTAGTGGTATGGTGTTTGACCTTCAGAAGAGTGGCGTGAGTTCAAATCCTAACAAGTGCAAGGTTAGGTGGTAATTAACTAACTCAACCATCCACTAGCCAACTCTTTGGTACTTTATCTGTAACCCTCAGTCCTAGCAAGCAGCGACCTCCCACTAACGCTTACCGCATCGAAGGTGATACAAATCTGGCAGAAGTGACCTGAAGCGACTGAGGCTGCGCCTCAAATGAAATCAGCCACTTCTACCGTCTTTGTCGCCTCACTGAGGTAAATTGTCACTTAAAAAAAAAAAAGAAAAGTTGCAACAAAAGTACAAAAAAATCATAAATCACTTTATTACACGCCAGCCAACCACCACAGCCAACAGCGATGATGCTTTATGCGGATGTAATAGGAGAAAAGGCTAAGGAGTGGCAGTAAAGAAGGTATGTTGGTGGAGACAGCAGGCGATTGGATGGTGGTCAAGGTTGTGGTGTGGTGATGGCTACAGGGAAGAGAAAGGAATCCATAGAGCAGGAAGTAATTTAACTTTCATAAAAAGGATAAAACGGCCAATTTACCTCATTTTACGACCCATTTGTAACATATGTTGGTGTTTAAGGCCAAAACTGTTAACAAAATACCAAACAAATGAAACCAAAGTTCCAACTTACCATAACTAGGGACGAAACAAATATATAGACATACCACAAAGACCATCCATGTAATTTCGGCTTTAGGTTATGTTTTAATAATTTAACTTTAGTGGGTCAAAGGTAGAGTATTAAACATCTTAAATATAACGGTTGAACATTTTCCCACACCCGAGGCTTTTCCGGTTGAACATTGTCATGTCCATACACATGTTCAAATGTTTGTATCACAACTTTTCCGGAATCACAACTTTTCCGGAATCACAACTTTTCCGGAATCAGTTTGTTCTATCAGTCTATCACATTCATACATTATTGGCAAAAACAGATAGGTGGTGCTTGTTTTTCTTAAAAAAGATATGCGCAGGCTCTTCTGTCTGCGCCGCACAGACCATGCGCAGACAATACATACTCAATAGATATATAGATATAACAAACGTTTCATGTACAAATGCACTAGTAACATAACAAGACTAAAATCTAGTTCACTTTACCACAACCAAAGCCTTCTCATTTCCTCTCCGGTCTCCTTCTAACCTTCGCACTCTCCGTTTCCTTCTTCGAAACCCCATAACTCCCATCCTCTTGCAAATTCATATCGAACACCTTCGCACCCGAATCGTACCGTATCCGATCTCTCCTCCCATCATCCAATTCCCCAGATTCCACATCCTCATTACTTAAACCCTGATCCAACTCCTTAACTCGCCCATAAGGTTTAACACTATGAACAACACCTTTAGGGAAAAACCTAGCTGACGTCACACCCTCAACACTTTGAAACAACTGGGGCCCATCTTTCTCAGACCACAAATCAAACCCACCAGGCTTCTGAAACCGGTCTGCTAAAACCTTAACCTGCTCATCAGCAGAAACTGAAAATAACTTAGGGGCTTTTTCGACAATTTCCCAGGGCCGTTCGAGCTCTGAAACGGCGGCGTTTAGTTCGGCCCGTTTACGCATCTCGTAAATCTGGCGTTCACGGGCCAGACGGGCTCTCAGGAGTTGTTTGGCTTTCTTGTTTTGCATACGTTTCCACTGCCACTTGGATACGCCGCCGGGGTAGGTTCGTGGGCCGCCGCCCATGCGGATGGTGGTGGATGGTGGTGGGTTGGAGATTGAGAGGTGGGAGAATCTGGATGTGAGGAAGGAGTGGGTCGGGTCGGGTTGGATGTGGGAGGAGAACGAGAGAGAGAGGGTGGGTGATGTGTGTGTTTGGAGAAGCGGTGGCGACATGGTGGTGGAAAGTTTAACGGTGGAGTTTCCGGGATGAGGAGAAGAAGATAATATTATTGTTTGGATTGAGTGGTTGTTGGCAATGTTTCAAAATCTGGTTTTTATAAAGTATCTGATTTGGCTCAGAAACGGTTTATCGGACGGTTTAACCGGTACAACCTGGTATACAAACCGATGTTTAAAAAACCGGTTTAAACCGACCGGTTGAACCATCCGGTACACCCGGTTAAGCCGCTCGATACACCCGATTAAACCGTCTGATACACCTGATTAAACCGTTTCTGAACCAAATCTGACACGGTATAAAAACCAGATTTTAAAACATTGATATGAACAATATGCATATGTATCACCTTGAACCAATAAATTTGTCCTCCAAAATAAATTCATCTTGAACCAATGTTTTATGATTGGAAGTTATTGAACCGGTTGTTTTACTAGAATATAGGTTACACCATTTCTTTTAATGGCCCAAGTAAATAATAAAACTTAACGATCAAACGTTAGGCAAACAAGTTACATTACAAGATGATTTTGCATCCACACCGCTTAACTAATATCTATGTTACTATTCCTATTAAGATACCACCAATACAAGTAATTAACGATAGAATGTAAATTAATTTTTGAGCGGGTTTTCTTGAGAAAAAACGATGGTATTCCAAAATCTCCAAACGACACCCGCCAAGACGTCAAAATAATACCGTGTATAAGCTTTCTCTTCCTAGACGAAGTGTGAAGCGAATCAAGCCATACAAGCAAACCTGCCGGTTTAAAATATCGACTCTGAAAATATCAAGCCATTTGAAGTTTGAAATTAGTGACTCAAAGAGTAACCAATACATCACATTTTCCATAGCGATATATAGATTTGTTGACGTTGGAGCAAACTGGACAAAGAACATCGGGAACATCTACTCCTATATCCGTAAGCTTCATCCGAGTCGGAAGACGATTCATATAAATACGTCAGGTCGTCACCACAAAAGAATATATAACTTAATAAAAATATCAAAAGTATAAAAAAAAAAAGAAATAGGTGGTTTTGTTATTTTCTCCAATCAAATAAACAATATGAGTTATGTAATATATTTTTTCGTTACATACTTAAAAGACAATCAAATTGGTTAAAGCACCTACGAGTTAGGTAATTTTTTTAAAATTTAATTTTAAACCTCTATTTTTTTAATACATTAATCATACATGGTTAAAGCACCTACGAGTTAGGTAATTTTTTTAAAATTTAATTTTAAACCTCTATTTTTTTAATACATTAATCATACATACATCGAAATATAAGGCGAAGTGGCAACAAGATGTCTCACTAGCCCTTTTTTAATAGCAAAACGAAGTATTTACAAAACCGCATTCATAAATCTTGTGGCTATAACATTATTATGCATGACCCTTTGGACTCAACTGAGTAGCTTCGGAGCTTTAGAAGCAATGAATCCAAAAGTATCAAATGCAAATGGTATAAATATGTGTTGGTTGTCAAGACACGTTTTCTCGTGTTTGGTCACTTTGCATGAAGCGACAAATTTGACCCACCGTGAAGACACCGGTCCTCAAACCCGTAAGAAGGGAGACCCTTGTTAAATCCACATATGCGTGTTTCCTTCCTATCCATCCAAAGACCAAAATGTTAGTTGGTCTTAGTGTTGATCTTCCTTTTAAAGGACCGATCAAGAACTTTAGAAAAACTTCTTTCTTAACAGAACCCGACTCGCCATAATATGCCAAAAAGAACGTTCTTAAGCAGACTTTGTCGATACTTGAAACCCGAGAGCTTTCTACAATGTACTACGTGCTCCCCAAATGAGCCCAAACACGCCTTGCAACAAACACGACATATCTCATCAATCGGGAAAAGAGGAATCATGAGGCGATACTTAAGCATAGAACGATATTCCACCAGCGACATGTGTTGGCAGTTGGCCTAGCCCAACTATAAAGATAGCAATAATAAAATCTTGGGCATGTGGGGCACGTAGACACTAAAAACGAATTTATGTCTAACGATCATGTTGAGGTGTACTTCCATGTCCTTGATAGTTTTACTGAAAAGGACACTCACCAATGCATGTTGGGCTTTAGGGGGCGGTGTTCTTGTTAATGAGATCGCTGAAATCAAAACTTGGAATTGTATCACAAAAACAAGCCAGAGCACAACCATAATCAATATCCATATCACATGTATTACTGTCTCGTAAGATATGGTCCTAAGGCACCCAAGATCGGGCCCTCGAGGAGGCCACAAATGCATAAGATGAAGTCTCCACTCCGAATACAACCCCAAACCCCCAAACTTAATAGGTAAATAAGTAAGCCGTCATTGGATGTTGCTAAAGAAACAACCTCCACAAACCACAATGTACTCAATCACTAAAGAAATTTTGAAATCTAAGGGAAAAGGGGTGAAATCCCATGATCACTTATTGGTTTGGTGGTTGGTTGCCTCATTCTGTTTACATGGTGTTTCAAGAATTTTTGACTCCTCGGTGTTTCAACTTTAAAAATGTGTGTCAAGAAACAAATAACTATTTGAGTTCTTCTGAAATGTTTTAAGGCATGAATAAAAAATCTATAATGGCTTTTAGGTATTACTAAATGTGTGAAGGTGTGGTAGTTTACAAAGTGATTTACGTGTCAGGCATAAGAATGCTTAGGTTAGGTTACATGTATTTGTTGCATTGCAAGTAATTTTATAAAAAAATCTATAATGGATTTTAGGTATTACTTTGTTTAACTGTTTTGTCCATATTTATAAACTTTATTGAAAATAAAGTATACTGCCCCGCTTGCGGTATGCGCAATTGCGCATATAATATATATACGTGTGGGCGCTCGGGGAGAAAAGTGAAAGTGCACTAATTTTAGTGTTATTTTACTAATTTCGTGAAAATAACGTTAAAAAAAGGATGGTTAATGATGCATCATGTGGTGGCGTTGATAGCCGAAAGACAAGTGGTACATGCACTAATCGGCATTTATCTCAATTACTGAGTGTTATGTGCCTTATGTCCAAGGTTTAATGCAAAACTACTATCGAGCCAGGGGTCTCACTGTAAGCAACCTCTATATTCCTACGGGGTAGAGGTAAGGCTGTCTACATCTTAACCTCCTCAGACCCTACCTTAGCTTTGCTATTGGTGGGATTTACTGATTATGATGATGAACGAAAATAAAGTATATATTGGAATTGTAAAAACCAAGTACTGCTAATGTACTTAATCGATACTGAATGAACACAATCGGTATCGATACATGTATTCAAATTTATGGTTTTTGATTTCACTATTTTACAAAGTGCCAGTACCAAACTGCCATAACCAGTACAGTGTTTGGTGTATGTGTGTTTTCAGTAACAATACTGAATATTTTATTCAATTTTTTAACATTCCAATACAAATTCTCCTATATAATAATAACCCAACGTTTTGAACAATAAAAAGGTTTTTTTGGTAAATTACATACATATTTGTGCCCACCATATAAAACCCTCAAGCCCTGCCCTACACCTACCGTTGAAAGAGAGATGCCGGGAGGTGGTTACCGCCGGCCACACATGTCGCCGCCCTAATCTCATGTGAAGCCCCAGTATAAAACCCTAAACCTACTGCACCCCTACACACCGCCAATTACACGCGAGAGAGATCAGAAAGAAGGAGAGAGAGAACGGTAGCCCGGCCATGTCCCCGTTTGTTTGATTAAAAATGTGGTTGTAAGGTACCTTTTGATATAGTAAACAATATATACTCCCGATATCGTAAGAAACCGAATCGACACCCGACCAAACAATATCACCAGAGGGAAAAAATATTAATTTGTTAAGAGTAAATTACAAAAAGCGTCTTTTATGTTGACACTAGATTGCAAAGTGTGTCATCTGTCTTCAAAAAGTATAAAAAACGTACTCAATGTTTGCAAACTCTTGCACAATATGTTCTTTAGCTCTAACTCAGTTAATTTTCATGGTTAGGTTTGACCAAGTGGACCCCATACGAGGGTATTTTAGTCATTTTACCCTAAACATTAAAATAAATAATAAAAAAACCCATCTTTTTCCCTCAACTCTCTTTCTCTCTCTTTATACAATTTGAGCCACCATCGCCCATAAAACCACCGCCATTGCACCGTTCACCACAGATCCACCGTCGGCCACTATAGAAGCAGCTCGCCGTAGCATCGTTCACCACCGCCATAGCTCTCCCGTCGTTCGACATATAGCCCCGTTCGTTCGTTCCACAAAAGCCGTCGTTCATCCCAGGTAACCGAATCACCCGATCTTCGTTCTAGGGTTAGGGTTCTTAGGAATTAGAGTGGTGGTTATCGGATTTGGTATGGGGTGTCGAGTTTGGAGTGGTGGTTATCAGATTTGGAGTGTGAGGTTGTCGGATTTGGAGTGGTAGTGCTAGGACGATGGTTTATGGCAGTGGTGGTGCTTGGACGGTGGTGGGCACAGAAGGAGTACATTTGGTACGGTGGTTGGGATTTGGCAATGGTGGTGCTAGGGTGGTGATTTATTGGCGGCTGCTGGTGGGAGTGGTGTTGCTGTGGGAGTGGTGGATGGTGGTTGAGTTGAGAGTGGTGATGGCATATGATATATAAGAGAGAGTTGGGTAAAAAGATTAAATTATCCTTGTGTTACCTAATTTAACCAAAAAAATTAACTGAATTAGATTTTGCAATTTATAATTTTTAAAAACGATTTTTGTAATTTTCTCATGATAAATGAGCCCTAAACCCAATGAGTTATCAATCTGCGTATTTTGTTGGGCCAATCAACCAAACCAACATGACGACGCCCAAATCCAAGCAACAATAAACACTCAAACGTTATATCAACTCACCGGTAACCGCCTCAATAAACACTCAAACGTTATATCAACTCACCGGTAACCGCCTCAATAAACACTCAAACGTTAACTTTTCCAAGAAGAAATTCATTTCTCCGGCGAGTTTCTCTTCTGTTAATCAAACAATGGCGACTGAGCAATCTGTATTAGCAATAATAAGAGCTTCAAGACCCAATTTCAACAACTCAGCTGACAAAATTGCGTTTGTCATTCACTCAATCTTCCTCGCATCCGGTTTCAATCTCAACGCCACCGGTCCTCCGGCCTTCACCGACGACGCACTCACCGCTCCTTTTAACGGTACCCTTTTTATTAACACGTGTAGGGTTTTGTTTTGTTTTTTTTTTTTAACAAAAAGTATAAAACTTTAGGGTTAGAATTGGGTTTTTGTTTCATGCTCGCAAGGTGTTTGATGTTTTGTTTCTGTGGGTTTAGATGATGCTGGTATTGAAGGGTGGAATGAAGTTGAAGATAACTATGCGTTTGTGTACTCTAGCCCTGATGGTTCGAAGAAAGTGGTTGTGAAATGTCTTGTTATGAATAAGCAGTTGTTTGTTGATGCTTTGGCTTTTGGTTCTTCTGATCCTGTTCATCTTGAGATCAAGTAATTGTTTATATTTCGTTTTTCGGGTACTCGTATACGTTTTTTGTATCATTAGTTGTATTGTTTACAGGTGTCTGTTGTCTCTTTTGTGCAGTATTGATGATTATGCTGGAGAAAGTGATGATACTAAATATAGTTCACAGTATAAGAACTTGGGTAAGCTTGTAGATTCTGTTAACAAAGGGGTGGTAGCCAAATTGAGCGGTTCTTCTAATGCAAGCACATCCAGTGCCACAAGGTAACTAGTTGATGCATTGAACATAATCAAGTTGCTGGCTTTATATAGTTGTTTACGTACCGAGCTTAGCTGTTTCTAAATGGAGTTTATATTTCTTAAGTATATGATATATCGTCTTTTACACTTAGTCTATATTGTGTTGTTTTGTATTATAGTTTTTGTGTCAGAGTAGTTATAGAGCATTAGTTGCAAAAATCGCGACTAGCCGGCGATTAATCGCTGACTAGTCGCTAGTCGCCCATCAACTGAGTAATTTTTAGCTAATCAGTAAAAAAATCGCTAGTCGGCCCTAATCGGCCCTAATCGCGACTAGTCGGTCGGGAAAAATCGGAAAAAATCAGGAAAAAACAAAAAAAATCGGAAAAAATCAGAAAATACCGGAAAAAAACACATATTCCGGCCAAAACCTCCCAGATTCCGGTCAAAACTTGTCCACTTAAAAAAAGTACGTATAAAAATATATGTATATATGTATAAAAACTTAAAATTATACATAAAAAGTCCGATCCGATTAATCCCGAGTAGTCGCTAGTCCCTACCTCACCGACCTGCTAGCGACTAGTGAGTTCTCCAACCTTATATGTAAGGAGTAAACAGTTGTTTTGTATACAAAGTAGTAGTTTAGACTTATCGACACCATAGTTATTAAAGGCGCTAGGCGCACTCAAGGCGCATAGGTCTCGCCTGGGGCCTAGGTGCAAAGCGCAAAAAAAGCGAGGGCCTGAGAAAAATAAAGCGCATAATGAAAAAAAAAATAAAAATATATTATGTATTAGAAAAAGAATACTATTCTTCAAATAAAATAAACAAAGACTATTATGTAACACTTTGTATCATCTAATTAGTACCAAAGTATTAGTGTATTAGTGTAGAAAAGTAGGTTTCCTTGAATAAAAAGTAGAAATCTGGCTAGAATCTTGTCGGAATTTAGAGAATTGGCCGGAAGCTCTCTAAAATCTAGGAATCTGGCCGGAATGTGCGCCTGAACCATCACCTAGAGAATTAAAGCGCAATTTCCTCGACTTAAAGCGCAACTGCCTCGCTTCGCCTGAAAAATGGGCCTAGGCGCAAGAGGCGATGGCTTTTAACATCTATGATCGACACCTTGTTCGTTACTTGAGTGACATTGAGGTTAAAGGAATGAGAAACATAATAGCATGATTGTGGGAAGTTGATATTACTGATGACATAAAAGGGACTTAAAGATTGAAGTACTTGGAAAACGATTAAACCGTGAATGAGAAACGTGCATACGTATAGTTGCTTTTAGGGTTTACCCGTTATTAGAAACTTCAAATCGATAAATAAGGACATGGACTGATTTATGCCAGATATGCTAGATTTATTCGTGTTACGTTGATATAAGGATACTAGATTGGTTACTTAACGAAAACTTAATGTTAGATATAACGATTTAGGTTTTAATTTATTTCGTTTTCTAGTTTCCACAACTGTCTTGTTTTTCTATTATAAATGGATGGTGATTTATACGCCATCTAAATTCTCCTTGCACGACTAACTCGCACATGTACAACACCACTATAGCATGCGTCAATGTGTACAGAGAATTTTTTCTGGCAATATATGTAAATAATGATGAAGAAAAACGGTTAGTGGAAAGAGCATGAATATGAATTTGTATTTTATTCTTACAGTTGAAAATAATTTTCAACTAATTTTCAACCTTAAGGCATGACACTGATAATGTTACTCCAACTAATTTTCGTTGCATGCGTATGTTAACTTCTTTTTTCCTTTCCAGTTCTGAACAAAAAGCGGAAGATGCTGATAGAGATCAGCCTAGAGGGGTACCGTTTGGACTTGAAGATCCTTATTCTCCTTACCATCCTTCAGGGTAATTTAAACTTTTTTGTCGATAAATATATTACCATATATCACCATATATTTAAGTTCACTAACATGCCCTATAAATATCAAAACAAAAGAATTACGATGTTCCATAATCCTTTATATCTTCTAAATAACTATATATTCGTTTCTAAATTCAACTTCAAGTTGCATCCTCTATGTTGCAAACACGACATTACGATTCAATAAATCATTTTGACTAAATAATTAACTAAACTGCAGGGTGGTCATGCCTCCGGTTTATCCTAACATCGGTGGTGGTGATCTCTATCCTCAGCCCCCTGCAGGAGTGTACCCTACCAGGTTCATCCATGATCTATCTTCATCTTTTATTTTGTATTTTTTTCCATTTTTCTTGTTCTCTTCATCAGCTATATCATTTAACTACTTGTCAATATTTAATATACAGAGGTGGTTTTGGTGACGGTGGAATGCTTGTTGGTATGTTGTTCTATTTGTTTCTTTCTTTTTTTTCTAGAGTTAAATGCCATTTTAGTCCCTGTGGTTTTGGGCCGATTTGCCAGTTTAGTCCAAAGGTTTCATTTTTCGCCTGTGGGTCCAAAAAGGTTTCACCATTGCCATTTTAGCCCACTGGGTTAACTTCATAGTTCATCCATTTTTTCTATTAACGAGGAGGGCAATTCGGTCATTTTATATGTAATTTTGTTAACTAGAAGGGCAATTCGGCCATGTAAATTGACCGAATTGCCCTTCTGGTTGACAGAAATAATGGATGAAGTTAACCCAGTGGACTAAAATGGCAACGGTGAAACCTTTTTGGACCCCCAGGCGAAAAACGAAACCTTCGGACTAAACTAGCAAAATGACCCAAACCACAAGGACTAAAATGGCATTTAACTCTTTTTTCTATTTTAATTCTTGCATTATGTTTTAAGATCGATTTACTATTGTTATGTCAATGCAGGACCAAACGATCCCAGATTTTTTGGTGGTGGCGTTGGAGGAAGAATGGGGTTCCCAGGAGGCCAGCCGTGAGTGCTTTTCTATAACAAATTAACAATATTTGCTTTATTGTTGATGCGTAAATGGCAATTTTGGTCCATTTAGTCGTAAATTGTTGTAGGCTTGGTTTATGTTTTATCTATACCAATCAATTGGTTTATGTTTCTTAAGCTTAATCTGACCCGTATTGATCGGTAAACTACCAACCTGCTCCGCCCAATCTGCCATCTTTACTGTTGGATTTTGACTATGTGAATGCAATGAAACAGGGGTGTTCCACCTGGTGCTCGGTTCGATCCTTTTGGTCCACCAGATGTTCCTGGATTTGAACCTAACCGGTTTGCAAGGTAAGTTAACATCTCTAAATCTGTTATTGAAGTTAGACAAATTACAGAGTTGATCTCATTTAACGTTGTTTACAGAAACCCGCGTAGGCCGCCTGGCGGAACACATCCTGATCTTGAGCACTTCAATGGTTCAGATTTCATATAAGAGGCAAGCATCTGCATCTGTTGTCTTTACTAAAGCTGGTTGTAAATTATAAGATTTTGGTTCTCTACAATGCTTTTGTTAGACTGTTTGGCAATCGGTATATATTGTAATGACTTGGATTATGAGTGGGTTTGAATAATTTATAATGTAGTTCTTAATATTTGATACTAGGGAATAGGGATAAGATCCGTACTAGCACAGGTTAAAACTAAAGCCGCATGGTTGATTACTGTACGGTATTTGTTCAGTATGTACCTGTATTGTACAGTACTGTTCAAAATCCTCAACTAGTACCTATCGCATAGTACAGATACTAATTATTGAGCTAAATTCAAAACCAAACATCGTACCGTATATGTTTGGTTGGCATTGGTATGGTACCGATTATTGGTACAAATCCATTATTCCAACTAAATATGCTATTAGTCTGTCCCGCGTCAGCCTCATACCTTGGTTTAAAAAAGTGCGCCTTAAGCGCGCTTAAGTGCAAAGCGCATCTAGACGCAAACCCCATCGCCTCGTGTGACATAAGGCGCACGATGTACAAGAAGCGCAGCTGAGGCGCGCTTTTTAGGGGTGAAAATCGACCTAAGGCGTAGCTGAGGCGCACGTTTTTTGTACATGGGGTGTTTCTATGCTTCTGAGTGTTATACAACAGGCTTTTTATGCTGTACATTTATGTTTTTTTCATTTTAAAACATATATAAAGCTTAATTATACCTAAATCATAGGTATTAGATGCTAAACACTTATGTGATATATAAAATAAATTATATAATCGCTTTGCGTACGAAAAGCTCACCGCTTTCGCGCTTCGCTTTTTTAAAAATCGGTTTTAGACCTCATCGCTTTTGTGTGCTTCCCGCTTGTTTAAACCAAGCCTCATACAATACCACCTAAGTAAATCATACATCTTTCTGTTGAAATTTTAAATATGTGTTAAGGTGGAATTCTATCTAAGTGTTGATAACTTCGGTGTTCCATCCTTCAAATCATTCAAGACTCACTTTGTGGAATGCATTTGCAAACCGTGAGTATATACCCATTTTTACTCTTTAAAACACTATTTGGGTTGCAACATGTATCCATACAAAATACACAATCACACATACAATCAATCATATACAATCAATCACTCAATCTTTAAATATGTTATTTGTTATATTACTTGTTTATACATACTAGGACACTCGTATGCATGTTATCTATTATTATTCATTAACTTTGCAATCCTCCCTCAACATGTATAGCGTTATAGGGGTAGCATTGGCGAATTGCAGCGAATTTACAACCACGGCCAGTGGCTCGACGTGTAAACGCACAGGGGTGCAAATTGCAGTTAAATCAATTAGAGATATGTGAACACATCCTAGAGCTACTCCAATTTGAACAACATAACTAACATAATGAGCAAGAACACTCATGCACATATGGGCCTCGGTCATGGCTTTTGAGTTGTTTATGTAAAATGAAATTGTAGTATAGAGGGTAGACATAAAGTTCATAACTAACCATGTATGGGAAAAACACAAGCATAAGATTGGTAACTGAACACGTCATTGTTAGCCAAATCTCATCAATGGGCCTGGGCCTAGACCTTGTCCACGGGTAACAATGTGATACATTTATCGGTTTGCCCGGCTAAGTTAACATTGCATGATTGATAAGTAAACCAGACTCTTAATTGCTTCTTTGCTCTAAACAAGACTCAAAAGAGCAAAATTCTTAACAATTAGTAACGAGTCACATAAACTTTAGCATCAAATATTCAAATAAAACATCTTAAGTTAAGTTGTAGTTTTTCATTAGTAGCATAAACACGTCCCTTGGAAATATCAAGACTTGGAAACTAGAGGTTGTATGATCCCACATTCATCAAGCAGACATCATCCTCAGAAGCGGCCTCTAAACGATGGTAATCAATACCAAAGCAGGAACATACTTTACAGTAGAACAACACCTCCTGCCGGGTCATTTTCCAAACTGTAGGCGTCTTCCGTGAGTGAATAATACACAAAACAGTAATCATCTCATGTCGCGAGAGACCGGTCTCCTCATCATACTCCAACATCGGGTCCCACCCTCCCAAAGAGGAGATAGAAATAGGGGTGTAACCAGCCATATTGTATATAGGATCGCGCGTGAGGTCATAGCAGGCAACAACATCACTGGCATCATCCCGATTGCTGGAAAAGGAAAAAAAATGTGCATAAAAACTTAAAATGACAAAAGGGAAGATTTTTTAGAAGAAAAAAAGAAAAGCCATACTATTCCCAGCGACGAGGCAGATGACAGTAGAAGTATTTACAAAAAAAGTGAATTTTCTTCTCAACCAACGCCAATTTTGTCACGTCGTTAGGGTTGTTGCGGCTCCTCATGATATCATCTGCTTCCTTAACCAGCAGAAACAAATGATAAGGAATACGATCAGGTTCACGCCACGGAGGATAAGAACCAAATTTAAATGGCCACCGAACGCCCCGCCTGACTTCAATGCGATCAACCCACTCACCCCCTCTCTAAACAATCAGAGCAGATAATAAATTAGAATTCGTTAGCTTGTTTTTTTTGCCTCAATAAATGGTGAGTACTGAGAGAAATCATACCCTTATGGTAATGGGAAAGTCCTCGTCGAACTGTTTCCTCACCTGTGAGGGTGGAGGAGACTCCATGAGCTCTGCCTAAACGCAGCAAAGAATAAATTACAAGCAAATCATCGGATGGGTGAAGAAAGACGAGGCGTTACAACGCAGGGGGCTAGCTAGCTATAGAATGAATCACCACCAAATGTTTGGAAAACAAAATCCCTTCTTGTGTTATCATATCACAAAACCAAATGGGCTAAAAATAATAGGTTTATTATTATTATTATTATTATTATTATTATTATGTGATTATAATTTTTGATATACAACAAACAAACAAACAAAGAGTACCTGTTCCATCAATGATGAGTAGCTAAAAGGTGGTCTGTCGAGAGGGCAGGAAGCCATTTTAAAGAAAAAAGCAGTGACATAGCAATCCCAATTGTCGTATTCCTTAGCAGTAGGCAACCTCTGTGATCTTAGAAGAGATTGAGGTTCATAAGTATTCTCGCATGTAAGATGAAAAGCATCATCCATGGAACAAAGCAGCCCAGACTTCTAAACAAACAATTAGAACAAATGAATTATTATCAAGCCTCCCTCCCTCCCTCTACAACAATAATTCTAAGTAAAGCAGTAATTAAAATTTAGTGAACGATAATGATCATGTGATTATCAAAGGCTCTCACTATTTGCACACCAAGGCAGGCTATCTGCACAATTAGGGTTTACATACGCTGCGTATTGGTCAATACGCAGCGTATAGGGTTACCTAAATACGCTGCGTGTTGACCAATACGCAGCGTATATAAGTGGTAGGTACACGACCAGACAGTCAAACCTAGTACCATGTCAAATCAGCCTATCATAGGGTGCATATTGATCAATACGCAGCGTATTGACAGACTGATTTGACCCTGATACGATGTTGTCCAGGGCACGTGAATAAAGTAATACGGTGAGTAGAGACCAATACGCTGCGTATTGACATGTCAGATGAAAGTCCATATATCCCTCCATTCATATCTGTTACCCATCACCCGACAATTCAATATACTGTGCTTTCCTTTTCATATGGTGATGAGAAATTATGAATTACGAACGAACATATCATGAAACAGTACTTACATGCTGCTCAGATGATCTCCGCTTAGATGCTGAAGAAGATGCTGCTGCCTTGTTTGGACTACTGATGGCCGGATCAACAAACAAAAAACAAATTAGCAAATCACAAATTCACAAAGACGCCTATAATGAAATATATATATATATATATATATGTGTGTGTGTGTGTGTGTGTAAGTACCTTCTCCTCCTCCTCTTATTATTCTTGCTGTCGCTACTATCCATGATACGCCTCCTCCTCCTCCGCTTAGATGCTGATGCTGCTGAAGAAGAAGAAGAAGATCTAGATGCCGAAGAAAAAGAAGAAGAAGAAGAAGAAGAAGAAGAAGAAGAAGAAGAAGAAGAAGAAGAAGAAGATGCCGAAGAAGAAGATGCTGGACTGCTGATGGCCGGATCAACAAACAAAAAACAAAGTAATTAGCAAATCAGGAATTGACAAAGACGCGTATAATGAAATATATGTATGTGTGTGTGTGTGTAAGTACCTTCTCCTCCTCCTCTTCTTCTTCTTCTCGCTACTATCCATGATATGCCTCCTCCTCTTCTTGTTCTGGCTAGTATCCATGGTGATGAAGAAACCTTTAGCGCTCGTAAGAAGATGAAACCCTAGTCGCTCGGTCGCTCGTAAGAAGATGAACAAACAAACCATAAGCATGCACCGTGCTCTTCTTCTTAATTCGATATCTGGGCCGCACTTTGTTTCTTTTTTCGGCCCAATTCTCTTTTTGGATCAACAACTCGATAATAATAATAATAACTAGTATTAGACTATTAAGCCCACGCGTTGCAGTGGTTGTTATAAAATTGTGTTAAGTAGCAGTAATACTATATGATTGTCAACGACCACCAACACCGGAAAAACTCGTAAAAACAAAATACATAAAGACGAGAATAAATTATGCCGAGTGAAAAGCAAACGTAAAATTTTTGAATCACGCACGTTCGTTGCTGAGAAAAATTAAACCGAAACGTAAAATAGAAAAAAATAACTAAGTCCATCCAAGACCTGTGTGTTTGACGAACTTGTCAAACGCAGAAAAATAGATGTGACGCGATAGGCCAGTCAAACGGGAAAAAATATACGAAAAAATGTTGAACCCCAGACGCAAGTTGCGGTGCGTTAACTCACAAAATTTAGAACGAAACGAAAAATTTGGGAAAGATGAAAAGTATGGTGGAATAAAATTGAAAATAAAAAAGAGTTGGGATTAAACTGCAAAAAGATGAAAACTTTGTGTTAAAAGTAAAAAAAAAAAAAAAAGACAAATGGTCTAAATTGCAAAATTGAAGTTATTTATTAATTTTAGATATAGATAAGGATAAAAATAAGTATCATCTATATTTTGATTATTAATTAATATTAATATTAAAAGAAATTTATTAAACAAATATAAATAAAATTTATGAGGTTCAAGAAGAAAATGGCATGTGGTATTATTTGGAGCCTTTTATTATAAGTTAGATTAGATAATAAAGTCACTATTTAAACATTAATTTTTATAAATCCCGAAGAGTGTATTTTGAGGTTGATGGTCGGCTAATTGCTTCATCTTTTACCACGTTGGAGACTCACTTTCTATATAATATAAAAAAGAAAATAGAGAAGACAATAAAAACATTACTACATTGGAATCTCTACAATAGAGAAAAAATTACGTATAGCTGCCAAGAAAACGTGCAAATATTACACAAATATATAATAGCGGTGAATTACTTTTATATCATTGATGTCTCACGTCAGTAAACTATATTTTTTTACGAGTAACTTTGTGATCTTAAAACAATACAAAAAGGTTACCCAATTATAACATAAACAATACAACATAAAAAATCTTTTCCCTTTATTCCTAATCATCACTAAGACCATCGTATCTAGCGTTTTATTGGACATGATCGTAATGATTGGGTTACCACGACCAACGGATCCAGTCACATATACCAACCTTTTATAAGCCCAAAACTAATTTCCAAACACACCTTACTTTTTTTTTTTGAACGACTAACTGCTTTCTACGTGTAAACCCACCCTTTCGGAGCTATGTCCAACGACCGACTACTCGACCACCGCTAGAAAGCGTAGCACACCCCTGATGCGCAGAAACCCCGTGGAATAGATAAAACTGTGCCCCCTCAGACTCGAACCCGGGTAAAACCCCGGGCCAAGCCTTCACCGAGATGGGAACAACCACTGCGCTGCAGTGGAAGATTTGTACAGATCTAAACTCTAAAGCCCACATGACCCATGAGCCCAATTGCACATGTAGTTCCGAGCCAATGTAATAAGAGGCCCCAAAAGCCCAGCCTTTTGTGTTTCCATCCCATTCAATGTGTGGATTCTAGTGCCTGATTGACAGCCCAATAACGATAAGAATTATTATTATTATTATTATTATTATTATTATTATTATTATTATTATTATTATTATTATTATTATTATTATTATTATTATTATTATTATTATTATTATTGAACGTATAAAAAAACTAAAGGTGTGGGAATAGTTGTTTTCAATAATTGGCCGAATTGGGCGGTTGTGGCAGATATTGGCCCACTTTTTACTTTTGTTTTTTTTCGTATAATGTATAATAGTTATTTATAGGTGATGCCAAATTACAATTTTATCCTACAGTTTAAAATAAAATTATGGTTTTGCCCTCAGCTAGAGTCCTGCCAAATTATGATTTGGTTCTCAGTTTAAAATTACGATTTTGCCCCCAGCTAAAAATTACGATTTTGCCCGCAGCTAAAATATTACGATTTTGCCCCCATTTCAAATTAAAAAAAATGGTTTTGCCCTCAGTTCAAAATATTATTTTACCTCCATTTTAAAATTACGATTTTACCTCCGTTAAAAATTGCAATCTTGCCATCGTTTTTTTTTTCTTTGGCAAAACCATGGTAATATTTTGTTTTACTTTGTTGATTTAATTTTGTTTTTATTCACGCCAAACAGCTGCCTAGCACTCGCTAATTGGTCCTGACAAATTATTATTTTGCCCCCAACTCTAAATTACACGCTTGTCATCGTTTTAGTTAATTTTTTTATCATCTCTATGGTACTGTTTTTCTTTAATTGGTTAACTTAATGTATCTTTTTTGATATCGTGTTATAGATATCATGTATAACTAACCGACATAAAGGCGTACATGTTATTAACCTAAGAAATACTCTAGCTGCCTAACACTGGCTCATTAGTCCTGAAAAATTACAGTTTTGCCCTGAGCCCAAACTTACGGTCTTATCATTGTTTTTTTTTCATAGCAAAATTATAGTAGTCTTTTTTTAATTGATTGATAATTATTCGGCCATTACCCCACAACGCGGGCGGGGCATCTACTAGTTAAACTGATAAACCAGTCTGGATGTAGTGAAGCTCCTAAATGCTATTAGACTATAGTTAAATCTTTTTCGTCACATAAATGCAAGTCTTGCCGTAAAACATGTCGACGTAGGGTTTGTAATTATATATTTAGATTACATTGACAGAAACTGCATGTTTAAGCACACGCCACCTGCCGTTTACTCATCTTCTCGAGATTCAGTGAAACCAATTTCGTTAGGTTTGGATCTTCGAAAGCGAGCTCTGCACCAAACCTGCAACAGAACATCTCCATTTATCAATTACAAAGCCAAGACAAGAAAAACAACTATTTCGCCGATTCCTTAGATTCAGTAGTTCCTTATCGTGGGTCCCATTATAATATGTAAACAAAGTCAAGATGGGTTCCACCAAACGAAAAGAAATCAATGATAACGGCGAAAACATATGTTGGTTACAGAAGTGAAAGCATAGTGTTGAGCTTCTTGGATAACCCTTTAGCTAGAATATCATTCTTTTTTATGAAAAGGACGCATTAATTAACTGTAAAGCTAAAGCACTCATTTCTGATTAAATATTAAACAAAATGTGCTGTTAAAGCATGAAAGACCACTAAAAGTATAACCTTAAAAAACGGAGCATCATAAGCATAAGAGTAAATTACGTTTTTGGCCCCTGTGGTTATATCACTTTTACTATATTAGCCCAAAATAAGAATTTTTAACATATCTGCCCCCATGGTCTCTATAACTAACCATTTTGGCCCCTAAGTCTAACCATTTTGGCCCCCATGGTCTCTATAACTAACCATTTTGGCCCCCATGATCTCTAGACTTAGGGGTCAAAATGGTTAGTTATAGAGACCATGGGGGCAGATATGTTAAAAATTCTTAGAGTAAACTTCCGTTTTGCTCCCTGTGGTTTGGTCACATTAACGGTTTTGCTCCAAACCTTTAAAAATAGCCATTTTACTCCCTGATGTTTCGGAATTTTTGCCAGTTTGCTCCCCGCCTCTAACTCCATCCAAATTGTTTGTTTTTCCATTTTGCTCCCCGCAGGGAGCAAACTGACAACAAAACCAAAACATCAGGGAGTAAAATGGCTATTTTTAAAGGTTTGGAGCAAAATCGTTAAAGTGACCAAACCACAGGGAGCAAAACAGAAGTTTACTCAAATTCTTATTTTGGGCTAGTATAGTAAAAGTGATATAACCACAGGGGCCAAAAAGGTAATTTACTCTAAGCATAATAAAAAAGATTCCGAATGTCTTACTTTGGATCCAACACCAATTTTTTAACTTCCTTGATAGATGAACTTGCTGCATACAATGAGATTTTTCCAGCCTACAAACATTTAAAAGAAAGGGCTATAATAATTAATGCAAGTCCGTAAACGTAAAGTAAGTGAAAGAAGAGAAAGAAAGCGCAGGGGCATTATTGGAAAGAAAGTTTAACCTCTAACGTTTGAAGCTTTGCATCATGGTCATTAGGAAGCTCACGGATTTCTCCAGCTAATCTTACAGCCTCTGGTAAACTTTCGGGGAAAAGAAAATCGAGGCCTAATTGAACCGTTGACTGTAGAAGATGAAAAAAAAAGTTACGAAATACAAAAAAAAAAAAAGTGATGTGGAAAGTGGACCCATAATTTTTATTTAGTCGTTTAAATTGCATTGAACTCACCTGAAGGTTCCTCACTTGAAAAGGACATCCAGTGGGGATAAATACCGCAACTCCTAAATGCTGTTCAATTGACCATGGCTCTATACCTGATCATGAATAACAATTCAACAATTAAATATCAACATTTTAAATCCAATACGAATATAAAATGAGCGTCTCTTGATAGTAAAACTTACCAAATTCTTCTTTTAGCTTCCTTTTATGGTGACTGTTCAAGAATATCATTCCTTCATGAAGAGGTTGCGGTACCTACGATACAGAAAAAAAACGTTTAAACATGAACAAATCTTGCATTTAAAAACATCATATTAATACAAAGATGTGATATTAAACTTACAGAATCAATTATGATGTCATCAGGGAAACCAAATTCATTCCAATGAAGTCGCATATACTCAACCAGCTTCAGAACGTCTTCACGGCGAAAAATGTCCCAAATTGCTCCTGGTTGGCTCTTTGTAAACGTCCCCTCGCTAATTTTGTTTAAATCTTCACATTTAAGAGCTTTCTCGTTACCGGTATCACTAATTCCTAGGGTTTCAGTGGTATCAACTTCCATTAAATCTATATTTATTTCCTCGTCGTTTTTTGCATCGTGTTCTGCAATTGGTGATTTTGGTGCATTTGTTCGTAACTTGCTCTTTACTTCACATGTATGCACTAGCAGGTATACCTATTTTCATGCCACATAAATTAATCATGAACCTTGATTGAAAAATATACCCATAATCTACAAGGAAATGAAAATATAAAATAATTCTTTTTCAAAAAAAAAAAAAAAAACATGAGTAAAATGCCATTTTCGTCCCTGAGGTTTGGCCAGTTTTGCGACTTTCGTCCAAAGGTTTGTTTTTCCACATCTAGATCTACAAAATTTGAAATCTTGCCATTTTCATCTGGCTCGTCAACTTTATCCATTTTTCTCCGTTAAGGTAGGGGTATTTTCGTCTTTTTGTTAACTTAAGGGTATTTTCATCTTTTTTGAATACTTATACATTATGCTAAATGCTTGTACACAAAGTGAAAAAGACCAAATTGCCCTTTAAGTTAACAAAAAAGAAGAAAATACCCATACCTTAACGGAGAAAAATGGATGGAGTTAACGAGCCGGATGAAAATGGCAAGATTTCAAACCTTTTGGATCTAGATGCGGAAAAACAAACCCTCGGACGAAAGTCGCAAAACTGGCCAATCCTTAGAGACGAAAACGGCATTTTACTCAAAAAAATCATCATCTATTGTTCCAAATCACCCGATTAAAATTAATAATAAATTTGCTTCCTCAATTCTTAAAACAAACCATAAAGCTCCGGGTGCAGCAAAACCTAAATAAGTGCAAAGAAAACAGACCCCAGTTTAATACCAAAGATAAGTAAACTCACCACATCACGCATATTGAAACGAAGCATGTTGACCGAGTCACCTTGACCAAGTTCGTCAGACGTTCCATAAGAAATCAATATCTTCGGCCCGACATCGTTCTGCAGGGAGTAATGAGGTAACTTTGCAGCAAGATTTAGTAGGCCCCACTTGGAATGAATATATTCGAGCAAAGGTAGTTTACTAATAAACTCCGGTCTCTGGTATAATAAAAATTCTTCAGACGCGCTCGGAGAAGGCCAGTTTTTCAAAACTAACATACGTTGCTGATTATTTTCCCGTATGATGCCCTCAGAGTATCCTCTGATAAATTCTCCAAGTTCGATATCTATCTGGTATAAAAATATAGGCAAAACAGATATATGTTAAAACACTAAATAACAGAATATAATTTGATTAAAATTTTTAGAGTAAAATGCCATTTTCGTCCCTGAGGTTTGGCCAGTTTTGCAACTTTCGTTCAAAGGTTTGTTTTTTCGCATCTGGATCCAAAAGGTTTGAAATCTTGCCATTTTCATCTGGCTCGTTAACTCCATCCATTTTTCTCCATTAAGTCAGGGGTATTTTCGTACATAAAGTGAAAAAGACCAAATTGCCCTTTAAGTGAATACTTGCCATTTTCATCCGGCTCGTTAACTCCATCCATTTTTTCTCCCCTGACTTAATGGAGAAAAATGGATGGAGTTAACGAGCCGGATGAAATGGCAAGAATTCAAACCTTTTGGATCCAAATGCGGAAAAACAAACCTTTGGACAAAAGTTGCAAAGTGGCAAAACCTCGGGGACAAAAATGACATTTTCCTCTAATGAAAAAGTTTAAAACCTACCTCAGACCGGTCAAAGCAATCTACGGCCTTCACAATTCTATTATCTTCCTTTGTTCTTTCCTCAGTTGTCTCTTGAATTCCTTTCCACATCATCATAGGATCCCAACCTAACATTGATGACTCATCGCAAACCCCCTTAATTATAACCGGTTCACCTTTACGCCAATGTTTTCTAAATTCACCGATCCCTTCGCTTTTTATATCTTCACAAGATGGACCATACAACAAATTGCTTAAACCACCTATATTTTTAGGGCTGATGTCATACATTTTACACCCACTAACCATTTCATCGACGTTTTTCACAAGTTTTGCCACCCAATTCATTTTAAAAATACGTTTTAGCACCAACGGTGAGTTACCACAACCACCGTGTTGTTTCGGAGGACATGGAACACTGCCATCAGCGTTGGCTTTCCAATCACGAAGCTTATCGGATAATCTTATTCGTTGTTTTAACGGGTTTTCTTGATTTTCGATAATATTTATATCTTCATCTTGAATTCTGCTAGCATCTGGTTCACCGCCGTCTTTTGAGGCTTTTCTTACGTCTTGGCAGCATCTAAGGCATATATCATATGAGCATTTCGCACAGTGTCGGTGATAATCAATAATCGGAATTCTGCAGAAGTCACTGCAGCCACAACACTTATAAAGATATTAAAACGCGGTTTAACGTTATTTATTATGGTATTATGAGCATATAATAGTGACATTACCAGCACATTTGCTCATCTGCATTTAGTTTCGTCCTTGGAAGATCTATTCTGTTTCCTGAATCAGATATAAACCAAACAGAAGATTATGTCAGATGACTTGGCAGATGTGGTTTTAATCTTTACATGTATCTAGGCCTGTAACTGAACCAAACGAACACGGTTCAATTAACTTTAACCGAACAAGAACACGAAGATATAATCGAACACATTTTTTGTTCATGTTCGTATATTAAGAAAATGAGCATGTTCATGTTCGTTTATGTCTGTCGCGAGCCTATAGCGCCTGGCGGTAGCCTATGCGCAAAAATGGGGTTTTTTTCGTAAAAACGGTGTTCAGGCGCAAAAAGGCGCGCACCTAGGCGTAAAAAACGAGGCGCATAAGTTTAAATGTTGTTAACACAGCACTAATGACCATTAAAAACGAATCTGAGTGAGTGCAAAAACTGTCTCACGCGGGCCCGGGTTTTCGGAGTTGCATTCGTGTCCGCAGGATGTGCGGGCACGCACGAGTTCAACCAAATTCCAGTTCAGAAACTCATTTTTTGTTCCCACACCAATGTGGGACAAAGTATTTACCACCTTTTGAGACTTTCATTCACACACCCAAAACTTCCAACATGATCTTAAATGGCATATATAATATTTTTTTATTTTATATGTGGAATTTATTTATTTTCAAAGCATAACTATTTTTTATATTTTTTTTCTCTATGTGCGCTTTTCTTAAAAAAAACCCACGCTTTTTTTGTGCCTTGCGCCTAGGCTCCGGGCAAGGCCGATGCGCCTCGTCTGCGCCTTGCGTCTTTGACAACATAGGTCCGTCCGTTTGAAACTTAAACGAACAGTTTACGAACGTAAACGAACATAAATGAACATAAACAAACAAACTTGTAACGGACATAATTTAACAAACAATAAACAACACAATTGCTCATAATTCAACAACTATAAATGAACGCAAATAAACATAAGGACTAAACATAAACGAACATCAAGCAAATTTTTTATATGAATTAATGATTAATTACGATAAATTCTATTGAAAAACTCATTTTTGTTACTAGAAAGTTCAATTACCAATTAGTTATATTTATAAAAGTAATTAGAAAGTTTCTTTAATGTTCAAGATTTATATAAATATAACTACTTATGTATTTAAAATGAAACAGACATAAACGAACAAACATAAATGAAGGAGCATATATGAACGAACATAAACAGACGTTCACGAACATAAATGAACGAACAAAGCTGTGTTCATATTCGTTCATTACTTTATGAACAAAAAAATGTGTTCGTGTTCATTCGTTTTCCGCCGAACAAGTTCACGACCGGTTCATGAGCGTTCGGTTCGGTTACAGACCTACATGTATCTTACCTCGAAGCTTTCTTTCAAGTTCTAATTCGAAGCACTGGTTAAAGTGGATCTGTTTGACCACAGGAAGCACAGAAGACAAAAGACAAAATAGATGCTCTAGTTTATCTTGCACAGGTATTTCCCGTATTTTTCCCTGCAATACGAGAAAGATTTTAGCCTCAGATGAGCACACAGTAGAAATAATTACGTATACTGTAAACAAATTATTTACCTTTATCATATTATCGCCACGTAAACACATCTTGCAGTTACAGCAACCTCGACATGCAGGGCAAATTCTATGGATTTCTTCAGCGGGAATGTCAGGATACCTGCAGAACAGCGGAAAGAGTTTAGTAAATTGTGGATCAAAAAGACGATGTATTACTAATGCAGTCAATCTTACCATGTGGAAATGCATTTATCACAATATCCTCTCCTATCACATTTAGCGCACCAAACAATATTCTGTGCGTCATCTCGTCGGCACTGATGACAAATTTGTCCACCTGTATCTTCAGATGATTCTGAACTCCCATCAGAAGTTTCCTGTAAACGATCCGAACGAAATAGTATTCAAATACATAATCCTTATATTAGTTTGTATATCGAGTAGAATGCTATTTTCGTCCCTGAGGTTTGGCTAGTTTTGCGACTCTGGTCCAAAGGTTTGTTTTTCCACATCTGGATCCAAAAGGTTTGAAATCTTGCCATTTTCATCTGGCTCGTTAACTCCATCCATTTTTCTCCATTAAGTCAGGGGTATTTCCATCCTTTTTGTTAACTTAAAGGGCAATTCGGTCTACCCCTGAAAAAGACTGATTTGCCCTTTAAGTTAACAAAAAAGACGAAAATACCCCTGACTTAATGGAGAAAAATGGATGGAGTTAACGAGCCTGATGAAAATGGCAAGATTTCGAACTTTTAGGATCGAGATACGGAAAAACAAACCTTTGGGCGAAAGTCGCAAAACTGGCGAAACCTCAGGGATGAAAATGACATTTTACTCTTGTATATTCAAACTTACAGTCATAGCACTAGCATTATGCATCTTCTCAGATCTGCTCTTTGATGAATCAGCAACAGACGATGGTGTCTGGTAAGCCTTTGGTGTCTCTTCAGATTCATCCATATCTCTTTGTAGATCGTCATTCGATTTTGAAGAAATGTGAACAGATAAAGTCTTAAATGAAGGTGTTTCAGGTGAATAACTTATTAGCTTCTTCGACGACTTATCTTTCTGTTTATCTGACGTTCGGTAATCCACGAGAGGTGAATCCATATCATCACTTTTACTCTCTAAATAACTGTCACTTTCACCTGCAGGTTTCCTTTTTGCTTTCTTGAGACTGGCCCTCATTGCAGAATTTGCAGCTCGTTTCTTTGCTTGAATGTAGTGTTTTTCACATACGGTTTTGTCCGGCATGGACATCGCATGGCATCTCCACTGTTTACCGTCTGATCTCTTGCAACGTAAATCATCAGGAATTCCAGTATTATCCTCAGCAGTTCCAGAGTTCGACCGTGCAGGGTCCATTATGATTATCAAATATAACTAAAAAGAAATATCTCGTACTAAACCATGTGACTAGATCAATCTGTATAAAAACATGTAGAATTTAATAACAGTTAAATGCAAGTTGACCCACTTTCTGTAGAGGTTTATGGTAGTAGATTACAAAGCTGCCCCACAGCAAACAAGAAACCTTAAGGTAAAACCAAAACTTAAATCGTCAATGACAGAAGTTAATAAGGAACTAAATAACCATTCTATCAAGTCACCTTCAAAAATTTACGAACATAAACTAACATCAGTGTAACAAATAACAAGAATTGCTTACATGCATGATGCATGAAAAATGGAAGAAGTAGGTTTAAAAAAGCGCGAAGCGCTCCGAAGCGTTTTGGTTCCAAAAGCTTTAAGCGAAGCTTCAAGCGCGAAGCAAGAGCTTCACATATACGAAGCGCTCAAAATAAAATATATATATATATATAATATTGTACACATCAATATGACCTATTCTACTTGTAACAAACACAAAAACATGATTAAAAAACACACTTAACACATAAAAAACATAGTTAAAACATAAATTAAAGTCGAAACACACTTAGGGTAAAGAAACAGGCCTCATTTAACCCTATTTAAAGACTGTTGGGCTTAAAAAATGGCCCAAATGAGACCTGATTGGGCTGAAGCGTCGCTTCAAACCATCATCGCTTCGCGCTTAAAGCTCGCTTCACAGCGCTTCACGTAATGTAACGCTTCAGACCAAAAGCTTAAAGCTCGCTTTAAGCGCGCTTTTTTAAACACAGGGTGAAGAACATCGGAAAATCAAACAACAAACGAATAAAGGCAACGTACCCTGAACGCGGAGCACAACAAACATTCACATAATTACGTATTCCTGGTCATCGACAAGTGAGCCTTTTGACTGGATAAACTTACAAGTAAAACTTTTAGTAAAATTACAGAAAACTAGTGAAAGAAAAGGATCAACAACACTTGTTTGTTGATTAGAGTAGTGTAGGACTAAGTTATTTTGGTTTTTAAAAGCGTGTAGCGATCCGGTGCGGTTTGATCCCAAAAGCCAATAACTTTCAAACACCAAAATATAAGATATTTTCATCATCTCTAGTCTAATTTGTTCAAAGACTCAAGCAGATTTGAAAAAAAAAATGCATATTATTCAAAGTAAGCAAAACACTCACTAACTTTTTTTTTTTACAATCACTAACTTAATCAATCAAATACCTTAAAAGAGTTATCAACTAACAGAGGCATCTTAACTCAACACATTCAGATACAATCAAATCAAGAGAACTTAATTTCCTGTATATAAATATAAAAAGAAACCCTAGATTACCAATTTACTCGATTCCGCTCATTCCGAAACACAAAACGAAACAATTCAGAGACGATTTATAATAACAAAATCAAATTCAGCACATGAAAGCAATAAGAAGACTTAAAAATCAAGTAGCGAAAAGAATTAGGAACATACAGTTAATTGCATTATTATGCGAAAATTGAAACGAGAACAAGGGTGAAAGATGTTGAGATTACCAATGGTGAGATTGCGTACTTGCGTCGATCGAGATTTAAAGTTGAAGATTAGCGAATTTATGAGGAAATTTGGGTGATATTTTGGGTGGGTGTGCGAGTGATGTACTGAAAAGTACATATGTTTATAGTGTATATTTTGGTCAGTTTTCAGTCGTTTTGAGTCTGTTTTAGGTTAGAACTATGATACTGCTGACGTTAAGCTTTGATTTCAGGTCCCGTAGCTTAAAGTGTTGAAAAACGAGTAAAAACGAGCAGTTCGGAAGAGAAACGGGATTCGTACGCGCGTCGGAGAAGCTGGAATTCGGAAAAGAATTAAAAAATCAAGAAATTGAGTTTAGAGGCGCCGCGTGACGCCTAGCCACCCTCGCGCCACGCGAGGGTCCCTGTTTGACTGATTTTGACTTCTGGTTTAGGGTTTGACTTAAATTACCAAAAAACTTAACTGAAAAACCCTAATTGCGAATCAAGAAACCCTAGGACGAATTTCAGAGGAGATTTTGAGCTTTTCGGAGTATTTTGGCTAACGGGAATCATCCGGTTGAAGCTTGGATCGTGAGAGTGAAGATCTTTCGGGTTTTATCTCCCGGTGTTCCTTATTTTCGCGTTTTCAATACTTATTGATGAATTCTTGTTTTGAACTTGTTTTGTTTGATTTGAACAACATGTTTCTTGGCTAAACTTAGATACTACCTAGATTTGATGAAGGTTTAATTTATGTTTGGATCTTTTAACGGTTTTTATTGTTTGATTATGGATTGACTTTGAAAGTAAAGTGTTCTAGATTTTCTGATTTGGTGCGTGTGCGTATTTACTTTTGATTGTGGATTGTTTGCTGTTTCACATAGATTTTAGTGACGGTCTTTATCACATAATAGATCTGTGTTGATTATTTGCATCCTTGCGGGTTCGGGTGATCTTTGGGTAAATCGGCCGATAGCCTTAGAAACAGTAATTAAAATACAATTAGAAGTAAATATTCTGCTTAACTTGTCGCTGAGAGGCTCGGTTAGTTATTAGGTCGCGGTGCAGTATATAGCTAATTTAGATTTTGAGAGAAGTCGAAGTTAGTTCCCTAATTGCAGATGTGTCTAGTAAACCAAGTCAGAACCTAGAATTGCCTTAGATTATCGCGCTGAGAGGTAGATAGTCATATTAGGGCACTTTTAGAATCGTTAGAGGACTGAGAGGAAATCTAACAGTCGGTAATCATAACAGCCTTGTAGGGTTTCCTAGGTTTCTTCCTGAGAAGGGTCGGGAAGTCTTAGCATTGAAATACCTTAAGGTTTAGTATTTAACGATCCCGGCTCCATACAACAATAAAACCGTTAGAAGTCCATTCGTAGTTAAACTGGATTCAAGTCTAGGTAGCCCTTAATCTCATCTGAAACAAAACCTTAGTTTTCGTTCGTGTTTTAGTTAATTTCAATTTAATCATAATTTTAGGATTTTAGTAAACCCCCCCCCCCCAAACACAATATTTGTTTAGTCGTGTCAGTGTCTAGTCTAAGTTTAGTCGTTAACGTAATTCATAGAGTCCTTGTGGGTTCGACATCCAGACTTACTTTTCTGTGCTAGAGTCGACCGGTACACTTGCCGGTGAGTAGTTTAGTCAGGTTAAAGAGTCTAGATTTTTATTACTTGAGTCTTAATTTAGGGTAATTTAGTTTATTTAGTTGAACTACTTTTTCCACATCAAGTTTTTGGCGCCGTTGCCGGGGACTCTTGGCAATTGCGTTAACTGCTTTGTTTGGATTTCAACTGATATCGTTACGTGCTTTTTGTGTGTTTGTGAGTCGTAGGAGTCCAAGTACTTTTAGTGTCTTTTTCGTATTTCTTTGAGTCTTTTATTGGAGTTGACTTACTTGTTTTATTCTTGGTTTTGCAGTTCATGCCCCACACGCGTTCGCAGGGACCAGTGAAGCCACCAATTGACAAGTCTTCCGTCTCCACACCAATCCCTCAGGTTCGAAAACCCCCAACTTCATCTTCAGCCCTTTCTGACTCTACACTTCCATCTAAACTACCGAACTTCGACTTTACCCCTAAGTCATCACCCCACAATTCCCCACCACCCTCCCGTCACCCTAGTCCACCACCAGTTCACCAAATGGCCGAAAACCAAACTGTCCACCAGCGTTCCACCGCGGGTTTTACCGCAAACTCACCCATCACCCTCCCTGAAATCACCAATGATAAGTCTTGGCAAATTCCTTCATACATCATGACTGCCATTAACAACTCTTGTCAGTTTCACGGTCGTGATGATGAAGACGCGCCAGCACATATCAACCGTCTCACCCGTCTGTGTAGCACCTTCGGTATCGAAGGTGTGAATCTTGATGCCCGCTATCTCCAAGTCTTCCCCTTTTCGCTTGCTGGTCGCGCAGCCACCTGGCTTGATTCGCAGCCGGCAGGTACTTACACCACTTGGGCTGGACTTAGAGATGCCTTCCTTGCTAAGTATTTCCCACCTGCGAAGGCCTCCCGCCTTCGAGATCAGATCCATTCCTTCAGAATGGAGCCTGACGAACCTTATCACTTAGCATGGGAGAGGTTTCAAACATTGCTCTCGCGTTGTTCCCAACATGGACTGTCGGATTGGGCCTTAGTAGAAAAATTTTATAATGGTCTTACCCCTGAGTGCAAGGCCCGATTCGACACATCCGCAGGAGGCCACCTAATGGGAAAGAAAACTGTGGCTGACTGCAACGACCTCTTTGAGAGCTTCGCTCATGCTTATATAGATCATAGTGCTACCGGCAGGAATTCCAATCCTGTGATTACCTCCTCATCCTCTCGAGGAGTGAATCAAGTCGTTTCAGACTCAAAGGTAATATCTCAGCTTGACTATATCACCAAAGAGTTGCTAGAAATTAAGAAGAAGGTAGATAGATGCGAGGTTTGTAGAGGGGGACATGACACCATAGATTGCCCAACCATCACCCTAGAGCAGGTCGAGTATTTAGCAGGTCAAAATAGGGGTCCAACTAACCCGTTCAACAATAGTAACTCTAATTGGCGTGCTAATAATTATCGCTCCTCAGGTAACCCCCCTGGTTTTCCGTCAGGTCAATACCAAAGTAGGGGGCCAGGTTTTTATTCTAGTGGGGGGTCGGGTCAAACAGGTCAATTTGCTAGTTCAGGTTCAGGGGGGCAGTTTAGAGGTGAGGGGTCAAACCAAGAGGTTCAACCTAAGAGTGAGGGGTCAGGTGGTAGTTTGTCTAGGATAGAGGACCTTCTTTCCCAATTATTGGTTAAGGATCAGGCTACCCAACGTACCTTAGAGGGCCATGCTACGCTCCTAAAGAATAATCATTCAAGCTTCTTAGACCTTCAAAGACAAGTTGGGGATATTGCACGCCAGTTGCAAGAACGACCTCCCGGTCAATTTTCGGGCAACACAAGGCCCAACCCATCTGGCTGTTTGAAGGCAATTTCGACCCGTAGTGGTAGGACCTTAGGAGAGGTAGTGAGACCCGAGAGTGTTGAGATAGAAGATGAGGACCCCGTAGATGAGGAGATTGAAATGGAGGCGCCCGGTAAAGTGCAACCTAGGTTAATCCCAGAAAGTACCGCACACACCGGGGGGCCTTCGAGTGAGAAGAGTGTAGGAAAGAAACCCGTTCAGGTTGTTCCTTCACCCAATGTTGATACTTCCCGTGCTCCGTTTCCTTCCCGCCTTAAAAATCAAACTTATTCCAAAGAGTACGGAAAATTTTTAGAGATCTTTAAGCAGCTTAGGATCAACCTTCCTTTTATAGAAGCTCTTCAATCAATGCCGAAATATGCAAAATTCCTAAAAGACCTTCTAAAACGCAAGGATAGGTTAGGAGAGGTTTCTAACATCCCCCTTAGTGGAGGATGTTCCGCCGTAGTGTTGAACAAGGTTCCGGAAAAATTGACGGATCCGGGCCTTTTTACCATCCCGTGCTTGTTTGGGAGTGATACCGAGTGTAGGGCCCTAGCCGACCTAGGAGCGAGTATAAACCTAATGCCATATTCTTTGTATGAGAGGTTAGGTCTAGGAGAGTTGTCACCTACACGCATGTCTTTGTCGTTAGCCGATAGGTCCGTTAAGTATCCACGAGGCATTATTGAAAACCTTCTAGTCAAAGTGGATAAGTTCGTCTTCCCCGTAGACTTTGTCGTTCTTGATATGGAAGCCGACGAAAAGGTTCCCATCATTCTAGGACGCCCATTCTTGTGTACCGCCAAGGCCATCATCGATGTCTTCGACGGGAAAATCACACTTCAAGTCGGCGAGGAGAGGGTGACTTTCGAGATAGCACGCTCCATGGAACACCCTAGTGGTTCCGACGATCTTAGTAGTCCTTGTCACTCGGTCTATTTCATAGAGTCTTTCTTATCTTGTGTTGACCATTGCTTTGACTATATTAGTGGAGCCGACATAGTCGAGAGTAGGCTAGAGGAGGTAGTTGAGAAGGTAGAGGAGATTGTTAGTGAGAGTAAAGAGGTAGACGAGGACGAGTGGGTTCCCGAAGTGCTAGAATTGAGTGAAATTAAGAGTGAGAGTAAAGTACTCCTATAGAGAAACCCGCCCCTTTAGAACTCAAGTTCCTCCCATCCCACTTAGAGTATGCTTTCTTAGGTGAGGGTTCCGAGAATCCCGTCATTATTTCATCTAAGTTAGAGGAGGGAGAGAAGGGTAGGTTGTTAGAGGTGTTGAGAGTGAATAGGGAAGCTATTGCATGGCGCCTTTCGGATATCAAGGGCATAAGCCCCGCCTATTGCACCCACCGAATACTCATGGAAGATGACTATAAGCCGGTGGTGCAACCTCAAAGGCGCCTTAATCCGAACATGCAAGAGGTTGTTAAGAAAGAGGTTCTCAAGTTGTTAGATGCCGGGGTAATTTACCCCATTTCCGATTCACCATGGGTTAGCCCGACCCAAGTCGTCCCAAAAAAGGGTGGGATGACAGTGATCATGAATGAAAAGAACGAGTTAATCCCTTCCCGTACCGTTACCGGTTGGCGTGTATGCATAGATTATCGAAAGTTAAACGACGCCACCCGGAAAGACCACTTCCCCTTACCATTCATTGACCAAATGTTGGAGCGTCTAGCGGGTCAACAATTCTATTGTTTTCTCGATGGATTTTCGGGTTATTTTCAGATCCCCATCGCCCCGGAGGATCAAGATAAAACGACATTCACATGCCCTTACGGCACTTATGCGTATCGCCGCATGCCTTTCGGGTTATGCAACGCTCCGGCAACTTTCCAAAGGTGCATGGTAGCCATATTCCAAGACATGCTTGAGACTTCCATGGAGGTTTTCATGGATGACTTCTCGGTTTATGGCACCACTTTCGACCAATGTCTTTCTAATCTTGATAGGATGCTTAAGAGGTGCATAGAGACAAATCTTATGTTGAATTGGGAGAAGTGTCACTTTATGGTGACGGAGGGGATAGTGTTAGGACACAAGGTGTCGAGAGAAGGCATAGAGGTGGATAGGGCCAAGATAGATACAATAAGTAGATTGCCTCCACCTACTAGTGTTAAGTCCGTTAGGAGCTTTTTGGGTCATGCGGGCTTTTATAGGCGTTTTATAAAGGATTTTTCCAAAATCACACGCCCGATGACTAGGCTTTTAGAGAAGGATGTACCTTTTGTCTTCGACGAGGAGTGCATCAAGGCGTTCGACTTCTTGAAAGAAAAACTTGTTAGTGCCCCGATACTTGTTTCGCCCAATTGGAGTTTACCTTTCGAGCTCATGTGTGACGCAAGCGATTATGCTGTAGGTGCGGTCCTAGGTCAAAGAGTCGATAAACACTTTCATCTGATCTACTACGCGAGCAAAACTCTAAACGATGCTCAAGAGAACTATACCACGACGGAAAAGGAACTCTTAGCCGTAGTGTTTGCGTTTGACAAGTTTCGCTCATATCTCGTGCTTTCTAAAACCACCGTGTTCACCGACCATTCCGCTTTGCGATTTCTGTTTCAAAAGAAAGACGCAAAGTCGCGTCTTATTAGATGGATTCTTTTGCTCTCCGAGTTCGATATAGAAATTAAGGATAAAAAGGGAGCAGAAAACGTGGCCGCCGACCACTTGTCACGATTAGAGGATCCAAAGAGAGAGGAGGTTCGTGAGGATTCCATAGGAGATACCTTTCCCCACGAAACCATAGATTTTGTTAGTGCCGAGGTAGAGGGTTTGCCATGGTTTTCGGATTTGGCAAACTATTTGGCAACCGGAGATCTTGTGAGGGGTATGTCCTACCAACAAAAGAAAAAGCTTCTTAGGGAGGCTAGGAAGTATATTTGGGACGACCCTTACCTATTTAGGATAGGTGGAGATAGAGTGCTTAGGAGATGCGTTTCAAAGGAGGATGGTTTAGACATCCTTAGACATGTGCACGAGGGTTTAACGGGGGGCCATCACGGAGCGAATGTGACGGCACAAAAGGTTTTCGATAGTGGGTTTTATTGGCCAACGGTAGTTAAGGATGCCGTAGAGTTTGTTAGGACTTGTGACCGTTGCCAACGTACCGGCAACATCTCATCCAAGGATGAAATGCCTCAAAATCCCATCCAAGTCTTAGAAATTTTTGACGTATGGGGCATTGACTTCATGGGACCTTTCCCATCCTCTAGTGGGAATAGGTACATCCTCGTGGCCATTGACTACGTTTCGAAGTGGGTCGAAGCTCAACCTTTGCCCACCAATGATGCCCGAGTGGTGGTGAGATTCCTTAAGAAGTTGTTTACGCGTTTCGGAGTCCCTAAAGCTATCATAAGTGACCGTGGCACGCATTTTTGCAATTCCGCCATGGAAAAGGCACTTGCACGCTACGGTGTCACTCATCGTCTTTCTACCGCGTACCACCCGCAAACTAGTGGCCAAGTAGAGAATGCTAACCGAGGGGTGAAGAGAATCTTAGAGAAAACGGTAGGAAAAAGTAGAAAGGATTGGTCGGAAAAGCTCGACGACGCTTTGTGGGCATTCCGTACCGCCTATAAGACACCGTTAGGCACAACACCCTTTATGATCGTGTATGGCAAAGCTTGCCATCTTCCGGTAGAATTAGAGCATAGGGCGTTGTGGGCATTAAAAACCGTAAACCTTGACCTTACCGAAGCCGCAAGGAGGAGATTCTTCCAGATTCATGAGTTGGAAGCATTGAGGGAGGCCGCTTATGAAAGATCATGGAGTATCAAGGAGAAAACTAAGGCATTGCATGATAGGCGGTTGAGAGGTTTGAAAGATTTTAAGGTAGGTGATAAAGTACTTTTGTTCAACTCACGGTTGAAATTGATAGCAGGAAAATTGAAATCGAGGTGGAGTGGCCCGTATGTGGTGAAAGAAGTGTTTCCATACGGCACAGTTGAGCTATACGATGAGGTCGACAAAGGTGTGTGGAAGGTAAACGGCCATAGACTGAAACATTACTTGGGAGGTCCTATTGATACTACTGAAGAGGAAGAAATTCCTCTAGAGGACCCACCTACCTTTGCCGAACAGTGAGCGCGAAAAGCTTCGCGTGTAGAGTATGTACCGTTTGTAAATTTCTTTATTTTTCGTGTTTTTCATCGTTTTTGTAGTTTTTCGGTCTGTGTTTTGTGTCGTTGAGAATTTTGCAGGTTTCATCATCGCTACGGAATGGAGAATGCACGAGAAAAGAGATCCCAGGTAAGTGTTTTAAACACTTAGGAAAAATTTTGAGGTTTTTGGTTGGGTTGGGAAAGAGTTGAAAATTTTTCTAAGGCATGAACAAGAATTTTTCACGCAACATTCTGCCAAAAACAGACCCTCGCGCGACGCCTAGCTCCTTCGCGTCACGCGAGGGGTTAAGGGTTCAAATAAATTGTTTTCAGACCCGCCGCGTTACGCGAGGCCTGGGTGACCCCCCTGTCGCGTCACGCGACGCCCCCTGGACCTTTTGAAATCGTTTTTAACTTGAACCTGTTCGCTGAAACCCTTTCCTTTCCCCTTTCCAAACCCTAAAACGCGAATTTCACAAGTTGAGTGTACGCCAAGATTGACAAGTTGAGTGATCATCCGATGTTAGACTTTGATGAAGATACTGAAGAAAGGGTTAAGATGAAAAAGTATGTGGTAACCCAGACTTTGGAACATCGGATCATAGATTGGGAATGGTTGGAGAGTATGGGGGCGAGTGAACGGGTAAATGAGTTGCTAGGACCAAGGTTGCGGATGGTTATGGATGCGTGTGAAGAGACGCAATATACCGAGCTTACTATAGAGTTCCATTGTACCTTCCGTCACAAGGAGGGTGCATTTTCTGAAGCTAATGCGGTATCATTTTCGTTGGGGAGGAATTTGTACGAGATGACTATACCCCAATTTGGGGTGGCACTGGGTTTGTATTCGTCGGAAGAGGTAGCGACGGAAGAGTTCGTGAATGGGCTTCGGGGTGTGTTTAACTATAACAGGCCGAAGAGTTTGGGCCCGACAGAGTTGGGTGAATTTTGGGGTTCGATCTCGACACAGTCGTTCGCGCACACGAACCTTATCTCATCGGTTCGTGACCCGATTTACAGGTATATTTTAAAGATGTTAGCGACGACTGTGGTGGCGAGAAAGTCGGGGGAGAACAAGGCAAATTGGCTAGATATCTTCGCCTTGATGTGTATGGTGGAGAAGCGGAACTGGAATTTGGCTAGCTTCTTCGCGTGGTCGTTCAATAGGCCTCGTCGGGGAGGTAAAAGGGCTGCTTTGGATATGGGCCCTTACATCACTAGGTTGGCAAGGAACATTCGGGCTCTCACAAAGTACAAACTTACTGAGATGAATGTGGGTATGCCTACAGTTCGTTGGGGTGTTTTGGACCTTCAGTTGGCGGGTATTCTTACCCAATCTGATCCACCAGAGTGGAACCATGAGGTTGGAGCTCCCCCACAGAGACAGCCGGTACCTCGAGAGAGGCGTGCGGTCCCTCCACCACGGCCGGTTAGACCGCCGAGACCAAACCCGTTCACTCCCGAGGCTGCTTTTGACTACACCCAGGAGAGGTTGGATCAGATGGACAGTAGGATGCGGGTGGACCAGCAGTGGGTGATGCAGAGCCACCACAGGCAGGATGATATGGTCCGATACATGATGTCAGGTATGGCACTTAATGCACCGTTACCACAGCCTTTTGCCGGACTATTACCTCCACCGGTTTACGGAGGCGACCAGCAGGCCCCGTATGTGTATGGTCAGTACCCGGGGTATGACCAGTGGGGAGGTCAGAGTGGATATGCCTACAGTGGTCAGTTCGGTTGGCAGCAGGCCGGCGGTTCAGGTAGTCAGCAGATGGAGGAGGATTCTGGGGATGATGAGGAGTGATGGAGCGGATGGACTGAAGCAGCATATATCCTTTGATATCTTTATTTTTTTTTTGTTTATGCTGTTTTGGTAGATTCGATATGGTTGTACTAGCAGACATATTTTTATTTTCTGTCTGAACTTGGGATGTTGGTACGTTGAACGTTTGTAGTAGTTGGTTTGGTATGCTATGTTGGTTTTAGGTTGATGATTTGGAGCCGCTTTCCGTTCGTGTGTGAGGGAGTTTGGTACTGTTTGCTGAGCACGTTCGGTATTGGAGGGCTATGTGGAAACGACTGGCACTTTGACAGTCTCACATATTGAGTTAAGTCGTTTTCCTTCTTTTTGTTGTTGTTGTATTTTTATTTCGTCGTCGAGTCTAGTTCGTTAGTTCGTTATTTAGTTTTTATTTTTGATTTTTTTAGGTAGTTGTTGAGTCGTATTTTCGTTCTTGCATTAGGGACAATGCAAATCTCTAAGTGTGGGGATGGGATACATGTAAATATTGAGTCTTTATTATTATAAAAAAAAAATTGAAAAATTGAAAAATTGTCTTTCGAAATAAAAAGAAGTTTGCAAAATAAAGCGGAAAATGATAGAAAAAATGAATTTTTGCTCGGGTTCAAATAATTATAATATGAGATTATAATAAACCAAGTTTGCGTCTAGTTTGGGATATGTGGATAGGCCCGGGTTTTGGTTCTAAGTCCCTTTGAGTTAATATACCTTAATTGTCGGTCTGCTAGTGGGTTCTCGCCTGGGAAATATGGGAAACTAAAACTGGCAAAAATAGTATAAGGGATGCCGTTATAAGCTAAGATAGTTAGAGTTTTTTTATCATATCTCGCTGAAAAAAGAAAAAAAAATAGAATAAAAGTGAGCTAGAAACTAAATGAAAGTAACACAGGCCTATGTAATCTGTGGTTGGGGATAGCGACTCTACAGCCGGAATGCCTCTGGGATGTGTGAAATCGACTTGCCGAATAAAAGTACCGAAACCTATGTAATCTGTGATTGGGGATAGCGACTCTACAGTCGGAATACCGCTGGGTTAGGGAAAGCATCGTCTAGTCTCACGAAAATGAACTTGAAAAAAGAAAAAAAAAAGAGCAAGCTGAAAAAAAAAATGAAAAAATATATATAGATTTGATTTCAAACTCTCTTTATCTTGGTATAAAACGGTTAGGAATTGGTCAAATGATCGTTCTTTTAGTTCTATAAGCTTGAGTTGGGAGTAGGTGGACTGTTGATTCTAGTGTGAGACCCTAGGTGGATTGACCGCACTTAAATTAAATTCACATGATAAGGGTTTGGGATTGGATTCGGGTTTAGAGTGGATAAAGTATATTCGCAATCGCAGCTAACGCAAGCTTTGGTTTTAATTAATTGTACCTATACTTTTGACCCGAGTAATTGTTCGTTTCTGATTCCGTTGCATAATTCTTTTTCGAGGACGAAAAAAGAGTAAGTGTGGGGATGTTTGATGTACTGAAAAGTACATATGTTTATAGTGTATATTTTGGTCAGTTTTCAGTCGTTTTGAGTCTGTTTTAGGTTAGAACTATGATACTGCTGACGTTAAGCTTTGATTTCAGGTCCCGTAGCTTAAAGTGTTGAAAAACGAGTAAAAACGAGCAGTTCGGAAGAGAAACGGGATTCGTACGCGCGTCGGAGAAGCTGGAATTCGGAAAAGAATTAAAAAATCAAGAAATTGAGTTTAGAGGCGCCGCGTGACGCCTAGCCACCCTCGCGCCACGCGAGGGTCCCTGTTTGACTGATTTTGACTTCTGGTTTAGGGTTTGACTTAAATTACCAAAAAACTTAACTGAAAAACCCTAATTGCGAATCAAGAAACCCTAGGACGAATTTCAGAGGAGATTTTGAGCTTTTCGGAGTATTTTGGCTAACGGGAATCATCCGGTTGAAGCTTGGATCGTGAGAGTGAAGATCTTTCGGGTTTTATCTCCCGGTGTTCCTTATTTTCGCGTTTTCAATACTTATTGATGAATTCTTGTTTTGAACTTGTTTTGTTTGATTTGAACAACATGTTTCTTGGCTAAACTTAGATACTACCTAGATTTGATGAAGGTTTAATTTATGTTTGGATCTTTTAACGGTTTTTATTGTTTGATTATGGATTGACTTTGAAAGTAAAGTGTTCTAGATTTTCTGATTTGGTGCGTGTGCGTATTTACTTTTGATTGTGGATTGTTTGCTGTTTCACATAGATTTTAGTGACGGTCTTTATCACATAATAGATCTGTGTTGATTATTTGCATCCTTGCGGGTTCGGGTGATCTTTGGGTAAATCGGCCGATAGCCTTAGAAACAGTAATTAAAATACAATTAGAAGTAAATATTCTGCTTAACTTGTCGCTGAGAGGCTCGGTTAGTTATTAGGTCGCGGTGCAGTATATAGCTAATTTAGATTTTGAGAGAAGTCGAAGTTAGTTCCCTAATTGCAGATGTGTCTAGTAAACCAAGTCAGAACCTAGAATTGCCTTAGATTATCGCGCTGAGAGGTAGATAGTCATATTAGGGCACTTTTAGAATCGTTAGAGGACTGAGAGGAAATCTAACAGTCGGTAATCATAACAGCCTTGTAGGGTTTCCTAGGTTTCTTCCTGAGAAGGGTCGGGAAGTCTTAGCATTGAAATACCTTAAGGTTTAGTATTTAACGATCCCGGCTCCATACAACAATAAAACCGTTAGAAGTCCATTCGTAGTTAAACTGGATTCAAGTCTAGGTAGCCCTTAATCTCATCTGAAACAAAACCTTAGTTTTCGTTCGTGTTTTAGTTAATTTCAATTTAATCATAATTTTAGGATTTTAGTAAACCCCCCCCCCAAACACAATATTTGTTTAGTCGTGTCAGTGTCTAGTCTAAGTTTAGTCGTTAACGTAATTCATAGAGTCCTTGTGGGTTCGACATCCAGACTTACTTTTCTGTGCTAGAGTCGACCGGTACACTTGCCGGTGAGTAGTTTAGTCAGGTTAAAGAGTCTAGATTTTTATTACTTGAGTCTTAATTTAGGGTAATTTAGTTTATTTAGTTGAACTACTTTTTCCACATCAAGTTTTTGGCGCCGTTGCCGGGGACTCTTGGCAATTGCGTTAACTGCTTTGTTTGGATTTCAACTGATATCGTTACGTGCTTTTTGTGTGTTTGTGAGTCGTAGGAGTCCAAGTACTTTTAGTGTCTTTTTCGTATTTCTTTGAGTCTTTTATTGGAGTTGACTTACTTGTTTTATTCTTGGTTTTGCAGTTCATGCCCCACACGCGTTCGCAGGGACCAGTGAAGCCACCAATTGACAAGTCTTCCGTCTCCACACCAATCCCTCAGGTTCGAAAACCCCCAACTTCATCTTCAGCCCTTTCTGACTCTACACTTCCATCTAAACTACCGAACTTCGACTTTACCCCTAAGTCATCACCCCACAATTCCCCACCACCCTCCCGTCACCCTAGTCCACCACCAGTTCACCAAATGGCCGAAAACCAAACTGTCCACCAGCGTTCCACCGCGGGTTTTACCGCAAACTCACCCATCACCCTCCCTGAAATCACCAATGATAAGTCTTGGCAAATTCCTTCATACATCATGACTGCCATTAACAACTCTTGTCAGTTTCACGGTCGTGATGATGAAGACGCGCCAGCACATATCAACCGTCTCACCCGTCTGTGTAGCACCTTCGGTATCGAAGGTGTGAATCTTGATGCCCGCTATCTCCAAGTCTTCCCCTTTTCGCTTGCTGGTCGCGCAGCCACCTGGCTTGATTCGCAGCCGGCAGGTACTTACACCACTAGGTTTCTTCCTGAGAAGGGTCGGGAAGTCTTAGCATTGAAATACCTTAAGGTTTAGTATTTAACGATCCCGGCTCCATACAACAATAAAACCGTTAGAAGTCCATTCGTAGTTAAACTGGATTCAAGTCTAGGTAGCCCTTAATCTCATCTGAAACAAAACCTTAGTTTTCGTTCGTGTTTTAGTTAATTTCAATTTAATCATAATTTTAGGATTTTAGTAAACCCCCCCCCCAAACACAATATTTGTTTAGTCGTGTCAGTGTCTAGTCTAAGTTTAGTCGTTAACGTAATTCATAGAGTCCTTGTGGGTTCGACATCCGGACTTACTTTTCTGTGCTAGAGTCGACCGGTACACTTGCCGGTGAGTAGTTTAGTCAGGTTAAAGAGTCTAGATTTTTATTACTTGAGTCTTAATTTAGAGTAATTTAGTTTATTTAGTTGAACTACTTTTTCCACATCAGCGAGCAAGAAGAACAGGGTTTTCTGTTAGTCTTGACGAACCGAAGAAGGACGTACAGGTGGTAAATTACTATCATGTCCTTCTACCATCTTCTGGTTAATTTTTTTTTTTCTAGTTTATAACAACCTTGGAGAAAAAGCAATATTTGTTAAAAACAAATTCCTTTAATGTATAAAATATAAGTTTCATTAAAATTTAAACGTGTATAAAATATAAGTTTTATTAAAATTTAAGTGATTTAGAGTCTTCCCGTGACGACTTGTTTTCTTACCTATTAGGTTTGAGGGTTTCGGGTTGTATTCGTCTATAGAGGCTTTATCCTATACCTTTGTGGTCTCGAGGGCACAATTTTGGGTGCTACAGGAGTACAGGACCACATCTTACTAGAGAGTGGTATATGTGGTATGGATTCTGATTATGTTTGTGCTTTGGCTTGTCTTTGTGATACGATTCCAAGCTTCGACTTCAACGGTTTCACTAAAAAGGACACCCCCCCCAAAGCCCAACATGCATTGGCGAGTGCTCTTTTTAGTAAAATTGTCCATGACATTGAAGTACGTTTTGACTTGACTGTTAGACAAAAAGTCGTTTTTTAGTGTCTATGAGCACCGCATGCCCAAGATTTTCATCTTCTATAGATGGGTTAGGCCAGCATATGTCATCGGTGGAGTATCGTACTATTCTTAAGTATCGTCTCGTTCCAGTTGATGAGATATGTCATGTTTGTCATAAAGCGTGTTTGGACTATTTTGGGGAGCATGCAGTTCATTGTAGAGAGCTCATGGAGTTCAATAACCGTCATGATTTGGTTAGAGATGTCATTTTTTTACATATTCAGACACGCTGGGATTTATGCTAAGAAAGAGGCACTCGTGAATTTCTTAACCGACCCATTGGATGGAAGATCTACCCTTGGACCAGCCGACATTTTGGTCTTCGGATGGATTGGAGGAAAACACGCATGTTTGGATCTAACAGGGTTTCCCCATTTGTGGGTTTAGGTAGTGCTTTCACGGTGCGTCAGGCTGCTTTGGGCAAAGTGACCAAACACGAGAAAACATGCCTTGACAACCAGCACGTGTTTATCTGATACTTTTGGTTTCATTGCGCCAGAGAGTGTGGACCTACTTACCCGAGGTCAAAGGGTCATGCACAGTAATGTTATGACCTCGAGATCTATGAATCTAGTTTTTAAAAGACTTCGTTTTGCTATTCAAAAAGGGGTAGCGGCCCAATTTGTTGCCCGTTAAAATATATATAGGGGAAGGTTCAAATGAAAACCACTAGTTATTGTGAAAACTCGAAAACTAATTAAAAAAGCCAAAAAAACATGCCAATTTTTTTTTAATATATAAAAAAAATCAAATATAAAAAAAAAATTTGTAGTGCACATGTGTAATACTACACATATGTATGTGTACTACACATGTGTATTATTACACATGTGTACTGCAATTTTTTTTTTTTGAAAAAAAAATTATATAAAAAATTTGAAAAAAAAAATTTGGTGTGTTTTTTAGACTTTTTTTAGTTAGTTTTCGAGTTTTCACAATAAAAGTGGTTTTCATTTGAACCATCCCCTATATATATATATATATATATATATATAGAGAGAGAGAGAGAGAGAGATGGGTTATTGTACAATACCCCTTATCCTACAAATTGTACGCGATGACCCCAGCCGTTAGATCTTCTGTCTATCAAACCCGGACTTCACAAACCCGGACATGTTCATAAAGTCGCATGAGACTCACAAACTCGGACTCACAAAAATGGTTGCCCGCATGTTATATCCAAAATCGCATGGCTTCAAACCCCATACATGTTCATAAAGTCGCATGGGACTCACAAACTCTGACTCACAAAAATGGTTGTTCGCATGTTATGTCCAAAATCGCATGGCTTCACAATCCCTGACATTTTCATAAATCGCATGGGACTCACAAACTCTGACTCACAAAAAATGGTTGTTCGCATCTTATGTCTAAAATTGCATGGCTTCACAAACCCGGACATTTTCATAAATCGCATGGGACTCACAAACTCGGACTCTCAAAATGGTTGTTCGCATGTTACATCTCCAAAATCGCATGGTGATAAACTCGGACTCACAAACTCGGACACTAATCGCGTACGTTAAGGGATACTGCACAATACACTTAATATATATATGAAATCAAATTTAGATTTGATTTTAACTTTTATTCAAAACACGCAACCCCACCAGCAAGTAACTAGTGAGGGGCACTAAACACCAACAACTTACACATTAAATGTTTTCTACGCACCCAATTTAAAGACATTCTTAGACAAATTTTGAATCCACAAAAATACCATACGCCTTTACTTCGCCGCATTGTTTCGAGCTCTCCAAATACACCAACATGCGACCACCGTAACCAAATGAATCAATCTCTTCTCTTTGTTCGACCCATTTGCAGCCGTGTGAACAAATAAATCTTCTACTGAAGCCGCATTAATAGGTTGAATACTCATCTAAGCACTTACACTTTGTCATACCACGCTTAACGTTGAATGGTACCTTTAGTTGATAAATTTTAGAATTTTCGTATTAGGATATTAATTTTAAGAAAGAAAAAATTAAAACCACAACATGAAGCATAACACAAATGCATGTTTAGCATTAGAAGAAGCTGATAAAATTAACTTACATTTAAAATATAAAAGAATACTTACAGTTAGAAACCAACCACCACAAAACATTAAACAAACAAACTGAACACATGACTAACCAAAACTGAAACATACCCATGTCTAAACTAAAAGATTTAGTTACCACAAACACACTCTAAAGGGCCAGCCACCATCATGTCGCTTTCCTCGTTTGTAACCTGGTCTTTGGCACATTGCATTTCTAAACGTTGTTTAAGGATTTCTTTGAATCATATGCAACAGACTTTGCACGATTTCCGACATCGGTGGCCTAAACTCCGGTTCAGGCTATAAAGAAATAACCAAACATCAGATGATACATATAAAGAGAGCGACTATAATCTTTATTACTATATAATATATCATCATCAGCATCATCATACTCAGTAAATCCCACCAATAGCAAAGCTAAGGTAGGGTCTGAGGAGGGTAAGATGTAGACAGTCTTACCTCTACCCCGTAGAAATAGAGAGGCTGCTTACAGTGAGACCCCCGGCTCGATAGTAGTTTTGCATCATGCCTTGGACATAGGCACATAACACTCAGCAATTAAGACAAATGCCGATTAGTGCATGTACCCCCTTGTCTTTCGGCTATCAACGCCACCACATGATGCATGATTAACCATCCCCCTCGTTTAACGTTATTTTCACGAACTTAGTAAAATAATGTTAAAATTAGTGCACTTTCACTTTTGCCCCCCGAGCGCCCACACATATATACATTATCAGTGCACTGTTTCACTATATAATATATAGAACGAAAAATCAAAGAAACAATATTGAGAATGAGTGAACATTGATACTAACCTGAACACAAAGAGAAATAATATCTGCAAACCGAGATAAGGACTTGGAAGAACATGCAGCGCGTAAAGAAGGATCGACCATCCTCGACAGCGCTTCTATATCATGTAACTGAGATATCGCCCATCTCACGAGAAATTGTTCTCCTCGTGGCCTTGAACTATATAAAACCCAAGTTTTTATTGTTAGCAAAAAAAAATTATATAAGAAAAATATCTTAATTCATTATCAGAGTATATTCCCTAGAATTGTGTATATATACTAACTAGAATTTTGACCCGTGCCGTGCGCTGCAGCAGCAACGTCGCGTTTGTGACTTCGTTACATGCGTAACGATGATGGGCATTAATGTGTAGTGGGCGCACGTGACACTACGCGTTTTTTTACTTTGTTACACTCGTTACGTTCGTGACATCAATGTCATTAGACATAGATAAAAAAGAGTACATCTTGGACGTTGCGGTGTAAAGTCGTAAAAGTAATTTAGACATTAACGTAACTAGGCATAGATAAAAAAAAAAGTATAATAATTTGTCCACGTTGCGGTGTAAAGTCGTAAAGGTAATTTAAACAAAAGGAGGTGTCAAGTTATTAAGTAGAAAAGGTTAAGAAGGTCAAAGTTGTCAATTACTGAAAGTTAGAAGTGAAGGTGCAACTTACTTAAAGATATGGGTTAATAGTGTTTCATGTCAAAAAATTAAGGGTGTAAAGTGGAAAAACTTGAAAGTGTAAGGGCCTTTTTTGTTGGTTCAAAACTTTGAAGAAAAGAAATGAAAAAGTCAAAAACTTGAGGGTTAAAAGAGAAAGGTCTCCACCGACCTTTCTCTTTAATAGTATGTATAATGTATAATATAATATTTTAGAGAAATCACTAAATTTATGCAAGAAAAATCATAAAGAATAACCTGTCAAAAGCTTTTCGGCCGGTGAAAAGTTCTAACATAATGACTCCAAAGCAGTAAACGTCACTCTGGTAAGTATAATTTCCCGACTCAAGTTCTGGACCACCGTATCCTGAACCTTGCAACTGATAAGATAGAAGTTGTGTCAAAGCCGATCTAATAAACCTAAACAAACCAACCCTGCGAGCCACGTGGCTTGAGTTCTAAACACATGGGAAAAGGTTACCTGGCTAATGTGGCTAGATGGTAATAGTGGAGCCAAACCACAATCCGAAACACGCCCATTGAGCTCACTGTCGAAAAGAATATTTGTCGACTTTAAGTTGTGGTGTACGACAGCCGGCTGACAAACCTCGTGCAAGTACCTTAACAGAAACAAAACATAAACTGATAAAAGCACTCGTTGGCATCAAACTGTATTTAAAACGGTAAGTTAGAATGTGTACTTACTCGAGGGCTCTTGCGATTTGAAGCGCAACATGTACTCGAGAATTCCACGAAAGCTTTTCGTGAAGTTCATCATTTAAATGCAAAGCTTCATGTAACGTCCCATTTTCACAATAATCATAGACGAAAAGTCTTTGACCATGCTCAAGACAGTAACCCTCGAGTCCAACTATATTTTCATTTCGAAGTTTAGTTACATTCGAAACTAGCTCCATAAATTGATCATCGCTCCACTTCCGAGACGTTGCATTGTCAAGTTTCTTGATCGCTAGCAGCTTAAGATTATAAAACACAAAACATCAAAAACAATATATCCCAATAAATAGTGTTTTTTTGTCTGTTTCTGGTTTTTTTCGTCTTTTTCTGGGTTTTTTTTTTTGTGTTTTCTTTTTTTTTTTAGTTTCAACCGGTATTGTACACATAATGAACTGGACCGACGCCGACAAAACGTCAGTATCGCCGCCGCGTAACGCGGGTGTAACGTGTTTATTTAAGTTTCAACCGGTATTGTACACGTAACAAAAAGAAACGACACCGTCCGAACGTCAATACCGCTACCGCGTAGCGCGGGTGTAACGTGTTTTTATTTAATTTTCAAACGGTATTGTACATGTCACGCAACCGGTAGCCGCTGCGTAACGCTGGTGTAACGTGTTTTTTTTTAAGTTTTAACCGCTATTGTACATGTGACGAAACGAACCAGATAGATGCCGACCGAACATCGGTACTGACGCCGCGTAGCGCGGGTGTAACCCACTAGTTTATATGAAACCAACATCATTTCATAAAATCTTACCTTTCCGTTGGGAAGCTCGGCTTTGTATACGGTAGCAAGCATGCCACTTCCAACAAGATTTTCCGGAGAAAAGCTATTTGTGTACTCTTGTAGCGATGCAATCGAGAAAAACTTAGCGGAGTTTAAGGTTTTCACAGTGCGGCGGGAGGTAGCTGGTGGAGCTGAAATCGGTTTTACAATGACCCCTTCACGAGGAGAAGGTTGAGGCGGTAGGGGCCGTGTTGAAAACGAACTTGCATTTACCTTTGTCATGTCTATCACGTGTTCCTCCTTGTTCTTAGAAATCGTTTCAACTTTCTCGCCTTTTGACGAGGACATTGTCAATGAATTCTTACTATTTTCTCCATGTTCGGGTGGTTTCAAGACGTTAAGAGTAGAGTTCTTGGCTATCCCATCCTTTGAAACTTTGACCGTTGACTTTTTTTTGCGGCATTTTGACATACAAAAGCAAAGTGCAAATGCAAGTACAACAAGAATCAAGAATCCACCGATTGCAACCCACACGACTTTTTTATTCATAAAGGACTTTAGTTTTCCGGAAGAAGCCGGCTGATCTGGCGGTGGTTGTCCGAATACTTGAATTCCTGGCCCTATTTCCGGCGGTAGTGGTCCAAATGATGACGGTGACGGGGATGAGACTGGCGGAGAAGGAGAAGGGATAATCGTTGTATTAAACGGATTTCCGGCGCTTCTGCATTGCATAACTTGAACGTTAAGAGCGCAAATAAAAATCGTAAAGAATATAAAATTATGCAACAATATAGAGAAATACTTTCTAGAGTAAATTACGTTTTTGGCCCCTGTGCTTATATCACTTTTACTATATTAGCCAAAAATAAGAATTTTTAACATATCTGCCCCCATGGTCTCTATAACTAACCATTTTGGCCTCTAAGTCTAGAGATCATGGGGGCCAAAATGGTTAGTTATAGAGATCATGGGGGCTAAAATGGTTAGACTTAGGGACCAAAATGGTTAGTTATAGAGACCATGGGGGCAGATATGTTAAAAATTCTTATTTTGGGCTAATATAGTAAAAGTGATATAACCACAGGGCCAAAAACGTAATTTACTCTACTTTCTATCAAGAGTTATTTTTTACTTCACCTGAAATTTGGAATGGTCAATAATTTGGGAGGTATGGGCCCCGAGAGAAGATTATTTTCCACATCTCTGCATCACAAGAAGCTACTTATTTTTAAATGCATAAAACACGTAGTTCGAACAGAACAAAACGAAAGATATTCTCAAGAAGACGAAAATACGAAATCATATGGAAAAAGGCTATAAGATTTACAAAGCTATAAGTGGAAGATCTTGCAGCACATCAAGAACCCCGGTAAGATGATTGTCCTGTAAGTGCCTGCAAATATTAATAACGTAAAAAACATTTACTCCGTAAATATTCAGATATAGCAATTTGTATATTCTAGAAAGAGTTAATTGCCCGGATGGTCCCTGTGGTTTCACGTTTTTTCACGTTTAGTCCCCACCTTTTGAAAATAGCAGGTATGCTCCTTATGGTTTGTTATTTTGTTACTCGGATAGTCCCCTGAGTAGACGTCAGTTAGTTTGGGAATAGCAGGTATACTCCCTATGGTTTGTCATTTTGTTACTCGGATAGTCCCCTGAGTAAATGTCAGGGGACTATCCAAGTAACAAAATGACAAACCATAGGGATCATACCTGCTATTTCCAAAAGGTGGGGACTAAACGTGAAAAAACGTGAAACCACAGGGACCATCCGGGCAATTAACTCTTCTAGAAAATATATATGAATGTGCTCACAATGTTGTTAACGATGACAAGCTTGCCATTGAAGGGGGCAATGGGCCACTTAAATTGTTAGCAGACAAATCCCTGCAACAAGACGTAAAATATATATAAAGAAACATAAACATGCACATAAACATACACGTTGAGGATAAAAGAAACGACGGCGCACAAATTTATTAAGGGTGTAAGTTGTTGAAAAGAATCTGGAATTACTCCATTCAAATGGTTGTTGTTCAAGTGTCTGAAAAATATAAAAATTATAAAATTGTTAGAAAATATAACTCCAAAGCTACATGATATTTTAACAGGATACTTACAAGTCCGTCATTTGGCCTAACGAGGAAAGAGAGTCGGGAATGCTCCCCGTAAGCTGGTTTCCTGAAAGCATTCTAATAGGAAAAACAAACTAAGGGTTCATCAAGAAAACATGTAAAGTCAATTATAACTTAAAATTTTCTTTTGAGAAATTACAATGGAAATTGCCAAAATGATCATAGGACATCCAATATGGATTTAGGTGTTCGATAATTTATTGCAAAAAAAAAAAAATATATTGCCTTTTTATTGCAAAAAATAAATAAATAAATAAAAAATCATGTGAGCATTTTGAATTTCAATAATTTATCTAATATCTTTCATTTAGGAGTGTTCAAAAAGCTCGCGGCTCGCTAGAAAAAAACTCATTTTGTTTTCGAGCCGAGCCAGCTCATTTTGTAACTTTGTCAAGCTTGAGCCAAGGGTGCTTGGCTCGATGGTTCGTATGTATGTGTGTGTATATACATACAGATTTTTTTTTTAAATGTGTGTTAATTTTTGTTTTTCATGTTTTAAATATTTGTAAAAAAAATTTAATAAAACATAAAAAAAATTAACTAGCCAGCTCGATTGGGCTCAAGCTGGCTCAAAGTTTTTACAAGCCGAGCTCGAGCTTGACTTTTCGGCTTGAAAAAATAAACAAGCCGAGCTGAGCTGGCTCGTTTAAGTTCGAGCTCGAGCCGAGCCTGGCTCAGCTCGGTTACCGCCCTACTTTCATTCTTAGAAAGATCTAGTGTGTTTTGGCATTTTCACAAGAATAGTGGTTTGTGAATTGCATATAAATTATTTAATATAAATTAAAATAGTAAGTGTTGCAGCTTTGATGTGATGAGGGACTAATAGACATACAAACTATTGATGGTAGGTGGAAGGCTTGACGGTATATGACCTCCAATATGATTATTGCTGAGATCTCTGCGCACAAAATTACAACAATCAACTCAAAAATCTATGGATAACGACTTAAAAACATTTGACGTAAAAATCTTGAAGTACTTTGATAACAACTTACATTTGTATGATGGAAACGAAAGCTCCCAAATTCTCACCCAATTCGCCTCCTAAATTTGCACCATTAAGAATTCTATATGCATTCATAAAATTAGAACTCAGACGATATCCCGACAAAAGATGAAAAATATTAATCAAGAACATTTGAAGTTTCAAGATTGGGTCATAAGTCATACATTCCAGTTATGTTGGAGTTTACGCATTGAACACCTTGCCAACCTTCCGCACACGGGTCTCCCCCCGACACTAACCACCCGGGAAGAGGTGGATAGCCAAGAGCCGCATATAGACTATTTATTGCCAAAACTGAAATATAAACAACAAAAATTATGAGTCTAAAAAACGACTAAAACAGTTCCGTTAAATAACATGAGTTTTACTACTTCATCTCATCTTAGGGGTGTTCCGTGGCTTTATAGCCTAGTGGCCTCTTGGGGGTGGGATAAGGCTTTGGGACCAATAGGTCCTGGGTTCGATTCCCATAAGGGGGTTTTCCCATATTTATTAGGTTTCCTCCTGAATTGGTGTATAGGCATTATAGCCTAGTGGAGATGGATATGATCAGGTGGTTCCGCTGGTGGCACGATGATACTCCAGTGGTCCGTCAGTGATCCAAATTTGCCGTTCAGGAAAAAAAAAAAAAAAAAAAAAAAAAAAAAAAAAAAAAAAACATTTTCAAATTGTAGAAAACCGTTTTTGCGAGTTTGGATGCAGGAAATCTGATTCTGATTATTCATAGTCCTTAAATAATCAAAATTTGTTACAAATACTTAAAAAGCTGATTACTGATTATCAAACAAAAACACATCAAAACATTATCTCTGTAGACATTTTGTTACAGCTGATTATTTGTTTTCGATTACACCGTATTGCATAATCACTTCCAAAACGTAATCCCAAAAATCTTCAAGAAATATGCAACTACCATAACAACTTTTTCAATTAATGAAGGTGTTTACAGCTTCTGATATCAAAAATTAATTAAAAAAATTATTTGTTTTCTTTTTCGAACGGCCAACAGAATCAATCCCAAGCACTCTCGAGGCACCCACTAACCAAATGCAGAGTAAGCCGAGTCCACCATCAATTCCGGCGAAAACCGGTAACCCATCCGCCCGTAGGCACGAATGTGAAATTACTAGTAAAACCTTTTTGGCTCAAGAATCGAACCCAAGGGATAGTAATTTACAAAAAAAAAAAAAAAAATAAAAAAAAATTGTAAATGATATTTGTGTGTCTTAAAACACAAATTATGGAGTTACAGAAATTGCAAGTAAATTAATTAAAACTTAGTCAAAGGTCAAACAGAATTAAATGCAATAATAAATCACAAAAACTGAAAAGCAGTTAAGAAAATGAAGAACTTACTATCCCTTGGATCAGTATCTCCAAAGCAAATTTGAGCAGAGAAAATCATCATCAACCCCACAATTTTCAACACAGAAAGCTTCCATCTTGAATCATCCATCACCAATTTTACCCAAATTAATTCACCACTATATAAAAAAAAACCAACAAACTATTTCAAAAAAAAAAAAAAAAACCCACAAAAACTAGCTCAATTTATTCAGACAAATTCAGCAAAAACACACACTGACTGACTGAACCGATTGAAAATTTAAAACCCTAAAATAAATTCAGAAACTTTGAACATAAAAGAGGAAAATTCGAAAGTAAAGCTGTAAAAAGAGGGACAAAAAGCAGAAAAAAAACCCACTCATAAAAAGCAAATCTTGACACACTCCCCAAAAATTGAGTCAAAAGTATGACAACTCTTTAAAGAAAATCAAAACCCCAGTTGTTAATTAGGATTTTGAGTTACTGTACGAACACGAGAAGCACATAAACAGAAGAAAATTTGTTTTTTTAGATGAATACAAGATGGGTTTTAAGACAGGAGAAAGAACTTAAAAGGAAACGGTGGTGTGTGTGTGTTTATCTTGTTTTTTTTTTAGGATTTTGATTACATGTTTTAGAAAACAGAGGCTTATATTATTATTGTGTTTGAATTGAATACTTTTTAAATGCTTTTTACTAATATTAGACCGTTGGGTGGCTCTCAAGTGGTGGAAGGTGTGCTCCACCTTTGGTCTTCCATATTATTTTCTTTAGTTGTTTAATTATGGGTGTAAACTTGTAGAGGCGTATAGCTGAGTCGAGCCTTTTTGAGTTTAAACTCGACACGTTTAAACTAAGGGAGTTTGAATTCGAGTTTGGCACGTTTTATTTGTAAACTCGTAAGTGAATTTTTAAAGTCGAGTTTGATTCGTTATTTATTTGTTAACTATTTAATTTTATATATCTTTTTATATTCTTTAGAAAAAGTATATCGTACATTACGGCTTAACGTACTTCACGTACAACAATGTGCGTGATTTGTTATATAACATGCGTGATTAATGTTTTCAATATGCGTGATTATTGTGTTTCAACATGCGTGATTTTGGATTTTTGAGTTATAACGTGCGTAATTACCTGTCGTACGTGATGTACGTTAAGCCGTAATGTACGTTAACCTTCCTCATATTCTTTATATATTTACTAGGTTAGTTCCCCGTGTGTTACACGAGTTGAACAATTTAAACTATTTAATAAATATTTCTTGTAAATACAAACTAAAGAGGGAGACATTTATATACCAATTGACATAAATAAGTTAATACAAAGATGATGTATATTAGCATTACAAAATATATAATAAAATAAAATAAAGAATTTCAAATAATGTCATGTGACACCCTCTCCTTTAATCTTACAATTTTAATTTATATAGTATTTTATTTTAATATAATTTTTAATTACTAATACGTGTTTTATATTCATAAATCTATTGTTTTTCATCAATTGGTTGTTCGATAAATGAATATGTTTTTTTTTTTGTTCTGGTGCTAATATTTTTTTTTATAATAATCTAAATATATTAGTAGTAGATTACGTTTGAAGTTGATAAGTTATTAACCATTTGAAGTTGATTATGTTTTTAAAGTGATTCTTCTTCTTTGAAATTATAAACTTATCTTTACTATAAAATATATAATTTATAATCATTTGCTTTTATATGTTTTTTAAACGGATAAATAATAATAAAATTAAATTGATATGTGAAGGGAATTTCAGGATTATTATTATTATTTTGAATTTAGGGATTAACTATGAAACTAAAAGGATTATATTTTAGGAGGGAAAATATATTTCTAGATAGTCTCATCGATTGCCATGTGTCTCAAATTGATTTACTTTATTATATGTTTCAAATTGATTTACTTTATAAAATATATAATTTATAATCATTTGCTTTTATATGTTTTTTAAACGGATAAATAATAATAAAATTAAATTGATATGTGAAGGGAATTTCAGGATTATTATTATTATTATTATTATTATTATTATTATTATTATTATTATTATTATTATTATTATTATTATTTTGAATTTAGGGATTAACTATGAAACTAAAAGAATTATATTTTAGGAGGGAAAATATATTTCTAGATAGTCTCATCGATTGCCATGTGTCTCAAATTGATTTACTTTATTATATGTATAGATTGTTTAAATATTATATGTAACACAATATATAGTGGTTAGTTATTTTATCAGAGTTTATGTGTGATAATATTTATTAATACTTTTTTTTGAGCAACTATATATAAAACTAAATGAAAATTATACAAACACACATTTGGTTAGGCTTAAGCAATCGAACTCGATAAGCTTGTGCTTGAGCCCTTTATTACATGATCCTTAACTTAGACTCGAGCTCATATCCGAGCTCTTTTAAGCTCGGTTTGAACCGATTTTTAGCAAACATTATATAATTCACATGGATGTCATTAATCACATCTATTTTTAGTTTTTTTTTTTTAAGTTTTAAAACAAGGAAGAAAACTAAATTAAATGTATGTAATATATAGATACTTAGACCGCCCGTAATGGGGCGTGTTTTATAAAAAAAATTTGCACAAAAACGTCCAATCATGCCCCGACTCCACTACACCCCGGCGTTTTCGGGCGTGATTTTTGAGAAAATTGTATGTGGCGTGATTTGAAAAACGCCGGAACTCTATTTCTTTGCCCAATTGAACCTTGCCATGTGTGTATACTTAGTTTTAATTAAAAAAAACAAAAGAAATTAGTTTTAGTTAATTTTAATTAGAAGGTGATTTAAAAAGAAAAGTTGCAGGTTGTTGTTCATGTGGGTGAAAGGAAGAAGAAGAAGCTTTTTCATTTTAATCCCTGCATTTTGATTATATTTAAAAAAAAGATTTAAACTTCAAAAGTCTTTAAAAAAGGATTTTGCATTCCAGTCCCTAAAGTTTTAATTAGTTTTAATTAGATTTTGGAAATGTATTTTTTTTTTTACTTTTGAATAAGTTTTTTTATTTCTAGTATTGTATTTTTTTTAATTTAATAAAGTATTTTAAGTTTTTAATTAAAAATAATAATTGTGTAATGATTGGAAGGTGCGTTATTGGGCATTATTCCCACTACGGCACTTTTGTAATAACGCCCAATAATACCCCCATGCTGACTGGACTGACACATGGCAAAAAAACGCCCCATAATAAAGCTATTATTGAGCTAACCACTACACATGATCTTAAAATATTGGATTGGAAAATCCCATAAACAAAAAACAAAAAAAGCAAAAGGAGGGTAGAGAGTGAAATGGTTGGGATTGATGATGATATCACCAAACTCTTGTTACTTATCTCTTAAAGCAAACGCTTCATCATTAAGTCATGCCTAATTCTATAAATCGGTTTTAGCTAATGTTTCGGATAGGTTTAAGTTAGATGTGCCCAAAAACGAAAAAAAAAAAACAGTTCAGGAACCAAACCAGCCTTGTAACCTGGAATCGGAACTGCTATTGAAAATGGTTTGACTGGGCCCTGTTTGGAATCGACACGAACCAATGGATTGAAATCGGGTTGGGAACCTATAATTTGAAAGTGGTCAAACCCGAACCAAACCGATTAAAACCCGATTTCAAACATGAACCAAACACACAAACACACCCCCCCCCCCCCTCAAACACACACAAGAAAAAGAAAGTTCAAACTTAAATTAGTTTTGACCAAGCTTGACTCGGACGGAACCGATTTGGGGGAACTCCGGTTTATGCACCACTGGTGTCAAACTTCCAGTCAATATTCAAGAGTTTGGGTTGAGGCCGAGGCCCAACAAATATCATTTTTTCATTGTATCATCGTCTTTGGGCTTAGACCCAACAAACATAACTATAAATCTTCTTTTAGAAATTTAATTGATTGAATAATGTCACCAAATTATAGGTATTTATCAATATCAATTATCAACGTAACATGATGATGTCGGATTAAATTAAAAGAATATCAATTATCAATGTAACATGATGATGTCATAACTAAAAGAAAATTTAAAATAAATAAAGGTGTCTAACAAATGCTTCTTGTTTTAATTAAAACTTTGGGGTGGTTTGGATGTGTGCTTTCAAGAGGATTATATGTATTAATCAGAACATAATTATTAAATATTAAGTTAAATAATTTGATTGAAATTAAATAAATTTGGATAAAAAAATTATAGTTGAACTGGATAATTGATGTTGCTACACTAACTTCTTAGTATAGCATCTTTAATTAAAAAAGAAATCAAATTTAGGGTCATCAGATACGGTAAATTTAACTATCACAACTCCAAACCACATATTCAAACAACTTGGTGTATGAATTAGGGTTTCGGATGTCGTAAATTTAATTATCATAACTCTGAACCACGTATCCAAACAACTCGGTGTATGAAGATTGTTCATAAATAAAAATTGCAAGTTGCTTTCCAAAAATCAAATACCAAATCAAAAAAATCAAACCCTAATTTCAATCATGTGTTATTACATGAACACTTGAATCTAAGTAGTCATATACACTATTGCCCAGATAGTCCACTTCCTCATGGCCTGTAAACATAACACCCTGCTCACAAGTACCTGGCTCGTGCGAAACTCCACTTGCTCACATGATGATTTTACCTGCGCAAAGTTCTGAGCTTGATCAAGTCTTGCTGCCAAAGCTCCAATCTGTGCTGTAAGAGCCGTATACGTATCCACGACATGAACGCCAGGAATGGAAGATGCTTTAGTTCGCACCCCACTGTGTCAAGAACTTGACTTCAAGGTAGCTTTTTCTATAATTGCATAGGCTTCATTGGGTGTTTTTGTTCCAAGATCGCCTCCTGCATATACATCTAAACGTTCTTGTGAGTCGTAATTGAGTCCTTGGTAGAAATTAAGTACAAGCTGCCTTTTGGACAGCCCATGATGTGGGACATCAATCAAAAGATCTCTAAATCTCTCCCACGCAGCGTGTAGAGATTCCCCATTGTCCTGCTTGAATGTCATAATACGATTCTTCAACTTGGCTGTTTTTTCTGGAGGAAAGTATTTTTGCATGAAAAGTTCTGACATCTCGTTCCAAGTCGTGATGGATCCTGCCGGAAGTAACAAAAGCCAAGAGCGGGCTTTGTCTCGCAAAGAGAATGGAAAGAGCCGCAAACGGATTGCGTTTTCAAAAACGTCTCGTATTTTGAAAGTCGAACACACTTCGAGAAACGAAGCTATGTGTCGACCCGGATCTTCGTGATCCTTCCCATCAAACTGCACCGAATTTTGTAACATATTAATAATACTAGATTTGATTTCAAAACAAGGTGTTATTACTGTAGGTCGGGCGATGCTCGGTAACAAGCCCTCTCCTCATAGTCGGCCGGTCTCATTCAATGGCCGGTCGTCTTCCGCCATGATGCTTCCTCTATCGTCTTCTGAACTCTTGCTATCAGAAAGTATCACCGGTTCGTCGACCGCTGCAGCAATTCTTTGTGCAATAACACGGGATCTTTCGCGACGCCTCCTACTTCTTCTTATGTTAGGTTCTGGTTCGTTGGCTGGCTCAGCAATAGCGGGTATGGGGGTTGAGGACATCAACCTACAAATAAAAGGAAAGCATTATACGGAAAAAGAATGTAATATATTATACTATTATAAATCTATATATGTATATATACTATAATTCTTATTTATTTATTTAATTTTTTTAATCAGAAAATTTGATTGAATCTGATGAAATCTGATGATCGCATCGGAAATCTGAATTTTTTTTTAAATTTTTTTATTTATTTTTATTTATTTTTTTACCAGGAATTCTAATGACATCATCAGAAAATCTGATAACCTCATCAGAAAATCTGTTTTTTTTTAATTTATTTATTTTATTTATTTTATTATTTTTTACCAGAAATTCTGATGACATCATCAGAAAATCTGATAACCTCATAATAGATTTGCAAAACTGCCCACCCGTCAACCTTTTCTGAAGAGCTTTTAAAAGCAAACATACACACACGTCAACCTTTTCTGATCTTTCCTCGTTTTGTGACCAAGGTGATAACAAGTCAGCTGTTATGGTTGTAAAAGTCCCGCCTAGGCTCCGAGTACTCCCCGAGTACTCGCTACAAGGTAGGCTGCCGAGGCACGAGTACTGGTATCCCAGGCCAAGTACTCCCCGAGTAATCTCCGCCTAAGCCGAGTACTTCCCGAGTACTCCCGAATCCGACTAGGGAGCGCCTAGCGACTTTTGCAACCATGCCTGTTAGGAAACTTTTTATGTAAGTATCGAAGACCTCATAATAGATTTGCAACCAGGGAGGGAACTGTCACGACCCCCGACCCCATCTAGCCGGAATCGGTGTCGTGAGCAGTCCAGTGGTACCGGTGATTATTTTAAAAAAAACATTGCAGCGGAAATTTCATCAGGACCGTGAGTTAGGAAAAATATCAGAGTTTAGAAACACCGGATTTTATTTAAAAAGATGGAATAAATTCCATGTTTTACAAAGGTAGCTGCTAATAAAAACAATATTTCTTAATTTGAAAATAAGCCACTTCTTGAAGTCCTTCAGTGTCGGATCCAATCTATTGTAATTACCTGAAACGCGTTTTAAAAAGATTTTGTCAGCGGGAAATACTGAGTGACTTATTCTAGTTGCTGAAAATGACACATTTATTATAATTCACAGTGTTAAGATCTTTTACAATGTTTCTGATATCAACCAACTACCCACAGTACTTTACCACTCGACCCATTAGCCCATACGTCCAATGGTGTCTGTGATTATGGTCATATCACCCAATGGCTGCCCCAATGGTGACGATTATCAAGTAATGTGCACAATACCCCACATACCGGCTGTAACTTGGTGATTACATAAACTTAATCACTGTAAGTTATAATTTTGAAAATAATTTGGAGTATTGTAAAACAGTTAACAACTCACAAACGGTGAGAAAAGAGTTTATAAAAGAAGAATAACTCACAACTGTGAGAAAAGAATTTACAAAAGAGGAATAACTCACTAATCATCATGCAGGATTGAGTTAACAAACTTCTTGATTCTACTTTTCCCGATAATTAAGCATGTACTTTATTATTCTGGATCTTCTGATGATTTAATAGTTTGTTTGATTGTAAGGGTGTAGTTGGGAGTGTTTTTGGTGGTTTAACAGAATAGAATACGTATTGGTGTAAAACCCAAATCAAACCTTAACGGTAGTCATGAGATTCGAACCTTAACGAATTTCACAAAAATCGGGTTAATGATCAATACAGCTTTTACGATAACTCACGAGATCAAATTCTCCCAATAAATGACAAAGTGCAATACTTCAACTCATTTATCGTATTAACGACAAACGACAAAGTATAATACTTCAACTCATTTATCGAATTATCGACAAACGACAAATTATAATGCTTCAACTCATTTATCGAATTATCGACAAACGACAAAGCATAACCCAATGTGGGCGGCACTTAGACATTCTTTGGATATATTGATTGCTCGGAAAATGAATCGTAATAGCGATCGAGTTATTACCCTGTTATTGCGGCAGAATTTCGAGATTATGTGGGTTTTTGTAGTATTTCGACGATATCTGGGTGTACGAATTGAATTTTACCGTCGAACCAACGCAGGAAATCAAGTGCCAAACTCCTCTATTTATACTGGAAAAACGGCGCGCTTGCGTGTCACGACAGGGAAACCTGGTCCTGGCGCGTGGCGCGAGAGGTCACTTTTAATATGGTGTTGCCACGCGTCTCAGTAGCTTGGGTGAGTCGACGGTTTGTTAAAATTCAATTTCTATCGAAAACAGTTTGGATAATACTAACTAGGAAATACCCCCCCTGAGTTTTAGGGGCCCTGATCCTGATTTCGATTGTTCTGAAAATTTTAGGGGTCATGCAATATCACTTGGGGTCTCAATTAGGGTTTCCTATTGGACAAAATATAATAAGAAATAATAGTTTTGGTGAGAGTTGTTACATTCTCCCCACCTTAATAAAAATCTCGTCCTCGAGATTTGAACTATGATATTTTCTTGGGGTTATGTTTCTTCTTTTAATTAAGAGGAATAATGTAGCGTGGAATAGAATCAAATGATATTTTGAGGGGTATGAAAATTTAAAGTTAAAAATGATTTATAGAAACAATTGGATTCAATATTCGAAATGAACTTACTTTGATCAATTGAGGGAGATTCTGAATGGATAGATATTTATTTGTGAATGGAAGTATGGAAAATGATTTGTTAATGATTATCCGAAAATCAATATCGTTTACTTAAATGGTACTGGACAACAGGATTTAGTGTATTGTAATCTGAGTACATAATTGTACCAAGAATATGACAAATCAAACGAATGACTCATGAATAGGGTTTAACACAGGCTACAGCTCTATTCGGATGCTACAAGTGTTTGTAATGATTGAAAGAATTCAATAATGATGACCGAATAAATTCACCGTTTTTGAAATTGTGAGTTTCAAGGAAGCGAATCTAGATATTTCAAAAGATGAAATGTTCAAACGAATGAGATGAAATGGTATAGTTTTTCAAGGTGATTGGGTTCAAGCCAAAAGATATATGATCTATAGATTCTTAAAATGAATGTGAAGAACTTTTTGGAATTAGTAAAATTCTTTGTCAGAAGAAAACTTACCTTGATTGGTACCTAAGGAAGATTTAAGATTGACCGGTTCAAAATGAAATGAAAACATGAAAATGTTTTGTCAGATATCGAATTATGATATGAGAAAATCAATGTGCTGCGATGGGTGATTTGTAAGAATACATGAAAAGATAATGAAGTTAGAGTATTTTTGTCCTAATACACAATTGTATTCAGATGATTTTAATCAAAATGTTTGATTTAAAGATTGATGATATTTTGATTTACTAAATACCTTTTCCTTTTATGTTATCATAAAGTAGAATAAATAAATATAGATAGGTTTAAAATATCAAAACCCGTAATAATTTTGATAAAATAATGATATATGTTTTATAAATAGGTTTACCCAATATTCTAAAATTTATCATTTTTTTTAAAATCAAGTATGTTTAACTATAAGATTTTATAATAGGGTATTTTAAATCATAAAATTAAAATAATAAATGTTTATTCTAATATCAAGCATACTTAAATATTGGGTTGCGTAAATGACATTTGATATTTTAATATGTATATATTATAAAAGAATATTTCTATAAGTATTTAATAGTTGTGAAATATTAATTAAGATGATCATATGTTTTGTTCATGAATGCTTAGACAATTATTTAGATAATTTTGTTCGTCCCTTTAATTATTTTTATGAAAATATATTTCTCTTTACAGTACGAAGTATATATATATTTCTATATATAATAAAAATATTTTTACATGTAATTGAAATTTACTAACTAAGTATGATGACTTAATTTATATATAGTAAATAGTTATTATCATGGTTGGATATTGGTTAGTGCTGCCTTGTTTAAGCATAGGTGATCAGTCCATGCCTAACTAAGGCTAGGCTATTCAATACCCGTCTTTGACAATAACCCTAGTATTTTAAAATAATACTAACACTATCACTATTAATATTATTACTAATAATAAAATTAATATGAATTACCAATAATAAATAACTAAATAAAACTAAAATGAGAGTATACCTCAAACATAATTTTATATGTAAAATATAAATTCTGTATCTCAATGGTTTTAACAAGAATTTTAAATATAGTAATACTATATTATGAATTAGGTAATTACTTATGTCACACCCCCAATTTACCACCTAGGGAGTGTCCCTGTTAGGCGTGTGACAACAAGCTAGGAGCCACCAATTACATTGAATCACAAGGTCAAAACAAAGTTTCATAAATTATTAGTAATAAAATCCAAGCACAAGTTGTTCGAAACCATTAAGTTCAGCGGAAGCATTAACGTATCACAAAGTATATGTTTCACACAACCACAGTAAATAAATGTTTGTTAAATAACTCAACAATGCAACCATGACCACTCGCGCCCTCCAGCCAGCAAGTTCCTGCGTTCCAAGTACCTAAGGACCTGCGAGCATGTAACACGTGTATCAGACAAAGCTGGCGAGTTCACAGTTTTAGAAAACGTTTGTTACCCGTTGTATGTAAAACAGTTCAATAACCAATGCAAGTAATATTGTTAATATCTCATTTCCGAACAATGACGGCTCCTGAAATACACGACTGCCCTTCCCACGTACTCCTATCTAGTACTGGGCCAGACTGGGTCATTAGTTCACCTCCGTCCTCTACAGGCATGGGGTGAGGGTGCCAAACCTAAGTAGCGCTACTAACTAATACCCGATGAGGGACTTACAAAAGATGATAGGTGAGAATATTAACCAATATACCCGTTTTTACCCAAAGACTTATCCCCCCATGGGATACCCACTGACTGTCCCCAACCACTGGGACGCATGCTCGAATGTAGTGAACTCACCTTGGTTTGCTCGGTAGAATTATTTACTCGTTTAACAACAGTGATTTACCAAGCCCTATGATAGTTACAAATAACAGTCAGTTTGCATATCAGCACAACACGTATCATTTCACATTTAATCATCAACTAGTGTACACGAATACAATGTTAACACCTCAATATCTTTCGGTTCACACTTTCATTCGACACCTCAGTTATGTTTCGACACTATCTTTCGTTTCGTATTTATCCTTCGACACATCAGTTATCAATCGGTTAACGGTTATGTTTCGACACACAGTTATATTTCGATTCACAGTCATCCTTCGACCTATTACCTATCTTTCGACATACTTATCTTTCGATCTAACAGTTATGTTTCGAACCAAATATCATGTTTCGAACCAAATACCATCTTTCGACTATGCCAGTTATCCTTCGACTACCACAGTTATCTTTCGGTTCCCAGAATCCTAAACATACGACTTAACTGCTATCATTCGGTTACGATTCAGCAATTATTATTCGATCAATCAGTTACGAAACGGAACCCTAATGATCATCAAGCAGTGCAGTAAACATGTATCAAGGTCTAATCAGTTTGACCCAACAGTTTAGGTTGTGCCGTCTAACAACAATTTTATCAAAACCAATATCCATGCTAACTAGTCACTAAGATTTAACACATAATGTCTAACGATCTAATTCACACACAACATTCAGCATATCAGAATTATTCACTAAAAGTTATCGGCACAAGACATGTGGGTTCACCATCACTGTTACGATAAACGATAATCGAAATTGCAAATCAAATATAATATCACAAGCATAATCGGTCGTGACCTAATCGCATACGTATTCAATCCATGAACGAGGTTGTTACTATGTTAAATCAAACAAGCAATCATAAGCGTTTCTAATCCACTAGACGAACAAGAATCTTACTAACCGAAAGACAGGATCAACAGTTTGATGCTTCGAGAGAGGAAACCTATCTTCTGCCGTCACACAATGAGAGGGTCTAGGGTTTGTAACTGTTCGTATCACACACGTGTGTTCTAAATATAACCTTAAACTCGTGGGCCGAAGGACTGGGCCGAAAGACCCGGATCCCAGTCGAAGGATCCTATCCTTGGTCGAAAGATAGGGTCTTCGGTCGAAAGTTATGTCTTATGTTTCGTGATCCTTCGAAGGTTGGATCTTTCGGTTTCGTGATCCTTCGAAGGTTGGACCTTTCGGTCGAAGGATCTTTGGTTGAAAGATGTCTTAGTATAAATCGAGTATTTCAATGCGTTACTCATTAACAAGTTTGCAACATATTCCTACTAGCACAAAGATCTTACAAGATTCCAAGGATATGTAAATACGACAAAGGAGTCGGGGAATAGGATAATACTAACCTCAAGAATTCGGGTTGTCACATCATCCCCAACTTGAAGGAAATTTCGTCCCGAAATTTAGCAAGTAGGTACGAGGGAGTGAAGCGACAATTCAAGATCGTTGCGGATTTTCCTCAGGTGTTACATCATCCCCAACTTGAAGGGGAATCTCGCCCTGAGATTCACTAGTTTTGCTTGACTCTGCCTTGTCTTTGGGAAAAAGGTGAGGGTACTTTAGTTTCATCTGATCCTCGCGCTCCCACGTGAACTCCGGTCCACGCCTTGAATTCCAACGGACCCTAACAATCGGAATTCGGCTGTGTTTACGCACTTTGACCTCCCGATCCATGATTTCAATAGGCTCTTCAACAAACTGCAGCTTGTCATCCAACTTGAGCTCTTGGAATGGCACAACTAGTGTCTCATCAACCAGACACTTCTTTAGTTGAGAAACGTGAAACACATCGTGGACATTACCTAATTCCGCAGGTAACTCGAGTCTGTAAGCGACTTTACCGATCCGCTCTAGAATTTTGAATGGCCCAACGTAACGTGGATTAAGCTTGCCACGCTTCCCAAAGCGTACAACGCCCTTCCACGGTGAAACTTTCAACATAACCCGATCATTAACTTCGAACTCCAAGGGCTTTCTACGCTTGTTAGCATAACTTTTCTGGCGATCACGCGCTGCTGCCATACGATCCCTTATCCGAGCTATATTTTGTGAAGTTTCAAGAATGAGTTCAGGACCTGTGAGTTGACTGTCACCTACTTCTGCCCAACAGAGAGGAGAACGACATTTCCGCCCGTACAATGCCTCGAACGGAGCTGCCTGAATACTTGTGTGGTAGCTGTTGTTGTAGGAGAACTCTATTAACGGCAAGTGTCTTTCCCATCCCTTCCCAAAATCGATCACACATGCCCGCAACATGTCTTCAAGCGTCTGAATAGTGCGCTCACTCTGACCATCCGTCTGTGGGTGGTAAGCGGTGCTCATATCAAGTTTTGAACCGAACAATTTGTGCATAGACTGCCATAATTCAGAAGTAAAACACGGGTCTCGATCTGAGATGATAGAAGTTGGCACTCCGTGCCGAGCAACTACCTCCTTAAGATACACCGCTGCAAGCTGCGAAAACTTATCTGTTTCCTTGATTGCTAGAAAATGTGCCGATTTCGTGAGTCGATCAACAATCACCCATATAGTATCGTTTCCAGCCTGAGTCCTTGGTAATCCAGTAACGAAATCCATAGCGATCTGTTCCCACTTCCATTTGGGTATTTCTGGCTGCTGCAGTAGACCCGAAGGCTTCTGATGTTCCGCTTTAACTCTTGCACAAGTTAAGCATTTGCTCACGTACGTGGCGATGAGGGCTTTCATATTCGGCCACCAATACATAACCTTAAGATCGTGATACATCTTGTCCGATCCCGGGTGAATAGAATATCGTGACTTGTGTGCTTCATCCATCACAAGTTCTCTAAGATCACCAAACAGAGGAACCCATACTCTTTCCATGATGTAGTAGATACCATCAGATCTCTGCTCAAGCTGCTTTTCCATACCGCGTAAACCCTCAGCTTCGATGTTTTCTTCCTTCAATGCCTCAGTCTGAGCCGTACGAATCTTATCAGGAAGGTTGGAATGAATAGTGAGTTGTAGTGCGCGAACACGTTTAGGCTTTGTCTCTTTGCGGCTGAGTGCATCAGCTACTACGTTAGCTTTACCTGGGTGGTATTTGATGGCACACTCGTAATCGTTGAACAACTCTACCCAACGACGCTGTCGCATATTCAATTCTTTTTGGTCAAAGATGTGCTGAAGGCTCTTGTGGTCGGTGTAGATGGTGCATTTCGTACCGTATAAGTAGTGTCTCCAAATCTTCAGCGCAAACACCACTGCTCCTAACTCCAAGTCGTGTGTCGTATAGTTCTTCTCGTGAACTTTCAATTGTCGAGAAGCGTAAGCTATCACCTTCTCGCGTTGCATCAACACGCAACCGAGGCCCTGAATCGAAGCATCACAATAAACTACAAAATCCTCAGTGCCATCTGGTAGGGATAAGATTGGTGCGCTGCATAACCTTTGTTTCAAAAGCTGGAAAGCATCCTCCTGCTTCGTCCCCCAAGAGTAAATTACTTTCTTCTGTGTTAACGAGGTGAGTGGCTGTGCAATCTTTGAGAAGTTCTGTATGAAACGACGATAATACCCTGCTAGACCGAGAAATTGTCGCACCTCCGAAGGGTTCCTCGGTGCCGCCCAATTTCTAATGGCGTCAATCTTGGCAGGATCCACATGTATGCCCATCTCATTAACTATATGCCCCAGAAAATGTACCTCCCGTATCCAAAAATCGCACTTCGAAAATTTCGCGTACAACTGCTCCCTCCTCAGAAGTTCTAGGATAAGGCGTAGATGTCGTTCGTGATCCTCCTTGTTCTTGGAGTAAATTAGGATGTCGTCGATAAAAACGATAACGAAGTCATCAAGGTATGGCTTGCACACGCGGTTCATGAGGTCCATGAAGACCGCTGGTGCGTTGGTTAACCCGAATGGCATAACCAAGAACTCATAGTGACCGTATCGCGTCCGAAACGCGGTTTTGGGAACGTCTTCTTCCCTGACTCGCACTTAATGGTAACCCGACCTTAAGTCGATCTTGGAGTAAAAACTTGACCCTTGCAGCTGGTCAAACAAGTCGTCGATACGAGGTAAAGGATAACGGTTTTTGATTGTCATCTTGTTGAGCTCGCGATAATCTATACACATTCGTAAGGACCCATCCTTCTTCTTCACAAATAAGACTGGAGCTCCCCAGGGGGAGGAGCTAGGTCGGATGAAACCCCTATCCAACAGCTCTTGGAGTTGGTTTGATAGTTCCTGCAGTTCTCCTGGTGCAAGACGATAAGGAGCACGAGCAACCGGGGCTGCCGCTGGGGCGAGGTCGATCTGGAATTCCACCTGACGATGTGGAGGTAAACCAGGGAGTTCCTCAGGAAATACGTCAGGATATTCACGAACAACTGGAAGATCCTCAATCTTCCTTTCGTCAGACGGTGAATCAGTGACAAGAGCTAAAATAGCAGGATAGCCCTTACGCAAATACTTCTGAGCCTTCATTGCCGAAACAATACTAACTGGGGTCCCACTGCGATGACCCTGCACTGATAAAAATTCCCCACCAGGAAGGGGAACACGTATGATCTTCTCCTTACAGAGAATCTCCGCTTGATACTTGGACAACCAGTCCATTCCAACGATCACGTCGAAGCTTCCAAGAGTAATAGGTATTAAGTCAATGTCGAATACTTGACCCAGAAGATCGATTTTACACCCAAATAGAACATGTGTAGCTTCGATTGTTTTACCATTTGCGATTTCTACTATGTGTTTCATTACGAGAAGTGTAGGACTTAGCCCTAACTGAGAACTAAACTCTAAAGACACGTAACTCCAGTCGGCACCAGAATCAAATAAAATAGAAGCAATAACACCGTTCACTGAAAACGTACCAGTAACCACGTTGCCGTCGTTCCGCGCTTCCCCAGCTCCCAACACAAACCCGCGCCCACGCGCGACATTACCCGCATTGTTCCCCGCATTGTTGTTCCCGTTACTACCCCCTGTGTTCTGCTTCAGCTGAGGGCAGTCTCGCTTGAAGTGCCCCTCGGCTCCACACTGATAACACCCTCTCTGAGTACCCTGATTTTGTTGAGATTGTTGCCTACCCAACTGCTGTGATGGCTGCTGCTGAGTTGGAAAAGTGGCCCTACAATCCCTAGCCATATGCCCTGGTCGATTACATCGATGACAAACCCGAGCACACTGTCCCTTATGATGATAGTTACACTTGCTGCACAAGGGTAGCTTCCCCGCATATGATCCCTGCCCTGATTTGTTACTCGAGTTCTGATTCACTGATGCTGTCTGACTGAAACTACGGGTGCTGCCAGTATCCATCTTCTTCTGAGGCTGTGCAGAGTTGGACCCCTTGTCCGTATCGTTCCACTTACGTTTGCTATCAGCAGCAGATGCAGTGGAAGTAGTGGCAGCTGTGGTAGTGCTAGAAATACGAGGTGGCAATGAGTCGCTCTCCACCTCCTGGTCAACGATCTTATGTGCCAATCTAACAATCTGAGTTAGGTTATTGAGGTTCGCCGCTGTAACTAAACCCTTCACCCGTGGAGGTAACCCCTTAATAAACAACTCGATTCTTCGGGACATGGGTCGGGACAAAGTCGGACACAAATCAGCTAACTCATACGACCGCTTCACATACGCTTCAATCTCAGACCCCACCATTTTCAGATCATAGTACTCATTCTCTAACTTCTGTATTTCGTCTCGAGGACAGTATTCCTCTCTCATCAGTTCTTTAAAATCATCCCACGTAGTGGCGTTCGCCGCCTCAATACCTAGCAGTTGGACCTGGGCATTCCACCAGGTCAAGGCACCATCCTCAAGCGTGCCTGCTGCAAACTTTACTCTATCCCCAACCGGGCAGTTACATATCGCGAACACTGACTCCGCCTTTTCGAACCAGCGTATAAGTCCTACAGCCCCTTCAGTGCCACTGAAGGTCTGTGGCTTGCAATCCATGAAAGTTTTAAATGTGCAGACCGGTGGGTGAGGCTGGTTTTGTGGCTCCGGCTGACCTATTAACGAGAGAAAACATACCACAAGTAAGACTCAAGTTTACGATTCAAAGGAAAGGAATGTCTGGTACATGTCATACCAGCCTGATAAGCTGCCAAGGCTGCAGCCACCTGGGCGTTGAGTAATTCCTCTAGCTCAGCTTGGGTCATATGGATCTCGCCACGTCCACCACCGCGGCCTCCACCACGTCCACCATGACGACCTCCACCACGTCCGTTCATGATTCTATAAGTATGGGAAGAAGGAACGAATTAGCAGACCATTTCAAGCGGATGTCAAGTATTGCTATAGTATTCACAGTTTTCGAGGTTCTAATACAACATTGACTAACAACGTGGGATTCCTTTTTCACACTAGTCGAGATTTACTGGGACTCACATGCACCCCACGTTGTTATTATGTGTGCACCCATAATAATAACCTGATTTGCATGCTTATCTCAGTTCCTCCCTACTCATGTTAAAAGGTTTCCCCAAGTTCATACAGTACGTCCGTCGACATCACGACATAGAGCATGTAAGTTCAAGTAGAGTCCTACTCTTAAAACACGTAGCATAAACAGATAGCATAGTAATTCGTATTGTAATTTCAAGTGTGCGTTCGGGTGTGATACTAATCATGAGTACGTGCTAACTATGCTATGCAATAGTAAACAAGAGACGAACCTTGCTGCCTGGAGCTGAGTGTCATGGTCCATGTCGTATCAGTATGTCGTATCAGTTCAGTTATAGTCTGGTTTTATAAAACATTTTTAAAACCAAATTCACTATAACCAGTGGCTCTGATACCAAACTGTCACACCCCCAATTTACCACCTAGGGAGTGTCCCTGTTAGGCGTGTGACAACAAGCTAGGAGCCACCAATTACATTGAATCACAAGGTCAAAACAAAGTTTCATAAATTATTAGTAATAAAATCCAAGCACAAGTTGTTCGAAACCATTAAGTTCAGCGGAAGCATTAACGTATCACAAAGTATATGTTTCACACAACCACAGTAAATAAATGTTTGTTAAATAACTCAACAATGCAACCATGACCACTCGCGCCCTCCAGCCAGCAAGTTCCTGCGTTCCAAGTACCTAAGGACCTGCGAGCATGTAACACGTGTATCAGACAAAGCTGGCGAGTTCACAGTTTTAGAAAACGTTTGTTACCCGTTGTATGTAAAACAGTTCAATAACCAATGCAAGTAATATTGTTAATATCTCATTTCCGAACAATGACGGCTCCTGAAATACACGACTGCCCTTCCCACGTACTCCTATCTAGTACTGGGCCAGACTGGGTCATTAGTTCACCTCCGTCCTCTACAGGCACGGGGTGAGGGTGCCAAACCTAAGTAGCGCTACTAACTAATACCCGATGAGGGACTTACAAAAGATGATAGGTGAGAATATTAACCAATATACCCGTTTTTACCCAAAGACTTATCCCCCCATGGGATACCCACTGACTGTCCCCAACCACTGGGACGCATGCTCGAATGTAGTGAACTCACCTTGGTTTGCTCGGTAGAATTATTTACTCGTTTAACAACAGTGATTTACCAAGCCCTATGATAGTTACAAATAACAGTCAGTTTGCATATCAGCACAACACGTATCATTTCACATTTAATCATCAACTAGTGTACACGAATACAATGTTAACACCTCAATATCTTTCGGTTCACACTTTCATTCGACACCTCAGTTATGTTTCGACACTATCTTTCGTTTCGTATTTATCCTTCGACACATCAGTTATCAATCGGTTAACGGTTATGTTTCGACACACAGTTATATTTCGATTCACAGTCATCCTTCGACCTATTACCTATCTTTCGACATACTTATCTTTCGATCTAACAGTTATGTTTCGAACCAAATATCATGTTTCGAACCAAATACCATCTTTCGACTATGCCAGTTATCCTTCGACTACCACAGTTATCTTTCGGTTCCCAGAATCCTAAACATACGACTTAACTGCTATCATTCGGTTACGATTCAGCAATTATTATTCGATCAATCAGTTACGAAACGGAACCCTAATGATCATCAAGCAGTGCAGTAAACATGTATCAAGGTCTAATCAGTTTGACCCAACAGTTTAGGTTGTGCCGTCTAACAACAATTTTATCAAAACCAATATCCATGCTAACTAGTCACTAAGATTTAACACATAATGTCTAACGATCTAATTCACACACAACATTCAGCATATCAGAATTATTCACTAAAAGTTATCGGCACAAGACATGTGGGTTCACCATCACTGTTACGATAAACGATAATCGAAATTGCAAATCAAATATAATATCACAAGCATAATCGGTCGTGACCTAATCGCATACGTATTCAATCCATGAACGAGGTTGTTACTATGTTAAATCAAACAAGCAATCATAAGCATTTCTAATCCACTAGACGAACAAGAATCTTACTAACCGAAAGACAGGATCAACAGTTTGATGCTTCGAGAGAGGAAACCTATCTTCTGCCGTCACACAATGAGAGGGTCTAGGGTTTGTAACTGTTCGTATCACACACGTGTGTTCTAAATATAACCTTAAACTCGTGGGCCGAAGGACTGGGCCGAAAGACCCGGATCCCAGTCGAAGGATCCTATCCTTGGTCGAAAGATAGGGTCTTCGGTCGAAAGTTATGTCTTATGTTTCGTGATCCTTCGAAGGTTGGATCTTTCGGTTTCGTGATCCTTCGAAGGTTGGACCTTTCGGTCGAAGGATCTTTGGTTGAAAGATGTCTTAGTATAAATCGAGTATTTCAATGCGTTACTCATTAACAAGTTTGCAACATATTCCTACTAGCACAAAGATCTTACAAGATTCCAAGGATATGTAAATACGACAAAGGAGTCGGGGAATAGGATAATACTAACCTCAAGAATTCGGGTTGTCACAACTTATGTAAGTTTCCATATAAAATAAATAAAATTTATATTTTAAATTTATATAATGTTTTTCGATCAATGATGATAATAAATATCATGAAAGGCTCGATTGATGCTGTAAGAACTATTTAAGAGATACACAGAAATAGGACATGAAATGGGGTATCCTTATCTTAGCACATAATTGTGTTAAGATTGTTTGTATAGAATAAATCAACAAAGCGGATTCAAAATAAGTAAATAACTAAATAATTAATCCGAGATTAGCGCAAGCTTCAGATTTTGTGAAAACGTCACCACAAGGTGATCGTGATTTAAAGAAAATGATTTAATGAAGTTGAAGACCAACAAGCATGTTATAGTTCAAGAAAATTGAAGTGCTTGTTGGGATTATTTTGAATATGATGGTTGCAATTCATCATATGGGACTTTGAATGGAATATGTATTGCGAGCAAGTTAACTGATTTTGAATAAACCGAGTTTGAATAAGAAAGTTCGACATGATCACAACAAAACCATGTATACCTTTCAAAAGAAACTCGAGTTTTTCGAGAAACTCATTGCTTCGATATTAGAGAGTTATTGCTTTGTAAAAACGCGGTTTACAATGCAAAGATCAAGTATAGTGAAATGATATTTGAACTTTTGATAAAACAACAAATTGGAATGTTGCCCTCTTATGGTTTTCATAACTCAAATGAACCATATGCGCAACAAACAGTGCATGTGTAACGTGTGGATTTACCAAGAAATGAAATGGATCAATATTTGCTGCTATGAAAGAAATCCTCATGGTATGATTACCATTAAAAGAAGTGGAAAACACGAAAGTCAACTCTTTATATGCAGAAGTCAGAATTGCAACGAAAGAAATATAAGAACTTCTTATCTGGAATTTCGTGTGATAACTATTGTTAAATGACATTATCAGAGAATGCCGAATGAAGTGAAATGAAATAGGGAATTTGCAAAACTATATGACTTCTTTTGTAGTGCTAATAATTATGACTCAGGTTAGACTATGCACCGATGTTTGTGAAATATTGTTCCAACGTACCTCAGCGAGATTTTGATTGTTTTGTAAGATCATGTGGCAAAATACCGCTTTTTGATTAGTAGTACTTTTACCGACGGAATTAATATTGGTGTCATCGTGCCTAATTTATATTTTTCAAAGGTCTTGCCTTGGAAGTTGTGTGTGATAAACTTCGACCTTTGTGGACGTATAATTTTAAGTTTCATGTGTTTTTCTTGTGCACCAAAATTTTACATGCTTCTTATTTGAGTTCATAATTGTGGCGTTAATAATTTATGGTAACGCATTGGGAATTCTTATATTTTTGATGGTGTCTAATGGGTTTTCCATTTATTATTGTTGCTCGAGTTACGAGGTAGATGATCAAACAAAATAATGTTTGATATCGATATAGGTAAGAGATTCTTGATAAAGGAATCTAAATTTATTATTGACACATATACTTGTGCTTTATCCCTAATTATCAATTGTTATGGCTTTTGAAATTTCTTATAGATATACATATCTATATACATGCTGTAATATACATACCCTTTATAAGGTTAATGTATTTAACAGATTCTTATTTTCAAAAACAAGTCTGATATCAGGCCATGATACTTATTTAGGGAAATCTTGTCACTTGTTTGACATTTTATATACCCCATCTTACCCGGTTCGCGCCGGAGAGGTAATCTCAGTATATCCGGACAAGCTGGAGAGTCTGCTACTCTATACCCAGTTTTGCCGGAGAAAATTTTCTATTTCCCATAAATAGTATCTTTTCAAGATTTTAAAAGTGTCTCTTTTATTAGGACTTTTATCCAGAATCAAGGAAATTTGTATTCCCATAACATATCTTATTTTAGACCAAATAATATCAATAAGCAAGAATAAATAGCAATTAAGTGCTATTGCCTGCTAACCGTTATTTTTATGACATACCAGTATCCATTACATTATACTTATATAAGTAATTTACCTTAAAGTTTATTTTAAGGCAAAATTCTTAAGTTCAAGTCTAAATATCATTCAGAATGTTATCAGATAATATTAAGTTTTTAACTTTCCGTTTAAGCTTAGGTATTATTATTATTATAATACCTACTTGCTCTAAACAAGTGGCTTAGTTTATACTAAGGCATCTTTTCTTATGTTTAAGTCTAAATTCTATCAGATGTGCTACCAGTTAATAACAATCTCCTAACTCTTTTATTTAAGCTTAAGTATTATTATCACAACACTTATAGGCTTAAAGCAGTGGCTTAGCTCTGATACCACCTTCTGTCACGACCCCCGACCCCATCTAGCCGGAATCGGTGTCGTGAGCAGTCCAGTGGTACCGGTGATTATTTTAAAAAAAACATTGCAGCGGAAATTTCATCAGGACCGTGAGTTAGGAAAAATATCAGAGTTTAGAAACACCGGATTTTATTTAAAAAGATGGAATAAATTCCATGTTTTACAAAGGTAGCTGCTAATAAAAACAATATTTCTTAATTTGAAAATAAGCCACTTCTTGAAGTCCTTCAGTGTCGGATCCAATCTATTGTAATTACCTGAAACGCGTTTTAAAAAGATTTTGTCAGCGGGAAATACTGAGTGACTTATTCTAGTTGCTGAAAATGACACATTTATTATAATTCACAGTGTTAAGATCTTTTACAATGTTTCTGATATCAACCAACTACCCACAGTACTTTACCACTCGACCCATTAGCCCATACGTCCAATGGTGTCTGTGATTATGGTCATATCACCCAATGGCTGCCCCAATGGTGACGATTATCAAGTAATGTGCACAATACCCCACATACCGGCTGTAACTTGGTGATTACATAAACTTAATCACTGTAAGTTATAATTTTGAAAATAATTTGGAGTATTGTAAAACAGTTAACAACTCACAAACGGTGAGAAAAGAGTTTATAAAAGAAGAATAACTCACAACTGTGAGAAAAGAATTTACAAAAGAGGAATAACTCACTAATCATCATGCAGGATTGAGTTAACAAACTTCTTGATTCTACTTTTCCCGATAATTAAGCATGTACTTTATTATTCTGGATCTTCTGATGATTTAATAGTTTGTTTGATTGTAAGGGTGTAGTTGGGAGTGTTTTTGGTGGTTTAACAGAATAGAATACGTATTGGTGTAAAACCCAAATCAAACCTTAACGGTAGTCATGAGATTCGAACCTTAACGAATTTCACAAAAACCGGGTTAATGATCAATACAGCTTTTACGATAACTCACGAGATCAAATTCTCCCAATAAATGACAAAGTGCAATACTTCAACTCATTTATCGTATTAACGACAAACGACAAAGTATAATACTTCAACTCATTTATCGAATTATCGACAAACGACAAAGTATAATGCTTCAACTCATTTATCGAATTATCGACAAACGACAAAGCATAACCCAATGTGGGCGGCACTTAGACATTCTTTGGATATATTGATTGCTCGGAAAATGAATCGTAATAGCGATCGAGTTATTACCCTGTTATTGCGGCAGAATTTCGAGATTATGTGGGTTTTTGTAGTATTTCGACGATATCTGGGTGTACGAATTGAATTTTACCGTCGAACCAACGCAGGAAATCAAGTGCCAAACTCCTCTATTTATACTGGAAAAACGGCGCGCTCGCGTGTCACGACAGGGAAACCTGGTCCTGGCGCGTGGCGCGAGAGGTCACTTTTAATATGGTGTTGCCACGCGTCTCAGTAGCTTGGGTGAGTCGACGGTTTGTTAAAATTCAATTTCTATCGAAAACAGTTTGGATAATACTAACTAGGAAATACCCCCCCTGAGTTTTAGGGGCCCTGATCCTGATTTCGATTGTTCTGAAAATTTTAGGGGTCATGCAGTATCACTTGGGGTCTCAATTAGGGTTTCCTATTGGACAAAATATAATAAGAAATAATAGTTTTGGTGAGAGTTGTTACAGGAACATTCAAATCTTCTTGTAGAATAACCTAGGCCCTTGTAGAATAACCTCATTGTAGATGCACTAATGTTTGTAGCTTTCGTCTATATGTAGTCTGTTTTGTCCTGTTAGTGTCGTTGTATAGTTTTGTATGTGTATTATATTATATCTGGGATGAAACGGTTCTAAACGTATGTTGTAAAGTCCATCTGGATGGATGGAGTCCATCCGATCGGATGGACAGGGTCATCCGGACGGATGATCATCCGGACGAATGATCAACCGGTCGGCTGATGTTTTCTCACAGTTAGAGCTCGCCTATAAATAGGAGTCATGGGTCTCACTTGTAAGGAACAGTTCTGATCTCAGAGGCGAAGCTCTTGCACTTTCTCACCGGAACTTTCTACTTTCTATTACATCTAATGAGAATGGAAGCTTTGAACTGTACTTTCGTTGTTGATCTTACTCCTACACCGTGTTTGGATTTCACACTCTCACGTTGATCGCAGATCTGACCTGAGCGAGTTCATTCGAGCCTAATTCCCGGTCTTAACAAGTGGTATCAAAGCTTGGAGGTCGGATTCGGAGAGGAACTACAACGATTTGACAGAGATTTGACCGATTTCAGCCTATTCTACCGGAGATTTCATCTGATTCTTCATCTATTTCTCTGATTTCATCTTAGTTCTACCTTTTCTCATCTCAAACACCTTAAAATCTAAAATTGACTAAGATTTCACGGTTAAAATGGCCTAAAATTCACATATTGTGTGCACGATCTGTTAAATAACAATCCTACAAAATTTCACTGCAAAATTCGAACAAAATCGCATCAAAATCGATCAAAAACCATGAATTTTGAAATGAACTGTGCTGGCGTCACTCATCCGATCGGATAGTCATCCAACCGGATTGAATTATTACTGAGTTCTTGCTTGCTTGCTGACGTCACTACTCATCCGATCGGATAGTCATCTGACCGGATAAGAGTTTTGGTTGTTTGAAAGTTTGAGTTTGTAAGTTGTCGACTGACCATTCGATCGGATAGCCATCCGACACTTGACACATTTGAGTCTTGTGCATTTGATCATTTCATCCAGATAGCCATCCGGACGACTGATCATCCGATCACCTGTTTTGTGTATTCAAGTTTGAGCGAGTTTGACTTTTTTAGGTACGACAATCATGGGTGACGAGTTCCTGAACCCGTTCGGTGACTTTTTCGCATACAATAGCACCGGAGCTACATCATCAGACGTAAATCCTAAAACAACTACAAAAGCGATATCGGATTCGCTTAGCATGGAGAACGCCTATGGCACGTATAACAAACCACCTAAGCTTATGGCTATTGAGGACTACAATCGCTGGGCAAAACGTACATAAATTCTTGTAACTGATATTAGTGAAGAATTGAGTGATGTTATGGGTGAATTATGATGAATACAAGTCTAGGAACAAGTCTTAGACAATAATTGATCAATTCATGTCATAATCTATTAGTTTCAATGTTTGTCATATAGGTGTGATATGGGTTTAGTGTTAAACACTTGAATCTTTGTGATATTTGATGTTAATTGAATATTATGATACAAATTGGGTGTTGTTTCATTTATATTAGGCATAGGATTATGAAGATGAGTTCATATGGGCAACTTGTTGATAATGAACATAATCTTGTTAGTATAATAATCTCGCCTTTAAGGTGTTCGACAAGATGTTTAAGTGAATTGGAATACTTGAAAAATATGAAATAATCGCTTAATTGATTAACCAAGAGTATTATATGGTGAATATTGAACCATAAGTTCTAAACGATATATTCGAATTAAATTATATAGGTAAATTGGGTGGATCATCGAGTGTGCAAGGCGGGACGGATAACCGTTTAAAAGGAAAGCTTTAAAAGGTACGCGGCTACGCGCTTTGTAATATCTTGTTAGCACTTTTATGTTTAATCGTTGCAGGATAATCAAATCGTTATGATATTTGGATATTACTAAAACGAAGGATTTCGTTTGTCGTAACCAAACAAGAACAACTAGGAAATTTAGATAGTATTCGGGTTACAGGAACAAGGGCCAAACCAACCACCCAAGAATGGAATCGTCGAGCGAAAACACTTGACAACCTCCTAGAAGCAGCTTTTCTTGCTAACACACCTTTCTCCATCAGTTAGGATTCTGATGCCGTCACTAAACACATTCCTTAAATTGTAGCCATTTTTTGAGTGTTTATTTTTTGGTGTCTAATCCGCATATATATCACCATTGCTCTTGATTTTCTTGACTGTATATCTCTTAAATGTCAACATATACACGCGTGATTTAGTTTATGAAGATTTTTCAATACCGAGAACCTCGATCAGAGAGTTAAAAAGGCGTAAGGTTCACAATGGTGTAAAACTAAAATGGGATATACCGGGCTAGGATTCGAGTTACAGGAACAAGGGCCGTACCAACCACCCAAGAATGGAATCGTCGAGCGAAAACACTTGACATCCTACTGGAAGCAGCTTTTCTTGCCACCAGACCTTTCTCCATCAATTAGGATTCTGATGCCGTCACTAAACACATTCCTTAAATTGTAGCCATTTTTTGAGTGTTTATTTTTTTGGTGTCTAATCCGCATATATATCACCATTGCTCTTGATTTTCTTGACTGTATATCTCTTAAATGTCAACATATACACGTGTGATTTAGTTTACGAAGATTTTTCAATGCCGATAACCTCGATCAGAGAGATAAAAAAGCGTAAGGTTCACAATGGTGTAAAACTAAAATGGGATATACCGGGCTAGGATTCGAGTTACATGAACAAGGGCCAAACCAACCACCCAATAATGGAATCGTCGAGCGAAAACACTTGACAACCTCCAGGAAGCAGCTTTTCTTGCCAACACACCTTTCTCCATCAATCAGGATTCTGATGCCGTCACTAAACACATTCCTTAAATGGTAGCCATTTTTTGAGTATTTATTTTTTGGTGTCTAATCCGCATATATATATATATATATATATATATATATATATATATATATATATATATATATATATATATATATATATATATATATATATATATATATATATATATATATATATATATATATATATATATATATATCACCATTGCTCTTGATTTTCTTGACTGTATATCTCTTAAATGTCAAAATATACACGCGTGATTTAGTTTACGAAGAATTTTCAATGCCGAGAACCTCGATCGGAGAGTAAAAAAGGAGTAAGGTTCACAATGGTGGGGCTAGGATTCGAGTTATAAAAACAAGGGCCATACCAACCACCCAAGAATGGAATCGTCGAGCGAAAACACTTGACAACCTCCTGGAAGCAAGTTTTCTTGCCACCAGACATTTCTCCATCAATTAGGAATCTGGTGCCGTCACTAAACACATTCCTTAAATTATAGAATTTTTTTGGTGTCTAATCCGCATATATATCACAATTGCTCTTGATTTTCTTGACTATATATCTCTTAAATGTCAACATATACACGTGTGATTTAGTTTACGAAGATTTTTCAATGCCGAGAACCTCAATAAGAGAGTAAAAAAGGCGTAAGGTTCACAATGGTGTAAAACTAAAATGAGATATACCGGGATAGGATTCGAGTTACAGGAACAAGGGCTAAACCAACCACCCAAGAATGGAATCGTCGAGCGAAAACACTTGACAACCTCATGGAAGCAGCTTTTCTTGCCAGCAGACCTTTCTCCATCAATTAGGAATCTGATGTCGTCACTAAACACAATACTTAAATTGTAGCCATTTTTTGAGTGTTTATTTTTTGGTGTCTAATCCGCATATTCACCATTGCTCTTGACTTTCTTTACTGTATATCTCTTAAATGTCAACATATACACGTGTGATTTAGTTTACGAAGATTTTTCAATGCCGAGAACCTCGATCAGAGAGTAAAAAAGGCGTAAGGTTCACAATGGTGTAAAACTAAAATGGGATATACCGGGCTAGGATTCGAGTTACAGGAATAAGGGCCAAACCAACCACCCAAGAATGGAATCGTCGAGCGAAAACACTTGACAACCTCCTGGAAGCGGCTTTTCTTGCCACCAGACCTTTCTCCATCAATTAGGAATCTGATGGCGTCACTAAACACATTCTTTAAATTGTAGTCATTTTTTGAGTGTTTAGTTTTTGGTGTCTAATCCGCATATATATCACCATTGCTTTTGATTTTCTTGACTGTATATCTCTTAAATATCAACATATACATGTGTGATTTAGTTTACGAAGATTTTTCAATGCTGAGAACCTCGATCAGAGAGTAAAAAAAGTGTAAGTTTCACAATGGTGTAAAACTAAAATGGGATAGGGCTAGGATTCGAGTTACACGAACAAGGGACAAAGCAACGACCAAAAAATGGAATCGTCGAGCGAAAACACTTGACAATCTTCTGGAAGCAGTTTTTCTTACCACCAGACCTTTCTCTATCAAGAATCTGATGCCGTCAGTAAACTAATTCCTTAAATTGCTACTAAAAAACGATAGCAAATTTAGACCACCCGTAGTGGTGAACAAAAATAATGCCCCCACCATGGGGCATTATCCGACACGTGGCATCCTAGTCAGCGTTGGGCATTATAGCAAAAGTGGCGTAGTGGGGCATTATTCCAATAACGCCCCTTCCAATTATTAAAAAAAAGGAAACAAATGGTGATTGGCTAATCAAACATATGGTCACATGCAAAAGTGGCTGGTCAAACACAAATGAGCGTTTTAAAAAAAAACGCCAACAACAAATTTGAACAAAAAAAACGCCCGGAAACGCCGGGTGTAATGGGGTCCGGGCCGTTTTCCAGCGTTTTTTTTTGAATTTAAAAAAAAAAACGCCCCACTACGAGTGGACTTAGTTGCTTGTTTCTAAGTTAATTTCAATAAGCGGTACTTTCCTTATGGTTTGATAGCAAAATAGGTAGCAAATTGAGTTTTTAATTCTCTTTCTTTATTTGTTTTAACCAGACCGCCTATTCTGTTACCGTTTCATTCGATCAAACACCAAACCGTGCTCATCCAGTTGTTCTCAAATCCGCCACCATCACCACCACTGCTATTGCCACTACCATCACCACCACTGCTATCATCAAACTGTACAATCAAACAGCCGTTCTCACATTCACGAACCAAACCGTCATTCTCACTCTCACGAACCAAGCCGTCGTTCGAATCAAAGCTCGTTTCATAAAGAAGAGGAAATTGAAGGAGTTTTTGTAAGACAGTGGCGGTGCGTTTGGAATCTGTGATTTGATGCTCGTTTGTGCTGCTAATTTCGTTGATTTTGGTGGTTTTTGTCAGCGTTTCCGGTGAGAACGGTGGTAATTCGAATCTCCGATGTGTTTTCTTTCTCGATAGTTGGAATTGAAGCTCAAGTTTGTGTAGTTGATGATAATATTACGTGTTTGAGTGTTTTGATTTGGTGTTATCTGCATTATCATGATATTGAGTTAGGTATAGAATGTTGAAATTGTTGTGTGTTATGTGAAATTAAGATGTTGTTTAAGTTATGGAAACTGAAATCTGTGTGTGTAACACAGTGTTTGAGTGATTTCATTTACTGTTATCTAGATTCTCATGGTATTGAGTGAGTTAGATTGAAAATGTTGATAGTTTGTATGGAGAATGTAGGATTTAAGTGTGTAGATTTTGAAATTGTAGCGTGTTTTGTGAAATTAAGATGTTTAGGTTTATAAAAAACTGAAATATGTGTGTATAATGCAGTGCTGTTGAAACAGAGCAGTGTCAGAGATTGAACACCTCGTCATTTTCAGCAAGGTATTCTCTCTCATTTCTCGGAAAACACCGCCATTCCTCTTCGTCTACTTGATGTTATCAGTATGAAAACAACATCTTTATCAGTATGAAAACGACATCTATCGATTTGTTTGCAGAATTAATTCTGACTTGTGGAACCTCATATGATGCACATAATACTTGAAAAGACGAAAACGTATAATGCGTATTATACTCTTATGTTCATGCGTAACAAGTACATAGTTGTTAATAGCGGCTATAGCGACCGCTATAGCGCGCTATGTAGCCTTGCGACCAAGTGTCGCTATATGGGTCTTAGCGACGAATAGCGAAGTTAGCGACAGTTAGGTATTTTTTTTTAGTTTTTCACCTCTCGTTTGGGCCATTTTTAATACAAAAAAAACTGCATAATCTGCTTAAAAAAGCAGGAGGTTAAAGGTTAAATTGTGCGCAAAAACTGCCCCACGCGGGCCCGGGTTTTGGGAGCTGCATTCGTGTCCGCAGGACGTGCGGGCACGCACGAGTTCAATTAAATTCCAGTTCAGAATTTGTCGCTATTCGCTACGTAGCCTATAGGTGCCTTGTCGCTATTTGTCGCTATTCGCTATCGACAACTATGAACACGTATGGCCCACAAGATGCATATACATGATGCTTGTAATGGTATTTTATCAAACATGAAGTAGTAGAATAAGTGCAAATAAGCTTTTTATCAGTATGCCTCCCAAGAATGTTTCTAAGACTGAAGTTTCAGCATTATTATCACAATATGAAACCTTAAAAGACCTACAAATTCTCAGAGGTTTTCAACAAACAAGTAAAGGTGCATATGATATTTTCTGGTCCTTGGTTTAGCAAACTGCAAAATATTAAGTTTGTTATCTACTTCTAGGGCTTCGGTTCATGTTTCAGAATCATGACTATGGCAGGCTGTGCTTTTGTGAAGTACGAGACAAAAGAACAAGTTGTTTCTGCTATAGAGGGCCTTAATGGAAAACACAAGATGGAGGTTTATATAAATTACCCGCTCGTTTCACTTTATATTAATAATTTTGCATTTGTTTTCTCTTTTTTATAGATAGTTTAAGTGTAGTAGTAATCTTGTTGTTTTCTTGTATTAGGGTTCAAATGTCCCTTTGGTTGTTAAATGGGCAGACACCGAAAAGGAAAGACAAGCTAGAAAGGCTAAGAACGCTCAATCTCACTGGCTTCTACTTTGGTAAACTTTAACATCTTAAATATTTTTGTTTTTATAAGACACTCCATCAAAGTATTTTGTTACTTCAAAGTTCATATTTATCGTCGTTTATTTATGTCAGAAACCGTCATGGGAGAAAGAAGCCAAAATTATAAGAGAAAGGTCTAAATTACTGTCTATATTTCTCAAATAACAGATTTTATTCGGTCAATGCTACGCATTTTCTAGTTCTTAATATCGTCTATTTCGCATCATTAGACATAATCCAACAACGGATGGACGTATTCTTTTGGGAAAGGTGGATTGCGCGAATGAACAAAATCTTTGTAAAAGGCAACTGTTGACATTAGACTCAATACATTTTATTTGGATTTGTTGGGTCAACACTCAACTTAGAGCTAGCAGTATCGACCCGTTTACTTATAACTGAGTTTATGTAGGATGTGTTTTATTGCAGATGGGTTGAAAGCCACCAAATTTGCTTTTCAAATAATTACATTTACTTATAATAAATTATAAACTTTTAAGAAATGGACAAAAAAAAGTGTTAATGGGTCAATCCAACTGACCTTACTAAACAAAGATTTATTTTGACCCGAACCCATAACCACTCATCAATGAAAACAGCATCCATCACAAATACAAACATTCTTTAGTTTCTTGTATTAATCAGTTATAGTTTATTCACTTAAATGCTTCATACTTCTCAGTTATTATGATTAATACTCATTTTCTCATGTTTTTCTAGACATCACGTACAAGGTTATCCTTCTATCCGCATCTTCCGCAGGGGGAATGGTATAAAGTAAGTAACTTCAGACAGTATTATCATTATTTTTTTAAACAGTCACTTTGCTGATCTAAACAAAAGCTATAAATTCATGTTGTCTTATTTTCTTGAATCAGAGACGCACATGGGACCCATGATCATGAATCATATTATGGAAACCGCGATACGAATAGCTTGGTTGAGGTAAGAAGGCTAAGTTTCAAGTTCTCAAGAATTTAAAGAAATTTATATATTTACGGCATCAACTATGCTTGGTTTATCAAAAGGTTTATAAAATATAAACTATGAAGTGGTTTGATGATTGAGCTTCCATAGTGAGGTCAGATTTATGATGGCATAACATGAGAGAAGGTTCATGTTTATATAATGTAAATAAATTTTTAAAATAAAAAACGGAGTAAAGTACACGGATGATCCCTGTGGTTTACAAAAATTTGGATTTGGTCCCTCGATTTTCAAAAGTACACGGATGGTCCCTGTGGTTTTTACTTTGTAACACATTTCTTGCCTACAGGCAATGGAACACCTGGTTACACCTTCGGATTCCCGAAAATTTACGTTAGATGATAAATTCGGAAAGGCTATTGTTTTTGCAAAAAGACCCACACCACGTGAAGCGGGATGTAGAATTGAAGGGTTTATACGAGTAAAGAAGGTAGACATGTCAGTTTCAGTCTATTTACTTTATAAAGAAATACATTTCAACATTTTATAAAGAAACTGTGCAAATATGGTTAAAACATGCCGTGTACCACGCAGGTTCCAGGCGATATTATCGTATCAGCGCGATCTGAATCCCACTCGTTTGATGCTTCGCGCATAAACATGTCACATGTGATAAACAGTTTCAACTTCGGTAAAAGGTGACTCCGTGAGTGATAAGTGATCTTAAGAGACTGCGACCCTACATCAAAAGTCATGACAAGCTAGCTAGTAAAGCCTACATCACTTTAAAAGACCGCATACATGTCACAGTAAGCTTATACAAAAGTAACTAACTTAATTAACTGTCACTTGTTATTGTACTTGATGCTTATTATTTGTAGTTGTGAATGTAAATTGCAGATAAGTAACTAACTTAATTAACTGTCACTTGTTATTGTACTTGATGCTTATTATTTGTAGTTGTGAATGTAATTGCAGATAGAGCATTATCATTATCTAATTACCCAATAGAAAGCATGAAAGGGAGACAAGGAGACGCTAGGAAGCAGCAACGGCACTACAACTCAAGGAAGAAGACCCCGTACGAAGAATACTTCGACAACATTGAAGATCTCAGGAAGCTCAAACAGAAGGAACAAGAAAGATTAGCTAGAGGAGAAAAGGACCCGGACGATTGGGAAGTAGTTAAGAGCAAAAACCAGAAGAGGTGGGAGTCGAAGCAGCGGAGAAAAATGGTGGATCTGAGCCGTACTACAACGTTTTTTATTTCCAATCTCCCTGATTGGTGTGATAGCAATAGACTTTGGGATGCTTTCAAGCATTACCAAAATCTGGAGGATGCCTTTGTGCCGAAGAAACGCGACGCGGGTGGTAATCGGTTTGGCTTCATTAGGCTCTCCAACCTAGTGAGGACAAAGGACTGGGTATTGGAGCTCTCGAAAATCTCGATAGATGGCGCTAAGTTGGGGGTTAACGTTGCGAAATTTCAGTTTGATGGAACTAGAACAGATGTGCATGGCAATTTTTTTCCAGGGGAGAATGGACAGAAGTTTCAGGGACGATCTGAATCCGTGCCTCATATTCCTAATAATAAAGGAGTTGATTTGAATCAGGTGAGTGGCAGTGGTGATGCTAGAGCTCAGGAGAAGATAGGAGGGACACAGCCCAAAGTTGCTCCGCTTAACTTTGGTGCTTGGGCCCCTAAGATCAGAACTGTTGAAGTTAACCCCAGTGGTGATGATAGCTTTAGTGTATTTGGTGATGGTGCTTTGGTGGTAGATTTTTGTGACGTTGGTAGTGTGAATAATTTCCTTCGAGAGAATATCGCAGATGACCTGGGTATCGTGGAAATGAAGTATTTGGGTGGTGTTAGAACTCTGATAAATTTTACTAACTGGGAGGTGGCTTTAGCTTTCAAGAATAACGGTGATCGATGGTGTAAATGGATTTCGAAGTTGGTTAAGTGGGAAGGTCAAAATTTAGAGTTTCAGCGTATCGCTTGGCTGTCGATAGTTGGAGTCCCGATGGTCTATTGGGACGGTGAGGTCTTTAATTCGATCGGAAAAAATTATGGGAAGATTGTGGCTCCTTCTGAAGCATCGCTTAAAGATGTCGATATTTCGGTGGGAATGGTTGGGGTGTTAGTCCACCATGGTTCCAGGATAAATGAAGAAATTAGGGTCCTCATCAACGGGGCTTACCACCAGGTTTGGATTACCGAAACGGATAAGGGTTGGCAGCCTATCAATTGCAATGAGTCTGGAGGAGTCGAAGGAGATGTTGACGTCGTAGATTCAGATGCAGTCTCCTCAGACCACGAGGTGGGACCCTTGTCAAGCTCCGGTGAGTCCGTCATGCCGGATAAAGGCGAAAAGGAAGACAGAGAGACGGTTGATTCCTATAGGAAAGCAGAAGATAGAACGGCGCATAGGGTGGGGCGTTTGCATGGGAACCAGGAAGTTTGTGATGATTACGGGGAGAAGATCGAAAAGCAGGGGGTGGGGTCCCTAGGTGGGGGCTGTAGCACCTCTAACCCTAAACGTCCAGAGGTGGGACCTAGTATTTCGAATTTTTCCAAAGGGCCTGTTAGCTTAGTTAATTTCTCAGATTTTGAGCCTGTTAAAGAGGGAGACGTTGGGCCTTTTATTGTGGAGGTGAACAATTCTCCAGTTGGGCCCGATGATCGGACTAACAGCGATCCTTTTAACCTTTCGCCTATTATTAAGTCTGAATTAAAATACGTCACTTCTAGAAAAAAGAAGCAGAGTGTTTCTTTCTCAGTTTCACTCGGCAGCAAGAAGCTCGATTCCGGAAAGGAGTCGGGTGAAGGGGATGAAGTTCTCAGAATCGGGGAAGATGGTCTGGGTAAGAGTCGCGTGCAAGACCTTAATATATTGCCGGATTTATCAGAGGACTCATTGGGGCCTTCCATTGCCGACGAAACTGAAGCTACGGTGTCGGTTGGTAGGAGGTTGGGGATTAACGTGGATCTTTTTAGAAAGGAAACTGAATCTTTGGTGAGGGAGGAACTGGAGAAACCCATTTCATCATGAATTTTTTGTCGGTTAATGTTAGGGGGGCAGGGCGTCTTGACAAAGTTTTGTGGGTTCAGAGGCTAACGCGCGACTACAAGATCTCGTTCCTGTGTGTTCAAGAAACTCAAATGTCGAATCTGAGTGAGGACTACATGCTCAGATTCTGGGGTGCAGGTGAAGGGGATTTGGTTAGCGTTAACGCCAGAGGTCGATCTGGAGGTATGTTTTCAATTTGGAACCCTAGTGTTTTTAATATGACAAGGGTGCGGTCTGAGGACTCGTTCTTAGTGGTGTCGGGAATTATTATCCAGTCGGGGTTGATGTTGAATGTGGTGAATATTTACGCGCCACGGGATGTTTCTGAAAGGCGGGCTCTTTGGAATAAACTGTTAGATATCCGTTATAGCTTGCCCGGGTTATGGATTTTTATCGGTGATTTCAACGAGGTTAGATTCATTCAGGACCGTTTATATTCCAACTTTGATAATCGGGGAGCTATGTTATTTAACGACTTTATCCGAGACGCCGGATTGGTTGAATATGTGATGGGTGGGAGCAATTTTACTTATACCCCGGATGACGGATCGAGTATGAGTAAAATAGATAGGGTCCTAGTTTGTGATGATTTTATGCAAACCTGGCCTTTCGCAAAATTTTTAGCTCTCCCGAGGCGGTTGTCCGACCACTCACCTCTGTTGTTGGAATGCTCTACGGTTGACTTTGGAGCACCTCCATTTCGCTTCTATAATTCTTGGTTGGAGTTAGAAGGGATTGGGGACATTATTAAAGGGGCAGTAGATTCAATGGGAGGTCATCCTGATGGGTTTGTAAATCTCAAAAATCTGCTCAAAAATCTGAAAATCCAGATCAAAGAATGGAGGAGTAAAGGGAGACTGGTTGAAGAAAAAGAGATATCTGAGGCTTTGGGGGAAATTAATAGCTTGGATTTGGTCGCGCTAAATAGGCGGCTTAATAAAGATGAAAAAGAGAGGCGTGTTCTTTGTAACTTTCGTATCAGAGAATTTGAAAAAAGGAAATTGGTGGACCTTAAGCAAAAAGCTAGACTTAATTGGGCAAAATTGGGGGATGATAATTCTAAATTTTTCCACAAGTATGTGAGCATCAGAAAGGGATCAAACCGCATCAACATGTTGTGGTCGAATGGCACGGTTATCACGAACCCTATTGAGATTAAGAATAAATTCAAGGCATTCTTCAAAAAACAATTTTCTGAACCAAAGCGTAGGAGACCGTTGGTATCGCCTGAAGGGTTTAAGAGGTTGTCGGCGGTAGAAGCTAAATCCTTGGTCGTCCCGTTTTCTAGGGATGAAGTTAAAAATGCGGTTTGGATGTGTGGGGGAGATAAGGCGCCCGGGCCGGACGGGATCACCTTCAAACTTGTAAAAAAATTCTGGATCTTACTGGAACGATTTTTTATGGAGATGTTTAGTCAATTGTACTCCAGACCGAAAATGGCTATCGGTTGCAATTCCTCGTTTATTTGCCTCATCCCAAAGAAGAGGGATGCTATGGAGGTAACGGATTTTCGGCCCATTTCCCTCATCGGGATTATTCCCAAGGTTATTTCGAAAGTCTTAGCATCTAGATTGAAGCCGGTTTTAGCGTCGGTGGTCTCTCCCGTTCAATCGGGTTTCATTGAAGGGAGGTCTATTTTGGATGGTCCTCTCATCCTTAGTGAAATATTATCTTGGGCCAAAATTTTTAAGAAACAGACTTTATTTTTCAAGATAGACTTTCGGAAAGCCTATGATTCGGTTAATTGGAATTTCCTCTTGGAAATTCTTAAAAACTCGAACTTCCCTAATCGTTGGAGAAATTGGATTAAAGCTTGCTTGAAATCGGGTAGGTCCTCGGTCCTTGTAAATGGATCCCCTACCTCGGAATTCCAACTGTATAGGGGTCTCCGCCAAGGAGATCCGATCTCTCCATTCCTCTTTGTTATTATGTTGGAGGCTTTGAACGTGATAATGGAGAGAGCGGTGGACAGAGGTGTATTCAAAGGAGTTTCTTTGCCTAATGGAGGCCCTTCGATATCCCATCTTTTTTATGCAGACGACATCGTTTTTATCGGGGAGTGGTCTAAAGAAAATGTCTTAAATCTAAATCGGATCCTAAGATGTTTTTTCCTTTGTTCGGGGTTGAAGGTTAACTTAGACAAAAGTACTTTGTTCGGGGCCGGGGTGTCGGAGGAGCACGTGGTGAATATGGCGAGTTCTATTCGGTGCAAAGCCGGTGAGTTTCCCTTTGATTTTCTTGGTATTCCTGTTGGCGCCAATATGAAAAGAATTAAGTTTTGGAAACCCATAGTGGATAAGTTTAATGTTAAACTTTCGGGTTGGAAAGCTAAAAGTTTATCTTTGGCGGGGAGGGTCACGTTAGCTAAAGCGGTGCTTGGGGCTCTTCCGATTTATTATCTATCATTGTTTAAGGCGCCTCTTGGAGTGATAAAGGAGCTAGAAAAAATTAGAAAAAACTTCGTGTGGGGTCTAAAGAATGGGAAGAGAAACATTAAATGGATCGATTGGGGTAAGATGGTGCGTCCTAAACGTCTTGGGGGTTTGGGCATTGGAGATATCCGGAATTTGAACTTAGCTCTCCTATCTAAGTGGTGGTGGAAATTTAAAGACAACAAAGGTGCCCTTTGGGTCCGGGTGGTGGAGGCGATTCATAAAGTGAAGAACAACTTCCTATCTTTCCCGCTTAATCGTAGAGTCGCCGGCATGTGGAAAGATATAAGAGGTATCGAGAAAGATTTTAGTGCGCTTGGTATGTCTCTTTTGAAAAATCTCAAAGGCGTGGTGGGGTCAGGGGACAAAATTTGTTTCTGGTTAGACAATTGGGTTGGGTCGGGGCCGTTGAAGGATCGTTTTAAATGTCTCTTTAAAGTAGCCCAAAATAAAGAAGCAAAAATTACGGATTTCATGGATGGTGCTGGGCAATTTTCTTGGTTGGGTGTATGGGCTCGTAATCTGCAGCAAGGTATGGAAAAGGATGCATTTGTTCAGCTTATCAATTTGGTGAACAATTATAATCTTCATAATGGACCGGATTATTGGGTCTGGGATAATAGCAACAATGATCCTTTAAAGGTTTCGAAGGTGAGAAATTTGTTATTTGATGCAGCGAAGAAAGATAACGATTTTTTATGGCCGTTTTGGAATAATTGGGTTCCGCCTAAAATTAATATTTTCGGGTGGAGGGCGTGTCTAAACAAGATTCCGGTTAAATTTAGCCTTGCTAAGAGAGGAGTCTTCATTCAAAACCGTTTATGTTCTAGATGCGGTTTGAGTGAAGAAACGGCGTTTCACCTTTTTTGGGACTGTTGGGTGTCTAAAGCCACTTGGTGGTGCATTCTTGTGTGGCTTAAGATTCCTTTCCCGTCTTCCGATGTCTCGTTGCAGCAAATTCTTGGAATTGTAGCAAATATGAAAGGGTCAAAGGATTGGAAAAAGGTTATAGAAGGGGTCCTTTTGGTTTCGACATGGGAGATATGGAAGGCAAGGAACGAAGCGACATTCAACAACAATCACATCCATTTCAATAGAACGGCGGACAACATTAAAGAAAATGCGTTTTACTGGATTACTAGTCGATCTAAATATGTAAACCTTAATTGGGCTAGATGGTGCGAATTTAATATCCGAGATGTAATTGTTTAACTGGGGTTCCAGTTTCTTGCTGGCCCTTTTTCTATATTTTATATAGAAGTTTCGCCGTTCAAAAAAAAAAAAAGATAGAGCATTATCTTCAAGTTGTGAAGACTGAGGTGATGAGTTCATCAGTTGATTGAGGAATCAAGTAGACATTCAGATACCCTTGATGCGATTACCAAATATCTCGATATGAGAAAATACATGGGATAGAAAGAGGCTGCAGTTTCTAACCAGAGCGAAAGAGAAAGAGGCCGGCCTCTGGTCCACCAACTATAGAGGTAACAAAGCTCGGTAAAGATGCTGTTGACTAATCTATGCAGGTAATGGTTGGATACTTTGACTCGGGTAACGATGCTTGGTGTTTTGCTGCTAGTATGGAAACTTTACAAAGCTCAAGAAGATGTGGTAGCATATTTTACACTTTTAGTTTGAATGTTTGGATTTAGTTGTTTTAATTTGGGTTATTTGATGGATGAACATTGGATGTTTGTTATGATTTTCAATTTATATAAATGGTTATATTTTTTAGTTCTTCTAGTAGGTTTAAATGGTAATAAAACAGCAGGTATTATGGATAAATGGCAAAATAGTGACAAAAAGGTGTTAAAAAGCGGTAGCAAAATGGTGACGGAAATTAGTAGTCGTAGCAAAATGGTGGCGAAAAGCGGTAGCAAAATCGTGACAAAATAGTAGCAGTAGCAAAATGGAGACAAAAAATAGTAGCAGTGACAAAAAGCAGTAGCAAAAGGGTGGCAAACAAACAATGGCAAAACCGTAGCAAAAAATAAAACGCTAGCAAATAGGTGGCAACAGGGCAACTGCCACGTTAGTTTTTTCTACCGAATTTTTTGTGGCAAAACGGTGGCAAAAGGGCAATTGCCACCGTTTTGCGACCGAAAATGTGGTAGCAAATACCTAATTTTCTAATAGTGGTTCGTGTCCGTTTGTGTTGCTCATTAAAAGATTTCTTTTATAATTTATTTATTTAACTAAACTTTTTATATTCTTTAATTCTTATTTATCTCCTTACTCAAATAAATAAAATAGGAAACTCTGTCTCCACCTTATTTATACACTGTTTCACTTTCTTTCTCATTATTCACATCGAAAAACACTAACGACCTTCTTTAACGATTGGGCTTTCAAGGTCTAGCGTCGCTCCCTCTCACCATCCACCTCTAGCCACCGTTGTCTTCGCCGATTTTATCTGTGGTCGTTTGTGTTCGTGAACACGTTCCTTTCCTTAATGAACGAGCATGAACATAAAATCTCGTTCGGTAGTCTATGAACCGTTCATGAACACATTATATCCTTAACGAACGAAAACAAATACGAACACGAACAAGTCCTTGTTCTTGTTCGTTCGGTTTGTTTACAGCCTTACTTCTAGATAACCCCACGATTTAAGAACCACCGTTCAGTTGCACCGATCTGAAATTTTTTACGTCAGGTTATTGAAATTTACCCGACCCGAACCGTCAAACCAACCCGAATCTTTTACGCCCGGTTATATGAAATTAGAGCATCTAAAAACAATAAACCTACTAAAAAGATTTCTCGGATCCGCGACTCTCAATTTGGTCTCCTTAAATACTATATTGGATCCATAAATTTAACAAAATTATGATAAAATAAAAAGTTATATTATAATTATTTTCTTATTACGAGTAATAGTTACAAACCAATATTATAGCTACAATTTTATTATTTTCTTACAACACAAACACAAACACAAACACAAACCACAAAACAGTATTTTAAGAGTATCTCAAGACTAAACAAAACATACACAACTGGATCGCTCACCTTATTACCAAATATCGGACATGAAAACATTGCAAAACACAAACACATTTTATTATTTCCGTTAACTTCTTGCTGGCCGTTTATGCTGTCTGATCGTCTCCGATCTCTGAAACATGAGCACCGCTATCACCGCCAGCGGTTGGTGGCTTTGGGCCTTTCGACTTTATATCCAGATTTTTACAAGCAATTTTAGCAAGCAGTTTTGCGGCCAACGGGATCCCATCACACCTGTTAAGCAATTCCTCTTTGATTTGTCCCAAATTATCATCCACCCTCTCATCGTCATCATATCCAACCGCGTTTTTAAATATCTTCCAGGTGATCTCGCGGTTGAGTGGCTCCATATACTGCAAACTAACTTCTTCTCCAAGCATATTTTTTAGCAGTTCCTTATCAGTGCTCGACGATACGACCGTTCCACCATACCCTTTTGGCAAAGCATATGCCAACTCCGCGCCCCAGTTCTCATCCAACCGGTCCTTTTGGGTCAATTCACAGAAGAATTTATCATCATTCCAAGCATCATCAAGAACTATTAGATACCTTGTGCCATTCAGTTGCAGCCTGAGAAGAAGGATCATTTTCTTGAGTCCACCTTTTCTTGCATCATCAATGAGTTCCTCTTCAATCCCCAAACAGTTCAACATCCTGACAAGAATCTCTTCTTTGTAGTACTCATTTTCGACTAGTTTCTCGAGTCCACCTTTTCTTGCATCATTAATGAGTTCCTCTTTAATAATCCCTAAACACTTCAACATCCTGACAAGACTCTCTTCTTTGTAGTACTCATTTTCGACTAGTTTCTTGAGTCCGCCGGCTTTTCTTGCATCATCAATGCGTTCGTCTTCAATCCCCAAACACTTCAAAATCCTGACAAGAATCTCTTCTTTGTAGTACTCATTTCCGACTTTTTCTTGCTTGGATAAACAGACCCATATCCTTGGAGAGAAATGTTGTTTCACAAAATCATTGCCAAAAAGTGTTTGACAAAGAGTTGTTTTTCCAATTCCGGAAATACCCACAACCCCAAACACCTTAAACGGAGCATCGGTGTTTCGCATGACAAGCTCTCTCACCATTGCCAACACCCTATGTTCAATACCATGAACTTTCCTTGGTTCATGCCTTGAACTCCACCTATAAACCTCTTTCGTGTGTCTTAGAAAAGTCTCGGGTTGTTCTTCATCATCATAACTACGACGAGACTCGTCAGTATCGCCTCTTTGACTGGATTCCGGATCACCACTGATATCTTTCTTCATCTTCCTCATGCTTTTCTTCATGTTCTCACAAGCTTCATAAACTTCTTTGGAGGCGAATGAGGTTTGGATCTTGGTAATCTGCTGCCATTCAGTCACCAAATTGTTGAGTGTATAAAGATTGCCCCTTCTTACACCCAACCAAACATGCTCCTTAGGTATTGAAGGGTTTCTTGTTTTTCGCAGATCGTTCAACAAACTCATTAATTCATTTTTAAACGAGTATGATTTGGCCACTAGATTCTTCGGCTCACCTAAATGATCAATGGCATCACCGATTTTTTCTACTAGATATCGGTCAATCTCATTATCTTCATTCTCTTGAGCCATTTTTGCCACTCACACAATAAAAATAATTTGAAAGATTGAAGTTTTATTGGAGGGAATGATGTATTTAAAAGGGTCCAGATGCTTTTCTTGCTGGAATTAAAAGGGAAAAAGAAGCCTTGGGATACCTCTTCTTTTTATCACTCTTTTCTTTATTAAATTGTACAAGTTAAGTTTTAGCATATGAAACATATACATATGTTTTGCAAGGAGTAAGCAAATCTTGATCACTAGGTTTAGATACTTGGTTGTGGATGGTAAGAGAGTAAGAGTGGCTGCGATGAAGTGTTTTTGGCAAACAACGACAAACAAGTCGCAGGCCGCCGTTTGTGGCAAAGACATTTGTGGCTACGGACGAGTTCAACAAGCTTAAAGAGCTGTTTTTAGACTTTGTAATAAATAACTTGTTTAATTAAAAAGTTGTAGAACATGACAATAATGTGAAAAATGTAAGAACCAACTTAAGGAGGAATTACTTAGGAAAAACCTTAGATAAACCGAACCTTTTAAATATTTTTAGAGATGTTTGCTAGTTTAAATTTTTATTCAGTTTCACATTACCTAAAACTAAAAAAGAGAACCCGAAACTTAACATAAAAAGAAAGCAAAAGATCAATCCAAGAATGAGTGCCAAGACTATTACACAAGATAGGAATAAATTTTTGATGCATTATCGTATTCTTTTTGCTTTGGAAAATTACCTTTGACGATTCATTAATAATGGACGGTCCTAAATTATAAGTTGAGCCGTCGTTAGAGATGGTGGTCAGTGGTCGCATTGCTGAGTCTGTCACGTCTTAGCGACGGTTTATATCGTTCGCTAATGCCCAGTTTTTTAGTAGTGATGTGAAGTTGTGAACCACATTTACCTGTCATATGTTAAACCAATTAACAACATGTAAATAGGTAAATATTTGAATCAAAAGCTATCTAAATATGTAATATTGTTTCACTTTATATACAAAGAATATACAAAGTCTGGTATTTTTTGTACATGTGAGTAGGGTTGCAAACGAACCGAACGAACACGAACAAGACCTTGTTCGTATTCGTTTGTTAAGAAATGTATGTGTTCGCGAACCGTTCGCGAACACTTATCGAACGAGATTTTATGTTCGTGTTCGTTTGTTAAGGAAATGAACTTGTTCGTGTTCGTTTGTGTTTGTTTGTTAATTTTAGGCAACGAACAAAAACAAACGTTGATGAAACAAATAAGCACAAACTAATGTTCGTGAACACAAATGGAAACAAACGAACACAAACAATCGTTCATGAGCAGAATATGTAATATACTGACACTTATTAGATATTTAATTTATCAGAATTTTGAAGTATTTAAATATATATAAAAACTAAAAACACTAATGAACTATCGAACACGTTACCGAACGTTCACGAACATAAACGAACGAACACAACCTTTGTTCATGTTTGTTCATTTAACTAAACAAATGAAATTTCTTGTTCGTGTTCGTTTGTTTAATAAACGAACGAACACAAACGAACTTCCCGTCGAACGGTTCATGAACTGTTCGCCGAACGTTTGGTTCGTTTGCAGCCCTACATGTGAGAGTAATTATAACTTTTTGTTTAAAAAATATGAAAGCTTAACTTGATATATACCATGATGTTGTTAAAAACAACACATAATAATACAAAGTTTTGTAAAACTCGGATAACACAACCATTGTACCATGTAATCGTGTATGCTATGATTAATGTAGGAGTTATGGCATGGAATGTAACCTGTAGAGAACCATGAAACGCGATTAGGCTCCACCCGTACTTCCCCAGACGAGCACACCTCGCTTCGTTATATTTCTACGCCAACATACAAGAAACAAGTCATATAACTTAGTTATGACATTTTGACTTAACATGAGTTGGGCATTTTATCAAACAGTTTGAGTGCATTATCCAACAACCCATGCTACCAAAAACCATACCCATAGATATTAAAAATTGCATAAAAAAAAAAAAAAAAATCCAAGATGATTTGAACCTGACGTGAATCGAACACGCAACCTTCTGATCTGGAGTCAGACGCGCTACCATTGCGCCACAGATCCTGATGTTCTGAATAGCTGTTTTAATTTACTTCTTGTTATTTTAACTCCAGATCGACCAAACGGACACCAAATTTAAATTTGCGGTGTTAGGTTAAGCTTATAGGATTTATTCACGATGGGCCGGCCTAGATGGGTCAAACAAAAATTGGCTCGGTTAATGAAGTCACGGTCCAATAAGTTTATTTAGCTTTCAAACTTTGGATGTTGCCTATGTTCCAAGTCTATAATATAAGGATACGAGTTATAGTAAAAATGACAAATAGTATAGTATGTTTAGTGTCCATTTGACAACCTCTGAATGATTAAGTGCTGAACCAGTAAAAGGTCTGAACCATTAAGTGATGAACCGGTAATAGGTCTGAACCATTAAGAGTCAATATAATGTTTAACCATTCAGAGGCAAATGTCTGACCAATTCATATTAGAGGTCTTAACCATTCAGACTCAGTATAATGGTTAACCATTTAGAGGCAAATGTCTGAGCCATTTATACATTTGCTTATGAAACAAACAGTCTGAACCATTAAGTGTTGAACCAGTAAGATGTAAGAGCCTCATTAAGAGGTAAACAAACAGGACCTAATTTGCAAACAAACATGTATATAAATAGATGATATGTATCTTTGTAATTGCGAGTGTAAAATACAAAAGGACTGTTGTGGTGTCGTCACAAAATCTTTGTGTTAGTGATGGCATGTAATACTGATTGTTCCAGTAATTGGTATCAGAGCTAATTGTAATCATTATTAATCAATCGAGGTGAATAAGCAGTTGAAGGTGTGATAAGTGGGAGTGCAACATCAAGCTTAATCAAGAGGAGTCGGTTGATTTGGGTAGAATAACCAAGTAGATGCCGCAGCCAAACAGAAAGCAATCGAGGAGTTTAATTGATTGTAATCTTTATCGTAATGATATCAAAACTAACGAAATTTGGTATCTTGTCAGCTGAGCTTCGAACCATATGACTGGAGTTTGTTGTCATTTCTCGGAGATTGACTCTTAACATAAATAGGTTGGTGAAATTTGGCGATGGCCCGTTGGTAAAATCAAAAGAAGGGGATTAATTATGTTCGATTGCAAGAACGGTGTCACCAATGTCTACTATATACCGAAATTATGTATGGTAACATCTCGAGCGGCAGGCAATTATTGAAGACCGGTAGTAAGATTATCATTGTACATGAATCGCGATTAGGCTCCACCCATACTTCCCTACACAAGCACACTTATCTTCGTTTTTATTTCTTAGCCGACATATTATATAATCATACAAAAAGTAACTTGGGTTACCTCTTTTGTTTAATAGTCGCGTCTCTTAGAAAATCGCATCCGTTGGAAAATTATTTAAGAATATATAATTGGCAAATAAAGACTGCATTCTAAAATGAAAGGCTGTAACGATTAAAGCACCACATTCTAAAAGTGACGTTTGAGAACAAAAGAACACATCGTCGGAAATTTGTAGCGGTGGTCACACCGTTATAGTCACACGGTTATGGAACCAATAAAAAACAAGAACACCCGTCGGAACTTTACAGCAGCGGTTACAACGTTATGGAATCAATGGAAACAATAGAACAAATCCATACCGACGCACCGTTTGAAAAAAAGAAAAAAAAACCGACGCGTTATGAATATGAATACGGGGACGCACCGTGTGAAGTAATCAACGTTTAAAACCGCCACATTTCACCGGGTCACCGTTTTCTGTCAACCATAATGACACCAATTGTTGTCCCGCCACAGTTACTTTAACCGTTCCCACCGTTTCTTTCCCCCCATTAACAATTCCCGACAACCACCACGTTTAACTATTCCATCTTTAACCGTCATTTACCGTGATGACTTCACAGTTATAACCAAACCGCTGCGTCTCCTTCAACAGCCCTTCCCCCGTCGTCTGCCACCATTTCACACCGTATATAACCCCCACCGTTACATTTAGAAACTCAATTAATCACTTTGAAACCGAAACTCCAAAGGCCGCCAACCAATCAGCTATTTTGAACATCTACACAGAAATATCAGAAAAGTGATTCATTGAATCTCAGTTTTACTCCGACAAAGAACAAAGATTCAAGACGTAATCGGAGAAACCCACCCTACCGGCCCCTCTCTCTCTTTCCAGATCCGGATCATTTGTGTTGCCATCGCCGATGATTTGCCACCCATATCTCTATTCGCCGGAAATAACGATCCGAAATCACGTCAAAGGGTGAGTCGTCGTTACTAATTCTGAAAGATTTATGTTTGTCTGTTGGTAGAGAGAGAGATATTTTGGGGGAGTGTGGTCGTGTCTATGGATAACCAACCTCTCATGATAAATTATATAACTATTTGTTCAATCTTTAAGCATAAAATGTGACCCTTTCACTTAACATATATTATATATTGTAATGTAATTACAAATTTAAATAATCATACTTTGATAGTTTACAGATAAAGTGTTTATTTTATGTAATTAGAGTATTCCTCGAGAACTCTCAAAAAGATTTAGGTCTAAGGCGACAAAAATAATTGGGTTCAAAGTTATGGTTAAGGGGAAATGATTTAAAAACATAAAACTTTGGTGGTGGAGAGCCAAGACTAGAACTTGAGGTCTTTACATTATCTTGAGATGGTTTTTTCACTCCACTACCAACACTTTTTTGCATAATAAATAGATGCATATATTGAATATATAATTTAGTATATATATAAAAGCTAATAAAAATCTTTCAGGTCCTTTAAAAATTTGGGCCTCGAATGTCGACACGGGTTGGCCGAGCCTATATATAATAATAATAATAATAATAGAGTAATTATTTGAATAGTTTGACATAAAATTTATATAATAATTACGGAATACAGAAAAATCAAAGACTTTTATGTTTGATTTTTTGTGAATTTAAAATTGTGTCTTTCACAATTAGGTTGTTGAAAACTGTGAAAGGAGTCTATGGTTTTGATTTTTACCGTGGCAATTTGTCTGTCATAGTTACTATTTTTTTTTATTAAAGTTGATAAATCTAATTTTAATTTATATTTATAGATCTGTGTATTAGCATATGTATCAAACATGACATTTGTGTGATATAATTGTTGGTTGAGTAAGTATATTTGTTTGATATGAACGTTTATTGTCTTTCCATGAAACGGTGGATGAATGTTGTGCTCTCATTCTATACGTATAATATTTTAAAATGTAATTTATATTTGTTTTTCGTAAAATGTACTTACTAATAACTTTAATAATTAACATCCCGCCGTAACACGCGGGTAGCGTTAACTCGTAACTATACAAGAACCAAGTCATATAAGTTATCGACAAAAATGAGTTGGGCATATTAGCAAACAGCTTGAGTGCGTTAGTCATCCAACAACCCATGCTAATCTTGGAGCATGACCACAATAATCAGTGACCTGAAAGAACCAATGAAATGCTCAAATCCAATTGCAACCAAAAAAATGAACCCACAGATTATTAAAACTGCAAAAAAGACAGGACCAACAGGGTTTGAACCTGACGTGAATCGAACACGCAACCTTCTGATCTGGAGTCAGACGCGCTACCATTGCGCCACAGATCCTGTTGTTTTAAAACATAAAAGTCTCTTCCCATGATACCTATTCGTCAAAGTCAAGTCAACGACGTCAGAATATGCCAAAGGCATAGTCAAGAAAATAAATAAAAAAGTATGTTTAACAAGATGATTGAAACTTTGAAAGGCTCACCCAACATGGATAGTATATAAAAAGACGTGACCGGCATGATAATATAAAGGTTATAAAAGATTTGAGAAACCAATGCTTGGGTTTGGTTTGGTTATGATACTTTTAATAACCGGTATTTGTTTGTTGGTTGATTATATATTTGTACCAACGGTGTTGAACCGACACTAAAACTTACGTTTATGTTTTTTTTCAATCTTTTATAACTAAGTTTGTTGGAGAATTTTATAACACTTATCTTATTATAACATATTAGTTGACGTTTATTCATTTTAATAAAATTAAATCTATTGTTACTATTTTATTTGGTACAAGATATATTAGATTATTAAATTAAATCATCCACATCTAAACTGAACAATATTTTTTAAAAAACATCATAAACATTATGATAATCTAAAAACCAGAACATGAGTTATACGTTCGGTTTTAGCTTAAGAAGCCATAAGTTAAATGTGCATGTTATCCGTTTCATAAACCACATATTAGCTTGGTTGAAATTGTTTAAACACGTTTTTATTCGTATCATTAATTAATGTGTTACCCATTTATGACCCGAGTCTACTAGCTCAAACCTTAACTCGTTTAACTATCTTGTTGAGTAATGTTGTGTTCACCGATCATGTCATAAATTTTCAATCTCTAAATAACATAAATAGTTCCTTAATAATTTGGATTTCCTAAAAGCAGAGAGATATTAATTTTGCGTTAATTTGATTTTATTCACTGTGTAGTTCAACATTTCTTCATGATTAAGTTGAATAATTAAACACCAACACAAATTAAACAAGAACTTTTTTTATTTATTCGGTTGCATATAAAATAAGAAAACCTAAAAAAAGTCTTTCACATAGGTTCGCTTTCAGTGTTACAAAGTCTTTTATTACACACAAAATAGTCCTTTTAAGTTTCAACATAAAATAGGATGGTTAGCTTTTCATCCTATTCCATTGATGCAAACTCAAGAGACTTCTTTCCATCAAGAGATTTCTCAAAGTAGCTTTTCAAGTACTCCCCATAAACGACTTCCTTATATCGAGCCACCCCGTCTCTAGCAACAATCTCAGGAAACGGTCCAAATTTTGTTGTGGGCAGTGGGCCATTGAATATTGGGACCGCAACTCTTGACACAGTGTTCGTAGTCCGCACTCTATGTTCTGCACTTTGGTACCTCCCATTGCTTAAAATCTAACATAAATTTGGGTATATTGATGTGAGAGATAATGTGTGTGTGTGTGTATATATATATAGGGGAAAGATGTATAGAAAACCCACTTTAATTTAGAAAACCCGGGAAACTCAAAGCTCCCGATGTTTTTTTATCTTGAAAAAATTTACACATGTTATATACATGTTTTTAAGGGTTTTGGGCAAAAAAAATAAAAAAGGCGCCGAGTAGATATTTAAAAAAAAATAAACAAGTTTTGGTGTAACACATGTTACATTCATCTGACATATTTGTAACATGTGTTACACCAAAACTTGTTTATTTTTTTTAAAAATATCTACTCGGCGCTTTTTTGATTTTTTTTTGCCCAAAACCCTTAAAAACATGTATATAACATGTGTAAATTTTTTCAAGAAAAAAAAAACATCGGGAGCTTTGAGTTTCCCGGGTTTTCTAAATTAAAGTGGGTTTTCTATAGATACTTACATTATATATATATATATATATATATATATATATATATATATATAAGCTCTTTTGTTAACTAACTTTATATCTATTATTATTTATTTTATCATATTATTTTTAGGTTCGTTAGTAATTATTTTGTCGAATATTAAGATAGTAACCAAGGTCTTATCATTATTACTTATCATTATTACTAGGTTAGAACCTCGTGTAATACACGGGTTGAATAAATGCAATTTTAAATACCAAATAATAAAAAAAAAATTATCTTAAAAAACCTCGTTTATTACACAGGTTGAATAATAATCAAATAATATATCTTCAAAATTCTCGTTTATTACATGAGTTGAATAAATGTAATTTTATATATTAAATAATAAAAAAATTACATCTTTAAGAATCTCGTGTATTGTATGGGTTAAGTAAATTTAATTTTATATATTAAATAAAGAAAAAAGTTAAATTTTTAAGAACCTCATGTATTGTATGGGTTGAGCACATGTAATTTTATATACCGATCAATAAAAAATTATATGTTGTTATATCTTTATAAACTCTGTGTATTATAAAACCTTTGGACTAAACTGACAAAATAACTCAAACCACAGGGACTAAAATGACATTTAACTCTTTACATTATATTAATTTATATTTAGTGTAGTCTTTTGTTAATTTCAAGATAAATAATTTTGATATCTAATAAATATTTCAAAAGAGTATATTATATTCTATACAAATTGTTTAAATTTATTATTAAATTTTATTTTATAATTATCTTTTAATTAATATTAATTATAATTAAGTCGGAGATAGAGATGTCTCCAGTGAATGACATGTGTCCCTTTATTGGTTTCTTTTATTATATAGATTAAATGGCCAACTTTATCATGGGAAAAGATCAAATAAGAAGTTTATTTTGGCTAGGAAGTGTAGAAAACAATAGGATTAGGACATGTGGCAACATTTAAAATAAAGAAAAAGAGTATTTTAGTCAATCCAACCCTTTATTCTTCCTTTTTGAAAACCCAGTAACTTTAAAACCCACCATTTTCAAAACCCACCATCTTCAACCATTTATTTACTTTCTATCTCAATAATCACTACATTATAGTGCGATTTTCATCACCAATCAATGATTCAAACACCCGATCAACGTGTTCTTCAGCTTTTTTTTGAAGAAAACCCAGTTAAATTTCATACAAAATCTCGTTTTTTCCGGTGATTTTGAAGATAATTACTCGATCCGTTCGATTCGAGGGCTGATAAGTGTTTCAATCATTCAAAAATCGTCAATTGTTGAAGAAATCACTTCGATCCATGTAAGAAATTCTTTAATTTCATTTTTACGATATGGGTTTTTGATTTAGTCATTGTATTTTACGATCTTGGCGGGGGTCCGGGGGCAGCGCCCCTAGTAGCGGGGTCCCAGGGGCGGCAACCCCTGGCAGGGTCCAAGGGGCAGAGCCCCTGGCTGGGGTTGACAGCACAGACAATTCACAGCACAGACAAAACTATTGTCATGGTTCAATGCGTTTTAGAAAGAACACTTTCTTTGGTGTTTTTAGGCAATTGCGCTTTAGAACTAAAACATTTTTATGTGTTTTCTGGCCATTGCGTTTTAGAAAAACACATTCTTGAAGTGTTTTTGGTGCATTGTGTTTTAGATAAAAACACTTTTTTAGGTGTTTTCAGTCCATTGCGTTTTACATAAAACATTTTCTTTTGTTTTTTTAGCAATTGCGTTTTAGAATGAGTCATTTTTAAGTGTTTTCTGGCCATTGCGTTTTACAAATAAGACATTTTTTTGTGTTTTTGGTGCATTGCGTTTTAGGTAAAACATTTTTTTATGTGTTTTCAGTCCATTGCGTTTTAGAAAACAGACATTTTAAGTGTTTTCTGGCCATTGCGTTTTAGAAATAAGACATTTGTATGTGTTTTTTGTGTATTGCGTTTTAGGTAAAACACATTTTTATGTGTTTTCAGTCCATTGCATTTTAGAAAACAGATATTTTAAGTGTTTTCTGACCATTGCGTTTTAGAAATAAGACATTTGTATGTGTTTTTTATGCATTGCGTTTTAGGTAAAATTTTTATGTGTTTTTAGTCCATTGCGTTTTAGAAAGTACATTTTCTTTTAAGTTTTTAGGCTATTGCGTTTTAGAAATAAGACATTTCTTTGTGTTTTCTGGCCATTGCGTTTTACAAATAAGTCATTTCTTTGTGTTTTTGGTGCATTGCGTTTTAGAAAAATGACATTTTTTAGGTTTTTTTTTTCAGTGCGTTTTACGTAACTAGGGGTTTTTCTATTGCGTTTTACGCAACTGGGTTTTAATTTTTTTTAAATATAGCAATAGTATACTCGTTTTAAAGATAAAAAACGCTCGTTTTTTGGTGCAATTTTTATAAAAAAATAATGTCGTATGAAAGAGTTATTAACGTTTAAAAAATGGGGGGGGGGGGAATTGGAGTAGAGAAAAACTATTGGCTTGGATTGACTAGAATGCCCCTTAACAAACTCACACGCCTCTTTTCTTCCCTTCAATTTCCCTGATTTAATCTTAGCCCTTGATTAACTAAATGGATGGTCAAGATCACTTCGTAGCCTGTATCTCCACCCACTTTATCATTATTATTATTATTATTATTATTATTATTATTATTATTATTATTATTATTATTGTGATCTCTTTATTTATTCAATACACAGAAAATATTTTTATCAATACGTTTTGCAAATCAATCTATCATCATCATCATCATACTTAATAAATCCTATCAATAGCAATAGCAAAGTTAAGGTAGGATCTGAGGAAGGTAAAATGTAAACAGTTTTACCTCTACCCCGTAGTAATAGAGAGGCTGCTTCCGGTAAATAATTATGTGGATGAAAATTTATATATACCTGTAGTGAATCACCAACGTTCATGACCAAAGCACCATGCACAGGTGGAATCTCAACCCACAGTTCATTTCCGGGTGATGCATGATCCGGTTCAGCTTTTCTCACGTATAATCCACCGATGTTGTCTTGTAGAAGCACCGTCAGCATGCCGGCATCTGAGTGCCTTCCTATGCCGACGGTTAGCTCGGGGTTTGGGCAGGGAGGGTAGAAGTTGAGGTTAACCGTATTAAAACCTGTTAGTTCATGGAATCTTGAATCACCTACCTTCACACCAAGGTTGTTGATGAGTGCTTGTAGTAGCTTTTGTACCATCTCTGATGTTGTCTTTATGAACTCCAGCACCACTTCTCTATATAATACAAGAAACCAATTTAATTATATGGTAACTCTTAACCCAAGTGATCGAGTTGGCTCATCTTTTCTTTCTAAGAGCAAAATCAATTACTAGAATAATTTGGATTACATGTTAAATTACAAAATTGTGTCATGAACCCCAACACAACTTATTTAACCTAAAAATAAGTTATGTATATTTTTTTTGGTTGCATAAAAAAAACTTTAAGAAACATATATAATATACATATTATGGGTATGTTTGGCAAAAGTAGCTGCTGGCTGGTAGCTGGAAGCTGGTAGCTGGTGGCTGGAAGCTGGTGGCTGGAAGCTGGTAGCTGTAGCTGGTAGCTAGTAGCTGTAGCTTTTTAGATATATTTGGTGTTTGGTAGAGTAGCTGGAGCTTTTAATAAAATGTATAAAATTACCAAAATGGACATAACTAAAAATTTAGAAAGTTGGTGCATTAAAATGTTCCTTATTTTTAGAGGTTAAAATAGTCATTTTTCCCTAAAAGCTTGTAGCTCCTTCTAAACGCTACTAGGGGTATGTTTGGCAAAAGTAGCTGGTGGCTGGTAGCTGAAAGCTGAAAACTGATAGCTGGTGGCTGGAAGCTGGTAGCTGTAGCTGGTAGCTAGTAGCTGTAGCTTTTTAGATATATTTGGTGTTTGGTAGAGTAGCTGGAGCTTTTAATAAAATGTATAAAATTACCAAAATGGACATAACTAAAAATTTAGAAAGTTTGTGCATTAAAAAGTTTCTTATTTTGAGAGGTTAAAATAGTCATTTTTCCCTAAAAGCTTGTAGCTCCTTCTAAACGCTACTAGTAGTAGCGTTCAACCAAAAGCTTCAAGCTTCTAACCTAAAAGCTTAAAGCTCCTTCAACCAAACAAGACTTTTTATTAAATAGGAGCTTTTTCTTAAAAGCTTAAAGCTAGAAGCTCATAAAAGCTCCATACCAAACATACCCTAGTAGTAGCGCTCAACCAAAAGCTTCAAGCTTCTAATCTAAAAGGTTAAAGCTCCTTCAACCAAACAAGACTTTTTATTGAGTAGGAGCTTTTTCTTAAAAGCTTAAAGCTATAAGCTCCTAAAAGCTCCTAAAAGCTCCATGCCAAACATACCCTATACCAACTTACTAATTAGAGCTTATTGATTTTGGCGTAAAAATATCCAAATAGTTTCTAAATTTAAGTTATTACATAAAACACAATTTATAATAATAATAATAATAATAATAATAATAATAATAATAATAATAATAATAATAATAATAATAATAATAATAAAAGTAATAACAACAACAATAATAATAAAGTAAACAAATAGGTTAAATAGCTCAACCTACCAACCCACCTAGTTAAAACGAACACAACATGATTAGGCGTTTAGCCAAACGTGCTCATGTGTCAACCTGACACTGACCCAAACAGTTTAGACTAAACCTAAGACTTATGAATTCGTGTTGTGTTTATGTGTTATATCAGAATATTAAATATTGATGGTTAATTAATTTTGCATATTATTATATTTTATGATAAATATAGTTTGTTTTAGTAGTTTTTAAAAAATGAAAGTAAAATAATTTATCGTTTATGATGAATTTGAATTAAATAGAATTTATTCGAATTCGGGTTTCGAATACAAATCGAATCGAATACGAATTCAAGTAAAAAATAAAAATTTGAAAAATTTGGTATTCGATTTGATGAACACCCCTAACCTCAGCATATGGCGCTCCAGAACACTGCCCCTCCACCGTCAAAGGAGGTCATTATTGATGACATAGCCATGGTTTTGGTGAGCGTTTAGGGGGACCACTTTTCAAGAGCCAATCATATTTTTTTCTTGTTTGCTTTTTTTTTTCTTATTAATGGATAGAGGGGATTTATGTGGCTTTATCCCACTGTATGGTAGTTAGTAGAGGGGGCAATCTTGACCCAAAGCCTTCCAAATGGGTCAGTTTGGGTTGGTTTTAAAATTATATGGGTTGGTTTGGGTAAGATATTTTAACTAAATGGGTCACAATGGGTCACTTGAAATTCCACCTTGTTATTTTCGGGTCAAAGCGGGTCGACAACATTAAATAAATGGGTCGATGTGGGTTAGTGTCTTAAAGAAACGGGGAAGGTTTTGGGTCGGAATGGGTTTCGAGCAGGCACAAGTATTAGCACGAGACGGGTTACGGCACGAAACGGGTTTTAGATCGGAACGAGTTCAGTTCAAATTGTGTTTCGGGCCGAGACGGGTTTCGGCACGACGCAGGTTTTGGATCGGAACGGGGTCGGTTCGGTCGGGTTTCGGGCCGACACGGTTTCTGCACGGGACGGGTTTCGGATCGCAACGGGTTTTGTGCCGACACGAGTTTCCGCACGAGACGAGTTTCGGGTCGGGACGAGTTTCGTACTGTTTCGAATCGACCGTTTCATCGCGTACCGTTTCGACGCGTACCGTTTCAACCAGTACCGTTTCGAATCGAATCGAACCGTTTCGACCCGCACCGTTTTGAATCAAACCGTTTCGACGCGAACCGTTTCGACCCGTACCGTTTCGAATCGAACCGTTTCGACCCGTACCGTTTCGAATCAAACCGTTTCGACGCGTACCTTACGTAATACGTATGCGTGTAATACGGTTCCAATTCGCGAATTCGCTCCATCAATTCAGCGCATCATGCTATTCAATTCTGCGAATTTCCTGCATCAATTCATTGAATTTCCTTTTTCAATTAATTCACTAAATTTCGTTCGCCATAATAGCGAATTTTTAGGGTCAATACGTACATGGGTGTTGGTAAGAAATTCTTGTTGACGTTCTCTTCTTTCATAATCATTAGTTCATTTAGTTAAAATATAAAACAGAAACAGTTGATAGTTTTGTTACCGATCATAAACTTCATTACTACATATGCTGTTAGTTCTTATTATAAAGCTGCTGATCATGAACTTCATTACTACGCTGCTAGTTGTTGTTAATAGCAAAAATTAAAAAACTGAAAGAGTCTATATGCTGATAAAAAAAACAGATCTTTTGACTTCTTATTATGAAGTTGTTAATCATGAATTACTTCATCTTTGTTATACAGTCAGTCTATGTATCATCTCTATGTATTATAAAAATGTACAACTGTATAACAATTGTACAATCTCTCTTTTTTTTTAAAGAAAGCAATTTTTAACCAACCCGACACGACCCGAAACCCGTTCTGACCCGACAAAATTGCCCCTGATGTACAACCTCCCTCTTTTATTAAAGAAAGCAATTTTTAACTGACCCGACCCGACCCGAAACCCGTTCCGACCCCCACCCGTTTCGACCCGGACCCATTCCGACCCGAACCCGTTCCAACCCGAACCCGTTTCGACCCGAACCAAAACAACCCTTTTTTGTAATTGACCCGTTTTGACCCGAACCCGTTTTGACCCGAACCCGTTTTGACCCATGACCCGACCCGAACCGACCCGTTTGCCAGGTCTAGTAGTTAGCTATAAAACACTCTAATGTAGCGTGATAAAGCACCACCATATATCTCAACGAAGAGAGTAGAAAAGTGAAAAAATATTGTACTTTAGGATTCTTACTTGCAATCATTAGGCCAAAGCTCACGAGCTTCAGCATCATTAGTATATGTCATAGTAACAAAGTCTCTCCACTCCCAAGCCTTCTCATTCTCAGGAACAAAGCTAGTACCATACTGGACCAAGGGAGTAGGACTAACCCCCTTGAGATACACAACCTTCTTTTCAACCGGTTGTCCGAAAAACTGGTGAGCCACAACTTTAAGCGACTCAAGCAGTTCCAATGGCACTCCATGGTTAACCACCTGGAAGAACCCGAGAGTTTCGGATGCATGGGCGATGGCCTTCACCACTTGCTCATGGTTGGGACCATCAAACTCAGATAGATCAATGATCAGGTTTTCATGTGAACCAGCAGCCTGTTTATTGTTGATTCGGTGGTGCGGTGGCTGGATGTATCGATCGGGTACCTCGGTAAGGCCCAAGTCCACTAGACCTTTGACACCATTCCCTTCTTTCACTACAAAGTTGAAGAGTGAATTCTCATCATTGAAGCTTGGAGCCATTTTAAAATTAAAATGTGCTTCTCGAATTTTATGATTGTGTGTTTCCTAGTATATATCACTAACATGCCTATATAGTCTTTCTTGGGTGCTGGTCATGAAAGACAACTTTTTTTTTACCCTTTCAATTATCTAGGTATTTGATAAGGTTGGTCAGCTTGCTGAACATATCCTTTCCTGTTCATTTAGCTTTAAATTTGTTGGTATGCATATAGACATAATTTTGTTTCTATTTTGAGTTTCAGCTCTATCTATATGTAAAGTTCATTGTCTTTTTTTAATATTGTTAAAAATAATAAATAATATTGTGATACTTTCAGTTTTATATTTTCTAAATGTTCTAATATTTGTAATTCTTTAAATATGAGGTATGGATTTATGCATGTGGGCTGCTGCTGATTAAAGGTTGATGTGGGCTACTGCTATTGGGCTGGTGTATTGCAGATGGGCTCGTGAGTTGCAAATAGGGCTGGACTTCAGCTGGAGTATATAATCTCCCATTTGTCTTGTTTGTCAAAGATAGAGAAGAAACAATGAGTTCTTAATTTTTTACCTTTAGGGTTCCAGACCTTCCAGTAGATATTTTTCTTGGTTCTCTCTGTGATCCTCTCGTGTACTAGATTTAGGGTTGTGGTTGTAGTTCTTCAATTCTTTGTAGAACTGATCGTCTGTTAGATTTAGTGTAGTTGATCATTTGGTTGATTAAGGGTTGTAATTGTATTGTCTTTGATAAATTCTTGTTGTTTCAAGCTAGTTTATTTTGAATAAAGTTTCCGATTAGACTAGTGGGTATGGGGGCCGGCTGAGGCCCGGCTAGGACCGGCGCCGGTCCCCCACACCGCCCCCGACAGCTCCGGCTCGGCAAGGCCGGCTCCCCACAGCCGGGGTTGCCGGTCCTCTCCTTCTTTTTCCTTACACACACACCTATACATATATGCATATATATATATAAAGGGGCTCATCCCCCACCCCCCTAGGTCCATCCCCTTGAAGCCTTTCCTACGTGGCGGTGACGTGGCGGCCCATCCCCGTGGGGATGAGGCTCTCCATACCTTCTAGTCTTACCATTTTTGACAAATATAATATCAAAGCAGATAAGTGAAAGTGAATGCATAAATGTTAAAATAGCATTTCACAATGTTAGTCTGTCACATCATATTTAATTTTTTTTCCTAAAAAACCTGTACTTTTTTTTCACAATATACACACACGTTTTATATACATGTGTATGTAAGTGGTGGTGGGTGGGGGGGGGGGGGACCCACACAAGAAGTCCGGACCTCCAAACTCGAGACGAGCCGGACATGTGCCACAATGTGGTTGGACGAGCAAAGGAGGTCCACTGCATACCAAAATGAAATGGACGAATGAAAAGTACCACATTGTGGATGCTCTAACATTTTATAATATATTAATAAATGGTAGCACAACCAGCCTCACCTCCAGGACGTAATTTAGAGAGAGCCTTTTAGAAAGAAAAAAACATGGGGCAAGTAATAACCAAATGGTTGGAACGCCAAGGCACATCCGCTAGTTGAAACAGTGGATCCAGTCTCTTTCGCCACATCAACATACCCACTTGGTTGAGACGCCAAGTCACCACCACATCCGCTAGTTCGACTAGCCGATCACCCATTATCAAAAAGAGCTTTCAAAAAACACCCAAAAGTCTACTTCCATTTGTAGATTGTGTGACGGTATTGGCCGCGAGAAAAAAAAAACACCGCTACTATTAGAGACTAATTAAAGTGCCATCGTCACAACTTAGCAACTAGTGTGTTTCGCCACAATTTCTTACCCTTGCTCGTTTCATCGCAACAAAGCAACTATCTTGTCCCCTACGAAGTCTGTTGCATCTTGGTGACTAATATTTCCGTCGCTAATGCCTAGTTTTTTTTTTTTTTTCCTTTTTTGGAACAAACAATCTGGCATGATCATTACAATACGTGATCGTAGTAGACAAGTTCAAAAATCGAACCCACATCTTCTAAACTGGAAATTTGAGCAAAGGGTTAACTTAGAAAATATTTTGAACAAAAAAGATATAAAAAAAATGAATTGAACCTGACGTGAATCGAACACGCAACCTTCTGATCTGGAGTCAGACGCGCTACCATTGCGCCACAGATCCAATTGTGTTAAATAGCTGTTTTGAACTTTCTTCATGTCATTGTAACTTCAGATCGACCAAACGGACTTAAATTAACGGTGTTAAGTTAAGCTTATAGGATTTATTGACGATGGGCCGGCCTTGATGGGTCAAACAAAAATTGGCTGGGTTAATGAAGTCAAGTTCCAATAAGTTTATTTATTGTTTATTCAGCTTTCAAAATTTAAATGTTGTCTTTATTCCAAGTCTATAAGGATACGAGTTATAGTCAGGGGCGGATTTAGCACTAGCCCGTGTTACCTGTGAGCAGATATTAGGATACTTCTAAAAGGACCGTTGTGGAGTTCGTCACAAAATCTTCGTGTTAGTGATTGCATATAGTACCGATTGCTCCAACAATCAGTATCAGAGCTAATTGTAATCAATCGAGGCGAATAACCAGTTGAAGGTGTGATAAGTGGGAGTGCAACATCAACCTTAATCAAAAGGAGTCGATTGATTTGGGTAGAATACCCAAGTAGATGCGGCAGCCGATAAGGAAGCAATCGAGGAGTTTAATTGATTGTAGACTAGTCCTGATTTAGTTTGTAGTGAAGAGGGTACACATCGAAAAACCATGGCTGAAGTTGGCGGTCCTCAAGTACACGCATTGGCTCGAGTAAGGGAATTATGTAGTTTTTTTTTTTTTTTTTGGACGGCCAACAAAACTTTATTCGTCAATAGAACTAACAACTCGTTAGTTCACACTATCATACAAAACAAAGAAAAATAAAAAGGGCCACCATTACAGATATTACAAACTCAAACAAGACAAATCGAATTCGCACCATTGTTCCCGTGTAATCGCTTGTGCCTTGCTCAAGTTTCTTATTTGTTCTTTCACACCAATGATATTAGGCTGCTTGTTATTAAATATCATGTCGTTACGGCATTTCCATATGCACCATACCGCGATCTGGATCAGAGCCGTTCCAACGTTTTTGGAGACCCTAAGCGAAACACAAAGTAGGGGCCCTTTAATTTGTATACATTTTTTTTTTCAAAAATGGTATGCAAACAACAAAAAATATAAACTAAAAGCCCTCTTCCATTACCCGGGCTTGAGACCTAAAAATTTATAAACTAAGAAGTTTCAAATGAAAATCAAAATTAGTAGATGTTGCAAAATAATACTTTTAATTTTAATAGCTAATCCAAATATATATACACAACACAAAATAATAGTTTCAATAGCAAATCAAAATAAGAAAGTTTCGATAGCAAATCAAAATCACAAACACTAAAGATTAAAATCGCAAAACTGAATTATTTTGTAGGGCTGAGCAATCATCAATATATATACACAACACAAGATTAGTAGATGTTGCAAAATAATAGTTGTTACTGTTTTGAGAATTGAGAATCTGCAATTGAGATAGATAATTAAGACATCCAAGCAATGATTAGTTTTTTTTTTTGGGATACACTTGAGCGCGTTGAGGGTTGGAGGCTGCAAGAAAGGTTTCCCTTTTTTAAAAATATAGCTGTTATATTTGGGCCTTACACTTTGTTTATGTAGGCCAAAACTAATATAGTATATGAAACAAAATATAAATTCTGAGGCCCTTGATTTTGGAGGCCCTAGGCCTTTGCCTAGAGTCATAAGCCCTTGGGGCCGGCTCTGATCTGGATAACCGAGTAGACTGTCATCTTCCATCTCCGAGTACCGACTTCATGTTTATAAGCTTCGAAAAGGTCCTTAATCCCAAAGATAATGAACCTCGGACACATGGTCCAGCTAGCCACAAAGTCCCAAACCAGCTGAGCAAACTCGCATGCTACGAACAAATGCTCGACAGATTCATCCATCTTGACAGTTACAAAAACGACAACGAACTGAGTCAATCTGCACATTTCTTCTAACCAATGCATCCATGGTGTCATAAGATTATCAGTGTACATGAATCACGATTAGCCTCCACCCATACTTCCTTCACTAGACAGGCACACTCCTCTAAAAATCCGATTTCAAACCAAAATGGCACCCATAGATATTAAAAATTGCAAAAAGGGATTGAACCTGACGTGAATCGAACACGCAACCTTCTGATCTGGAGTCAGACGCGCTACCATTGCGCCACAGATCCCATTGTGTTAAATTCCGCTTCTGTCCTTATTTATACGTGAAAGTCAAGGATGTCATATTATGCAAAAGGGATAGATATTAATTCGATTAAGATTAACTTTGTTATGTGTCATGTTACATTAACGGATCTTAGCAGTAAGACAACTTACGAAGTCTTTTGTTACACACAAGAAAATCCTATAACATGAAATGGAACTGAAGGAAAATATTCAATATAATTAGTCTCCATCCTAATCAAGTGATGCAAAATGAAGGGGATTCTTTCCATCAAGAGACTTTTTAAGGTAGTTTTTCAAGTACTCCTCATAAACGACTTCCTTATATCGAGCCACCACCTCAGGAAACGGTCCAATTTTTGTTGTGAACAGTGGGGCGTTGAATATTGGGATGGAAACGCTTGACTTGATATTCATGGTTCGCACTCTACACTTTTACACCTTCCATTACTTAAAATCTAACATAATAAAAACACCAAAAAGACAAAAAAATAAGTTTTGACATAATTGAAGCGACATGTATACATGCTCTTTTATTACGAGACTTTATTATCATTTATACTAGGTAAAAACTCTGTGTATTACACGGGTTACATAAATAAATTTTATCGTAAACAAATAGTTTTAAGAAATATAATATTATTAAACGGCTGAATTCATTAGCCACAGAAAACAAACTAGCAAGTAGCTAGAAACCATACAAAAACAAGAAGATTACAATACATTAAAGGCGCACCAATCTGACCACTCTAACGACACCCTTTTTGCTCTGTTTTTCACCCAAAGGAAGCTTGTACTTTCGATGTCCGCCATGAGCCTCGAGAGGTCAAGCCGTTTACTGGAGAATACCACCTCGTTTCGTAATTTCCAAATGCCCCAGCATGTAGTGAGGATGATAGCGTATATAAACTGTTCCTTCGCCTCTGATCCGCCGGAGTGCCGATAACTCTGTAGTAAATCAGAGATGGAGAAAGCATATATGGGAGGCATCTATACCCAGCTGGATACCATTTGCCAAACGAACGAACATACATAACATGCTGTGAACAGGTGCTCGACGGATTCTTCACATTCGCCGCAGAAAGGACATAAGTTCGAAGGTAAAACAATGTTTCTTCTTTCCAGTGCACACCTAGTCGGAAGGCGATCAAGATATAATCTCCACCCGAAAATATTTACCTTGTGGGGCACCCATTTATTCTAAAGAAAGTGATTCTCGTCTGTTTGTGTTGTCGGAGCACCCAAGAGACTTTTAACGGCTTTAACCGAGAAGATTCCATTGGAGTCTGACGCCCATACCCATGTATTATTTGCTACTGAAAAGACTGCACTAGTGATAACTTGTGTCAACATACCGAAATCTAGGATTTCCTGTACTGTTGAAGGTTCACGAAACCAATTCCATGATGTCTGAGGGAGACCACCATCGTTTCCCAGCACACGATCACGGACTAGGCACCCTTTGTGTCGTTCGAGCAGGAAAAGAGAGGGAAACATAGCCTGAAAAGGAGTGTCCGATGCCCAGGCGTCCGTCCAGAACTGAGCGCCAAAACCGTTGCCCACCTTGCAAAGCATATAGTGGCTGAGGAAAATGTTTTTTTTTCCTGAGATCAGATTCTTTTTTAATGATGTTGTTCCAAACACCCGATAAGCCTCTCTTTGTTGGTAAGAAATTCCCATGCCTCGGATTGTAGTGGATACTAGAGATTACCGCTCTCCAAAGTCGTGATGTTTCCGTTTTATAACGCCACGTCCACTTCATCAAGAGCCTAACATTAGTGTGTCGAAGTGACCCCAAACCGAGACCTCCATTTTTAACGGGTTTTGTGACTTTCTCCCAATTTACCCAATGCATTCTATTTCTAGAATTCGAATCTCCCCAAAGGAAGTTTCTCCTTAATTGTTCCAGTTTATTAATCATGTTACTGGGCGCAAGATAAAGAGAAAAATAATATACTGGGAGAGAATCAAGAACCGATTTAACTAGAGTAGTCCTTCCACCAATGGAAAATGTTGAAGCTTTCCAAAGCGAAAGACGAGCTTCGAAGGAATCGATTACCGGTGCCCAGTTGTGATAGCGATTCATGTTACCCCGGACATTTAAACCGAGATAAGTAAAAGGTAGTGAGCCGGCTTTGCACCCGAGTAAGTTGGCCGTTTGATCACAAACTTCTGGAGAAACCCCAACGTTGTAGAGACAAGACTTTTTTAGATTTATCTTTAAACCCGACACGAGGTAAAAGCATCTCATAAGACGCTTTACATTTAAAATGCTTTGCTCCGACCACTCCCCCATTAGCATGACACCGTCCGCAAACACAAGATGAGAAACAGATGGGCCTCCGTTAGGAAGAGAGATACCTCTAATCAATCCGGCAGAGTTCGCACTAACCATGAAACTCGAGAGAGCCTCCATGGCTAGAATGAAAATGAAGGGTGAGAGAGGGTCACCTTGTCGAACCCCTCGATGACATTGGAATTCGCATGTTGGTGAACCGTTGACCAATATCGAAGAGCGAGACGGCATAAGAATTCCTCGAACCCATAATCTCCACTTCTCTGGAAAGTTCATTTGGGAAAACACCGAGTCCACAAAATCCCAATTTATACTATCGAAAGCTTTCTCGAAATCAATTTTAAAGAGAAAGGCCGTGATTTTGCCCTTTTAACCCAGGATATTATTTCATTCATGATGAGTGGCGCGTCTAATATATTCCTATCCGAGAGATAAGTCCCTGAGCCGGTAACGATTTAAGTCTATTAGCAAGGACCTTTGAGATGTCTTTGCTAATACACCCGATTAGGTTAATGGGTCGGAAGTCATTTAAATTGCTCGGATCGCTGACTTTGGGAATAAGTGCAATGAAGTAGGAGCTACAACCTTTTGAAATCTGCCCCGACTCATGAAAACGAACCATAATGTTATAGAAGTCGACCCCAAACAAGTCCCAATAATGTTTGATGAATTTGAAATTGAAACCATCCAGACCGGGAGCCTTATCGCTCCCACAATCCCAAACCGCATTCTTAACTTTCGAGAATAAAAACGGGGAGACAAGAGACATACCCTGATCCGACGATAGCTTCTTGACGTGTTGGCATGTGAAGTGTGGTCTTGACTGCAGTGGTTCAATGAACTTGTTCCTAAAGAAATTGCATACTTCCTCCTTGACCCTAGGTGGGTCGTTGCACCAAACACCGTCAATCAAGAGCCCGTTTAGTCTACTTTTTGATATTCTGTTGTTTATGTAGCCATGGAAGAAAGCAGAATTTTCATCCCCATCAATAGCCCATTTGATCCGAGATTTTTGATGAAGATCCTTGAGCCTATCATCGTTTATGGAGGAGACAATCTTCTTATGTTCAAGATAAGACGCCGCTTCCGATTCCGTCATATTCCTGCACTCGCATATAAGATCCAGTCGGTGGATTTCAGCGGTTGAAGCATTGAGTACTTCACCCTCCTTCCTCCTGTTTGCTTTGTTCCAAATTTTTATTGCTTCTTTAATGCGTCTTAATTTTTCTGCCAAGAATAAATCAGGTGGTCCTGCAAAAACAAAAGCACAAACAGTCAATCTGACAAGTTCATCAAGACCCGGCTTAGAGAGCCATGCGTTGAAGAACTTGAAAGGTATGTGACCATAGTCCGTTGAAGTCGTGGTAAAAAATAACGGACAATGATCCGAAAGCTCCCGTGGAAGAGCCCGGAGTGAAGCTGTCGGCCATAACCCTCAGAACCGCTCGCACACCAACATCCGATCAAGTTTGTTGAGTTTGTTCCCTCCATCCAGCCATCTCGTAAACTTGAAACCATTCATACAATATTCCGCAAGATTCGCTTCGTAGATGAAATTGTTGAAATCAGCAGCGGGAGATGGATCATATCTGCAATTACGCTGTTCCTCAGCAGATCTGACCTGGTTAAAATCGCCCAGGAGAATCCAGATACCGTTGTGAGCCTCTTTGAGTACTTTGATTTGATTCCACAGTTCCTTTTTAGCCGATGTTGTTTGCGGGGCGTAAACATTTAAGATGTGAATCGGTTCGTTGATGCCTTTCACCGTGCCCCAAACCAGTAGGGAAAACCTTTGTTTAACCGTTCCAGTACGCGTAAAAATATTCGGGTCCCAAAGACAGGGCAATCCCACCAGATCTGCCTTTCGAGTTTACCCAGGCAACTTCCAATGGCGAGTTACCCCAAAAGAAAAATATGAATTATAAAGTTTTTTAATTAATTATTATACGTGTATTACAAACCCGTGTATTACACGGGTTGACATTATTTGGAACCATGAATTAGTTAATTATTAAAAAGGGTAAATTTCTTTAATTACATATTAAAAAAACAACTTTTTTAGTTGTAATATATGACGAACCCATTACACTGTATTACAATTAATAACATATTTCAATTAAATATATCCATTGCTCATTGTGTTAATTCATACGTTAATATTGGTGAGTAAATATTATAAATATGTAAATTAACTTTACCTTTTTAATTAATTAATTAGAATAATTTATTAATTAATTTTATTATAATGGATAACGATAAGTGATATTTATGTATTAATTAATTGTTAAAAAGTTAAAAAAATATAAATATTTTTTTTAGAATTAAATCTTTTATTAGAATTTAGAAGATTAGATTTGGATATATAGATATAGAATAGATATAAATATAGATAAACCTAAATATAAATAGATATTAATGTTTTATTTAGATAACGATATAATAATTAACTTTAATTAATAATAATTATCCATAATTAAGTAGAAGATAAAGACTTTGATTAAAAAAATAAGTTGAAGATAAAGGCGAGAAAATTAAAAATGAATAGCTCCAATAAATGACACGTGTCCCTCCATTGATTTACTTTATTATAGGTATAGATTTATTATTATTTGTGTTATCATTTAGAGTAAACTGCTAAAACGATCCCTATGGTTTGGTCACTTTTGTCCAAAACTCAAACCTTTTGAATCTGGGTCATGTAGTTTCAATTTTGTTGTCATTTTCATCCAAAATCAAAATCTGGTTAGATTTTTCAGTTAAAATCCAGTTTTTTTTGTCTTTTTCCTCCTTTTTAATGAAGGGCAAAATGGTCTTTTGACGTTTTATTATAACAAATTAATAAAATTTGACCATTTTGCCCTTCATTAAAAGAAAGAAAAAAGACAAAAAAAATTGAATGTTAACTGAAAAATCTGACCATATTTTGCTTTTGGATGAAAATGACAGAAAATTGAAACAACAGAACCCATATTCAAAATGTTTGAGTTTTAGACTAAAATGGCAAAAGTGACTAAACCTCAGGGACCATTTTAACAGTTTATCATTTATCTTTACACATGTTTGTCAATAACTATTATATCTCTAACTTGAATAATAGTTATAATTAGCATGTAAGATTAAATATTTTATATTACATTTAATCTAGTAGCCATTATAATCATTTACATTATATGGATCAAAATATATAACAATCCTATTAAATAATTAGTTGGTAATTGTTGATGGGCCTAATTACCCTTATTAACTAATTAGGGTTTCCTCCTGAGTGCATATATAAGGAGAATAATGTGGAGGTTAAAGTGTTAGACAATTTCATAAACCCTAATAGCACATAACATCAATCTCGCCTCCCTCTCCATAACCGATTCCCTTGTCGGTTTCTTATCATCACCATCATTAGATTGCACCCTAAGGAGGAACCAGACCAAGATGACAATCATGTCAGAACTTATTGCTGTGTCTACATCTGGATTCTCTGTTGGCCTATACTGCTGCAATCAGGTATGTTTTCATGTTTTCCTTTATGTCTAAACAGAACTGATCAACATGTGGTATCAGAGCATATGTTGATTAATCAGTTCTGTTTTTATCCATTATTCTGGGATAGAAATCTGGAAAACGGAGTTTGAAAACTTAATAAACCATAATAGTAGGTTTCGAGTTCTTTGAATGTCACCGAAAACACTTTTTCGATAAACTGAATTGGTTAATAATGTGACTCGAAATCGAATAGGTTAATTTTATGTCCGAAATCTGTTTTAGAAGCCTTAAAATTCAGGTTTCAGGTTCCAGAATCATGTTTTTTTTAGGGTTCATCATGTTTTCTTAGGAAAATTCGAAATTCCTTTATGTTTTGGAATATAATTTGGATTTTTGAGTGTTATTTCCCTGTTTGATCCAATTTAATCTGTTAAGTTCATTCGAAAACTGTTAAAAGATATACAGTTATAATTTTCGAAATATTATGATAAAATTAGATCATCACTAAAACAGGAAACCATATCTCAAAATCCCTAACAATTCGAATTTTCGGTTATGTTTTCACATTAATAGCTGTAATAGAAGTTTCGAGATAAGTTTTAACCACCTGAGACAAAGGTCTCGACTCGAGACCACAAGAACTCGACTCGAAATCATAAGTGTTCTCAAATGTTTACAACTCGAGACAACGATTTTGACTCGAGATCATAAGGTCTCGACTCGAGACCACTGAGGTTTCGACTAAGGGCTTAAATCTGTACGACTCGAGACCTCATAAGGAGTCGAGATCTCATAATTCACAGCAGTCGAGACCATGATTACGACTCGAGACACTGAGGTTGCGACTCAAGACCATTAATGAGTCGAGACCTCATAATGTTATAAGTTGAGTCGAGACTTGACTCGAGACCTCATAACTGACTCGAGATCTCATAACTCAGTCGAGATCTCACTCGAAACCTCATTATTTTAGGCTGTTTAATGTGAACTAAGATTTAGCTCGGGGCTCCGCCATTAAATGATTGGTTTTTGTAATTACTTAGTTAATTAATGAGGATCAAATAATGTTTTACAAAACCGAAATGGCTTAACTTGAATGAGCTTCTGATGTATCACTTCTGGCCAAAGCTGATTTGATGCATCTACTTATCGTTCAAGTATTACGAAAGCTATGTTAAGTGTGCATCATAAACATGAATGTCTTAATATCTGGCCAAAGCTGATTTAATTCCTTCATAGATGGCATACTTAACAAGTGCATAACTAAAGTGATTGTCTCAATTTCTGGCCAAAGCTGATTTGCTACAACCACTTTGCACACATTGTCACACCCCGATTTCCACGTGTATCACCGGTGGCCCGGTGGGGGGTTACCGTGACGATGTTGGCAACAATATAGTCAAACCACACAATTATATAAATGCACAGCGGAAGCTTTAAAGATAAATATATACTTCAACCTTTGGTGATAATATCAAATGTATTACAGAAGTCGAATGTATCCACAGCGGATCAAAATAATAATAAAATATTGTTCATTCAGATACGGCATCGAGTTTGCGAGACTATTCGTGATGCCTAGGAAGCTATTACCAGCCCATTTCGTATAGTACCTGCACTTAATCTTTTGGGGAAAAATACGTCAGTTTACACTGGTAAATACATTCAACTGACACATTTGAAAATGTTTATTTAAAATTGATTTGAATGCACAAGGCACAAACTCTTTTATAACTTGGGAAAATTATTAAAATCTTGTGAACGTATTACATGTTCTTTTATGCGTTCAGTAGTCCGGGTCGTGTCGGGTTAAAGATTTATAGACACACCACATTGCGTAAAACCGTGGTATAAAAACCAACGGCTACGTCTTTTAATTTAATGTCGACAATGTATACCGGGTGTACGCCTACACCGGGATGTCGATGGTCGTGGCCATTTCGTAAAATGATGCCAAGGATATCCGGGACAACGGTCATTAAACCCCCCAAAGGCTTTTAAGAAACAAAACTGTTTAAATGAGCCGATCATATTACTTAATTAACCACCTAAGCGATGGAAAAATATAATGCTCAATCAAGCGGTATTAACATACCGTAACCCAAGCCCGTATAGGGGAAATAAGTTAAAGTATTTACCTTTGCAAGTATTTTCCTTAGTTTGATTAAATCACTGATAGCTTTTACTGGGGCTCCTTATCTAGAACGAAGGTTTTAATTAACCTCTTAGAATCCTAACGGGTCTTTATATTGGCCGTAGCCTAGACCGGTTGGTTCCGGAATATATATATATATATATATATATATATATATGGTTTAATCGCGCGAAAAAGGCGAAAACCGAGAATGGAATGTGATTCTGCCCCAAACAAGTTCAGAGACTTGTTTTATATGGGTTCAAGGTTCACACTCTGGATTTTGGGGTCCAAATAATATAATTTGACCCGTATCGGCTAAATTATGAAAACTAGTTTCATAAGCCGAACCGTGCGCGCAATAGGCGAAACGGTTAACCATGAGAGTCTTACGCTTATTTCCTAAGTCAATATGCCTTAAAGAGGTTGTGGTATCAGTAGGATACCTTCCGTGATGCCCGTAACGAGTTTAAGTTAATATTATGCCCCGTAGGGGGTTTCCGGTCATTTTAAAGACTTTTAAAGAGCTTTTCGAGTTCTACAGGAAATCTGAGTTTCCCGACCAGTTTATAAAGTCTAAAATACTTTATTTATTATTTAAAATCAGTAGCAACTGGAATCGGGTCAAAAGACCTTGTAGAACTCAAGTTTTGGCCGAAAAGGGCATATTCGGTATTTACCGAACCGTAGCCATAACTGCAGGTTATGAGTGAGGTAAAAATTATTAAAAATCTTTAAAATTCCCAAAATATTATTTTAATACAGTGGGTAAAAGTTTTGGTGACGAAATCTTGGTTTAGATAGGCGTTATGCTAATTGCGCCGTTTATTACAAAAGTTTACTTTAATTGCGCTATTTAGCATAACTCTCATTCTAGACCTCGGATTGACGTGAAACTTTAAGGACATGCTTATAATTTAATAAGCAAGATTCTGGTCCATTCACGTGTCCGAAATACTCGTTTTATTTTCAAAATAGCGTTACGGTCAACTTTTAGGCGATTAACGGAAATGCGCAAAAGACTCGGATAACTCATGAACCGATCACAGAGGTTTATACCATCATGTAACCTGGTCCTAAGAGAGTCCTAAGGCATATCTATACCTCACTAAAACGGGTCAGAACTGAAGTCAAAGCAAAAGTCAAACTTTGCGACATTTGGCCCCGAACCGGGTCAACATAGCAAACGGTCGATTCAAATGAGCGCAAACAAGTTTATATGCTTAATATCACGTTTTATGAACATCAAAACAGGTTTCATAACGTATACATTACAGATCATGTACAAAACGGCAAAATGACTTTCTGTTGACTTTTTAAGTGCACGTTTGACTCGACATTTGACATAGTTAGAGTGGTGATCAGAGGGAACCCTTTTAAGGGTTTATTACCCACATAAATACCAACTCAAAACTACTTTTGATCCGACAATTCACTGGACCATTTGTGAATTATCGTTGTGACAACCGTTAGTTACGACGGTTGAGTTTATAAGCTAAATCTATGGAAATATAAGACCAAAATGGATTTGAACGACTTACAGAAGTTGTATCTTGCTTAGAGAGCAGAAAAGAAATGCTTGGGAGCTTTAGAATGATTAGTAGTTGAGTGTTTGAGTTGTGTGAATGTTATGAGCTCAATGTGGCTATTTATAGTGCAACAAAGCCCTCAAGATCATTACACAACAACCTACACTGATCATGGATGATGGGCAGGTGTCCCATAGAGCTATGGGTCGAGTATAGGGTGCCCATGCCTCATTTATTGGCGTTTTGATCGTTCACAAGCTCAAAAGGCAAGAAACTACAAACATTCTGCATCTGGGCGTCTAATGCGGCCCGCATGGGAGTTCCCATGCATTTGTACGCGGGCCGCCTGAGATTCAAATATCAGGCGAGTAAAGGAGGTGGCTCGCGGCCCGCCTCAACTTAACCCGAAACTTCACGCGGGTCGCGAGAGGTTAGATTTCCAGAAATTTTAAATCTTTTGTAATGATTTCAGAATCTGGTAATTAATAACGAAATCTTTCGTAATGATTTACCTGACCTTTCGGGTTTGAAGGGGTAACTTTGCGGTTTGGCCCTCGGTTAATTACAACTAAGGACCTCGTGTTATTTACCCGTGTTGTTAAGTCCCCATTTAGTTTATTAATTATTCAGAAAGTCTTAACTTTCATTATTGACGCTTTTAACCCTTCTCATACGAATTTGATTATAACTTTCTCGTTTTAAAACGGAACTTCGCGGAATTTATACAATATGTTCTAGTGAGCGTATAATACTGTTACAAAGCCTCGGGAGCGTTAAAGGGTCACTCAGAGGTATAATTAAACATGTTGACACAGTTAACCCCTGTGGTTTGTAATCTCTCACTTTCTTCCGCGTTTCACTTCCGTACGATCTATGATTTACTCGTGTGAAGGTACAAGCATTATTTAGGGTTACTATACAGTATATTTACCCTTGATTGACATTTATAACCCTCGAATTTATATATTTTCAAGGTTTGTCAATATTAGTCCTTTATTTAATATCAATGCCACGTGTAATCAATTGACACGTGTTAACACATTATTGGACACAAAAATTCGAGGTGTTACACACATGCTTAAATGATTACACTTCTGGCCAAAGCTGTTTTGTCTTCGTTTAAGTAGAACTTTAAGTAGTCTATTATTTTGATGTTAGTAATAGACATATCACAACCTCTTCACATAATGATCCTTATATTAATGATCCTCAATTAATTTTTGTGATCATTTTGTCTGCCTTATTCTTAGTACCCATAATTTTACTCACTATAATTTTCTTCTATAAATCATATCTCATCCACTCTAATTCCTAAATCTAATATGTTTTGCTTAAAGTTTCTATAAGAATTAGCTCTTAAATTAAATCCTTGATTATCTCTTAAGACACGATGATCCTATTGCTCTCTTCTGATAAAGCACTACAGAAGAAAAGTAGAGCATGATGAATAGGACAAATCAAACATGATGTCTCTTATGATAATCAAGAACTCTGTAACATAAGTTGTAACACCTCGAAAATTCCTGTCCATTAAAATAAAGACACGTGTCACGTTAGACAGAGGTGTCAGAAAAACCGGATTAAATAAAAAGATGTTTGGTAGGATTTTATAGGGCGTCATGTTATTTAAAATACCTCTGAACGACCCAAGGGCGACATGTTATTAAATCACCTCTGAGCGACCCGAAATTTTTATAAATCCCAAGATCCTTAAATCATCTGATAACCATCTTATATGATAACCGGTTGCTCTCAAATAAATAAAGTTGTATCTTTATTAAGGACTTGGGAATTATAGGTTGTTACTACTGAAAATGTTAAAATAAAATCCTGGTAAATAGAAATCAATATAGTTTATTTTCCTTGGCCAACCATTATGAGAATCCAAGACTCATTCTTGGAAATCTCCGTCACTTTGCAAGACCCTCGTGAGTTGAAATTGAATGGGAAACATGTAAAAGCATGCTAGGCATGCAATGGCTGATCAAGATGGTCCCACATCTGAAAAAGAGGGACTGATTTCGGAGTTGGTTTGATTGCATGGTTAAGAATTAAAAGCTCACAAAAGTTTGTCTTCTGGCCATCGGATACGGACCGCAAGGCCCTTGGCTTACGGTCCGTAAGCAAGGTACCTGGAAGTTTTCAGCAAGGTCGGTTACGGTGTAACAACTGTCACTAAAACCAATAATTAGGATGATAATTAGGTAATAAGAAAACCCTAATTGAGAAACCCAAGTGATTCCGCATAAACCCTAAAATTTTCGTATCCCAATGTAAGAAAAACAAACCCTCGCAAATATATTATGATATCATCACACGTCACGATATGATCATAATTTTCAAAATCCTCCTTTTTCTTTTTTCTGACAAAATTAAAATCTTCTCGTAGAAGATTCTTTACATACCGCACCCAAAAGCATTCCTTCTCATAAGTCCAGTGCTCCACTTATTTGCATAAGTACAACACTAGACTGGGGGGACTTGAAGGGGTAAGGTCCCAAAAAACCTCATAATAAGTGCTTGGGACCATACCACAACCTTAACTTTCAGCCTGGCACCTTGCGCGGCCGCGCACTGGTCTCACAAAAAGGCTTAAAAGGCCTACAACAGTCAACACTTGCGCCCAAAGGGAACCATAAAACCTTGCGCCTTTCCTACACAAAACAAAGGATAAGAATCCGGAGTTAGATAGTTCCGCTTAATATCCAGACTTGGATATTATTTGCCCAGACTTGGGATTTATTCACCTGTTTCCACACGGTAAGGTGTCACACCAGATTACAGCAGCAATCTTCTAGAAATAATACGATCGTGCACCACCAAGACGGTTACAACCGTCTGGACACGTGTCACTACATCAGTCGTCCCTAAATTCACAACGAATGCATGCAAATGAAGAGTAATATCCACTTAAGTCACTTTACACGTGGCCAAATCCCTAGCCTTTGATCTAAACCACGATCCGTGTGCTATCACGTCGGATCAGGGAATATTAACGGAAGGAAACATAACCGCTTACGGGGTTAGCATCTTCCGTCCCTTTTTCACTAACAGGTTTTCCCGCCTTTAAACGACTCCCGGCTATAAATATGAAAAAGATCAGGTATGAATACAAGTTACTCACACTTCTCAAATACATCTTCTTCATTACCAATACTTATTCTCACACCGGAGTCGGGTCAAGGAGAGAACCCTCTTCTCTCCTTGGCGAGGCTAACGGTGTTCTTTTTTGCAGAACTACCGGAGAAGAAGGTCTGTTAGACCTAAATCGATCGAGTGGAAACCAACCTTTTTTATGCGGATTCAAACCCCCTAGATATCTCGGTTCCGACCATTTATCTAGTGTTTCTTCAAGTAGCCATTATAATCATTTACATTATATGGATCAAAATATATAACAATCCTATTAAATAATTAGTTGGTAATTGTTGATGGGCCTAATTACCCTTATTAACTAGTTAGGGTTTCCTCCTGAGTGCATATATAAGGAGAATAATGTGGAGGTTAAAGGGTTAGACAATTTCATAAACCCTAATAGCACATAACATCAATCTCGCCTCCCTCTCCATAACCGATTCCCTTGTCGGTTTCTTATCATCACCATCATTAGATTGCACCCTAAGGAGGAACCAGACCAAGATGACAATCATGTCAGAACTTATTGCTGTGTCTACATCTGGATTCTCTGTTGGCCTGTACTGCTGCAATCAGGTATGTTTTCATGTTTTCCTTTATGTCTAAACAGAACTGATCAACATAGCATTTTATTATTATTATTATTAATATTGTATCTCTATATAAAGGTATTGGTTTTAGTTATTTAATTAGTAGAAAATATATTGTAACAATGTCACTTTGGTTTTGGTTTTTAACTATATCACTTATGTTAATGAGCAGTGGCGAAGTTTAAAAATTTCTATCGGGGGTCGGAAGTTACCGGACCTAAGTATATACCTAATTTTTTTAATAAAACCGGGGTGTCGAAAACTTATATACCTAAAAAATTCTATACGAAACGTACATACATAACACTACTGAGCGAAAAGTTCGTTACGCCCCTCCCCCCTCATAGCTTCGCCCCTGTTGATGAAAGTTTACCTGTAGTGAATCACCAACGTTAATGACCAAAGCACCATGCACGGGTGGAATCTCAACCCACACTTCATTTTCGGACAATGCATGTTCACCTATTTTCACGTATAATCCACCGATGTCATCTTGTACAAGCACAGTCAGCATGCTACCATTTGAGTGTCTTTCCACGCTAACAGTTAGCTCAGGGTTCGGACAGGCCAGGTAAAAGTTGAGGTTAACCATATTAAAACTCGTAAGTTCGTGTGGAATCTCGAGTCGCTTAGTTTCACACCAAGGTTGTTGATGAGTTCTTGTAATAACTTTTGTACCATCTCTGATGTTGTCTTTATGAACTCCAGCAGCACCTCCCAGCTGTAAGATACAAACATTAATCATGTAACTTTTGCTCATCTTTTTTTTTCTCTTTAGTAAGAGTCAAATTATCTACTTGAATAGCCTCTTTATAAGTTATAGAGTAAATTACACTTTGTGTACTTTATGTATTATATAAATTATGAAACGTGACCTTTAAAAACACCATGTTATGTAACATTTTATGTCCTTTTAACCTAACTGAGTTAATTATCTTAGTTAGGTTAAATCAAGGTAAGGACAATATTGTCCTTTCACATACCATAAAGGACACAATGTATAATATACTCAGTTAGTTATCATTAAGGACATAAAGTGTAATTTTCTCATAAAAGCATTTTTTTTCTTTTAGTTAATATTAAAAGTAAATAAATAAAAGTTTAATTATTTATTATATATATATATATATATATGTTTTATATAAACACTTATAAAAATTATAAAAAATTAAGTTTCGATTTATTTTAGTTAATTGTTTGAAATACGTTACAAGCGAACCCAACGGCGCATTATTGCTGAGAAAACAAAACATTGTGATCACAGTCCACCATTGCTATTTATAGTAATCTTCACTTGGGTTTAACTCGGGTTTGGGTTGTTTATGATAATAATTCACCACTCACTTTTTTGGTTGTATATGATACAATTTAGAAATTCTAGACTATAAAATAAAAAATAAGTCTACCCTATATTGTCTAACTCGGTTTGGGTGGTTTATGAGACTGAGGGGAGTGGGGCGACTCCCACCCCCAAGTTGCCCTCCACACCGCCCCCCTATGGCAACCTCTTGAAAATTTTGGCTTGCCCGTCTTGCAGAGAACGCCACAAACCAACAACAAACCAACTTTTCAAACAACTTTTCAAAACCAACTTTTCAAACAACCAATCAAAAAACCTTAACTTTTCAAACAACCAATCACATCTTTCTTTGGCAACTTGAGTTGCCCCAAACACCACGCCCCCTTTTTTGCTTAAAATCCTCTGATCTGACATGGCGCCACGTATCGCAAGACGCCCCCTCTAAAGGTTGCCCCACTCCCTTCAGTCTGACAATAATTCACCACTCACTCTCTTATGTGGGTTTTGGTTGTATATGATACAATTTAGAAATTCTAGACTATAAAATAAAAAATAAGTCTAAAATGGAAGGTTCAAATGAGAAGAAAATTTTTGTAAAAAGAAAAAAGAACAAGTTTCAACCAATAAAAATCTTTCATTTTACTTCATTTAATATTTGTATTTAATTTTAATACAAGGGTATATTTGTAAACTTATATAGATCATTAATTTCTAGTCTTCCTTTTTAATAGCTAACTACATTAAATTTATAACTTATTTTCAAAATATATATTTTTTCAAAAAATAAAAAAAATTAATTTAGAGTGTAGGACAAATTAGTAGGTGTGTAGGATAAATTATGAGTTGTGTAGAATAAATTTAAGTATGTGTAGGATAATTTTCGAAATGTGTAGTATAACTTTTTATGTGTGTAGACAATGAAAATTAGTGTAGAGAATAATAATAGTCTTTATGAGTAATTAATTACTTAAAGATTGTAATAAATAAGATGAATGAATACCTACTTAATATTTTACAATTGTACCCTTTGTTCTTTTTCTTCTCAATTAAATTTTCTTCTCAAATGAACCTCCCCCTCCCTATATTGTCTAACTCGGTGCAAATGAACCTCCCCCTACGTGCAAAAACAGGAGTATGTAAGTAGCATTATTTTTATTATTATTTTATATTTTGGCCTCCACGCAAAATTTCTAACGCTCACACCGGGTGGTCTTAACCCGGTAGATCACCCGGTAGATTGGTGTGTGGTCTTAACCTTAGATTCGGCAACAAGGTGGGCTCACAACACCTCTTCATCCACCAACCTGCCTACTACACAGAACAATAACCTCCATATCTACTTGATTGAAACCATAATCAAATCATCTTGCATTATGTGAACCTTAAACTGTTAAAACACGTATAGCCGCCAACGGCAAACCAAAAGGCGAAACATACCAACATAAAAAGCGTGCAAGATGTTAAAAACAACCCAAAATATTTAAAGAAGACATTAACAAAGAAACTAGTAATCCTTTTTTTCATGATCAAGATTCCCAACTTTCCTCCTCAAATTTTTCACATCTGCATCTATCACCTTCTTCGGTTTTCTGGTCTGATCATCGCCCCAAGAATCTTCGTCATCCGATGAAGACGTCCCAACAACAGTCTCCTTAATCTTCTGTGTCGTCTCTTTGGCCGCGTCCCACGCACCAGCCACTGTCTGCTTCGTCTTCTCGGCCACCGTCCCAGCCGCATCTAGAGTTTTATCCTTAGCCGCCTTCGCCATCTCCCCCGCTTTGCTCCTCCCTTCTTCGGCTTTATCGGCCGCCACGCTCGCAGTCTCTTTAGCACTTTCCTTCATGTCACGGCTCTTCTCTTTCGCTTTGTCTTTCATTTCACCGGCTCTATCGGCAGCTCTTCCCGCCATATCATTCGCTTTGTCTTTAACCTCACCGGCTCTGTCGGCGGCTCTTCCCGACATGTCGTTCGCTTTGTCTTTCACCTCACCGGCCCGATCGGCTGCTCTTCCCGCCATGTCGTTCGCTTTGTCTTTCGCCTCATTGGCTTTTCCCTTCATATTATCCATGTGTATATCCTTCATCTCTCCAGCACCTTCTTTCATTCTGTCTTTTCCTTCTTCCATTTTGCTCCTCGCATTCTCCGAGGACTTCCCAGTTGAGTAGTTGACTGATTCGTCTCGGTTGTATCCATTGTTGGTCTCTTCACTTGCATGTTTTCCCTATCAAAACATAACACCTGATCAAAACTTGATTATATAATAAACCATTTAACCCTAATGATGTTATATATATAATCGGTAAGGATGAGTAGATCAGTTTCAATACTTATCGGGTTGAACCGTCATAATCCGTACTGTAATTGGTTTGTGATTTTACTCGTTTTTTTGACGCTATTTTAAGTATGTGGTGGAACCAGAACATTTTTACATGTTAAAATAGGGAGTTTCAACTTATCTAGGATTTTATATTTAAAAATCCGAAAAATTCTAGTAACGCGTCAGCGGACCCTCTTGACCCTCGTACCGCAGCCCTTATAGTATATAATAAGTGGATTGATTAGAATAAATTGATTGATTGTACCTGGGAATGTTTGGAGGCAGAAGTGAAGCAAACCCTAGAAGCTTTTTGAGGGAAAGAGAGAGAAGTGAAACGAGGAATGTTTGCTTTAGAGATGTTGAAGATTGCAGTTCTTGTGAAATGCATTGCCGCCATTGTTACAAGTCAAATATTCTACAGTTTTCTTTTGTTGTTTTGGTTGTGATGTTATCTTGTTTCCGGTGTTGTGGAGGTTTTGATTATAAGGTGGAGTTAGAGGGGAAGGTGGCAGCTTGAATGTGTATACACGTGTCCAACAGTATGATACGTGTAACAGAAAGGTGTTAGGGTTTTAATATTTTTTTTTACATGTCATCAACTTATCCTTTTTATCTTCTAAAAAACTGAGAAATTTATATACTATTAATTAAATTAAAGAGAAAGGTAGAACTTTCTCTATTAACCACAAGTTTGATAGGCTGAATACTTGATTTCTCAAAAGGTCACAATGTCTGGCACTCAATTTGAAAGTTTAGGCTAGGCCCATAAAACTGTTTGGGCTTGGTTAAGAAATTATAGGTAGTCACCATGTTGCATTACATATTTAGATATTTCTTTTTTTCAAAGTTTTGAACCAACAAAAAAGGTCCTTATACTTTCAAATTTTTTCATTTTACACTCTTAATTTTTTGACATGAAACACTATTAACCTTTATCTTTAATTAAGTTGTACATTCATTTCTAACTTTCAGTAATTGACAACTTTGACCTTCTTAACCTTTTCTACTTAATAAGTTGACACCTCATTTGGTTTAAATGACTTTTACGACTTTACACCACAACGTGGACACATTACTATACTTTTTTTTTATCTATATTCTACTTATTTTGTGTACGTTCGTAAACTGTCGGGTCAAATATACTACATTTTCATTCGATAGCGATGTAATTTTTTTAAGTAAAGACTCGGGTCAAATATACAGTATAAAACCAACTGGGGTAGCCCAGTTGGCCACCGACACCCACCTCTTACCAAGAGGTACCGGGTTCGAACCTTGGGGCGAACAAAGTACCCTCAAAGGGTCGGCTCGGCAAGGGTATTTACTGCCAGGCTCAGGCTTGTCGGGTGGTGGCCTGGGAGGGGTTATCCCCTCCGCGGTCAGGGGTACCGTGCATTACTTTTTTTTTACAGTATAAATACAAGTTAGTGTAACTTTCGACGCCGCCGCAACGCACGACGGGTCAAAATCCTAGTAAAAAATGGTATTGAAGCACAATTAAATTTTTTTTTTTGGTGTAAATATCTATTAACCAAGAAAATGTTAAATTATATATAAAAAAGATATATTAAACCTTCTGAGGTGACTACGAATTTTGAGAAATTGGAAAGTGTTACTAAACTTGCACCGTCCGCGTTGTGGGGTAATGGCCGAATAATTCTCAATCAATTAAAAAAAACTACTATAATTTTGCTATGAAAAAAACGATGATAAGACCGTAATTTTGAGCTCAGGGCAAAAATGTAATTTTCCAGGACTAATGAGCCAGTGTTAGGCAGCTGGAGTTATGCGCCGCCCGCGTTGCGGGCGCTAAACCAAGTATTTCTTAGGTTAATAACATGTATGCATTTATGTCGGTTAGTTATACATGCTACCTATAACACGATATCAAAAAGATACATCAAGTTAACCAATTAAAGAAAAACAGTACCATAGTTATGATAAAAAAAATTAACTAAAACGATGACAAACGTGTATGTAATTTAGAGTTGAGGGCAAAACAATAATTTGTCAGGACCAATTAGCGAGTGCTAGGCAGCTGTTTGGCATGAATAAAAACAAAATTAAGTCAACAAAGTAAAATAAAACACTACCATGGTTTTGTCAAAGAAAAAAAAAACTATGGCAAGATTGCAATTTTTAGCGGAGGTAAAATCCTAATTTTAAAATGGAGGTAAAATAATATTTTGAACTGAGGGCAAAACCATTTTTTTTTATTTTGAAATGGGGGCAAAATCGTAATATTTTAGCTGCGGGCGAAACCATAATTTTTAGCTGGGGGCAAAATCGTAATTTTAAACTGGGAACCAAATCGTAATTTGGCAGGACTCTAGCTGAGGGCAAAACCATATTTTTATTTTTAACTGAGGGCAAAATTATATTTTTTAACTGAGGGCAAAATCGTAAATTTAAACAGGGGACAAAAGCAAAATTTATTTTGAATCGAGGGCGAAATCGTAATTTTACACCTGGGATAAAATTGTAATTCGGCATCACCTATAAATAACTATTATATGAAAAAAAAGAAAAAAAAAACAAAAGTCAAAAGTGGCCGCCAAAAGTGGCCAACCACTTAACAAAACTATTCAATGACGTCATATCAACTTGTAAATGTATACGTTGATAATAAATGTACCATGGGAGATGTTTTACCGTTACGTCACATTATGAAGCAGTGGCAAATCTAAAAAATAATTACAACGACAACGTTTTAAAAAAAAAATTAAAGGGACTGCAAATTCAAAGGGTTAAAAACTTTTGTTGTTTACACTACTGACGAGTGTTTGAGGGATAGCGGAGGCTACCCCTTGTGATACGGTATGTCCTCCAGTGTTGTGAAGTATAAATTATAAATCTTATAATTTTGTAAATAAGTTAATGTGAACATAAATATTTAAAAATTATAAAAGAACATGAGGCTAAATAAAACTCATCGGCTAAATTTATAACATCACTATACGTGAATGATTTATATAAGACGTTACTTGACATTATTAGATATGTAAAATAACATTTCTTATAGGGTTTCTATGAGCAATCACATATGAGATAATCGAGATTTGAGGCAACTAGGAGTAGGCGATCAAAGATACGGACTACGAAGATTAAACCAACTAATTGTTAGCCAATCTTTTTGTCTGTTTGCTTTTGTTAGAATCACTAGCAAGCATCTTGTATTTCTAGAAAACAACTTAATATAATGAGCTTGTATCCGGGCCTACAACATATGTTACAAGCCGGGCTCAATTGTGAATCAGTAGGCTCGAACATATCCGAGCTCTACCTCAAACAGTTCCAAAGATAGAAGGTGTAATGGAGCAATGACGAACGCTTCACCTTCTTTACAAATTCAAAATTCACGTCTTAGTTTTCTTTTTACCATTTTCTAACTATCTTCAAAGATAAAAGACTAGTTGGCCACCTTAGCCATGGCCCATGAGTTCCGCTTTTTACATAACGAGTTAATGCAACCATTGCGTTACGGCTGGATGTTGATTATGGATGTATTTGATATCACTATATCATATGCTAAAATTTTTACGTTCATTCAAAGCATTCTTTTTATTTTTCCAAACCACCGGCCTACAACGCTATATGAAAAAACGAAATTTGCATCAAAACTCAAGGCCCACAATAACTTAATTAAAACACTCACTACGCCACTCCCACTATTAATTTGTTTACTCCACCAAGGTAGGTTCATTAGAAATGAAAGACCCACAAAGAAAAAATTGACTTTTAGCTGCAATCAATATTCCACAAGAAGTCATGTGGGCCTCAAACTATAATGTGACTTCAAAAATTTAGGAACCATCATCACGTGAGCCCATAATGTGGTAATGGTTGCTAGTGGGCCTCAAAACATACAAATTTCATTTACCTCATAACATGAATCTGGTCCAACAATAGTGCATATAGCTGGGCCCCAAGTAAAAATCCAAACCAAATCCTTTTCAAGCAAACCCTAGACAAATATTGTCCAGCCGTCAATCATCCTTAACCTCACTCTTTCTCTCTCTACAATAACAAGAGCCGACATCACCTGATATTCATCGGCCTTCATTCATGCGTCACCACCTTCATCAACCTGAAACACCACTCTCATCCGCCATATACCAGCCGCCGTTCACTACCACGGACCACCGTTGCGGCGCCGCCCATCGGCCAACCTGCGTTCACTTTTCACTACCCCCACTCCAATTTGTTAGAGATGTACAAAAAAACCGGTTTTAGAACCGAAACCGTTTTTTTTTTAACCGGTTTTTTTATAACCGGTCCGGTTTTATAACCGAACCGCCGGTTGGTGACCGGTTACTATTATTGATTCGAAAAACCGGTTAATAACCGAAACCGGTTTTAAGAAAACCGTTTTTTTTTTTAAAAAAAACCGGTTAAAAACCGGTCCCAACCAGTTACACCGGTTACTATTTTGGACTTGAAAAACCGGTTAGTAACCGAAACCGGTTATTAAAAAAACCGGTTTTTGTTTTGAACAAAAAAACCGGTCCGGTTAATAACCGTAACCGGTTTTCAAAAAAAAAAAAAACGATTTGTACACCTCTACAATTTGTTATGAGGTAAATTGTTAAAATTTTATATGTTTCTGCATCCAACGTGCACCTCCAAACATTCAGTACAGAAGTCACCACACATCACCATCTCCGACCTGTTACACAATCAGACGAAGAATATTCTTCGTCGGAGGTTTCGTGTGTCCTGGTTTTTCGTGAGTGGAGGTTCTTCGGGAGGTGAGGAGTTCTTCGTATAGACCAACATCACCGAACAAACGAAGCAACGAAGAATGTTCTTCGTCAGATGTTATTCTTCGGCCAAAGGGGGTTCCTCGGCATTCAGGGTTCTTTGTGAGAAGGTTCTTCAGCTAAGAGAGGTTCATCGGCAGATGATTCTTCGTGAACAATGGTTCTTCGGTAGGAGGGTTTTTCGTGAAAGGGAGGTTCTTCGTTGTTCACTTTTGGGTCCAAATCTGAAGAAACCCTAATGTTTCTTAAACAGCCGCCACACACCTTAAGAACACAGCGAACTGTTCATCCGCAGATCTGACCAAAAACACCTTAAAAATGATAAAGGATGATGAAAACTTGATAATTTTGGTGTGAAACATAAGATTTAACCCTTGTGTATGGTCTGTTTCATCTAGATCCATACTTTTTGGGTCCAGATCTAAGAGGGTTTTTTTTTTTTTATGTTTACACCACTTTTACATCTTGAACAAAAACCCACAAGAATCACTAGCAAAGAGCTCATGTGACTTAGCAAATGGTTAGGTTCACTAAGTCGGGTACCATGGCTCTGATACCAATTGTAGGTTCATGTTTTGGGACCGAAACCCGTGATTAGTGTGTGATTATGTTCAAAGACGAGAGATTAGAGACGGATAAACAACTTTCTTGTATAAATTCGGTAGCATAACATTACAAATCGGCCCGATTACAAGCTAGCCAAATTATACCAAAGGAGCATACATCCGGGGAGAGACCAAGTGGTGATCTCTCCCTCAAGTCTAAAACCTTCAAGTGTTGCAAATAACCAAGGGGTGGTATTTATAGCCACACCACCTTCACTTGCAAACACACACGGTCAAACAAATAACCCTTTCATTTGACCACTTCAAACGAGCGGGTCTATACACGTTCATTTGACCGTTTCACTAACTATTACAAAATCAACATAAAATGTAAGCTAATCTATTCGAATAGCATCGGACACAAAAACTGCACCAACACTTAACAAAAAAGTTTAACCAGGTTAGTGCTAAAGGACGTACTGTGTAATGGGCTTTGCAAATAAAGGATTGTGATTGTAATTTTTGAAATTAAAGACTATCCGTTGCAATTCGGTACAAACATAAAGAACAAAAAGTGTAATTTTCCCTAAAAACTAAAATGAATGTGTTTGATTGGTTAAAACAAGAAAGGTACTTAATGTAGTGAAGGTAAAAATAATCAATAATAATTGTATTAGTCATATCCCAAGTAATTAAATATATATTATATAGATAGAAGTTGACTATAAAGTTTAAAACTCCTAAAAATTGTAAATATTGATGTGAGCCTTTAGATTAAAATAATTTATGAACTATTAGGGTTCGCATATGATGTTTTAGTAATCTACACTATTAGGTTTTGTTTTAATTTTTGGATGCTAAGTCTTTGTCATTGAAATATGATGTTTAATCAGACGGTATGGTGTTTTACTTTGATTATCATGTAATATTTTATATTTATAATTGTATGATGGTGTGTTTGAAATATTTATAGAATGTTAGGATTCAAATATGATGTTTTAGTAATCTTCACTCTCTTATATGTGGGTTTTAGTTTTGGTTGTTTATGATGGTAATTCACCACTCACTCTATGAGTTTGGGTAACATCTTGGAATTTTAAAATCGTGATGAGTTAATTTGAGTGATTATCGGGTCAAAGTTCTCATACAAAAGCATAAGAGGGTAAGATCAGCGGTTAAGACGGTGAGGTCACTCTATGAAAAAAACAAAACATTGTAGTGGTAAAGATCGGCAGTGAAGATGGTGAGGCCACACAGTGGAAAAACAAAACATTGTGGCCAGTTTCAAATGGTTGTAAAGATCGGTGGTGAAGAAGGTGAGGCCACACAGTGAAAAAAACAAAACATTGTGGCCAATGGGAAAACTAAAGCATACACACACCGCAAATGCTAGCCGATCACAGTCCAATACTATTTATAGTAATCTTCACTCGGGTTTGGGTTGATAATTCACCACTCACTCTCTTATATGGGTTTTGATGGGTTTTGGTTGTTTATGATACATTTTCCACTTTTTAGAAATTCTAGAATTTATAAAATATAAGTCTACCCTATATTCTCTAATAATTCAGTGATAAATTCAACAGTTTCTTTTGCAAAAGAACTCAACAAGTAATTTGGAAATCAATCATAGCAAAGTTGATACCCTATGTTTAAATGAAAATCATGTGTAAAGAACTCAACAAGTAATTTGGAAATCAATCATAGCAAAGTTGATACCCTCAACTATGTTCAAATGAAAATCATGTGTCGTGATTGACGTTAGACTATACGGTGTGAGAAGTGGCTTGAAAAATGAGACGTTATGCGACATATGGACAAGACGTAAGCACGCGTCAGAAATAATGTGTGGTGCAAAAACGGGAGGTGTAAAACAGCGCATGAAAGAATAGCTTTATTTGACACGTGACACGCACTTTTTATACGCACTCTTTATTATTATTATTTTATATTTAAAATTGAACCCGCCAACACATAGTCACCAACACAGAGTTGCCACGTCGTCTCCTCCCATTTGCCCTCAACGGCAGTGGAAATTTGATAGCGCAAGCACAACGCCATGAACGGGTGGTTTAGGCTCCACGCAAAATTTCAACTCCGGCAACACAGGTGGGCTCACAACACCTCGTCATCCACCAACCTGCCTACTACACAGAACAATAACCTCCATATCTACTTGATTGAAACCATAATCAAATCATCTTGCATTATGTGAACCTTAAACTGTTAAAACATGTATAGCCGCCAACAGCGAACCAAAAGGCGAAACATACCAACATAAAAAGCGTGCAAGATGTTAAAGAAAAAAAAAAGAAGACATTAGCAAAGAAACTAGTAATCCTATTTTTCATGATCAAGATTCCCAACAACAGTCTCCTTAATCTTCTGTGTCGTCTCTTTGGCCGCGTCCCACGCACCCGTCACCGTCTGCTTCGTGTTCTCGGCCACCGTCCCAGCCGCATCTAGAGTTTTATCCTTAGCCGCCTCCGCCGTCTCCCCCGCTTTATTCCACCCTTCTTCGGCTTTATCGGCCACCACGCTCGCAGTCTCTTTAGCACTTTCCGTCATCTCACGGCTCTTCTCTTCCGCTTTCTCTTTCATCTCACCAGCTCCGTCGGCAGCTCTTCCCGCCATATCATTTACTTTGTCTTTAACCTCGTCTTTAATCTCACCGGCTCTGTCGGCGGCTCTTCCCCCCATATCATACGCTTTGTCTTTAACCTCACCGGCTCTGTCGGCGGCTTTTCCCGCCATGTCGTTCACTTTGTCTTTCACCTCATTGGCGTTCTCCGACCACCCATTGTTGGTCTCTTGACTTGCATGTATTCTCTATCAAAACAAAGCACCTGATCAAAACTTGATTATATAATAAACCACTCTAACCCTAATGATGTTATACATATAGGGTAAAGTTCTTGTACAAATAATCTTAACATACTAAACATACAAATTGAAGGAAAACTCAAAAAGACAAGGTGGCACTTTTGTAATTATCAATAACTATCAAAGTTACTCTACAAATATACCTAAAAAAACCTAACCACTCCCCCCACCCCCAAAAAAAACCTAAACCCCCCCCCCACCCCCCAAAAACCTAAAAAAAACCTACCCCCCCCACCCCCCAAAAACCTAAAAAAAAACCTAACCCCCCCCCCCCCCCAAGCTAAAATGCTAAAAACTAAACCCCCAAAAAATCTAAAAAAATAAAAAAAAACACACAAATTATTTTATTTTATTTTTTTAACATTTTTTATTAAAAATCGCTACTTTTAGTAGCAGCCAAAATTTTTTTTTTTTTTTTTTTTTGCTAACGAAATGTAGCGATTTTTTAATAAAAAATGTTAAAAAAAAATTGTGTTTTTTTAGGTATTTTTGGTTGTAACTTTGATAGTTGGTGGTAATTACAAAAATGCCACCTTGTCTTTTTGGGTTTTCCTTCAATTTGTATGTTTAGTATGTTAAGATTATTTGTATTTGATCTTTTGCCTATACATATAATCGGTAGGGACGACTGGATGAGCATAATCAGTTTCAATACTTTTCAGTATTATAATTGAACCGTCATAATCCGTACTGTATTTGGTTTATGATTTTAGAGTTAATTGCCCACCTTTTCACGTTTAGTCCCCACCTTTTGAAAATACTAGCAGGTATACTCCCTATGGTTTGTCATTTTGTTACTCGGATAGTCCCCTGATATTTACTCTCGGGACTATCCGAGTAACAAAATGACAAACCATAGGGAGCATACAAGCTATTTCTAAACTAACTAATATCTACCCAGGGACTATCCGAGTAACAAAATGACAAACCATAGGGAGCATACCTGCTATTTTCAAAAGGTGGGGACTAAACGTGAAACCACAGGGACCATCCAAGCAATTAACTCATGAATTTACTTGTTTTTTTACGGTATTTTAAGTACGTGGTGGAACCAGAACCTTTTATCTCGAATCAGTTTCAATACTTTTTGTTACCCACCACCCATTTATCACTCACAACTTTCAATCAAGTTCCGTCACGTCATCGAGCTTTATTCCATCGCTCACAACTTTTTTTAGTGGAAATGCCCATCACTCACCACCACACCCAACAATTTCCCCCAACCAACAATTTCCCTCACATCCCCAAAAGATAAAGCATCAAATATATAACGGACAAAAATATCCACGCGTGATGGCAACGCGTGGCAGTGGTATATGGCCAAGTTGCACGCGTTGAATTAATACATCACGGACAAAAATTTGTCCACCCCGGGTGGCCTAATCCGTACTGTATTTGGTTTATGATGTTACTCGTTTTTTTGGCGGTATTTTAAGTACGTGGTGGTTGTTTATGATGTTACTCTTTTTTTGACGGTATTTTAAATACGTGGTGGGACCAGAACTTTTTTTTAGGGAGTCCACCCCGGGTGGCCTAATCCGTACTGTATTTGGTTTATGATGTTAGTCGTTTTTTTGACGGTATTTTAAGAAGGTGGTGGAACCAGAACTTTTTAGGGAGTTTATATTTAAAAATCCAAAAATTTATGGTAACGCGTCAGCGGACCGTCTTAACCCTGCAGCCCTTAGTATGTAATAATAAGTGGATTGATTAGAATAAATTGATTGATTGTACCTGAGAATGTTTGGAGGCAGAAGTGAAGCAAACCCTAGGAGCTTTTTGAGGGAAAGAGAGATAAGTGAAACGAGGAGTGTTTGCTTTAGAGATGTTGTGGATTGCAGTTATTGTGAAATGCATTGCCGCCATTGTTACAAGTCAAATATTCTACAGTTGCAGGAGGAGCTTCTTTTGTTTTGGTTGGTGATGTTTATCTTGTTTCCGGTGTTGTGGAGGGTTTGATTATATAAGGTGGAATGTGTATACACGTGTCCAAGAGTATGGTAGGATTTTTGGATTTTTTAATCAAAGATATTTGCGGAAACTTGGTTGCTTAAAAAATCTAGATTTCATTCCAATTATGATATCAATTTTTCAATAAATGATTTACGAAATTTAATTTCATTTTTGTTGAATTGTTTTCCACCACACAAGCCACCTCTCTTCTTCATTTTTGTGGATCGGAAATTTTTAAATTAATTATTCTTATTTAATATCGAAAGCTATGTTCTTGTTTGCTTTGATGATTTCATTATAAAAATTGTTGTTTGCTTTGATGATTTCATTAGAAAAATTGGTGTAGCTTAGAAGTTTTGGATTTGATTGTGATGCATACAAATAGGGTATATACTTTCTTTTGATTTTAAAAAAACAAAAAATGGTTTTGATTAACGTTGCCTTCGAGTATTCTTAGAATTTCAAGACCCGAATTTTCCTTTCTCATACGCGTGTTTTGCATTTTTATATTTTCCTATGTCGGCTTTAGATCGAAGTGAATTTTCAGTTGCATTGAGGCGATCATTCTTATTCTGATCATCATGATCGGTGAATGATTGTGGGGACTGGGAGATCGATAAATGAGTTTGAAAGTTTTTAAATGGATGATCACATATGGGGGAACGGTGGTGGGAGTAGACGTATCGATTAGGTGGTGTTGCTTTGGTTGATTGGCGGAATCGGTGGTACCCTTAGAATGTGGCATACATATCGGTTTGGTGGTGTTGCTTCGGTTGATTGGCGGAATCGATGGTACCCTTAGAATGTGGCATTCATGTCGGTTTGGTGGTGTTGCTTCGGTTTGGTGGTGTTGCTTCGGTAATTGATGGCATTGGTGGATGGTTATTGTGTCGTGGATGGTGGTGTTAATTTTTATATGTATTGTATGTCATTGATGGTGGTGTTATATGTATTGTATATAAGTAATATAGAAAGTTGTGTATATGTGTTAAATAAAAATATGACACGTAAATATAACCTTATAAAGTGGAGTCTGACAATTTGTTTGATATGTTGTGGCGTCAATTTTGCGTAACGGTGGCAATTAGTTGTTTCCAAATATTAAAAAAGTTCTAATGTAAATTGAAGTGTTCATTTTTCAATCGAAACGGTGGTATAACATTATAATATGAAAAAGTGTATCGTACAATATGCCTTAACATACGATGCGTATGCGATGGCAAAATCTCACGTTATGTTACAAAGAAAGGAAATCACATGTACATAAAAAAGGGAAATCACATGTTCCAAAAAAACTCAAAATCGCATTCACATAAAAAATGAAATCGCATGTGAAAAAAAAAAAGTGAAAGTCACATGTTATAAACCAAATTTCGTATGTTGATACCGAATCTCGTACGTAGCGTACATTAAGGCATTTTTTACAATAACCGGCCTCTTATAATATTATACTATCATATAAATGAAAGGTAATGGCAATTTTTTTTAAATCATTATGTCTTAAGTTATAACTAAAAGGTCGTGACTTTTTGCAAACCATTATGTCTTAAGTTATAAGTGACAAAGGTCATGACTTTTTGCAAACTATTGTGTCTTAAGTTATAAGTGAAAGGTCATGACTTTTTACAAACCATTGTATCTTAAGTTATTATTGAAAGATCGTGACTTTTTACAAATTATGATGTCTTAAGTTACTTTTTGTATCCATATAAAAGTCACTACTTTTCATTTTAGAGTGGCAACCCAAACAAAAGGGTATGTATGTATGTATGTATGGTGTTTTAAGGTCGTCACTTTTCATTCTAGAGAGACAACCCAAGTTGATTTTTTTTAGATATATATAATTTCTCTCCTCAGCCTCACGAACAATTGGATTTTTGGCCCGAGTGTAGTAGTTTTCCCCAAATTGGGTTTTCTAGGTACATTTTGACTTTTCCGGTCAAAGTTTCCATTGTTTTGATACGAAGGTTTTTAAATTGTATTGTATTGTATATATTAAAGACCAGGGAATACATTTTGACTTTTCCGGTCAAAGTTATATATGTTTTTAAACAGCATATTTTCTTATTTAGCTTAAACAAATAATGATTTTCCTCCCAGTTTAAAATTACAGTTTTGTCCGCAGTTTAAAATTACAGTATTACCATCGTTATAGCTTTTGACAAGTTACGATTTTACTTTCAGTTAAAATTATGATTTTGCCCCCAGTTCAATATTGCAATCTTGTCATCGTTGTAGCTTTTGACAAATTACGATTCCCCTCCGTTCAAAATTACAGTTTTGTCATTGTTTTAGTTTTTTTTAGCAAACCTATGGTAGTGTTCATTTTAATTGGTTGACTCGATATAATTTTATTCATGTCAGTCAAGCAGCTACCTAACACTCGCTCATTTATCCTGACAAATTATAGTTTTGCCCCCAACTCAAAATTACAGTCTTGCCATCATTTTGGTTGAGGACACGAGCAGGGCATAAAACTTGTTATTTAAATAGAGGATTAGGATCAAATACAAAGGATCCTAATTGTAAGAAGTGTAAGAAGGATCTATAGAATGACAAGTGTCCAATAACCTAAAAAAACTCACTAACAAAAAAACCCCACTACAAAAAAAAAAAAAAAAAAAAAAAAAAACCTTAAACATCCACCACCACCAAAAACCTAAACCCCCACCCCCCCCCACCCCCACATCACCCACCATAAAAAAAAAAAAAAAAAAAAAAATTTTTTTTTTTTTTTTTTTGCCGAAGGGGTGAGGGGTGGAGGGTGGGGGTTTAGGTTTTTGGGTGGGGGTGGGTGTTTAGTTTTTTTTTTAGATTTTTTTTAGGTTTTTGGGGGGTTAGGTTTTTTTAGGTTTTTTTTTTTTTTTTTTTTTTTTTTTGGGGGGGGGGGGGGGTTAGGTTTTTTTTAGGTTTTTGGGGGGTGGGGGTGTGGGGGGGGGGTAGGTTTTTTGGGGGTTTTTTTGTGAGGTATAGTTTTTTTTTTTTGTTTTTTTTGCCCGGGGGGGGGGGGGTGGGTGGGGGGGTTTAGGTTTTTGGGTGGGGGGGGGGGGGTTAGGTTTTTGGGTGGTGGTGGGGTGGGGGTGGGTGTTTAGGTTTTTGGTGGTGATGTAGTGGGTTTAGTTTTAGGTTATTGGACATTTGTCACTCTATAAATCCTTCTTACACTTCTTACAATTAGAAGCCTTTGTAGAATAACTTGACCCCTTAAATAGATAAACATGGCGGTAGAGTTGCAACCATATTTACCTATATATTAGAAAATGAAGTGAATGAACAGTAGTCAATATTTACCTATATATTAAAAAACGAAGTGAATGAACACTAATCAATAATTAAATATTAAAAAGAGAAATGAATTAACAGTAATAAAAATACAAATGAATAAATAGTATCGGATACCGGTACCGGTATCAAATTTACCAAATTGAGTGTATTTTCGGTATCCGTTCGGCACCGGTATTCATCGGGTTTTACCCTCAAATACCGGTGTCGTACCAGTACCGACCGTATCAAGCCGTACTGTACCAGGTATATTCGGTACCGGTACCCACTTTTGGGGATTTCGGTAATGGTATTTTCGGTACCGGTTGGTACCGAGCTCATCAAATCCTGTAGCAACGTAGCAATGCAAGTAATTGTACAGTTTAGATTACTTTTCATACACACAGTAAGTAAACTGTATTTCGTTTGAATGAGGTTTTATATACACAACTTATTTTGCTTTATTTTTTGTCTTTTTACGTAATGAATGAATTGTAGCATGTAAAATTAACTTGGATATTTAGATTATTGATGAACAAATCGTATCAAATCCTGTAATCAAACCGGTATCGTATCGGTATCAAATTTACTATACTAAACCATTTTTGGTACCAATCTGGTACCCACCTTTTGGCATTTTCAGAATCGTTACTTTTGATTCGACACCGGTCTAGCACCATACCTATATTTATTGATTTTTACCTTCAAATACCATACCGTATTGTACCGAGCATTTTCGGTGCCGGTAGCTAATTTCGATGATTTTCCGGATCGGTACTTTCGGTGCCGTTACCGGTACCGAGCTCATCCATATTTTAACGTGTTAGCACCGTAATAACTGAACTGAAAACAACCGAATTTCCAACGTGTAGGACGTGTGGGTCCTATTATTATATATTAGGTTATTTAAAATCGCTTCTTTTAGGACGGATTGACTATCATTTTCACGACATTTTTATTTATGTTTTGATATTCGGTATTCGGTATCTGCTTGCCGTTACTGACACGCGTTTTGCAGTCATTGGGTCCCCGCCGCAACACGCGGGTGGAATTTAACTAGTAACATTAATTTTGCATTTTAGAACAACTTGGGATGACCTCAAGTTTCGATGCGATCAGATTTGTCGGGAGGGATGATGTACCAATGGTATAAAGCGAAGCTAACAGCACTCGAACCAACACCAACCTAGACTAGCTCGTTGGTTAGAATGAAACCCACGTTTAGCGAAACACATTCTACGACGCAGACTCACCAAAAGGCATTGCTATAGCAATCGTGTATCAAGATAGAAACTTGCAGTTGATAATGTAATGTAAGCAACAAAGAACAACACACGATTCACATGAAATATAACAAGAAAAAGATTTTGAATACAATATGCTTGATTGAAAAAATTACAATCGAACGGGCAAGATAATGCAGTGATGATTCACGTCGTGCAGAAGTAAACAATACAGACTTATGTTAGCGGTTTTGGCGCCCTCAACCTCTAACCAAACAGTTGAAACCACGGTAACTATAATGGTCATTTAACACAGTTAACCCAAACTATAAATAGTTAAAGACAAGGACTCGTATGACAAAAATTCGAGTCCAAATATTTGTGCGCAAAAAGAATACCTGCATTGTAAATCACTCCCTTCAGCACATATGATGCACACACAAGGCAAAAATCAAATGGAACTTCATTTCAGGTCAATCCTCGTTTGGTTATTCCAGACTTTTGATAGGGTGCGGGTCAATTTTGACACTCTTTCACCAACTACAGTTGTTAGTTAATCAACATAAACTGTTAACCTGTCATTTCTGTAACTGTTTTTTTTTTTTTTATAAAATTTGAGCTGTAACTGTCTAAAAGAAGTCTTGTTACGACATTGGCAGATCAAGGTTAGAGGACATAAACTGGCCAACCATTCTAATTAATGCATATAGAAGGACAATAAGCTCAATAAGTCACGTCTCTACGGATGTAAACCAACAAATTTCATTTGTAGCCAAAGGGTAAATTATGCAACAAATTATATTCTAAGTATCATGTCCTCTAATGAAAATAAAACGAAGAAAAGTATTCCAATTACAAATTGAAGTTTATAAACAAAACTACATGGATTGTGGGAAATAAATGTCAAGGATCTCGACCACATTAAACTGCTCAAAAAATATTTTACGAATGATACCAGATAAAGCATACAACCATTACTCTGAAAATGTGCCAACTTAAACTTGTAAATCACAATCAATAGTAGTCTTATATGGAACAAGTGTCGCTATTTGGGTCATAGCGACCAATAGCGTGAATAGCGACAGTTAGTTCTTTTTTTCTTTTTTTTTCCTTTTTTTTTTTTTTGATGTAAATATCAATTAGATATAGCTATAAAATAGCTGGATTTATAGGTTTTTGTTAAATATACATGTAAAATAGCATATATACCAAGGTATTTTGATATAATATACATATAAAAATTTTCAATTCTTTTTCTAGTGTATCGCTATATATAAAATAGCGGTCGCTATTTGTCGCTATTCGCTATGTAGCATATAGGTCCCTTGTCGCTATTCGCTATTAACAACTATGCTTGCGCACTCTATCTCTCTCTGTATCTATGTATATAGAGAGAGATAGAGACAAGGGGTGTGTGAATATTAACTCCCATAAACAAATAAGGCTATGTGAAAAACCTAAAAATGATTATACATACCTGTATCATGAATCCACGTGTACTCTTAGTTTTAAAAGACGCAAGCGCACAGAAGCGATAGGATCCCGAAGCCGAGGCGAGAGATGAAGGCCCACGCATTACGTACGTGAAGCGCACCTCCTTTGTAAAAAAAACATATTAATATACATGATTAATATATATATTAAAAAAAAAAGAAACTAAGCAAGTAGTTCGATTTTCAGACTGATGAAGACAAATTTTATGATTTCCACAGATCGAATATATATAGATAGACAAGGAGGGAATCGACGTGTTTCATCAAAACCGTCGCAACCCTTTACAAGTCTACTACTAAACTACATCTTGACCCATAGACTCCTAGATAATACAACTTTGACACCAAACTAACTACACATAAATTACATATTTGACTCACTAACTTTTGTATCAAACTTGATCATCAATTAAGGCTAACACAGACTTACGCAGGAGGAGTTCGATTTGCTCCAACAAGAGCAGCTCAGCAATTGATTTGCTCCAAGCAGTCGACTGAGATGTAACTGTTGTGAGACTAGCGTTTGATCTATGCAGTCAATAGCGGGGCTATAGCGCTTAGCGGACCACGGATTACATAGTATTTCCTTAATATAACATGGATTTCCACATATAAGTTCAACCAATTTTAATGAATTGCCATATATAATGCTTTTAGTCTTTCGCAAAAAAAGGTAACAGTATTTCCTTATCGGCCTTCTTTTCAGTTTTCTAATATGGTGATACTGTTCTTATTAAAGTTGTGTTTGTTGCCCCAAAGTTTGAGATATCCACACTAACAGAAAAAAAAAAAAAAAAAAAAAAAAAAAAAAAAAAAAGAGTTAAGGGAACAATCTGATAGCACCTAAGCAAATTTGTTGAACAATAACTACCAAAAACAAAGTGGTTAGCTGACTATTCGGTTGCCGGCTGTCTCCCTTAAACACTCGAAACTAATAATAACGATCTTCGTTATAATTTTTCTGCAAATTTCTGCATACATCATGATTTGGTTGGTCGGTTGGTCCGATATAAAGGAGTAAACTAGTCTTTGCTAATTCCCGAATAGTAGAACGGGTCGAGGCATGCTACTAAACTCTAATTACTAAAACAGTCGAGGGCCACTACTATAGTCTAGCTACTAAATGAGCCGAGGCCCGAGGGCGAGCACTAAACAACAGATGTTAGAAGACAATAAGGCCCAATACTAAAGCCTACTTGTTAAAATGGGTTGAGGCTCCCCTGTGAATAAACACAACCATAGTTCGTGACTTCACGATTTTATACGTATATTTAGAAGATTGTAATGATATAACCACTCAAAGAATATTAAATATACATTTACAAACATCATCTATCTAATGCCAAAAAATAATGCACATTCTACATGTGATATGAACCTTGCGTTAGTTTTTATGCGTTAGGCCATGCAACGCCCCCTCTACTCGCATATATCATAATGGTAGCGCTCCTTTAGATCCTTATCGAAACTAATTGAAAGAATCAATGCAAAGCTTTATATATGGAAAATACCTCCTATTTGCATGATACAATAACACTCATATATGTAGAACCTCACCATAGAACATGCTTCAAGTTATCTAGGAAAGATATGTTTTGGAGTTAATTACTGTTTTCGTCCCTATGGTTTGTTAAAAATCACTATTTCAGTCCATTAGTTTAAAAATTGCGATTTCAGTCCCTATGGTTTCACTTTCGTAACCATTTCAATCCATTTATTCTGGTAGTACAGGGACTGAAATGGTTACGAGGTGGACTGAAATGGTTACGAGGTGGACTGAAATGGTTACGAAAGTGAAACTACAGGGACTGAAATCGCAATTTTTAAACTAATGGACTGAAATAGTGATTTTTGACAAACCACAGGGACGAAAACAGTAATTAACTCTGTGTTTTTATATCATACCTCAAAGTTCAACCTTAAATGTGAAAAAGGAAAAAAAAAATACTAGCTTACAAGTTGATTTGTATGTCATAAGGATGCTAACAAGCACTGTTAGACAATCAAATCACACGCACACAAACAAAATTATATACGAAAGAGAAAATGATACAAGGATTTACGTGGTACGGTAAGTGTGACCTACGTTCACGGGATGTAGCTAGGATTGTGATATTATTATGAGGTGTTAAGAATTACAATTGCCCTATCATTCTATTTATAAAGGATTGCAACTTGTTGAGAAAGAAACATAATTAATGAAAATTCTCAATCAAGGAAACCAAATTTTCAAATGGAGAAACCTTCTAAAATAACCCATACGGTTTTGGGGACTTAGGCAATCGAATCCATATCTCAACAAGCTCAATGGAGAGCAACCCCTTGTATCACACGGATTGGCAGCACTATGTGCTAGATATGTTTGAACAAGTATTTAGTGAACAACCATATTTGGGTAAGAGGGGTGTAAACAAGTCGAGCAGCTCCTCGGTTACTCGAGATCGGGTCACTAGAATCCGAACCGAGCCAAGCTTAAATGAGTTCGAGCCAAGCTCAAGCCTAAATTGAAGTTCATTTAAAAAACGAGCTCGAGTATGGGCTTTATACACCGAGCTTAATTAGCTTCGAAAGCTAAATGAGCCTGTCACTATACAAATATAATAATAGATATAATTATAATAAATATAAATAGGTAATATATATTACGTTTTATATGTGTGTGTGTGCGCGTGTGCGTGTGTGTGTGTGTGAACGCGTGTGTGTGTGAGCGCGTGTGTGTGTATTTCTCGAAAAGATATATATATATATATATATACATAAATAAATAATAACGAATCGTGCCCGAGCCTGAGTAAAGTCAAGCTAGGCTCAACTCAACTCGTTTACACACTTGTATTATGATATTTTGAAATTATTCAAGCATTATGAAGATCTTTCATAACGGTTTCAAATAACCAAAACACAAAACCAGGTCTAAAGTATTATGTAACGGAAAATAACCAAAGAATAGCTTGAAAAGTTAAATTTATTTTTTAAGTAACGGACGAAGATGGCTAGAGTATGGCGTAATAGAAAATGTAACCGAAAAAATGAACTTGGAGAGGTAAACGATGGCTGTTAGGAGTTACAACCAATTGAGGTTAGATTGTTTTCTCAGACGTTCCACTTATCGTTTCTAGTACGATACGAGTTGACCAATTGAGTTATTGGTCCCTAGTCAATATTAGAGGCCCTAGCTTTTGTCGATTTATTCTTGTAGTGTTTATCTTCTTTGTGTTTCTCTATCCCTCTAGATATGCAACTTTTTTAAGTAATGCATGTGTTCAGTGGCGAAGCTTGAGATTTCCGACCGGGGGGTCGAAAACGTACACACCCAAAAATTTCTATAAAACAGGGGGTCGGAAACGTATATACCCAAAAATTTATATACGAAAACTACATACTCTCCACTACTAAGCGAAAAGTTCGGGGGGTCGGCCGCCCCCTCCCGCCCCCACTATCCTACGCCCTTGCATATGTTACTTCCATCATTGCAATATCCTATTTGTTTCCGCATGTTCATCGTTTACACCTAACCGAACTAAGCGACTATATAAAGTTACTTAGCATCCCCACAATCAAAGCTTAATCCTCATGGACATAAAACGTAAAGCTCTCTAAGTTCATTCCCAATCCCATGTACTTGTCTTTGTTTTACGCAATTTTCAGGCCTTGTTGGTCGTGCGGCATTTACGTGGGGGCAAGAGGGTGTGTTCTTGGTTTTAAAAAGTGCGCCTGAGGTTGACTTGCGTGTCTCTTCGCTTCAGCCTACATAAGGTGCGAGTAATACATAAAGCGCGCAGATTACGCACGGTTTTTAGGCAGAACTTTGACCTTGAGGCGTGCTTCATGTATATGCCATATTTTTGTGCATTAGGATGTTCTACAACATGCTTTTAGGTTGTACATGTAGGTAATTTATATATTAAAACATGTATAAAATGTTTGTCTAAATTTTGGGTAAATGATACTAGAACCTATACGAAATATATATATAAAATTATATAATAATTTGCGTCTCGAATACGAAAAGCAAGCACTTAGCGCTTTGCGCCTCCGTTTTAGACCTTGTCGCCAATGTGTATCTTAAAAATCTAAGTTTCACTCGAGTATATTGCAAGTTAGAACTCAAAATAGTAAAAACCAAAGCACTCCGGTTTCATTCAATGGTATGTCCGTCCACCAATTTGTATGATAAGATATGATCACTTTACTTACTAATATAACTATGCCTAATTAATATATAGGAACTCGAGTAAGTTCACTATAGTCAAGTCAATATACTACAATAATTTACCATGTAAACTAATAGATACCAACTTGTAGCTAAAGGGTAGATGATTCAACAAAATCGCTTGTAGGAACTTGAAACAAAGGAATGTGTTACTTTTAAGGGTATAAGGAGTGTTTAGACACTTGAGAGTAGCAAACTAAAAAAATCAACCAATCAGAGTGCGCCACGTCAATCAGTGAAAAGTGTTTAAACTATGCTGAAAAGTGTTGGCAATGGTTAGACACTTGGTGAAGTGGTAAACTTAAAAAAAAGGGTGTGATTGGTTGAGAGATGGCATGGACCCCACCACACACACCCCTCTCTCTCTCCTTCCTCCCTTCACCGCAGCCCTCTCTCTCTCCTTCCTCCCTTCACCGCAGCGGCATCCTTTCACCGATCAAGATTGAAACCGCAGCGGCAAAGGAGTCGGCGGCGGTGTTGCCGCGCGGCAAAACCCTTTGCCGCTCCCCTTTGCCGCACCACTCCGGACACCCTAAGAACCTTAATAATATAACTATACCTAATTAACAAATAGTAACTCGAGTAACTTCACTAAAGTCAAGTCAAGTCAACATACTTCAATAATCAACCCTATGTGTAGCTAAATGGTAGATAAGTCCACAAAATAACCTTTAAAACATAAAACAAAGAAAGGAGTCATCTCCTTTTTAAGAACTTAAAACAATTAAAGTATTATTTTTAAGAATTTCAACTTATTAATTCAAACTACCAGGTTTGCTTGCGGCTTGACTCATGATCCTTGAAGCTCTAGCTTATGCTGGATCGCTACCATTAGTCTTCCCTGCTCGATTCCCAGATCTATTCACCTGTAACACAAGTAAAGTTTGAACTACTTTTATATAAATTATAAAAATGCTAAACTTCTTATAAAATACCTGCACATTAGTATAGATGGAATTCCTGCCCATATAACAAATGGATCGATTTGGGTTGTGTTTGATATCAAACGGGTCAAAACCAGCTTGATATTATTCAACGACTCATAATATAACCTCCTAAATTTGTAAATCATTTTATTCAACGACTCATATTATAATTATAACAATATTATTTATGTAACCAGCCCATTCAAAAATGACCCATTTCAACCCGTTACCCAACCGACCCATCGTACCACCCCCTGCATATTAGCATCATACCCTGCGGCGGGGCCGTCGCGGAATTTGGTCCGTGCTGAGCCTGCAGAAGTTATCTCGTTAAGTATGAAAATGTGGCAAAAGAAAAATAGAACAGCATTAAAGGTAACAACTAACAACATCGAATTAAATATCTGAAAAAATACCTGGGATTGCTTGACGGAATAGCGCATCCTGGGTTAAAATCCGCAGTGACATAACTAGGAAGAACACCAAGTTGATCATCATTCAATGTAGAAACCAAAATAGGATCACTCAACATGTTAGCATAGTATTGCTGTCCGGCCAGTCTCCATATTGATCCCAGGCTACCAGCAGCATAAGGTTCAAAACCCAACATTCCATTGTCCGCTAAAGTCAGCGCACGAGCCGGAATCTCAGTCTGGGCCTGGGCCTGAACCTGAGCCACAGCCTGACTCTGAGTCTGAGATACAACTTGTGCCTACATAAGATATACAATATACATTAGTCTACAAGCACACGCGCGCACGGGTTAATTCAGAATGCAACTAAACGATCACCTGCGCAGAGGATTCTGGGATATCCTGGCCAGCATTAGATTCAGCAGCGCGTGTGTTCGAAGAATAACGGTCCCAGAATACTGCCCACCAGTCACTTAAAAAAAACCCATCACCTCCATTACCCCCTACACCAACACATAAATAACTTAAAAAAAAAAAAAAAAAAAAAAAACTATGTTCATAAAGGCATGGTTGTAGAAATCCCGAATAGCCTCCGATTAGTCGCCGTTAATCACTAATCGGAGGTTCACCAATTAGTGGCCGATTAATCACTAGGCGATCAATGGCGGTCCTATTCTTGCCAAAATGTGGCCACATCCCAGCCAAATTTCGACCAAACCTCGTAAATTCCCGCCAATTGCTTAAAAAATGGGTCAAATGAGGGGTTAAAACATGTCTACTTTAAAAAAACTACATATAAAAATGTGTTTGTATATATATATAACTAAAAATTACACATAAAAGATCCCAATCCGATAAATCGTTGGCAGGTACCCCCACCGACCCGACTAGCGCCTAGCAATTCTATAAAGCAGAAATTGTAGTATCTAACATTAGAATCCATTGAAATAACTACTGAACAAATAACAAAAAAGTACCAAACAAATACACCTTAAAAATCATTATAATGTTGGCTAGGGTTTGTTAAATATGAAACGAAATTCGAAACTCTTAACAGTATAGCATTAACTATAACAACTAATGGTTAAAATAATAATAATAATAATAATAATAATAATAATAATAATAATAATAATAATAATAATAATAATAATAATAATAATAATAATAATAAACAAGAAGCGGTGATCGGAAAACAATCGGCGGTGAACGTACCAGAACGGGGGTCGGTTATTCCGGCCTCTTTGGCGAAAATCTCGGCCGTTTGATTCATCCCCTTTTTTTTTAAATAGTCGAGCATATAAACATGCAACCTGAAATAAAAATTAAAACAAATAATAAGAAATAAAAAGAAGGTGATCTATGATCATGTGACATGAATCAACGGCTATAAGTATTCAATGATCATATATATATATATATATATATATATATATATTTTTATTAAATGGCAAATTTGGATCACTGACGGAGTACTGGAGTATCATCGTGCCACCAGCGGAAGCACCGATCATATCTATCTCCACTAGGTATAACGTCTATACACTACACCAATTTAGAAGGAAACCCAATAAATATGGGAAAACCCTCTTGTGGGAATTGAACTCAAGACCTATTGGTCCTAAAGACTTATCTCACACCCAAAAAACCACTAGACTATAAAGTCATGGGCATTCAAAAAGTTAATATGACAACAAAAAGTTTGTGAAGCATAAAAGTTAATAGTTTTGTGGTTTTGATAAATAGCAAATTTCATACAAAACCAACATACTTTATGTTTTTTTTTTTTTTCATAAAAGTTTTTATTTTTTTACTTAAAAAATTAACATACTTTCTTTTTATTTCAGAAAAGTCTCTTCACTTTTTTTTCACATAAAAAACCAACATACTTTTCTTTTTTCTTAAAAAATTCCCCCAACCACTTTTTATACATAAAAAACAACATATTTTTTACTCTTGTATCATACAAATCCATTAGAATATTAAAATTTAACAAAAATCTCTTAATTATAATCGGATGAAATCAAGAAAACATTATTTGACAAATTATGTTATACTTTTTAACGATTTTAGATTCATACCTACCATTTTATATGTTTGTTATTTTATTTTATTTTGAGTTATGTCACCCATGCTCGTGAATTTTATTATATTGTTTTTCGAATAATATTTATTGTTATCAATTTATTGAATTAAAAATAGAAAAGAAAAGACAAACGTTGAACATACTTTTGTTTGTCATATATCAAATTTAAAACATTAATTTATATCAATTTCTTTTCTAACGTGATATTAATAAGAAACAAAAATATTCACAATTTTGTTCAAATATAAGATGTGGAGAGACTTTTATATACAAAAAGTTATTTAGGGACTTCTATGAGACAAAAAAATAAAGTATGTTAGTTTTTAATGTGAAAAAAAAAAGTGGAAGGACTTTTATGAAACAAAAAAGAAAGTATGTTGGTTTTTTAATTAAAAAAAAAGTAAAAGAACTTTTATAAGAAAAAACATAAAGTATATTGGTTTATTATGGCATTTAAGTGGAAGGACTTTTATGAAACAAAAAAGAAAGTATGTTGGTTTTTTAATTACAAAAAAAAGTAAAAGAACTTTTATAAGAAAAAACAGAAAGTATATTGGTTTATTATGGCATTTACCCTTTGATATAAAATGGTACATAACAAAATCTGTAACTGAAAAAAAAAAGTAAGAGCTGTAGTTTTCAAAAAAGGTAAATAAATGGTTGTGTTCATATGAACAAGACATAAACATATCATAATTTGACTTAAAAACTATAAAGTTAGAATAGTTAATAAATAGTTAATGGATATTAAAAAAGGTGAGATGTATTCTATATAATGTTTGATGGACTTGTAAGTACAAATATTTTCTGTATGATAAATTAATTATATAAAATTAATAAAAGAATTGAAAATATCAATAAATTTATGAACGATGATATGTAATCATGATTTAGCGGTCTAGTCATATGGTGTTTGCCCTTACAAAAGTGATGTGGTTTAAATTGTTGAAAATGAAGAGTCATAGGTTGTTTGGCGACCTTGTACTAAATCATTAAGAGTCCTTACTAGTTGACCCGTAAAGTAGTCTCTGAATCCAAAAGCATATTTCTAATTTCCATTTTAATTCTAAACACATGTTGTGGTATTATTTAATATTTTTTTTATTTTTGGAAGAAAAAACTTATTTGAGGAATTCTTAAGATGAAATGATGAATTGAGATAACAAAAACTATTTTTTTTTTTTTTGTAAGACAATCATCATGTAAGTAAAAAAGAGTTTTGTATCACCTAAAATGTATGTTTTGTAATTGAAAAGTTTAGTCAAGAAAACCAGTATTATAACTTCGATTAAACACAATACATCATAAAAAGAAGAATTAGAAAAATAAAACAAAAAAAAAGGCATTTAAAGAGTGAAGAAAAAACTCACATTTCCTGACAGTCAACATCCATAATGATAGCAACGTAGTTCTTCCTGGATTTTCATAAATTATTAGAGTGAGTTTCAAGTATCCTCCTCTATTGTTATATTCATTTTCAGGCGATGTCCTTCATTTTCAGGCGATATCTTTTATGTTCAAAATTGACGAGTTTTGTCTTTTATGTTTTCATATCATACATGTTTTGTCCTTTAGGCCTAACCCAGTTAGTTTTTTTAGTTAAATTTGGTCATATGCTTTGCACATAAGGGCATTTTTGTCAATTCAAAGGAATTTAACTGAAAAAACTAATTGGGTTAGGCCTAAAGGACAAAACGTGTATAATATGAAAACATAAAGGACAAAACTCGCCAATTTTGAACATAAAGGACAACGCCTGAAAACGGGTATAAAGATAAAGGACAATCCTTAAAATTCACTCTAAATTATTATAACAAAAGGTCATGTTAGATAAACATTAGCCGAACCAGACCATGTTGAACTAGATATGTAACAAAGTTTTGTTCTCGTAACTACTAAAACAAAATAGTCAAGCAGTCTACGTACTTTAATAAAAAAAATTAATTTTGGCGATCGATCATCAAATCCCTTGGTTATGGCCTTGCAGACGAATAAGCTATGTTAGTAAACTAACAACAAAAGTTTGATTTTTACCTGAAGTTTGGATTTCTTAGACAGAAATTGTTGAAGACTTATTGAAGAACCAAATTAAATTCAAGCAGTAGAGGGAGAGATTTATGAAATTGTGGTGGTTGAATTCATATGAATTGAGAGAGGAGGGAAACAAAAGCATTTGATGGGAAAGAGATAATATTACCCTGAATCTAATTACAAAAATATGTACATTTAATGTTAATAAATAAAAAGTTATATATTAAAAAGATTTATTAAACACAAAATGAAACAATTATATTTGTTAGCATTAATGGAAGGCGAAATGATGATATTGATATTAATTAATTATGTTATTCATTGTATTTAACCTATTTAACGAGATGTTAACTTTAAGTTACAAAGACGCGTATATCACTTAATATCATACTCATTTTAAATATATGAAAAAGTTTAAAATCAATCTCATACCTAAATACTCATTTTAAATGTTCTAATACCAAGTTTCTAGATGTTTAAAGTATTAGGTTTCCGGATGTTTTGGTATCATGTTCTGGTTCTTTTGCCGTCACTATATATAAAATGGTGAAGACATATATAAATATTGTTGGAAAGATCAAACGAGGAGAAAATCAATTTAAAGAGTAATAAAAGGGTATAATGGAAAATATTAAATAGTTTATAACAACTTACATTAATTATTCTATCTCTAACTAATTAGTTAATTTTACTAGGGGGAACACCCGTGCGATGCACGACATGCATAATAGTTATTGTTTTTTCCTGGAACGACGACTGATATAGATAGTGCGTGACACGGTACGAAAGTGCGAACATAGTATAGATTTTTAAAACAAAAACCGGTTTTTTTTTTTAAAGTTAGCCGTTTGACCATGGTTATTTTGACCAAAGTCCACTCCTCGTTCGGCGCTTTGTGGTAGCACTACCAGTCAAAAAAAGGCCCAAAACGCCCGAGGGTACAGTGTTCCCCCGCGTTTTTAAGACGCTTTGAGAGAGGTTTGCGCCCCACCACATGTGGTCTCACAAAACTTCAATTCTATGGACGTGTGGTTTCTCAACCCTCTTCAAAAGACGTCACAGTTTTCAAATTTTTTTATTTTTATTTTTTCTTTTTCATTGTTTTAGATGGTGTAAAATAGATGTTAAATATATATATTATACTACATACACATATACATATAAATTCAGTTTTGACATCTAAAAGTCAAATTGCAGGTTTTGTTCCCTTTTATAGATAAGAAAGCAGTTTATTATTTATTACTAAAATGTTGTATTAACTTTATTCTGCAACATATTCTTTATAAACTATGCTTACCTTGACATAACCTAATAGCTATATTTCCTTATTAGAAGTCTCTTATAATTGAAAATTAGTACATATTATTACCTTGCTGGTGAACACATTTACTCTATGTTTAGGGAACAATTTGATTAGGTTGCTGATATTGAATTGAATATCACACCAAATTACAATAGCAGTTTATATTGCTACTATTCACCCAAATCAAGCACCTTAAATAAGTCAGTGTTTCTCTATATTCAAAAAACGAACTATAACTGACGATTATTAAATTGCAACAGTCAATTCAATCCAAATACTGCAATAGAAACATAAAATCTACCACAATTCGTTGGTTAATCACGTATAGTTCTTAATCGATTAGAATCAGAAAAAAGGAAATTGACTCACCGTAACTTAAAATCAGGAAGAAGGCGAACAAAGGGGCGGAGTTTTTCGAAATCAATGACCCCTGTCTTTCATTGTTATTCCTTGAATGAGGTAAGCAAGACCCCATACTACACACTACATACACATACATAAAAATTGGGTTCTATATTATTTGTATAAACACCGATTGGAAACCCTCACATTGCATTTGATGAAACCCTAATCAATATAAACACACACACTAACACTCACGAATCGAATCGAATTTATAAAAGGAAAAATTCGGGCTGTTTTTACCTCTTGCTGCTCCAAATCTTCATTACCATACATTATCTTCATCTTAGAGATATAGATATTGCACTTAAAGGTCTCAACCATCAAAATACGATCCAAGGGCTAAAAAGTGGTTCCTAATTATGCAATGGTTATCATTTGAACCTTATTCCATGAGACTTGAGGTAAGATGCAAAGAGCATTCTTTTGAGTTTTAAACCATCTGTAATTAAGTTCATTATTTAATCATTATTGTTGCAATTATTAGGTATTATAGATAATAATACCCCATGAAATTACCTTTTAGTAATTTTCGTTTCTAATTGGTTAGCATCTTTTAAGTTTTAAAACCATTTATAGTTATAATTAAATTCATAATAACGTTGATTAAGTTTTTTTATATTTAATTATTATTATTATTATTATTATTTATTTTTATTTTTATTTCATATGATGTTCATCAACTATCTGATAAAATTGCAAAAAAGGTTGTAACCTTATTTGTATGATGTTTAGCAATTACTAAACCAAATAATAATGACTTAATTATAAAATTCAATCAAGTAATCGGTTACGGAGAACTTGAAATGGAAAAGCAATGTAAATATGAGGAAGGTGATGATGTTCAACTAAGTCAAATGATTTAATTCTTTATCAAGTATTTAACAATACTTAATTTATAAAGTTATCAATTTAATTGTATTTATCAATTTATACTCATGTAGAAAGACTAATTCCCTTTACTAACTTCATTGAGTTGTTGTACTATAAGCATAATATGTTGCAATTATTTAAATTTGGTTGGAACCCTTGTGAAATGCTTTATACGATAGTATAGATAAACGCAATCAATTTAAATCTTTTGCGCGGGTTGAAAACATCCGAGCCCTTAAATTTTGCTGCCCAATCCTGTCAAACAATACCTCCTCAAATATTTCCTCTGCATCTATATTGCCTATATATAGTATCAATTAAATCACACAAAAGCATCATATGTTTAAAAAAAATAGTAAAGTAGAAATTAAAAAAGGAAATTCCAATAGGCCAAATAAATGTCTATCTCCAAATGAATAACTTTTCTCGTACCCACCCTTTTACACCTCCATATACATGAAGCTGCAAAAAGGAAAAAGACTATTAATTTATGAACAATTAAACAATACATTGGTAAATGGTTCCAGATACTATAGTCATGCAAGGGTACCTTGATGAAGTATGAAGTGTCTGTCTTTTTGTATCCAATAACCTGTGTGTATACTTTATATGTAATATAAAATCATAATTTGAAAAAAAAAACCACTAAATCACCAAAAACATAATAAAACATCAATATAAACTCATAGATTATGTAAAAGAAAACTGTTATCCCATTTGAATATTTTAAGAAACAAACCAAAGTTTTTTCGAATAAATGTTGAAATGGGTATAAAAGAACACACCTTTCCACCAAGATAAATAAATTTCATATCAACTTATCTCTTTCTTTTCGACTCTAACTCGCACAATAGTAGACAAAGGAGTTGATGTTGAGTGAAATGGTGAATTTATAGCAATGATAGGAGATTCCTTAATCGGTCAAATTTATTACATATTGATTGAAATTGGACCTTTGGAGTGCTTTTGCGGTTTATCCCAATAGGTTTCGTTTATTAATTGCATTTAAGAACCGAACTTATTATTGTATTATTATAATTAATTGTGATTCTATTCTCATTTAATTATTTTTTTATTTTTTAATATTAATGTAGAAAGACCATTTCACCCCTTACTAACATCATTAAGTTCTTGTACCATAAGTATAAAAGCTTGTAATTACTTAAATTTGGTTGGTATCCTTATGAAATGCTTTATAATATAGTATAGATAGATAGATATAGATATAGATAATTATTTTTTTTATTTTTTAATATTAGTGTAGAAAGACCATTTCACCCCTTACTAACATCATTAAGTTGTTGTACTATAAGTATAAAAGATTGTAATTACTTAAATTTGGTTGGTATCCTTATGAAATGCTTTATAATATAGTATAGATTAGGTTCTAGCATTAATGTACTGTACTATATGTTAATATGGTGTTTCATGCATTGCTTTGTTGCAAATTGTGTTGTTTTATTTGTAAATTATTATTATTATTTATAATAATCTAATTAATTTAGCCAAAATCTTGTTAATAATATATTAGAATATATATATATATATATATATATATAGTTATTTTAATACTTTTATTATTTTAATATTATAATAATAATTCCTTTTTTTTACTGTTTAACTTTAATTTAATGATTTTTTAGTATCACGGGGTGGGATAAGTTTGGTGTCAACCGGTACTGGTATCGAAAATACCGGTACGGTGTTGTTTGGTATCGGTACAAATAGTAATTTTAATATTTTAATAATATATATAGTTTTTTATATATTTTTATTATTTTAATATTATAATAATAATTCTTTTTTTTACTTTTTAACTTTAATTTAATGATATTTTTATGATACTTATGATCTTTCGGTTTAAATTTTATCTTAATCTATTAAATTCTGATACTAATATCATGGATAAGTTCTTAATATTTGATATCATTTGGATCCCTTTACCTATTTTTTTTATTATATGTTTTCTTTGAAAATATATTGTTGTGTTTTTATTACGAATTATATTTGAGCTACTTTTAATATATTAGTTACTTCGAAATTTAAATTTATGGTTACCTTGTCAAAGATCATTTTATAGAATAATCATAAGTTTAGAATAATTATCTTTAAACCAATTATTAAAACAAATTAAGATCAAAGTTAACTTTAAACTAATCTACCTTTATCTATAATATATTATTTAGTATAATGTGTTATTGATGATATTAATTTTAATGATTATTGATATATAATTATTTTATTTTATTTTTATCTTATCTCTTATTTATTTAATATAAATTAAATGCAATTAATAGGATTTTTATAGGATGATGCATTTAAAACAACCATAAATTTTGGTTTTAAAATAGAACATATAACTAAACTTTAGAATATATATAGATTTTAATCTACACATATAAAATTTTATCCTACATATATTCTACACATATGTCGAAATTTATCTTACACTTTATCCTACACACCTTGTAATTTATCTGATACTCTAATTTTTTTTTAAATATATATTTTGAAAATAACTTATAAGTTTAATGTAGTTAGCTATTAAAGAAGAATACTACAAATTAGTTATCTATGTAAGTTTACCAATATACCCTTACAATAACATTGGATACAAATATTAAATAAAACATTCTTATTGGTTGAATTTTGATACTTATTTTTACAAAGAATTTTTTTTCTCATTTAAACTTGCACTATTGTTAATAATTAATATATAGAGTTGATTACACCGTTAGTCTGTGTGGTTTATGTAAAATAACAACCTTATGTACTAATAGTTTAAAGTAACAATCTAAGTCTTTAACTTTTGATTTTGTAACATCCTAGGGTTTTAAGGCTAACGGGTGTTAAATACTAACTGAAAACTTACGATATTTTTACAAGGAAAATTGGCATGTAATAATCTCACCTAGACCTTATTGGCCATTGATAATACCACCTCAGAATATTCCCCCCACCAGTCTCACCTTTCACCTATTTTTCCTATAATGATCCCCCGTTAAAAAAACTTAACGGAGTTAAGTTTTTTTTCCAAATTACAAACAGATTTTTAGGGCTTTTGATTAGAACGACGATACGAGTCCATTGATGTAAAACTTGCCTCGAAATAGTGCTCCAAACGATGAAAACGACGCTTCAATTCGGGTGTTTAAATTTCCAATTAACCAAAATCAAGTCACTTGGAGCACCATTTCGAAGTAAGTTTTACATCAATGGACCTGTATCATCGTTCTGATCAAAAGCCCTAAAAATCTGTTTGTAATTTGGAAAAAAAAAGCGTAACTCCGTTAAGTTTTTTTAACAGATGATCATTGTAGGAAAAATAAGTGAAAGGTGGGACTGGTGGGGGGACTATTCTGAGATGGGATTATTAATGGCCAGTAAGGTCTAGGTGGGATTATTAGAGGCCAATTCCCTTTTTTGACAATTAAGAACTTAGTACCCAACCTTGTTACTTTGGAGAAACCACAGGGACTAACCCCACAACTAACTCTGATAGTATTTAAAACACAAATTTTATTTTTTCATTTTCTTTAACTAAGTTATTTTTATTATTTAACTAAAAAAAATTAAAAAATGAGGACAAACCAAAGCACGCTAATTTATAAAATCCAAAATGGTCAATATGAGTTTAGTTTGAAGGTGGTCATCAAACAATAAAGCAAGTATGACGTTTATATCCATCATATACCCATCCATTCATCACAATTTAGTTTGAACTAAATTTCTACGAAGTTTAGCATATTTATATTCTCATCCATTCATCACTTTATATCCATCAAGAACTAAATTCTCATTTGCATGGTGGTCACCAAAAAATGGTTGGATGGTTCTACGGCACGATGCCGATGGTGGTTCCATGACACGATGTCGGTGGTGGTTCCACGACACGGTGCGGTGGTGGTTCCATGGTACAGTGGTAGTACGGCATGATGATGCGACAGTGTTGGATGGTGCAACAATTCGGTGGTGCGACAGTTGGATGCTACGTTGGGTGAAATATTCCTAAAACTTTGTTATATTTTGTGAAATATTCCTGTTAATTTACTTGTAAGCTAATTACTAAAGTGGCTTCAAATTAGCAATAATACGTCAATTACGTATAATTATTTAAAAAATAGTGTACATACATAATTAAAAAGGTTTAAATAAATAATAAGAGAAAAAAGAAAAATTGTGTTTTATATATTACAAGAGTTAATTTTGTGGTTAGTCCATGTGGTTTCTCCAAAGTTCAAGGTTGGGTACTAAGTTCTCAGTTAGTTTTTAATAGTCGTTAGCCTTAAGGCCCTAAGATGTTACAAAATCAAAAGTTAAAACCTTAGATTGTTACTTTAAACTATATCCGATGTTGTTACTTTCCATAAACTACATGGACTAACAGTGTAATTAACTCTAATATATAATAATGATCACAAAAAGTTCAATTCCTAAAACAGAAAGTTAAGTAATGCAATTACTCTTAGAAAAATCCAAAACTAAAAAATAATAAATAAAACATAACATATTAGAAAAACCCAAAAGTAAAATTAGTAAATAAAACACAGACACATACACACATATATATATATATATATATATATATATATATATATATATATATATATATATATATATATATATATATAGGGTTGAGTTCATTTCAGAACTCTAAATAACTACAGAACTTTCAGAAGTCCTAATAAACAATCATTTTATATATAAGTTTTTGTATTTAGAATCTTTATATCATCTATTATATGTATTTCTTTGATTACATACATGTTAAAAGTAGTTTACATATGTTTAATTGCTAAAATTATATATATGTGTCATAACTAATTACATATATGTAAAAAAAAACTAGTTTACATATGTGTAATTATAAAATTACATATAAAAAATGACAAAATTACTCTTAACATGTATGTAATCGTAAAAATACAAATAATAAATGATAAAATTATCTTAAACATAAAAATATATAAATAAAAAGATTGTTTATTAGGAGTTCTGCGAGTTCTGTAAATATTTATGGTTATGAAATGATGTTGGCCCTATATATATATATATATATATATAGGATAATGCTAGATAAAAAACCCTAAAATTCTTAGAAAACTTTGGAAACCCAAATGGGAAGCCATTTTTACCCAACCTCCCGACATTTTTTTTTTTGAAAAAAATTACACATGTAATATACATGTTTTAGAGTGTTTTGGGCCAAAAAAAAACAAAAAAGCGCCGAAGGGATTTTTTTTAAAAAAATAAACAAATTTCAGCTCCTAACACGTGTTAAGCAAAAAAAACAGAATTTCGCTGAAAATTGCTGAAACTTGTTTTTTTTTTAAAAAAATATCCCTTCGGCGCTTTTTTGATTTTTTTGGCCCAAAAGTCTTAAAAACATGTATATTACATGTGTTATTTTTTTCAAAAAAAAAAATGTCGGGAGCTTGGGTTTTCTCGGGTTTTTTATATATATAGGGTTTTCTATCTAGCCCTACCCTATATATATATATATATATATATATATATATATATTACTAGCATTTTTATCATTCTAAGCTATCTAACTTTTGGTTTTCTCACATCTCTCCTATTAAATAATCTTATTAAAAAATACTTTTAGATACCTAATATAAATTTAGTTATAAATACTTGTTATTTAATTTTGGATAGTTATTTAAGTGTTCAAATAATTACTTTTGAGTCTTAAAATAACTAAATAAACTTATTTTCTTTATTTAAAGTTTTCATTTAAGTCTTCAGTTATTATAAAATTCAAATTATGTTTGTTAAAATATTAAAAAAGAATAATATTAATAATAATTGTTTATTATGAATGATTTGTACTTTTTTAAAATATTAAATGTGATTGAATGATAAATATACAATATGTCAAATAATAAAAAAAAAATAAGTGGAATAAAAATAATCTAAGCTTTGATTCTTATTTTGTATATGTATTTGTATATTTATAAACAAGGTTATAACCCCGTGTATTACACGGGTCGAATAAATAAATTTTATATACTAAATAATAAAACAATATATCTTTAGAAACCTCTTTTATTGCAGAGTTGAATAAATATAATTTTATATATTAAATAATAATAAGTTATACCTGTAAGAACCATATTGTACGGGTTGAATAAATATGATTTTATATACCAAATAAAAAAGTTATATATTTAAAACCGCTTGTTTTACACGAGTTGAATAAATATGATATTGTTTACCAAATAATAAAATAATACATCTTTAAGAAACCTCATTTATTACACGGGTTGAATAAATGTAATTTTATATAACAAATAATAAAAAAGTTACATCTTTAAAAATATGTGTATTACACAGGTTGAATAAATGTAATTTCCTTTACTAAATAATAAAAAATATATATCCTTAAAAAAACCCCGTGTATTGTACTAATTAAATAAATCTAATTTTATATATCAAATAATAAAAAGTTATATTTTAAAAAACCTCATCTATTGCACGGGTCGAATAAATATAATTTTGTATAATAAATAATAAAAAAGGTATATCTATAAAAAAACCTCATTTATTACACGGGTTGAATGAATGATAAGTGTTACGCATTAATGTTTTATTATATAGTATAATATAAATATATACTAGGGGGAATACCCGTGCGATGCACGACATGCATAATAGTTATTGTTTTTTCCTGGAACGACGACGGATATAGATAGTGCGTGACACGATACGAAAGTGCGAATATAGTCTAGATTTTTAAAACAAAAACCGGGTTTTTTTAAAGTTAGCCGTTTGACCATGGTTATTTTGACCAAAGTTCACTCCTCATTCGGCGCTTTGTGGTAGCACCACCAGTCAAAAAAGGCCCAAAACACCCGAGGGTACAGTGTTCCCCCACGTTTTTAAGACGCTTTAAGAGAGGTTTGCGCCCCACCACATGTGGTCTCACAAACTTCAAATCTATGGACGTGTGGTTTCTCAATCCTCTTCAAAAGACGTCACAGTTTTCAATTTTTTTTAATTTTTCTTTTTCATTGTGTTTTAAATGGTGTAAAATAGATGTTATATATATATATATATATATATATACATATTATACTACATACACATATACATATAAATTTAGTTTTAACATCTAAAAGTCAAATTGCAGGTTTTGTTCCCTTTTATAGATAAGAAAGCAGTTTATAAACCAACAAAATTAACAAATCCTAACAGTTCTTCAAGTGTTTAGTTATATAATCTATATATTTATTTACTAAAATTTATTACAATTAACCCAATACTTAATAAATAGGGTATGCAGGACTTAAAAAGTGTTATCTGGACACGTATGTCACTCCAGCTTGCCAATCTTGTGTACCGACTCCAGGGTAACATTTTCAGATGCCTGCAACACATCTGGTTATAAAAGTAAAAAATAAACAAAAATGATGTTTTAGATTTTTACCCTGGTCTCAAACTTAATGTAGTTGTTTAGTCCATTTAATTAAATTTTATTTTTAGTTGACGCATAGGTACAATGTAGTCCTCTATTTGTGACAATTGTCATTGTGCTTATAGTCATGTGATGTTGTTTTAATACCCGTTAACCAACTCGTTTCGCCTCTATTTCTCAGTTATTTAAAGAAGCAACATATACATCAGAAGTAAATTTCTAAAGATAATGGTGAACCGTCAATGGTACAATAAACTTACCTCAAGACTACCATTTGCTAAACTGGTAGTGTATCTCAGAGTCCAGAAATCCCGTGCTAGAGCTATTTCAATTAATATATGGAGAAAAGGAAGAGCCGCATTGATTAAACATGGTCATAAAGGCTCGTACTATTTTATTAAAGTTAATTGTAATATTAAGTATTAGTTATCTAATATATTAATGTTTAAGTTAGGCTCGTACTATAAACCCTAACTTAAACATTAATATATGGAGAAAAGGAAGAGGCTCATTGATTAAACATGGTCATAAAGGCTGGTACTATTTCATTAAAGTTAATTGTAATGCATTTAAAGCAACCATAAATTTTGATTTTAAATATAAGATATAGCTAAACTTAGAAATTGTTTACTGAAAGTTGAAGTTGAAATAAATCATATTCAGATAATTATTTTTTATATGCAAATTCAAACAGACCTATCAAAATATGTAGGAAAACTCCATGCAAGTCTAACTCCGTCACGCTTAAATTCATGTAACCTGAATGCGGTTCATTACTTATTTAACCCATTTATTTAAATAGGCAGGCGAGTAGTAATTGGGTTGGTGGGTGGTAAAACTGTGTTAATTTTACCAGCATGGTAGAAGTCAATATTCTACCAATATCATTACATCCAACTTTTTAAAAGTAAACAAATGGTTTGATAATATGAAAACTATTTCAAATGAATATTAGTAATGTATAAATTTAAACGAACATTCAAATGAAAATAAAGAATGGTTACAAACGAACGCAAATAAGAGAGAGGACAGACATAAACGAAAGTCAATCATCGCACATAAATGAGCGAAAATAAACGAACATAACATTGAACCTCCAATTCGTTTACGGGTTGCACCTACTTCTGTTTAAAGCAAGATGTATAGATTATGCAACGTACCTTAACCACGTGTGTGTGTGTATGTGAATATATGTTTTTAACTTGATCTGCATAAATAGTTTTGAGCCAATAGAAAGCGAACCGGGGACTAAATAAAAATGGAACCCAACTAAAAGCGAAAACCAAGGAAACTGAAACCAAACCTAAACGAACCAAAAAACAAAACCAGACTGAAATGAACCTATACAAACTGAATAATTTTACCGAAACAAATAAGCTGAGACAAATAATGTTGCTGAAATGAAAACCGAACCTGAACCAAAAACAAATAAAGCGAATCTAACCGGAAAGGAAACTAAATTTACACAAAACTAAAAAAAAAAAACTGAAAATGGAACAAAAAACGTAAAAGATCTTACCGAAACGAACTCAAAAAACTTAGATCGAAACAAAACAATTCCTGGGAAAAATCAAAACCAAAACGATGCAACTAATGAGATGTCATACGGAGGCGAAACCGAAACCTCTGGCGGAGGATTTAAAGCTTTTCCGGCGAACCTCCGATGACTCGCCTTCTCTTTCTTCTGGTTAGGTTTACGGCCGCGACAGTTAACCTGTTCACTACTGGTAAAGTTTTCTTCAATAGCTTCTTACTTGATGAATTAGCTCTCGGTTAATAGACGTGTCCCACCGGAACCAGTAGTTCGTGTAATAATCGAAGCAATCGCAGTCGAATACCGGAGATTTGTGTGCGGCCGGAGCTTTCTTCTTATTGTTATTATCAGATGATCTAGGGTTTGTGGAATTATTTTTGTGGAATTATTTTTGACACAAATGATTAAAGTAATGTAACTTGTGATTATTAAACTGGAATTGTTTTTGACCCAAATGATTAAAGTAATGTAACTTGTGATTATTAAGTAAATTAAATGAAATTAATAGGATTCTTATAGGCTGGTGCATTTAAAAGGAATTTTTACATATATCCCCTTATTAAAAGCCCTTATTACATATTTGTCCAATCTTTAAAATCAATTACATATTTCCACCTTTCTTTATGAAATTACCCTTTTACCCTTTTTCTTAATTTCTTATCTCTTAACTTCAAAATCAATCTAGTCAATACTCTATATGTTGTGATAAAATCTTTAAAATATTTCTTTGAAAAAAAAACGGTCATACCCATTTTATAAAACAAGTGACCTTTTTACATATCTAGTTACTGGTTAAGTTTAAGTTTACATATTTTTTCCAACCGACCCATTATACATTTAAATTTTAGTTAACTACACTAACAATTTACGTTAAAATATTGATTATCTAAAATATCTTATATAAAAAAACATATTGTTATACAATATACGTTTGTTTTTTTCAAGTCGTAATCAATTTTTCTTTAGCCTAAATCTTAGTTCGATCATCAACATTTTAATTGTTTTGAAGCAGGAGCTAAATTTCCATTTTTTTTTGTGTAATGCTATTTCAGAAATCTAATTGTCATGTTTTAAACATTCAAAATAATATTGAAAAAACTGTTTTACAGCAAAAGTAAATTTTTAAACCATGGTCGCATGACTGTTTTCTGTAAAAAAAATAATGCTTAAGAGCTATGACGTATTATATATAAGCAAAACTTTCAATTTTCACATAACAGAGGCAGAAGCTTATAAAAAAATAGGCAGGGCTTATAAAAAAAATGAATTCATATCATTAGGTTAATATCTTATTTGTAAACAATTATATTACACATTAAATCATAAAATATGTAAGTAATGGTATTAGAAAGGGGGAAAATGTAATAATCATTTAATAAGTTCATTAAGGGTAAAATAGTAATTCAATAGGAGTGATTTTAATAAAATGGGTAAATATGTAATATGTATGGTTTAAACGGGGGAAATATGTAATTGATTTTATGGGTTGGGTATATATGTAATAAATGATCTTAGGATGGGGATATATGTAAATGACCTCATTTAAAACAACCATAAATTTTGGTTTTAAAATAGAACATATAACTAAACTTTAGAATATATATATAGATTTATATTGATATAAATAGATTATTATATTGTAGTAAAATTTGTTAACAAAGTCTCAATAAATTAACCCTTTATTTAAAACTTGTAAATGTAACGAAGTCTCAATAAATTTAACCATTTATTTAAAACTTGTAAATGTAGAAATGATAAATAATATTAGTTAATTTTATTTTAAGTTTCGTAAAATCTATCTGATACCAAACTAAACAAAACGTTCAAATATATAGTTAATATCAAGAGTAAATTACGATTTTGGTCCCTGTGGTGATATCACTTTTACCCTTTTAGCCAAAAAACGAATCTTTTAACATCTGAGCCCACAACGTCTTTTTTTCTAACCCTTTTGGCCCCTACCAAAAGGGTTAGAAAAAAGACGTTGGGGTCCAAAATGGTTAGAAAAAAAGACGTTGAAGGCTCAGATGTTAAAAAAATCTTTTTTAGGTTAAAAGGGTAAAAGCGATATAATTACAGGGGCCAATGTGACAACCCGAACTTTCAAGGTTTACCTAATTTCACAACCCTCTTAGTTAACATTGTTATGTTTCTCGTGCCATGTGATGTGTTATCGTTTACGTTTGCGTTATTTAGGGGGTGTTTGGCTTAGCTTTTATTTTTTGGCTTATGCTTATATTTTAAAGTAGCTAATAGCTTATTTTCTCCCATTTGATAAGCTCTTTTTAAGTGTTTGGATTAGCTTATAGCTTATTTCTATCATTCTTCAAATAAGCTTAAAAATCATCCTCAAATAAGCTTATTCAAATTAGCTTATATAAGCTAATAAGCATAAGTTTAAAAGCTAAAACAAACACCAAATGAAGCTTATTTTGTAAAAAAAGCTAAAAAAGCTATAAGCTTTGTTAAAAAAAGCTAGGCCAAACACCCCCTTAGTGTAGAAGTGTTGAGTTATGTTTATCAGTCGTGCACTTTACCGGGTCATACATCCTCTCATACTTGCACGCATGGGCATTTGGGTCCCTCGGCCCAAACCACTTGTTCTCCTCGGCCCGCCCCACTTGGAGTCTGGTCTGAGCCCACACGAGCACTCACCTTATTATTGCACTTGAGCCCAATTCGTGTGAACTATTATTAAATCCCTGGCCCAATCCTCGCAACCATAGCCCAATCCGAGCCCACCTCTCCCCTCTCTTATTTACGTGTGTCATGTGTTAGATTTCACCATCACTTGTAAACCCTAGGTTAAAACTAACAACAGCAGTAGATCCCATCGGAGCATCACCTTCTTTAGTCGAGCCCCTCCTGGTTAGTAAATCCGTATTCATGTTATTTTGTAATAGTGTGATCTTGTTTATGTGCGAATCATTATATATGTGAATCGAATTATTGGTTCTTGAATGATTATGTGTGCTTGATATTGACGTATGCATGTAACAAATATATGACTTATAATAGATTTTGATGTAACAATAGTTTATCGGTCCAATGGAATTGAAGTTTAGTGGTTGAAAAAGTTTGGTAACCTTGAATACAAATGGCGGCTCATGTGCAAAGTGGAAATCCCAATATTGTGTCAGTAACATAGAAAGTGTGTAAACCTTACATGTGTACGGTTGCATGTGATCATATGCATGCTTTGCATGACATGGAAATTAATTATGGTGACACATTGAATGAGTAGAAGGAAATCTTTTATGATAAGTTAATCTATGAACTGAGATGATTGAGTGCCTACAATGTTAAGATATAGAGTAATTTGAATATGATCAGTTAATTAGTTATACGATTTAGGATTAGATTTATGATTGATGATTTGGTATAATCTTGATTAAATAATCAGTTAATATGATCAGTAATTTGGTATAATCTGATTAAATAATTAATTGTTATCACCATCAGAAGGTTGTCGTGTTATTTGTTGAAATTGACTATATGTTATTAAGTGGGAATCGATAACAAGGATAAGTTCACATAGTTTTGTTGCATGATTATTTGGTTCAGATTTGATAGTGGTGGTTTAAGGTTACTCGATTAATTGATTTCTTGTTTGTAGAAGACGGATAATGTTGATGATATTCATTAGGTGATGGTTCGGGTTGGTTATTGTAAATAAGGGTGGGTTATACTATATCAATTAAGAGGTTTGTATGAGATGTTATATGAGTACTGGAACTTTCGAATTATACATATTAATATTTCAAATAACTGATATACATTGTTTTCTAAGGTGCAAGGTAGGGATAATATGTTAATATGGAAAATTGTTACAAAGGTGAGTGTGAGCGAGTGGGCCGCACACACGGGTAGAGGACCATGTGTTTTGGGTCGTGCACTTCAATAGACCTTGTGTTACTTTCTTATTTATATTGGGCTGTGACTTGGAAATTGGGCCACAATATTTAAAGCACCCCCAGCAAGTGGGCTGCTATTTAAAGGCCCATGCAGGATCACCGAATTAGAACGGGTTGGGCCGCATCTGACTGATTAAGCTAGTGTGGACTGTTGAGTGTTGATTGTAACTTGGGCTCGTAAAGCAAACATGTGTTGGGCATGAACATCTGCTGTGTGAATAAATGACATTAACTTGGTTAATATATGACGAAGCTAACTGTTAGAACGTGTAAAATATTTCGTGTATTTTGTAAGTGCAAGTTGTGCAATATGTGACAAAGTAGATGATTCAATACGAATGCGAAACTGACTATTATTGACAAACCATGTCAGGAATGTTTTGAGCTACTTGAACACGTAACTAGTCTAACCGAGCAAAACCAAGGTGAGTTCATCTCTTGAGCATGCGTCCCGGTGGTTGGAACAGTCAGTGGGTATCCCGGGGAGGGATAAGTCTTTTGGGTAAAACTGGGATGTTGGATAATATTCTCTCCCTATCATTCTTAAGTCCCATCTTTTGTTACCGGGTAGGTAGCGGGGTATTAGTTGGTAGCGCTACTTAGGTTTGGCACCCTCACACCGTACCGGGGAGGACGGTTGTGAACTAATGACCCAGTCATGCCCAGTGTTTTGATAGGAGCACTAGGGAACGGGCAAAACATAAATCAGGAGCCGTCTTGTTCAGTATCGAGATATTATCAACATTACTTTCGGAATCAAATTCAATGGATTAACTAAACACTTGGTAACCAACGTTTTCGTAAAACTATGAACTCACCAGCGTTGTCTGATACACTTGTTGCATGCTCGCAGGTTGTTAGATATCTTGTATTTGGGAATTTGCTGTATGGAGTAGCTGGAGTGGTCATGGGTCGACTGGAGGGATTCATGTGATTGATTATTGATATTATACATTGGTTTTGAAACAGTTTAACTTTGGTTTATTATTTGCTTCCGCTGAACATGTTGGTTTTCATTTATAAACTTGTTAATGGTATTTTCATAATAATTGAGGATTTTATCTATAAACTTGTATGGGTTCAACGTAATTAGTGGCTCGTTGTTGGTACGTCACACGCCTAGCAGGTACATTCCCTAGGTGGTATTTTGGGGGTGTGACAACCAAAATCATAATTTACTCTAATATCAAACTAGCTTACAACCTCGTGTATTACACGGGTTAAGTGACGAAAAATGTAAATTATAAACTTGTATATAATTCTTATTAATGAAATGACTTATTTAGATAATTTAGTAAAAATAAAGAACATTTATATTTTCGTTACTTGTACATGTGATTTGATACTTTATTAGTAATTATAGTTTATATCCAAATAATATACTTTATCTTAACAAATATATATGGTTAGGGTAAAATAAAAACTTCTAAAAGTTGTGAGAACTTAGAGAACTCAACCTTACGAAAGGTTTTTTGAATTTTTTACAGAGGGTGTGAATGAGCGGTTAGAGACTCAAAGTAACTTTTTGATTTTGAATTCAAGTGGTTAAAACCACTAAAACATAGAGACTCAAAAGTAATTTACTATTAATTAAATTTGAAATTATACGTTTGATCTCTAACTATATTAAATAATAATATACTTATTATATTATTTGATACATTTATATTTGTTATAGATAATTATTATTTAAATTTGAATTTAGACGTTTATCTCTAACTATATTAATTAATATTATATTATATTTTGTGTATAAAATTAATATGTAATACTATTATTAAAAGGGAGGAGGCACTAGAGAGTGACACGTGTACAAAATGATTTTCGTTTATTAGTACTAGTGGGAAACCCGCGCGTTGCGGCGGAGTCGACAATTTACATCTAAATTTTTAACTAACTTCTCTAAAATTACAAAATACATATCATGTTAAATTTGATTAATTTTGGTTCATTGATTAGTCCTTTAGTCCAAATACACAAATACAATAGAATGTATTTTTGAATATATGTTATTAATGAATGTGATTAGTGTATTATCCATAACCTTATTTTTATTATTTATAAATAATCTAATATATATAGTAAGTAGAAATGTCCGCGCGTTGCGACGGATGCGTCTGTTTTATCACCTCGTAGTTGTTGGGGTTTATTGCATGGATGGCGTTTGTTTGTGGGTTATTCGTTATGACAACGAACACTTTTTATTAATTCTTTATGGTAAGGCCGACAACAAACATAGACTTGGTGATTCTCAAGGTTAAAGTTGACAAATAATATGAAAGTTGCGTCTTCAAATGGTTCAAGTGTGGAGTGCACCAAAGTCTCTCCAAAAAAGAAGCGAACTTAATGGTTTGTATAATATAACAATAGATAGAGGTGGCAAAAACGGGTGTAAGTAAAAAAACAGAACGGGTCAGGCCAATCCACCTAACTTTTTTTGTTAATAGAATAATTTATGTACTTAAATATTATTACAAAAATCATATTATTAGAATAGTAAGAAAGCAATAAGATGATTAGTCATTTAAAAACTACAGGGAAATCATGTGCTCCTAGGAGCACACATGATAAGTGGCCGAGAGTAGCTCAAGGGATGTTTAATTGTGTACATGTATAAATTTTGGGGAGTTATATTAAAAAAGATTTAAGCCTTGGTTGAACCATGTATGCTGCTAGCAACACATGAACACATGACCGATTTTTTTTGTCATGTAAAAAAATTTACCTTGTGCATTTTTTGTCATGTAAAAATGCCTTCATCAATTTCCATTCCATCTATAGCCTGTGTTAACAATTTAAACCCGTCTCAGCTAGACTTTGACTTTCCATTGCCTTTTTGGTAAATTTTGACTGTAAAAAAATTTACCTTGTGCATTTTTTAAGTTGACCGGAAAGTCAACCAGAGCAAAAATAATAGCTCTAGCCAATCTCAGAGTTCACACCAATAAGTCAATCAAGTCAAAAAATTTAGCATACTTTTTATTTGTAATTTTGACCACCTGCATTGTAATCACTTTAACACATTTCCACTCTGACTCATTTTATTTGATTTATCGTTTCTTTATTTTTTTTAATCCTAATCCCACTTTGACTTTTTATGTCAATGCTTACCCCAACAATGTTCAGTTTTCCTAAAAAACCCTATACATTGCATATATGATTATGGGTTTGGGACTTTGGGCTGAAATGGGCAGGGACAGTGTATCACTTCCAGTACATAAAGAAATGATGTCTCTCAATTCAAACCTAAAACACACAGCCACCTGACTTTCTAACATTTGGTTATAGTGATTTTGATTGTATGATTTTTAATAGTCAATAATCAATATTAGGTGTGTAAATATTCATCAGGGGTCATTATACATAATATTCTTCAATAAGACACATGAACAAATAGCTAGTTATATATTTATCGGTTTATCAAACTTCAAACAAGGTCCGCCCAAACTATGTCTATATCCTGAAACCCGAGCCGCCAAACTATTGCTCATGTTGTTAGAGCTCGTTATGTTAATGTAAATTATTCAAAATATCTTATAATCACATCCAGATGCAATTCAAAGATGAACCATTTTGACCTGAACTTGCCCAAACTTTCAAGGAAAATGGGGGAGATATACCTCAGGGGCATATAGCCAAGGGTCCCAATTTCACAACTAATGTCATTTGGATTAGAGGCTTCAACACGTGCAGCCCAAAACCAACAATTTTAACGATTCTGGTTTTGTCCAACAGCATGTTCTCAGTCTTTACATATATGTGTACAATCTTTTGGGAATGCAAGTCAGTTAACCTAATCAAAGTCATCAAATACGACCAAAAAACCCCAACTTCAAGTTTAATCTACATTGGACTCTTTGAATATTAGTGACAACATTAAAACCTTGTTTAATAAAGCTACAAACCGGAAATTTGTATTTAATTCAGAAGTAAATATGTTACAAAATTTAAGTTTGAAAAGTAAAAGTTAGAAAATAAAGAGTTAAGAGGGTGTGCCCTTTTGCAAGATAATTAAAGAGTTGGGAAAAAAATGGATATTAACATTAACCTGGAAGTATTTTAACAGTTTACCTGCTAATGCGAAACAGGATACCAACCATAGAAAGGTGTTGATGTCAGCGGTTTCATGGTACCCCGTAAGACGTCGCTCATTACCATCCCTGTATGCAGAAATAATTCACTCTATACAAATTTGAAAAAAAACTTTGGTATGTCTAAACTATTGATGGTATAAAAACGAAAGATGAAAAAATAAAACATGAATTGAGGAGGGTGCAAGTTTTTTCTGCATCAAAATTATCAACCACTAATACATAGTAAAACAGATAGCTCCTAAATGAAAGATTCAAACAACAGTAGCCATATGATATCAAAGATAATTTTATTGCAAAACATTAAGGCTCATATTTTTTTTTCCATCACATAAACAGACTTACACCACCCTAGCCGCAACAGGTTGCAACTGCAGTATGAAAGACATATCTTGCAGTTACCATCCTCTGAATCTGCCACGCCAAATGCGGTGAATCTGAAACCTGATCAAATCAAATTTAGTCATCGTTGCCTCTTATTGATCGTCTTTTATCATCAAACCTCACAAGATCAAATCAAATGAAAGGGGTTAAATCCAAAACCATTGATTTTGGAGAATCATACCAAACACCAAGCATAAATTATATATTCCAGTGATCTTGCAAACTGTAATCAAGTGCAGATCAACAAAAGGGGTTGAAAATGATGTTAAAAAATTATAGCAAATACCAACCATAAATTATAAAACCTTATGGTTCTTGCAAATTGAAATCAAGTGCGAGAAGGAACATGCATTGTGAACAGGGATGAACCGAAGTTGACCGGAATCTCTTCCATTCAGCCACATAATTCTGTGGCTCTGTCTTGTATATGCAGCCACTAATGTTATCTTGTTGCATCTGTGTAATCGACTCTTTGAGTGCCTATAAACACCTAAATTGCAAACCCAACATTCAAGCCACATCTTCAATTGCATTCAATACGAAATTGAATGTACAATTAATTAGGGTATCGATTACACAACTCCCTGATAAGAAACTGAAGAACTCATTGAAAGGAGGGACAGATTTGGGAGCGGAGGATGAAATCATGGAGATTAGCAGTGACCTTTCAGATGACGTCTTAGAAATTTAGGGCGAAATTAGATTTCTAGCATTCAAGATGGTTAATTATGGCATTCAATGGCTTGAATTGATTAGAGTGAAGGGAATCTGAAGCAACTATTGTAAATGGAGACCCGTGCTTGGATATTGATCTTGATGAAAGAAGATTGAGGGTTATAATGGGAAGAAAAAGGTAAAAATATTAGGGATTTTAACTACCTTTTCATATGCCATCTTAAAATTAGGGATAGAAATTACCATCATATCCATGGGAGATGCTTTATATAGTTATATAGATATAGATAGGAAGATTAGATAACTAAGTTTGAATTTGAAGTAAATAGATAAATATAAAATTAATAATTAAACTAAATAAATATTTAGTAGAAGGATTATCTATAATTAATTAGAATTGAATAAACTAAAATTATAATTATTCATAAGACATGGCCTAATATGATGACAAGTGTTCTCAAAGTGGTTTCTTTTATTATATGTATAGATATAGATACAGTTTCATTAACTCAATTTAAATGTGGTAAAAGGATATTTAAAGGTAAGTACAATTTAATTGAATTGAAATTTATCGGTTACACAAGTGAACATAAATACATAAGAATTTTTTTTTAACTGTACATAAGAAAATAAAGTCAACTTAAATTTATAGAGAAACCTCTACAGATTGAAGACAAAAAAATTAAGAACCTCAAACACAAGAGATTAGTTCTGGTCAAAGTAAAATGGGACTCTAAAAAAGGACCAGATTACACTTGGGAGCTTGAATCGGAAATGCAAAGAAAATACCCGCACCTATTCCAGTAGATCTCGAGTACGAGCTCTAAAACAAGGTGGGGAGGATATAACAACCCTCCAAAATAATTCCGACATCCTAAAAATATTTAAAATATCTCAATACGTCCTAAAATACACCCCGAATACGAAAACGGCCCCGAATACCTTTATTTTTACTAAAATTAATTAAAAACAAAAATTAATGGTTTCTGGCGGGGCGCGACAGACCCCTTAGGATCTGTCGCGGGGCGCGAGCGAAGGGTCAAGTGGCGCAACCCTGAGCTGCCACGTATCCCGCCACTCGTCCAGACTACACCGGTGATGAGGCGGAGCTAGGGCCTACCCTGCCTAGCTCGCGGGCCGCGACGACCCTCTCTTTCTCTTTCGCGGGTCGCGACCCAATGTCAGATCACAAATATAAATAGGGTCGATCGGTTTCAGTTGAAATCGTTCAATCTCATGCTTTCTCTCTCAATTTCTATAGTGTAGGCTCTATACTCGGGCATTATACCCCCCTAAATAATGAAGTTCTGCCTCGTTGTAAGTATCATAACCCCGGTTACGTATTAGATACGCTGCCCGATTGATCCAGGGTTCCGTAACGGCTGTCGAGGTTCTGCCCGACGTAGTCGTTGGAATGCCGTCTCAGGGAGGGTATTGCCAATGTAAATATTGGGTTATTATACTAACGTGTGTGCATTTGTGTAAATTATAGATAATCACCAGGAAATTCTTAAGGAAAACCCTAAGACAGCAATGTGAGTAATCACCTTTTTGTAAACTGTTTTTACAAAACCTTAAATATTTTGCAATGTGATTAGCGGTGATTGAGTCTTTGTAATTCTTCAATTACTGCCGGTATGTTGGGGTTTTGTATACAAAATGTGGAACACGTTACCATTGGACAAAGAGTTAGCCAATGTGTAATATGACCCACCAATCAGGATTGACAATACTGAATGAGTAATTGTGTAGATGTAAACATTGTAATCGCTCTCAATACTGTAAATTAATAAAACTCTTCTTGATTAAACTGCGATTCACTCACCAATATTTCCCACTGACAAAATGTTTTTAAACGCGTTTCAGGTTACAAAATGTGAAAGCCAAATAGAAGCCAGCTGGACAGCACTGAAGGCTTGGAAAAGTGGCTATAAAAGTTACCTAAATAAAGAAGATGTTTTATTTCAATAGAATATGGTCTATCCCTATAAATCAGTTTGTAATGAAAACTTGGGTTTTATCCCAATATACTTCTTTATATAAAATGTGGTGTTTTACTCTGATAAAATATTTCCTAACTACGGTCCTGATGAAATTTCCGCTGCCAAATTAATAAACACCGATACCACCAATATTGATTCTCGCGGCTGCCCGTTCCTGGGACAGACAGGGGGCGGGGGTTGCGACATCATCTTTCTCTACCACTGTTACACACACACAAACACTTTCCTCTCACCGAAAACAACCATGCACCTCCGAAAACCTTCATCTCCGCAACACTCCTACTCCTCCATATACCAACCGTTAATGCCCATAACATCACTCGCATTCTCGCAAACTTCCCGGAATTCTCAACTTTCAACAACTACCTCACCATCACACACCTCGCCGACGAAATCAACAGCCGCCAAACCATCACCGTGTGCGCCGTAAACAACGCTGGAATGTCAGATCTATTACGCAAACACCTCTCTATATACAAAATAAAAAAACGTTTATCACTTCACGGATCAATAGGTGGCAAGGTGGGTGGTGGCCGGAGACTCGTTAATGGTCGGAGACTCGTTGGGGGGTTTTTGGGGATTTTTGGTTTTGGGGGTTTTGGCAGGTTTCAAAGTTCCTTAATTTTTTTGGTGGGGTAGTTGCTTCTTGTTGTTGAATTGCAGATCTTGTTGTTGGTGCTTGTATGATTGGAGGCTTGAATAAGAGGTTTTGAGAATAAGAATGAAAGGGGTGGGTGGTGGATTGGTGGTAGTTTCGTAGGTGGGGGTAGTGGGTGGTGGTTGGGAGTGGATGGTGATGGTAGTGGTGGTGGTGTTGGTGTGGGAAGTTTGCAGGTCTTCCTGTGAAGAGTTTCCAGCAGTCGCAGGTGGTGTGGTATGGTGGCGTGGAGTGGATGGTGGTAGAAGGAGGTGGTGGAAGGTGGCATGGAGGATGGTGGCTTAAGGTGGTAGCTGGAGGTGGTTGAGGGTGGTGGCTGGAGAAAGTAGGTGAGAGAGAGATAGAGAGAGAAATGTGGGTTTTCTTAATATACACACATATTTTAACTTTTAAATATTCTTTAAATATAGGGGTAAAAGAACTAAACTAGTAAACTACCCTTTTATGATATGATTTAACAAAAATTTTTAACTGAGTTAGGGTTAAAACACATAACGTGTAGCATTTGAAAACATTAAATACAAAACTTATCAATTTTAAAGGCAAAGGACACCGCCTTAGATTTGGTACAAAGATAAAGAACAAAACTTATAATTAACTCTTATTATTATTATTATTATTATTATTATTATTATTATTATTATTATTATTATTATTAACTATATAACATCATTACAAATGCAAAGTTAATTTGGTGTTTCAATAACAATATTTGGTTTCTGTTAATTAACTAAATACTCAGTGGCGAATTTAGAAAATCCATATTGAGGTAACGTTTCAATAAAAATGGGTAACGAAATCGAAAAAATGTCAATTTTTTTCAAAACTTACACTACCGTCGGAGTGTCAGCGGAGCGTCAAGGGCCAACGGAAGTTACCTCTTCTATCACTCTAGGTCCGCCCCTGTAAATGTTTATATATAGAAACAAAATATATATATATATATATATATATATATATATATATATATATATATATATATATATAAATTATTGTTATAGGTGTTTCGTTTTTATAAACATTTTCTTTAAACTAATCATATATCATCGCCATCATTTAATATCAAAGATGTCATCGGATGATACAAAATGAATGAATTTCCTAAAAAAATGGTCATATTGTCAAATGCTACAAGTGGGGAAGACTAATTTTTAGTTGTGCAAAGAATTATTATCTTTTTTTTAATTAAATAGAAAGTGATTTATGATCTTAATCTTAATAGTTAATATGCATAAACTTATATGGTAAATGTTATGTGGTAAATGAGAGATGATCGTGTAACAAAAATTAAATGTTAAAACATATATTCTTTTTTCTCCCAATGTATTTGATTTTGTAACACCTATGAGTATTAAGGCTAACTGCCGTTAATTAGAAGTTTGAAGAAATTGTTTATAGTTAGATTTTGGCACTATCATTTTTAAGGTGTGTAGTTTCAATTTACATCATTTTACTGTTCTTATTTAAGTTTTGCTATGTTTTGTAGCATAATTTCATTTAGTATATTTGACCCATCATCACTTGAGCAAAGAAATAAAAGACCCAACAACCGTTCTGCCAACGGGTCTGGGTCGATGTTATCGGTTACAGGTACAGGTTTTGGGCCGTCTTCACTGGGCTCTGGGCTGTCTTCACCATCTGGGCTTCCCGATGGGCCACATGCATCATCAGCTAACCTTTAAAACTAAATTTAGAATTATGAGTTATAAATAAATGCTAAAAACTAAAACATCTGTTTATTTTCGGAAACTAAAATAAAATTTATATTTTTTTCTGACGTCACCAAATGGAAAAAAAACGTCTGAGGCATTTTTTTATACCGGTAAAGAAAATGTGTACTAATATATTTTTTTAAAGATGAAAATTAAATATAATATTATATTTTTTATTTAAAGAAATTCCCTACGGATTATTGAGTACACCAATCGTCCTTAAACTTTCAAAGAAACGATGGATGGGAACACCACCAACCACCTATGATGCTGACAAAGTTGTTGGTACTTCCTCGCTAGTTTTAGTCGTGGATGATTTGTCAATAATAAGTCGAATCGGTAATCATCTGCATCGCCAGATTAGGTCATTTGTGAAACTCATTTTTGTAAATGTAGTTATTAGAATTTTAAATGTTACACCATGTATTTTGATCCTAACGTAATCTAATGTTTTCTTTTGTTTTCTTGATATAGAGTAAACCGTCAAAATGATACAAAACTCAAACCTTTTGAATTTGGGTTCTTGTGGTTTTAGTTTTGTTGCCATTTTCATTCAAAATCAAAATTTGGTTAGATTTTTCAGTTAACGTTCAATTTTTTTGTCTTTTTCCTCCCTTTAATGAAGGGCAAAATGATTTTTTAATGTTTTATTATAACAAATTAAAAGGGGGGGAAATGACAAAAAAGATGGATGTTAACTAAAAAATCTGACCAGATTTTGATTTTGGATGAATATGGCAACAAAATTGAACTCACATGAACCCAAATTCAAAGTGTTTGAGTTTTGAATTAAAGTGACAAAAGTGACCAAAACTCATGGACCATTTTGACAGTTTACTCCTTGATATATAATCAGTTAGTTTTAATCAAATAGCATACATGCATCTTTAGTTAATTACAAATGAAAATGGTTGTTATTTTAAATTCTACATCTTCTATACAACTATTTGACGTATTCTTTCTTCTCGATCCATTTTTTTCATTTACTACGTGTTGTATGCTAGTTGATTTATTCAACTCTTTAGTTTAATAAACCTTTCTGTTTATAGATATGACGTGAACAGCTCAATGTGCACATGGTCATTGATCGCGACTATGCACCAAGGTTATCCAAGTCTTCTTTGATGGGGATTTAGTATGTACGAAAACTTGTAGGTAGTGGCATACCTAAATGAAAATTTTATTTGTCACATTTTGAAAATGTGTGGTGAATCGGTGTTACTAATGTGTCAAATTAGTATATTACAAATAAAAACGAGTATCAAATCCATTATAAGTTTATAACACATAAAAAATGTATGCAGTGTCACAACACCAAACTTTGTGTCTAGGTCTGCTAGTGTTGTAGGTTTTCAGGGATACCAATAGATGTGGACTTAATAAAATGTAAATTGTGCTTTAGGTATAGTTCATTTGCCCGCCTGTATCGAAAAAAAAAAAAAAAACTAGAAGGTTGTATAAGCTTTTAATTGCAACCTCTTGATTCTGTTATCGGACTATTGGGACTATTTACGTTACTTGAATCCTTTTATTAAAGAGAGAATCACAAAATAACTATTATTAGTGTGTTATATTTTTATCGGTATGTTATACAGAGATGAGATTCACAAATAAGAGTCGTGTATACTATCTACTTTTACTCATGTTCGTACTTTTTATCAATATTCAACTTTTGTTCATGAATCAAACTCTTAGTCTATGTGTTGTGGGGCTCTATGTTAAAAAAAAATGTGTCACTATGTAGGCCTATTTTTTTTTTTACTATCCACACGAGGAGGGGTATTGGAGTTTTATGTGAAATATGATACTGATTTAAGGTAACTCGAAATGATTGTTTTATACATTAATTAAGAATAATAAAAAATACAAAACTCGCCACATGAACGTGATACTTGCCATGGCAGCGTCCAATAGTGCTAGCTAGATGTGTAATGGTTTAGTGGCGTGAAAGGTGATGGTGTGGAGTGCCTTTTGAGCCCACAAAACCCAACCTTATCCGCATACATATTCGTGTTTGTATTTCACGTATATAATGATTATACTTGAGTGTCGGGCTTAAATCTAGAAACAAAAAGTTTCCCATGTAGGTGAGCAAATTAACCGTCATAACCGACATAACTGAGTCGCTATTAACCGATAACCAACATAACTAATGGTTATGGTTGCGGAACTTTGTATAACTGCTCAATCGGTTATGGTTATGAAATTTTGGTTAACCGATATAACCGAAACCGAACCAAACTTGTAATGTTAAGTTTATATAGTGGATTTATGTTTTACGTAACCATATAGAGGGTTTTTACCAATATAAAAGTATGTTAGTAACAAAATGTTCTTAATGTGGATGCCCTTTATTTTGATTAGGAATTAAAGTGTTATGATCATAATTTTTTTTGTTTGCGAATTACCTAATTAAAAAGAACCCAACATCGGTAGTTAATTAAAAAGTTTAGTCTTGGTTATCTTATAAAAAAGGTTCAAGCTAAGTCCAAACCGTGCACAACCCTATTTATTTTAAACCTTGCTTGGTTACTTAACCGATATTAATCATAACTGACTTTATAACTGATTAACCATAACCGAAGTTTGGTTATGGTTATGGTTACCAAATCCATAACCAAAACTAGCAGTTATGGTTATGATTAATTGTAAAAACCAAACCAACCAATACACACCCCTAAACCATACACATGGAGAAACCTAAAGGTGAGCACCTATTTAATCTTCATTCTTTTGCATTTCAGGTGGATGTTGGTTTCTTCATGTAAAGTGTAAACACTTCATATTTAAATTTGATACTCATAAAATAATTTTTTTTTAAGATTTTGTATCGTATTTCATTTATTTGGTTTGATGGATCATTTGGTTGTTAATCACTAACTAAATTGAGACATTTGTTTCCCTAAACCCCCAATTTTTTTTTTGTTTAAAATACATTTTATTTTTTAATGTAATATCGTCAATATCAATCCACACGAAAAAGGACAATTACAAAGCAATGACAGGTAGTCGGGCAACAAGTTGCGCCGCCACCCCCAAATTAAAATTAAACAAAAAATGAACTACTTAAAATCAAAATCCAAACAATTCTAAAGGGCAAAAAGTGGCATGAAACATATCCATGCTCATTCATCCCTAATGTTGCATCATGTTATACTTATATCTGAATGACTGATTCACCACTAACTTGGTAAGTACAAATGCATACCGGTCATTTGAGATTGTTATCTCTTTGGCTAAGGATGGCTTTTTAAGGTTCGTACTTGACGCCATCAATATGTGGTGTACGTACTTTTATGCTCATGGCTTTGAGCCTTCAATTCTAAAGTGAATGTCGAAGTGATTGAAATAAGTGCATATGGAAGCATCAAAGATATGAAGTGATGTTGGTTGGTTGGTACGTACATTGAAGAAGATTGTGGCACTTTGGATAGGGTACTAATACCTTATCATATTTTTCGCGTCTAACAACTTTAAAGTTTCCGAAATCAGCATAACATACGTGTTGAACGGTAAATATCGATACGAGGGGCCACCTTCAACAGCAGGGGTGAAGTATAGAAGGGTGTGGGGGGAGGCACGACCCTCCGAACTTTTCGCTCAGTAGTGTTATATATGTAGTTTTCGTATAGAAATTTTTGGGTATATACGTTTTCGACCCCCCGGTTATCATAGAAATTTTTGGGTATATACGTTTTCGACCCCCCACCTTCAACAGCAGGGGCGAAGTATAGAAGGGTGGGGGGAGGCCCGACCCCCCGAACTTTTCGCTCAATAGTGTTATATATGTAGTTTTCGTATAGAAATTTTTGGGTATATATGTTTTCGACCCCCCGGTTATCATAGAAATTTTTGGGTATATACGTTTTCGACCCCTCCCCCATATTATTCGGGTCAAGCTTCGTCACTGTTCAACAGTCTCTTGATTTTGAATCTCATATAACTTTCACTAAAATCATTTTCATTGTTTTAGTTTAGTAAAAAGCTTTCAGGATTCAGTTAAAACCACTAAAATCACAAACGTCAAGATCATTGTTTTGAACATGAATACCACTCTAGGATATTATCCCGTTAATCATTTTGTCACAAAGCACAGCAAAATAAAACAATAAACGTGCGGTTGTGGGTTCATATTCTTTTAAGTGCAAAGTAAAGATGAAAGAGCTAAGATGTTGAAAATTTTGCCATTCAAAAAAATAAATAAAATTTATGTGGGTTATTATAGAATTGCTCTCTTGAGGGTGTAAGGAATGCTGAATGCAAGATGCATGCATCTTCATTTTGAGGTAGTATTTACGTTTGTGTATCTTGTAAGTCTGATACTGACATATGATTTCTAAACGATAGAGTTCCTAACTTATGTGCCAACATTGTCATAATTGAGAAATGTGAGTTGCTTATAAGTTTGAAATAGTTGCCAACTAATAATTTTTATGTTTTAAATGTTACATATTGTTTCACCTGTTTTTCTAAGCTATCTTTTTTTTTATATACATTGGAAGTTATACATCGTTTCACCTGTTTTTCTATCTATCGACAATACATATATATTTAGGCATGTAAACAAAATGAACGTTCATGAACTGTTTGTGAACTTTTTCGGCTGAAAGTTTGTTTATATTTATTTAAGCAAATGAACAAACATGAACACACATGTCATTCGTTCATTCATGTTTGTTTCAATTTCAATAAATACATAAATAGTTATTTTATATAAATATAAACATGAAATGAGTTTTCTAACTATTTGTATAAATATAACTAATTGACATTTGGGCTTTCCAATGGAACCTATCGTAATTAATCAATAATTTATATAAAAATGTTACTTTATGTCCGTTTATGTTTGATCATTTATGTTCATTTGTGTTGTTTTATGTTTGCTAAATTATGCCCGTTCAAGTTTGTTTGTTTATGTTGGTTTACATTTGTGAACTGTTTGTTTAAGTTTTAAAAAACGACCATAAACAAATACGAATATGCCCATTTTTAATGAACAAACATGAACAAAAAAACATGTTAGATTATAAATTCGTGTTGGTTAAAGTTAAATGAACAAACACGAATGTGCCTCTATTCATGTGCGTTTAGTTCATTTACAGGCCTGCATATATTATTTAAAGGTAGATTTATTGTTCTAACTAGTAAGTCTAAAAATCAATACAAGAATATGATATAGGCATATAACAAAATGAAAAAAAAAAAGATAAGTACGAAAATATATACTCAAATGATAAAAATAAGGGTAAATTACAGTTTTCGTCCTTTATTTTGTACGGATTACAATGGATGACCTTTAACTTTAATAATTATAACCACAGTCCTTTATTTGGAAACTCATTACACCTTTGGTCCTTTAGCATTAACTAGGTTGAAATTTTAAGTTAAATATGATCAATCAAGGGTAGTTTAGTCATTTTACCAATTAAATTAAAGAAAAAAAATTAAAAACCCAGTTATCTTTTACCTTTTTACATGATTCCACTTTCCCTTTCTTCCTTCACCTTCATCACCATCACCACCAAATCTGCCGCCGCCACCAACACCAGATCCATCACACCACAGCCTCCATCTAGTTCATGATTTAACCGCCACACTCCATCTGCTACAGTAAAAGGGTTATTCTTAATCGTTATCCTCCAACGTCACTGTCGTAACTGATTTTGTCTGATTCGTCTTCTTCTTTTGGAAATTTCACTTTTAATTTATTGTCTGGCGGCGGCGCCATAATATAACAACCCTAACGTAAACCGACACCCTTATAATTTTTCCGACACCCTAATATATTTTAAAATATCCTAATATGTCTGTAAATACACCCCATACGCGAAAATGGGCCTCAAATACATTAAATAGTATTAAAAATAAATAGAAATCAGAATTTTAAGTTTAGGTGGGCCGCGTAAACTTAAGCTTACACTTACGCGGGCCTCGTGAGCCTAAACTGTGGCAAAGCCCGGTGCGGCCACGTGGCCCAACACCCGGCAGGCCTACACATCGACTCAGCCCAGCTATACGTTTGACCAGGGTTGACGCGGGCCACGTAACCCTTGTCTTTGTTTTACGCGGGCCGCGTAAGGACCAGATTTCAGCCCTATATAAGAAGGGCATCGGCCTTCAGTTCCGATCGCTCATTTTCTTTTCTAAATCTCAAAATTCTGATAGTAGGCATAATCTACGGGTATTATACCCCCATAAATAGCGAGGTTCTGCTACGATGTAAGTATTATAACCACTTGAGACGTATTAGATATTCTGCCCGATTGATCTAGGGTTCCGTAACGGCTGTCGTGGTTCTGCCCGACGTAGTCATTGGAATGTCGTCTCGGGGCGGGTATTGCTAATGTTAAAATGGGTTATTATACTAACACACGTGCATTTGTGTAATTTATAGATTATTCCCAGGAAATCCTTACTGAAAACCCTAAAACAGCAATGTGAGTTGATCCACTTTTTGTAAACCTTTTGTTAATTGTTTTTACAAAACCTTAAATACCTTTCCATGCGAAAAACAGTTATTGAGTATTTGTAAGAATACAATTATCGTGGGTATGTTGGGGTTTTGTATACAAAATTTGTTACCACCTGGTCAAGGAGTAACATTTCCACAAGTCAGGTCTGACAGTACCGACGGGTGATAATTGGTATAACTTTGAAACAAATGTAATTGCGAGATCGCCCTCAATACTGTACACTATGAAATGGTTTTACTTAAACTTGATTAAACTGGGATTCACTCACCAGTATTTTCCACTGACAAAATGTTTTTAAAACGCGTTTCAGGTAACAAAATGTGAAAGCCAAATAGAAGCCAGCTGGACAGCACTGAAGGCTTGGAAAAGTGGCAATAAAGTTACCTAAGAATAAAATAGATGTTTTGTTAAATAAAATATGATTTATTCCTATAAAAGTGTGTATACTGAAAACTTGGGTTTTACCCATATGTTTAATGTTATAAAATGTGGTGGTTTACTCTGATAACATATTTCCTAACTACGGTCCTGATGAAAATTTCCGCTGCCAAATTAGACAATAACGTGATACCACCGAAACTGGCTCGCGGTCGCCCGTTCCCGGGGATTAGGATCGGGGGCTGTGACACATAATCCCTTCATCTTCTGTCTTCGATCGATGGTGAAGTGAGTGGAAACATCCCTTCGAACTCTTCAAACTTCTCTGAGTATCCATCTGGTAAATTCAGTTCGCTCATACTTTACTTTGATATTTGGAATGATTTCGATTGTTTGTTGTTGACTTTTTAGTCCATCGTTTTTGAAATTATGGTTATGGTTGATTGAAGTGTTGATTGTTTGTTGTTGACTTTTTAGTCATGTTTTGTAATCTTTGAAATTACAAAAGTGATTGTGATCTTTGAAATTACAGAAGTTAATATACATATTGTCATCCTGGAGCTACCTATTTAGTTTTTTATAGTGGTGTTTTTATTTGAGGATTTGGTTGAATATTGAGTACGAGGCTAAGAGCTAGATGGAGTGTGGTGGTTAAGTCACGAACTAGATGGAGGCCGTGGTGTAACGGATCTGGTGTTGGTGGCGGCGAATTCGGTGGTGGCGGCAAATTTGGTGGTGGTGGTGGTGATGGTGAAGAAAAAAATGAGGAGTGAAATAATGTAAAAAAGTAAGACATAAGTGGGTTTTTAATCTTTTCTTTAATTTAGTTGATAAAATGACTAAACTACTCTTGACTGATAAGACTTAACTTAAAATTTTAACCTAGTTAGTGTTAAAGGACCTAGGGTGTAATGAGTTTTCCAAATAAAGGACTGTGGTTGTAATTATTGAAGTTAAATGTCATCCATTGCAATACGGTACAAACATAAAGGACGAAAACTGTAATTTATCCTAAAAATAAACAAAGTTGATTCCATGATTTTTCATGCTAGATATTAAAGTAAAGCAATCCTAAAATGCATCCGTGACTTTGTTATCCCTTGCACTCCAATTCAACATGTTTCATACTTAAAGGTTCATAAACTTTCTACTCTCCTCTCCTAACATTTTCTTTTATGGAAAACTATTTTGTTTTATTTATTTAATAATGAAACAATATAGAGATAAAGACGCCCAAAAAAAAAAAAAAAAAAAAAAAAAACTAATACTCAATTATTTTGTTTAATAATAATCACATGTTTAATTAAATCCTTATAATCGTATTAAATACGTCTTTTATATTAGTCCACTTGATATGATATATCATATATTAATACGAATGTCAATTTAATGCAATTGTCGCAATTGTTTATCAGTCAAAAATATAGTGCTCGATCATATTTGTTAATCCTTGCTCATATAAGTAATGGGTGACGGTGTGTATGTATGTATATTGACTTTTTTTTTATCATACGAAGATTTGAGCTCTCACCACCCTTAGTTAGCAAACATATAGATAATTATTTAATTAGTCATTACAAATAACAAAAATCAAAAGTACAACAATTCAAAATTAGAAAAAAGGGTTGCTTTATAAATAAAAATATGTCCATAGCATCATTTCATTTTCTTAACATACATGATATAAGATCTCTTATATATACATTAATCTAGACACGTTCGATGCATAACAAACTTTAAGTAAATAATCACGAATATCATATGACACACTTGTATAGAGTGTCATCTTGATTCTACGAGAGAGAAAAGAAAGTTTATGAAATAGTTACATAACTGTCTGTTTTATGTGTAACAACTAAAATAAATTTTAGTTTAATTATGTGTAAATCACCCTTTGGAAAACCCAAATACCAGTGTTAATGCTATTTTCTTATAACATTAGTGAATGTAGAATGAGCCCCAGCTATATAACAAATTATTATGTTTCTCTCATACCTATATTATCGGTTTGAAAACATATATTAAATAGCGTTAAATAACATCCATCAAATTGGAATAATAAAAATAGTGTTTTTCGATCTAGACTAAAACTTTATAATAGATTTTAAAATACATATCTGCATACTTTATGATAGAATAATTCATATTCATATTATAATGTATAAAGAAATGTTGTATATTTAAGATAAGTTAAAATAAGTTATATTTTCTAGATCACAAGCAAGAGAAGCAAATAGTGGGCACTTTTGTCCTGGCATCTCCTTCGTCATCAAAAGAGTCAAGATTCGACAACCATTTCTTTACAATTTCTCTGTCAAGTGACAGCTCTCACATTTTTCACGACATCCAACCCATCTAATTACACTAACAAGCTTGACTTTTTACTCTTGTAAATATATTTTAATCTATACCATATTAATTAATTAACAAAAATATTACATTTTTTTCTATCTTTTTTAATGAATTTAAAGAGTTTTTGTCAAGTACAAAATCACACATTATTTAGTTAAAATATAACATATTATGTCATTTATATAGTATAATCGTAGAACGCCTTATATCAGCTATATACATGTGTATATTATCAGGTATACACGTTTATCGACTTATATTATTAAAATTATTTGTTTGGTAGCCTAGTACTTTAAATTTCATCTTAAACACTCCTTAAAACCAACTTTAAATACAAAATATTTAACTAGATTTTTAATAGTTCTACAATTTTAATATGCTATTTATTGTCATTTACAAGATTATATATTATTATGTTAATAAATGCATTTTTGGCGTGTATCAAGCAATCATGTGCATATCGCTTAACACCATATACGTCCTGTCGTTTTAAACTCGTAATTTTTTTAAACTAATCTCACACCAAAAAAAAAAAGTGAAATTCAAGTTTCTAATCACTAACTTCTACTCAATACCGACCAAGTTCTTTTCTTATTCCTTAACATTGCTATATTTTAGTCATTTGTTAAGATAAAACTAAGTTTTTGACGGATAGACTTTTCAACTCGATAAACGATGTATAATATAAGAGTTGGATAAAATTAAAGGTATGTGAGTTAATAATCACATTGGAAAATGGTTGAAAAACAAGATATTCGTTTTCATTGTCATGTGTCACCTACGTTTCTACCAAATGTTAATTTGGATATTCGAAACCTCATTGTCAACTCTAAATTTAAATTTAAATAAAACATTAAACAACAAAAATAATAAAAAAAAATAACTATCCATAGTAACAATGTAACATCCAATTAAAATTAAAATCATCATATCATTATTAATAAAATAACTAAGGTTAAAACTTAAAACTAATGTACAACAAAACACAACAAAAAGTACCATCCATCACTCAACATCAAGAACTCTCGGCGAAGTCAACGGAAACAACGTCAACAATTGCGGCTCAGCCTCTCTCCTCGGAGTACTCACCGGCGACGGATGCAAATAAAACCCTTTTTCCGCAATCGCTTTTTCCTCAGCCCCAACGTCCAAATTCGGGCTCCCATCAGTCACCGGCGACCGGTTAAACGGATCAAAAGTAAGCGGTGTCACCGGACTCAGCACCAGTTTCGGAAAATCAAGCAAACTCGGCGACAAAATCTCCACCGGATTATAATTCCGGGGAGACCCAGAACACCCACCAAGTGTTTGTGAAAATGTCCCACTGGGGTTTGCGAAACCGGGGACCAACGGGCTGATCTTGAAGTTTTTTAAACTGTTTCTTCGTTCGTATAGCTTTGAGGGTTTTTTGTTTGGGCCGGTTTTCATGGGTGGGATCGGGTTTTTGGGTGGTGGGTCGGGTCGGGTGGTGGTGGAGGCTTGTTTGACTGTTTCGGATGATCCGGTTAGCATTTGAACTACTTGTTTGAAAGAAGTGGTGTCGGCTTGAACGAAGGTTGTTGGGTATGGGTTGTTCGGGTCGGAGATTGTGACCGGAGTTGGCGGCGGCGATGGGTGATGGGTCGCCGGAGAATTCTCCATTTCAAGAGAGAAAAATATCTTCAAGAGAGAGAGAGGGGGTGACTGAAATGTAAAGAAGACGAAAAGATTATATATACACACACATATACATATACATTTATTATTATTATTTTTTTTCTAAATGTGATGACTTTTTTTTTTTTTTTTTTATAGTGTGGCATATGTGCTCTTTCATTTTTATCTAGCTAAAAGACTTGATGTAGGCGACCTTTTATATATTTATCTCTTCCTTAAACCACACATTTCACATTTTGACACTAAATAATAATAGGATTATGTCTTCACCTTTTATTTTATTTATGTCACCTCTTTTGGTGTTTCTCCATTGTGCACATCTAGTATGCATCCATTGATTAAAAATATCATATTAGGTCATCTTCTTCGATATTCGGGATTAAAGTTACGCAAAATGTTTAATGACGAATATTCTATGTTCACTAACATTACTTTTTTTCCTTTGTTTTTACATATTATCATTGTTCTTTTTTTTTTTTCTATAAAATTAAATGCTATTTTACTTCTTATGATTTTGGTCATTTTGTCAGTTTAATACAAAAGTTTCATTTTTCGCCTATAGGTCCAAAAAGTCCAAAAATGTTTCACCATTGCCATTTTAGTCCACTAGGTTAAATTCATTCATTTTTCTCTTAACAAGAAGGGCAATTCGGTCATTTTGTATGGCTGAATTGTCCTTCTAGTTAACAAAATTACATATAAAATGTCCGAATTGCTCTTCTTGTTAACATAAAAAAATGGATGAAGTTAACCAAGTGAACTAAAATGATAACGGTGAAACATTTTTGGACCCACATACAAAAAATGAAACCTTTGGACTAAACTGACAAAATGACACAAACCACATGGACTAAAATGGCATTTAACTCTATTATTTATTTTGTAACCCTTATTTTTTAAACACACCGTTTAAAATCAATAGTGTTATTACAAATGACGTCTTTTTTATATAAAGACAATTATATTTTGTTTAAAGTTTACAGGTTGCATGCTATTCATAGCCCTAAGTAGTTGTCATTGTTGATCCAAGTAGATGTAGGGTGTTCACAATTCAATTCGTCGGTTTTGTATAAAAATGTAGATCGTACTGCTAGTTACGTTTCATGGAACAACAACTAAACCAGGCAAATTGGGTAGGATGATCAGACCGGCCGTTTGTGTAGTTTAAGGATTCGTTTTTACCAGTTTGCTGGTTCAAACATATATATTTTTTTTGTTTCAAAGTTAGTAACCTAAATATTTAAAATGTTACAAATGGTTTAAAAAATAATGTAATTACATTAATATATATAGTTTTTTTGTGATGACAATGCTTACATTCTCCTAAATGACACCAAATAAATTCTAAACTATTTGTTGCTTGGGATTAAACCCAAGAACTCCTACTAAAAGGCAAGATCCTCTATCAAGTGAGCTAGCCTTACGTTGGCTTAATATATATGGTTAAACGACATGTTCCATTGAGTTAAAAAACGCTTATGCACTCATTAATTAATCATAAAGATTAAACTTTAGAAGAAATCAAAATGAAGTTAACTAATTTTCTTGTCATTAGAAACAAGGTTAAAAAGTATGGAATCGTGCTTCGAGGTGTTTTCTCTTCGTCTCACAAGACGAACCAAGGTGTAGACCTGAGACGAAATTAGAATATAGATAAAAAATAATAATATGTTTCATAAAATAGAAAATACTAACTAATTTTATCATTAGATTCATCAAAAATATATAAAAAAACACATAAAAATGTTTGAAACTGAGAGAAAAAGTAAAAAAACTTCAAAATCCTCCGAGACGTCATGAGGCCAGCTTTTTTTAGCACCTCATACCTATGAGGCGAGCTGAGGTGTATGTACAAATAACCTCCCTGAGGTGTCGCCTCAAACTTGCTTTTTGGGCGCCTCGCATTAAGGTGCACGCCTGAGCTGTTTTTTTAAACCATGATTAGAAAATTAATTTTATTAAAAAAATCCTATAAGGGTATACGGTGTGGTGCAGCAAAGGGAAGTGGCAAAGTGGTTTGACGCGCGGCAACATCGCCGCCAACCCCTTTGCCGCGTCGGTTTGTTTGTCGCTCGGTGACATATTGCCGATCGGGAACATGAGAGAGTGAGGGCAGTGAGAGAGAGAGGGGATATTGTGGGTGGGGCCCATTCCTATCTCAACCAATCACAATTTTTTCCTTTTTTAAAAAAAAATAGTTTACTTCACCAAGTGTTTAAACCATTGGCAACACTTTTCACCAAAGTTTAAACACTTTTGACTGATTCATGGCGCACTCTGATTGATCGGTTTTTTGGTTTGCCACTTCAAAGTGTTTAACCACTCCTTACAGCCTAATGCATCTTAAATGTGATTTATCCCCTTGATACATCATATTTTTTACCTGATAAAGCCCGAGTACTTCTTCACATGTGTTGTGTTGTTGAGTACAAGATAATATTTCATCTATGATCTATGAAATGACTCTGTGGGATCCAGTGGATCTATTCCCTTACGCGCTAATTAAAAACGTGAGAGTTACGTGTTGGATGGTGACTTGTGACGGCGGTGACGTTGAGCAATGAGCACGGTAGGATCTCCACACGCGCTATTGGAGGGGGTGGTTAATAGGGAGTTGAAAAGGGCAATTGGTTCATGCCTAGGAATTTCAGCCACCGAGATGTGAAGTGTGGTTCCGGTGTTGGGACCAAGTTTAACACATAGTCAAACAAGGTTCCCTTTTTTATACATATTTTAGAACGTGGGGTATGGTGGGGTGGGGGGTTGAAGGCGTGGCCCGATGCGTGACTTGGTTGGGTTTCGCTGAGCTAATCCACATTAAAGACGGTATAATGGAGCGGGGGTTTGGGGCGTGGCCAGCCCAAACCTCCATATTTATATTTTTTTATAAACAAATTTAAATTTTTTAATAATGTCTTTTAAATAAAGAAAATTACATAAAAAATTTCTACTGTTTGTAAGGGTGCACGGGGCACCCTCGGGGACTCCATTCGGGGACCATTTTTGCCGTGCGGGAAGGTGCCGCCATCCAAGAGGGGAGGCAAATCGGGGAGGGTGTGAGGAGAGTGTTCACCGAAGAAGGAGAGAGGAGATGGTGGGGCCACCCGCATTTTCAACCAATCAAAAATTTTTTTTTTTTAATAAAAAACAATTCCCCTAAGAGGGGTGCACCCCGTACGTTTTTGGACAAGAGGGAAGTTATAGAGGGGAAATGACATGGCAACGTATGATTGGGTTAAAAAAAGTTTCCCCTCACCTCATTAGGGGTGCCCCCTTCACCCTAATATTTTTTCTCTCTCTTCTCTCGTCTCCAATATTAGTTCAAACTCTTCACTTGATAGGTGATCGATGGACTGGGCTAGATATTTCATATAGTCCTCCAACTATTGATCGCGTGCATCCGATGGGTTTGGATGCGGAAGGACCATCGATGGGGGGTTGAGTTTCGGTATGGGAAAGGTTGATGGGTGTTTGTGAAAGGTTGATGGGCGTTTGTGGAATCGGGCTAGGTATAGAATCGTCGGTGTGAGGGAAGTTAGTATACAAACGATTCGAGAGAAACGATGCGTAACCAGCCATATCCGGCATAGGGTAGTGTATTAAAAAGGGAGCAATTGGACGATTGGATGGTGGGCTAGGTGTTTCTTGTAATGCCCACGGATTATTCGGGTCAAAACCACGATTATGAAGATTCATTTTTCGTATTGTGGTTGGATGTTTTTTTTTTTAAATAAGATAGAGATGATTATAGAAGAGGCGGAATAATTTTGGTAAAAAAATGAATAGAAGTGTGAGTTTGTTAGTGAAAAATTAATTTTTTTTTACATATAGCCGTTGGCCAACGGCTACTTCTCTTGGCCAATGAGATCCTGCCATGTCATCTTGATAGCCCCGCCCAACGCCCGAGCTGAAACCCCCGCCCAAGGGGCCACGCCGAAACCCAAACCCACCCGGGGTGGTGACTTGGGCGTTTGTACCCAACCCAGGTGTCACGGCCCCGACCCGGTTTGACCCGTTTCAGGAGCCGCGGGACAGAAATCCCGTGATATTTTAATTATGTGATTTTATTTAGCAGCGGAAGTTTATTTATCGCCAGGATCGTTTTAAAGCTAAAAACTTTTCCCGATTATTTTATTTCACAATTCGGGATAAAACCCCGATAATTTACAATAATAAGGTTTTACTGAGAAATCCTTATTTTTACGAAACGTATTTCTTTATTTTATAATGAGCCACTATTTTAAGCCTGCACTGCTTCCCAGCACTTTTCCTGAATTACAATAGATCACCTGAAACATGTTTGAAAAAGGTTTTGTGAGCGGGGAAATACTGAGTGAATCATTCAGTTTACTGAAACGACACATTTGTTATAATTCACAGTATTAAGAGTTTTTACATATGTTTATTATCTACCAACTACCCACAGTATTTGTCACTTGACCGGATCTGTGACTGTGGTCATATCACCATTGGCTGCCCCAATGAATGACGTATATCACTTAATTTTAGGTTCGCCCACCTAATGTGATTAAAACTGTAGTAATGTACATAATACCCCACATACTGGCTGTAATTTGGTGATTACATAAACTTAATCACTGTAATTATAACTTTGAAAATAATTTGGAGTATTGTAAAACAGTTGATAAAAAGAGAATGACTCACATTGCAGATTTAACACAGACAGAATATGATTTAGCCTGGTTAACCTAATTTCAATAATAATGCACACAAAACTGGGTTAGTGATCAATACAGCAGTCACGATAACTCACGAAATCAAATTCTCACAATGAACGACAAAGTGCAATACTTAAACATTCATCGATTTAACGACGAATGACAAAGTATAACCCAATGTGGGCGGCACTTAAACATTCTTTGGATATATTGATCTCGGAAAATGAATCGTAATAGCGATCGAGTAATTACCCTGTTTTGCGGCAGCGATTCGAGTGCAGTGTGTGTTTAATTGTAGTATTTCTGTGCTAATTCGACGTATACAGAAAGTTGGGACGTCGTTTCAACTTCTAAAAGCTACTGCCAAGGTCGGCTATTTATAGTGAATTTTGGGACACTCTTACGACCGTATGGCATTTCCCCTTACGGTCCGTAAGGGGTGCAGTCTATTTATGTAGACTTGCTGGCTACGGGACTAGCTTGTATGACTCACTTTTAAATTCAGTGTTAGTATGTACAACGCAATTTTTGTTGATAATTATCAATTAGGGTTTACCCCCTTGAGTTTTAGGGGCCCTGATCCTGATTCCGATTATTCCGGAAATTTTAGGGTTAGTGCAGAATTACTTGGGTGTCTCAATTAGGGTTCCCTTATTGACTAATTATCATTCTAATTATAAATTTTAATGAGAGTTGTTACATCCTCCCTACCTTAAGAAAAATCTCGTCCTCGAGATTCATTGAAATAGATGAGGGTATTTCCGCTTCATTTCTGACTCCAGTTCCCAAGTATATTCTGGTCCTCTCTTTGAATTTCATTTGACTTTCACCAGTACTAGTCGCTTGTGTTTGAGAAACTTGAATTTCTTATCTTCTATTTGTAAGGGTTTCTCTATGAATTTCAGTTTTTCATTTACCTCTATGTCTTGAAGAGGTACTTGATATGTTTATAATTACACATATTTTTTGTATCGAATTCCTTACATTCTGATGATTTTGGAAGTGATTTTCTCGCGATTTGGATACTTAATTGTTTAAATTATGGATTTGCAGGAATTGATGATGAACCTGCCAATTTCGCGGTGAAAATGGAAGGAAAATGGTGCAGCGAAAGGAACACGGAAAGACGTGTCGGAAAAGCAAGAAAAAAATAAAATAATGTTGTACAGGACCCTTTACGGACCGTAAGACCTGGTCTTTACGGTCCGCAAGGAGGAGGCGCGCACCCGGATTGCCCTAGTCCCTTACGGACCGCAAGCCTTTAACCATACGGTCCGTAAGGTTGTCTTATTTCGCAAAAAAAATTATAAAACCAAGGCAGCCGATTAGGGTTTGATCATTCGGCAACCAGACGGCATTGGAGCATATTGGGGCGATTTTGGAGCATCTTGAAGCTGTGCAAAGGTCTTGGAAGCTTTCGGTTCGAGTTTGGAGCGTATCAGGTTCGTTAAACATTGGTTTTTCGGTTTCTTTTCGCTTTGAACTATGATTTCAGTTTGTTTCAGACTTTGTATTGTTGAATTCTTGAATATTATGAGTAGCTAAACTTCACAACTACCTAGGTTTTGATGAACTAGTTGATTGTAATGCGTTTATGACTTGATTTCGGTTATTTGATGTGATTTACATAACTTGTCTTTGATATTAATCTTGATATTGCATGTTGGTGTGTTTTGATTGATTTTTGGTTGATGAATTCAGCGGTTTAGGCACGAAGAAATTCCCCCTAGACTTAGAGTTTAATTTGAATCGTTGATCTTAGGGTTTTCGGTTTGAGTATTATGTTGAGAAATTAACCAATTCAACTAATAATTAAAATTGATTTACTAAAACGTGCATCCTCATCTTGTGACTCGAAAGACGATTAGGGTGAGCTAGGTTATTAGCTAATTATTGGTGTGTAGATTGGGTGACCGATAGCTCGGGCTCGTTTATTGCATCGTAATTAGGGTTTCCTAGGATTTCGGTTATCTAAGTTAGGTTTGCTTTGCGATTTTGGGATCCTCTCTCAACATCACTGTTTCTGAGGTCAAAAGGGTTCTATTTTCGTAGGATTTGGTATCGATAGCTCGAGCCGGTCCGTTCTAGCACTTCACATTTAGTCTTGCTTTCTCACTTGGGACATCTCTAGCGAGGGGTCAATTGAGGGAAATAGATATTTAACCGTTATCACTGTCACAGTAGCATTGCATGATTCTAGGGATTCTATGCCTAGGTAGTCTTTATCTCATATATATTTGATCACAGTTTGCTCGTATTCTTGCCTCGTTTGTTTGCTTTGTTTCGTACGTTCTGTTTATTTCATTTAGTTATTATTACAATATATTTCAAAACAAATCCAAAAGTTGACTATTTACTCGATAGAGGTTTAGTATCTAAAGTTTGCATACAGTGTCCACGGATTGATATCCGGTCTTACCATCTACACTACACTACGACCGGTACACTTGCCGATTGTGTGTGGTTTAGGTTGTGATTCCATTTTAAAACTTGTCCGAATTTAATATATACATTTTCACACATCAAGTTTTTGGCGCCGTTGCCGGGGACACTGGCACTTTAGAGAACGACCCGAGTCGTCTATTTAGTTGTTTATTTGCTTTAATAGATTTCCATTGCCTTTAGGTGCCTTTTGCTTGCAATTTGTGCCCTTAGGGTTAGATTTGCTTTAGTACTTAGTTTAGTAATCTTTTCGTTTTATGCGCCATACTCGTTCACAGGGGCCACCTTCGTTTGCTGCTTCGTCTGAGCCCGAGCGAGATTTCCACGAGCGCCTTCGCACTTCCCGAGCTAGTCAGGTACACACTTCCTCTTCTGCTTTTACTATGGGTGACAACGAAGGCCCAGCTAGGAGAGTCGTCGCAGACTATGCCAGGCCGAACGCGGCCAATGCTCGATCCAGCATCACCCGCCCTGCTATTGCTGTCAATAGCTGGCAGATTCCACCCCAGATCATCTCGATGGTTACGAACACCGTCCAGTTTCATGGGTTACCTTTCGAGGTCCCAAATGTTCACATCTCTCGTTTTTCAGCTATCTGTGACACATTTCAGGAGCAAGGCGTTAGCGAGGACGCCTGCAAGTTACGTCTTTTCCCATTCTCACTCACTGATCGAGCTCATGCTTGGTTAGAGTCTCTTCCTGCTGGATCCATTACTACCTGGGCTGGGATGCGAGAGAAATTCTTAGGCAAATATTTTCCTCCCTCTAAAACCGCTCGTCTGAGGAGCATGATTCAGGAGTTTCGTCAGAAGGAAGGAGAGTCATTTTACGAGACATGGGAGCGCTTCAAGGAGTTGTTGGTTAAATGTCCACATCACGGGTTTGAGAATTGGGCGCTAGTTGAGAAGTTCTACCATGGAGTGACGCCTGCTACCAGGAATATGCTGAACACTACTGCTGGCGGCAATCTGATGACCGCCAAGACCCCAGATGAGTGTACCGAGATGTTTGAGGACATCGCGATGAGTAGCTATGAGTTTCCCGAGTCTAGAGATTCGTCTGCTGCACAGAGAGGCGTGCATAAGGTTGACACTACCACCTCTATGCAAGCCCAGATCGAGGCCTTACAGAAACAGGTGAAGGAGATGCAGATGAAGAAAGAGCAGCTATGCGAGATATGCACAGGGAAGCATGACACAGCCGTGTGTCCTATAGCCCTGAGGAGTCACCAGAGCAGGTAGAGTTTGTGGGTAATCGGAATCAAGGAAATTTCGGGGAGCGTTACAATTCGAACTGGAAGAACCACCCGAATTTCAGCTGGAAGAACAACAACCCACCGGGGTTTCAGCCGCGTCAGAGTTTGTTTCAGGACGCAGGAGCAGGAGCAGGGGCGAGTTCGGGTACTAAAAACCCGACGATAGAGGAGATGCTGAGGCAAAACCAGGAGACGTTAGCTAAGCAGACGCAGTTGCTCACACAGTTTATCACGCGAGAGGATACTCGACATCAGGAGACACAGTCGAGGTTCATGGAGCACGAGACCTTCATGAAGAGTCAGAGCACTGCACTACAAAACCTGGAGAGGACAGTGGGTTCGCTGGCCGATCAGCTGAACCATAGACCTCAAGGTGGTCTCCCTAGTAGCACTGTTGGGAATCCGAACGCCACTGCGAAGGCTGTTACCACTAGGAGCGGACGAGGAGCTGTTGAGGTCGAGCCGGTAGTCGATGAGGACCCGGAGGTCGACGAGGAGATTGAGATGGAGACACCTGCTGGCAGAGTGCACCCTAGGCTGCGCCCAGCATGTACAGCACAGTCCAGCAGGTCTCCAGGAGAGGAGAAGGAGTCAGAGAAGGAGCCGATGAGGGTGTATAAGCCGACACCCCCTTACCCTGGTAGGTTAGTGAAGGGTAAGGACGCAGAGCAGTATGGTCGTTTCATGGAGATGCTGAAGAAGCTGCATGTGAACATTCCGTTCATCGAGGCTTTGGCGAAGATGCCAAAGTATGCGAAGTTTTTGAAGGATCTTCTTACGAATAAGAAGAAATTAGAGGATCTGTCGACTGTCACCCAGAGCGAGGAGTGTTCTGCCGTCTTGCAGAACAAGCTGCCGAAGAAAGTGTCTGATCCTGGTAGCTTTACCATCCCATGTCTGATTGGGAATCTTACTGTCAGCAATGCGCTTGCTGACCTAGGTGGTAGCATAAACCTCATGCCCTATTCCATATTCGCTAAGCTTGACCTAGGTGAGCCTTCCCCTATGCGCATGAGTATTCAGCTCGCCGATCGATCGGTGAAGTTTCCTAGGGGCATCGTAGAGAATATGTTAGTGAAGGTCGATAAATTCGTGTTTCCAGTTGATTTCGTCATCCTTGACATGGACGAGGACTCTGAGGTCCCACTGATTTTAGGTCGTCCATTCCTTGCCACGGCACGAGCACTTATTGACGTGCACGACGGCAAGTTGACTCTTCGAGTAGATGAGGATGAGGTCACATTCGACATTCAGCGATCTATGAGGCACACCCATCAGCATGATGACACTCTTTACTTTATTGATACTCTCATGTCACATGTGGGTGGCCTTCTCAGCGAGATTTGTGGGAGAGATGCGTCTGATACGCAGGATATGAGTATGTATGATCAGGGGAGTGAGGTCACTGAGGTAGATGTTGAGCAGGACCCTCTTTTGCAGGCTACCGAGCCTTCCCCTAGATTCGATGTGTTTGAGGTCATCGAGGAGGAGGAGATCCCGAAGGAGAGACCGTCTGTTGAGGCACCCCCGCCCCTGGAGTTAAAGGAGTTGCCGTCTCATCTAGAGTACACATTCTTGGGCGAGGGATCTCAGTTACCCGTCATCATTTCTGCTGGATTGACGGAGGAGGAGAAGAAGAAGCTGATGAGTGTGTTGAGAGAGCATAGGCAGGCTATTGCGTGGAAGCTGATGGACATCAAGGGTATTAACCCTTCGTTTTGCACGCACAGGATCTTGATGGAAGAGGAGTTCAAGCCGGTGGTTCAGCCTCAGAGAAGGCTAAACCGTAATATGCAGGATGTTGTGAAAAAAGAGGTGATTAAGTTGCTGGATGCAGGACTGATTTACCCGATTTCGGACTCTGCATGGGTGAGTCCCGTCCAGGTGGTCCCCAAGAAGGGGGGTATGACAGTGGTCGTCAACGATAAGAATGAGTTGATACCCACCCGGACCGTCACCGGCTGGCGAGTTTGCATAGATTATCGCAGACTCAATGACGCCACGCGCAAGGATCACTTTCCTTTGCCGTTCATCGATCAGATGCTGGAGCGACTGTCAGGACAGCAGTTTTACTGTTTTCTTGATGGATTCTCAGGTTATTTCCAGATCCCTATTGCACCAGAGGATCAGGAAAAGACCACATTTACATGCCCTTTTGGCACCTTCGCGTATCGACGCATGCCATTCGGGTTGTGTAATGCTCCAGCCACCTTTCAGCGCTGTATGGTGGCGATCTTTCACGAGTTGATCGAGGACTCCATGGAGGTGTTCATGGATGACTTTTCTGTGTTTGGGAGTTCCTTCGATCATTGTCTGCGAAATCTCGAGCGTGTGCTTATTCGATGTGAGGAGACGAACCTGATGCTTAACTGGGAGAAGTGTCACTTTATGGTTCGAGAGGGGATTGTGCTAGGGCACAAGATTTCACAGGCGGGGCTTGAGGTCGATCAAGCCAAAGTTGATGTTATTTCCAAGCTCCCGCCGCCTACTTCTGTGAAGTCTATTCGGAGTTTCTTGGGTCATGCGGGATTCTACCGCCGTTTCATCCACGACTTTTTGAAGATTGCTCGCCCGATGACCCAGCTGTTAGAGAAGGATAGGCCATTCGTATTCGACGATGAGTGTTTGAGGGCCTTCGAGTTGATTAGGGAGAGGTTAGTGAGTGCTCCCATTCTGATTGCTCCCGATTGGAGCCTCCCATTTGAGATCATGTGCGATGCTAGCGACTTTGCTGTTGGGGCTGTTTTAGGGCAGCGTAGGGAGAAGCACTTTCATCCCATTTACTACGCTAGCAAGACCCTAAACGACGCCGAAGAAAACTACACCACGACAGAGAAGGAGTTGCTAGCAGTCGTATTCGCGTGCGAAAAATTCCGATCTTATCTTGTGCTGTCAAAGACCATTATTTTCACGGATCATGCGGCTCTTCGCTACTTGTTTGCGAAGAAGGATGCGAAGCCTAGGCTTATTCGATGGATTTTGCTGCTTCAGGAGTTTGATCTAGAGATTAGGGACAAGAAGGGGGCGGAGAACGTTGTTGCTGATCATCTGTCGAGACTGGAGAGCCCCGAGATAGAGAAAACTCGGGAGGATAGGATTGGGGATGAGTTTCCCCATGAGGCGTTGATGTTTTTGAAAGCCCACGAGGAGGGTTTTCCCTGGTTCGCTGATCTGGCGAATTACTTGTCTACAGGTGACCTAGTGGAGGGCATGACATATCAGCAAAAGAAGAAATTCTTTGCGGATGTCAAGCACTACATTTGGGAGGATCCGTACTTGTTTAGGATCGGTGCGGACTAGGTTATTAGGAGATGTGTGTTTGGGTCAGAGTCTCGCAGCATTCTGCGACATTGTCATGAGGGACCGACCGGTGGCCATTATGGTGCTGCTTATACCGCCAAACGCGTGTTTGATGCGGGTTTTTATTGGCCGACCATCTTTAGGGACGCACATGAGTTTGTGCGAAGCTGTGATGCCTGTCAGAGGTCAGGAAATATCTCATCCCGGAATGAGATGCCCCAGAACCCCATTCAGGTGGTTGAGGTCTTTGATATTTGGGGTATTGATTTTATGGGTCCGTTCCCTATGTCGAGAGGGAACCGATACATCCTTGTCGCGGTAGATTATGTTTCTAAGTGGGTGGAGGCAGAGGCCTTGCCTACGAATGACGCGAGGGTTGTTGTGAGATTCTTGAGGAGATTGTTTGCTAGGTTCGGGACACCGAAGTCCTTGATATCTGATCGAGGCACCCACTTCTGCAATTCACAGATGGAGAAGGTCCTGAAACGCTATGGGGTAACCCATCGGCTTTCAACGGCCTATCATCCACAGACGAGTGGGCAGGTGGAAAATTCGAATAGGGGGATCAAGAGGATCTTGGAGAAAACTGTCGGAAACAGTCGTATCGATTGGTCCGAGAAGTTAGATGACGCTCTGTGGGCTTTCCGTACTGCTTATAGGACGCCTATTGGGACCACACCCTTTAGGATAGCTTATGGGAAAGCATGTCATCTACCGGTGGAGCTAGAGCATCGTGCATACTGGGTACTGAAGGCAGTCAATCTTGACTTGCCCGCTGCGGGCAAGAACCGGTTTCTTCAACTTCACGAGTTAGAGGAGTTACGCGACGAGGCGTACGAGAAGTCGTGGGCATATAAAGAGCGAACTAAGGCGTTGCACGACAAACACTTGAAGCAGGTGAAAGAGTTCAAGTGTGGGGAGAAAGTGCTGCTATACAATTCCCGGTTGAAGCTGTTCCCGGGAAAGTTGAGATCGCGTTGGCACGGACCGTATGTGGTTAGGCAGGTGTTCCCGTACGGGACGATAGAGGTTGAGAATGAAGACGATCAGAGATTCAAGGTCAATGGGCATCGATTGAAGCATTTTGTCGAGGGACCGACCGAGGATCGAGAGGAGGAGGTGATTGACCTCCCGGTTTTAAGCACGTGAGAGTTTGTTTCGCACACTCGGGGTTTCCCGAGTTGTATAGTTTGTACCCTGATTTTTGTATTGTATTTTTCTGTATTTTGAGTCTGTTAGAATCTGTTTTGAGTTGAACGTACTGATCTGTCTGTTGAGTTGTGTAGTGCACAGGTAGAAAACTGAACAGAGGCGAGCGGGTGAAGTCTTGAGAAAGAGGTAAGTTTAGGGTTTTAGTATAATAATAATAACAAATCATTGGTAATAATAATAATAATCATCATAAAAAAATCTGCTTTGGTATGATTTACGGACCGCAAGGGGGTCCCTATACGATTCGTAAGAACAAGGCGGTTACAAAAAAAATTAGGAGCTTTACGGACCGCAAAGGGTTACCTATACGGTCCGTAAGCTAGTCGCAGAACGGAAAAAATAAAACCCCAATTTGGGGTCGTCTTCCTCATTTCAAACAACACCCCCCTCCACCTCCAAACCACCATTCACCTGCCACCCACCTTCCTCACCGTCACTCCACCTCTCCCGCACAATCACCACCGATACCACCACTCCACCTCCTTACCACCACCGACCACCTTCACTACCCTCACCATCACCCACCTGTGACCCACTATCCGAACCGCCACCACTATCCATCACCTCCGAGACCGCTGTTCACCACCCCAACACCATTCCACCGCCGTTCACACCTTCCCTGAGACAACCCTCCGCCACTGTACCGCCACTAAACCACCACCGTCCACTATCACGATCTGCCACCTGCCACCATTCACCTCCGCTGAGACCAAAACCACTCGCCGACCACTGTTCAGCCTCGGATTCCGCGTCTCGACGACAATCAGGTATGTTTTCGGTACAGTCTTGTTTTATCGTTTCGTAGTATTGTTAGTTAATTAGTTCGTGGTTCTGTACTTCTTGTTGTGTTATGTCGGGGTTGTTTCAGTACCAAGTTAGTCGTGTCGATGTTAATTTCATTATGTCGAGTCTGTTCCGGGTTTTGTTCAGTTAGTGTCGGTTGGTTTGTCGAGTCACGTTAGTCTAGTGATGTCAATTGTTTCAGTGTCGAGTCAGTTAGTTGCGTCTAGTAGCAAGGTCGGTGTTTGTTAGAGTCAATGTTTTCATTCTTTGGGTTCGCTGCAAGGTTCGTTTACTGAAGTCACTAGAGTCTATGTTGTAATTTGTAATGTTGTAATGATTGTGTGTCGAGAGTCTTAGTCGTGTCGTTTCTAATGTCGTAGTGTCGAGTCATGTTAGGTAATCTGGGTTTAGTTCGTGAGTCGTAGAGTATGCGCCATGTTGCCTTAATTGTTGTTGTTGTGTTATTTCCGTTTAATAAAGTCGAGTCTTTAGAATAGGCGACCTTTTTGTTGTTGTTTGTTATCTAGTTTATTTCGGATGCCGACACAATTTGACATTGAGCGTGCATTGATTTAAATTTTTAGTGTCGAATTTGTATCGTTTTGCAGGTTTGCGATCGCCTCGCCCGTACTCAATCTCCATTCGGGCGAGGACGGTTGGTTTCTTGGAAATACGTCGGGGGCATGCCGAAATTTCTAATTTTTTTTGTTGTATAATTATTCGTTGCGGCCGCGAACGAAATGCTATACGGCCGCAACTGCCACCCCCAGCACACCAAAAATATGTTTTTCGCTTTCCGTTTCTTTCGTTTACTTTAGTTATCTTTGAAAATATATAAAAAAAATAAAAAAAAACAAAAAAAAATTGAAATGCATCGTAAAACGTGTTTGGGGGCGGTGTCTTGTAATTATTGTTGTAATTTCTCACTGTTGTAAATGAGTGCAGGTATGGCCTCTTCGTCGTCAGCACAGCCGTCTCGCAAGCGAGGACATCACTCACGCACTCCAGTGCCACAGCCGCCGCCTGAGCGTCCTGCGAGAGTGATCCGATACTCTGAGGATCCGTACATGCCTGATCCGTTTGCAGTGCCACCACCACCAGCTGATCTCCCACCGGAGGAGACTCACACACTGCTGCAGTTTCACCCAGATTCAGATGAGTATACAGCTTTACGGAGGTATCTCGGTTTACGCTATCACCGAGCTAGACTACTGGATTGGGGTTTGCTGGAGCGCATGGGCGCTCGGGATAGGTTTGAGGGGTTGATCACACCTCGCTGGAGGAGGTTATTAGACGAGAGGCGGGCGTATCATCATGAGCTTGTACTGGAGTTCCACGCTACTTTCAGGCTACATCATGTTCGCATAGCTGAGCCTGCTGCAGTCAGTTTCGCCCTTGGATGACGGACACACATACTGTCCCTCGCTCAGTTCGCCGTCCATGCGGGTTTGTATACATTGGAGGAGACCACGCAGCCTATCTTCACTGAGAGTTTGATGGGATGGACAGATGAGACATTACCTCAGTGTGTCACCACGACACAGCTGACGGCATTTTGGTCCACCATAGGAGATGGTGCGTGGGCTTCAGGGATTCCAGCCTCGCAGATCAGAGATCCGGTCATTCGCTTTCTACATCGGATTCTAGCTTGCACCGCACTTTCTCGATACATGAGTCTCGAGAAAGTTACATATCATGATCTGTTCGCGTTGTATTGCATGGTGGAGGGCCAGAAGGCCAATTTAGCAGTGTTCTTACTTCACTCCTTTGACAGGGCTCGAGGACGCGGTACAGACTCCAGGATTTGTATGGGATCATACATCAGTGTACTTGCTGAGAGCTTGGGTGTGTATCAGGATTTCCCACCAGGATGGTTGCATGAGGAGCCTGGCGGATCACTGTATAGATTGAGTGACATGAGACAGATGACAGAGTTGTTGGCACCGGGCGATCCGCCTAGATTTCTTGAGCCGAGGGCCGTGCTGTCACACCCCCAAATTCCACCTGCGGATAACACCCGCTTCGAGGGCGTGACTGACCAGGATCCAGCCACCAATTATACTGAATAATTAAATTGATAACAAAAAGTAATACTTACTAACCATAAGATTAGCAAATATCAAGTTCAGAGTTTAAGGTTTCAAGTTCAAACAGTAATAAGTAGCGGAAGCATAAGTAAGGCAGTTTAAACAAAGTTCGTAGTTCATAATAAGGTAACACCCAACACAAGGGTGGACAGACACTACTCGTTCCCAAGCAGCAAGCTCCTTCGTCACCGGTTACCTGCAAAGCATGCAGTAAGAGGTCAACAATAATGTTGAGTGAGTTCACTAGTTGTCCAGTTTTAATTACCAAAAACTCATTTCACCAGTTAATTTATCCGTTTATACATGCCATGGGGAGCTACCCCAAAAGTTAGCGACTAAACTGTTTTTCCAATACCGAACACTAGGTAACCGTTTGCGTTTCCGTAGGATGCCCCGATGTCAATGTTCTATCATCATTGACGGATGCCTGAGTACATTAGTTCACGACCGATCTCATACCATGGCACGGTGTGAGGTTGGTAAAACCTAAATAGCGCTATCAACTAATAACCCGTTCGCCTGGCCCCGGCGACTAATCGGTATTATGTAGTAGGGACTTGAGTGATAGAGTTGCGTTTAGTGCCGTTTGGTTGCATTCCGTATAAACAGTAATTAACTAAAAGGTTTCCCAATACAAGGGAAGGTAAAGTAAGTTTGTTCCCAGTAACTAGGGAAGGAAAGTGAATGGTATCCCCTTTACAAGGGGATAGGGTTGTTCTAGTCTCGTGTCCCAAACCACCGGGACGCATGCTTTTAAGTTGTGAACTCACCTTGGGTTGCTCGGTAGATTATTTTACCCGGTCAAGTATGTTGGTCACCACGTCCTAGCATGGTTACCGAGTATGGGTCAAGTTGGGTACAAATAAACACATAGCAAACACGTACGGCAAACACATATTGCAAACACGTATAACATGCATAACAACAAACAGTCGGGTTATTGGGCCAGCCCTAAACATGCAATCAGCAGCAACAACACGTAGCCCAGTCAACAGAAAGCCCAACAGTCAAAGCCCAATAACACCAAAATAGCCCAGTCGAGACAAGGGTGGTTGCGACTCGCAACCGAGGTTACGACTCGCAATCCGAGGTCTCGGTTTATCACGTTTTGGTTACGAGCCGCAACCAGAGGTTCCGACTCGCAACCGGCGGTTCCGACTTAGCAGCAATGGTTACGACTCGCAACCGGATTCGATACGCGTTGATTGCGACTCGCAACCGGGAGATCTCGACAAGACTTGATGTGGTCTCGAGTCGCAACCAAAGGTTACGACTCGCAACCGTGATTACGTGCAGCAAATCTTCTAGAACCTGCAATGTACTGACCAATAGAATTGCATTTTCATGTAACAGTGTACTATGCCCACTAAACATGTTTTCTTGTCTAAAATGTGCACAAAACAGATCAAACAAAGCATATTTGAAATATTTAAGCAACCTTCAAAGTGTTCTTCATTTATCATCAACCACATTCAAACACATTCATCATACATATGAACCCTCGAAATAGATCCGAATCAAATTAGGCAACATATAAAACAGTGCATCCTTATTAACAAAGGTTGTAATACCGAATCTAACATAAATCATTTCCATTATACCTACAAACCTAAGAATCATGCAATTTTCTCTAACCAACCCTTATTACAAACCGGAACAAGAATCAACAACCATCATTATATGTCACGCAACAATGATATCTATCCGAAATGTACACATGTTAGCCGATTACTCACTTTACACATATTGAATTCACATAATGTAACATCAACTTGCATACAATAACAAACATCATAAAAACACTAACCAATAGAGATTCAAGGTGTGAGGGTATGATGGATCGATGAGTGAGCTTCCGGTTGGTGATTCCGAGCTAGAGCCGAGGTGTTCTTGTTGTTGGTTGATCCGAGAGGGAAAAGGAGAGGAGAGGGAGGTGATCTTGGTTAGGGTTTTAGGGTTTTTAGTGAGAGGTAGAGAGTGTGAGAGTGTGAGAGAAAATGTTGCAAAATGGTAAAATGGTGAGGGGTGGCCGGTATATATATCGAGTGGGTCAAGGGTTCACAAATGTTGTTCTTGGTGGTCGGCCCAATCGGCCCAACTGTTACTGTTTACTCGAGACCATCCCGGGTCTCGAGTCGGGTTTCGGCTCCTATATATATAACACACATATATATCTATATACGCGTATACATACATACACATAACATGAACAACAATAGATCAAATTTCATTCAAAAACACATATACACGTAAGTTACATCAAAAGGTTTCCCGGGAAAATCCGAAGTGTCACATTATCCCCAAGTTTTAAGAACTTTCGTCCCGAAAGTTAAGGCAGCCACTGTCAAGCTAGTGTAAGTAAAAGCGTTTCAACGGGGTGTCACATCATCCCCCCGTTAGTTTGGAATTTCGTCCCGAAATTCGGTTGTAGCTTCAGTGCTGGGGTTTTCGTTTGGGAACAACTGGGGATACTTGTGCTTCATCTGGTCTTCCCGCTCCCAGGTATACTCTGGGCCACGCCGCGAGTTCCAACGGACTCGTACAAGAGGTATCTGGCTACGTTTGAGGGTTTTGATCTCTCGATCAGTGATTTCAATCGGTTCCTCAGTAAAGTGTAGCTGTTCATCAATAGTTAGTTCCTTGAAAGGAATCACGAGCATTTCATCTGATAGACACTTCTTCAGATTAGATACGTGAAATACGTTGTGTACCGCACTCAGTTCTTCAGGCAAGTTCAATCTATAAGCAACCTTACCGATTTTCTCGGTAATTTCGAATGGTCCGATGTATCACGGATTTAGCTTGCCCCGTTTACCAAAGCGAACCACACCCTTCCAGGGTGAGACTTTAAGTAGAACCCGGTCACCGACCTGGAATTCTAGTGATTTCCTACGCTTATCAGCGTAACTCTTCTGACGGTCACGAGCTGCCGCCATGCGTTGTCTGATCTGGGCAATCTTTTCCGTTGTATCTACCACCATCTCTGGGCCCGTGATTTGACTATCACCGACTTCCGCCCAGCAGAGAGGTGACCGGCATTTACGACCGTACAATGCCTCAAAAGGTGCTGCCTGAATACTAGTGTGGTAGCTGTTGTTGTAGGAGAACTCTACTAGCGGTAGATGCTTCTCCCAGTTCTTGCCAAAATCGATCACACATGCTCTAAGCATGTCTTCTAGAGTCTGGATGGTGCGTTCGGATTGTCCATCCGTTTGCGGGTGATAAGCGGTGCTCATGTCCAAACGTGAGCCAAAGGATTTGTGCATAGCTTGCCACAATTCCGAAGTAAAACGAGCGTCTCGGTCGGAAATAATTGAGGTTGGCACCCCGTGCCTCGAAACTACTTCCTTTAAGTAAATCTCCGCCAAGGTAGAAAACTTGTCTGTTTCCTTAATAGCCAGAAAGTGTGCGGACTTGGTCAATCGATCTACTATTACCCAAATTGTATCATTTCCGCGTTGAGACCTAGGTAGTCCTGTAACAAAATCCATGGAAATTTGCTCCCATTTCCATTTCGGGATTTCTGGTTGTTGGAGTAGGCCTGCTGGCTTCTGGTATTCTGTCTTGACTCTTGCGCAAGTCAAACATTTGCTGACATATGTTGCTATGTGGGCCTTCATGCCAGGCCACCAATATGTAGTCTTCAAGTCGTGGTACATCTTGTCCGAACCAGGATGTACTGAGTAGCGGGACTTGTGGGCTTCGTCCATCACGAGTTCACGTAAGTCTCCATAGAGAGGGACCCAAATGCGCCCTGTTACGTAGTAAGCGCCATCTTCCTTCTGTTCTAGTCGCTGTCTCGATCCTCGCAGAGACTCAGCCCTGATGTTTTCCGGCTTCAATGCCTCGACTTGAGCATTTCGGATCTGGGTAGGGAGGTTAGACTGGATGGTAAGTTGCAATGCTCGCACGCGCTTTGGTATAGTGTCCTTTCGGCTGAGGGCGTCTGCCACGACATTGGCCTTGCCCGGATGGTATTTGATGGCGCATTCGTAGTCATTCAAGAGTTCGACCCATCGACGTTGTCTCATGTTTAATTCCTTTTGCCTAAAGATATGCTCGAGACTCCTGTGATCGGTGTAGATAGTGCACTTGGTACCGTACAGGTAATGTCTCCATATCTTAAGAGCAAAAACCACTGCCCCCAGTTCCAAGTCATGCGTTGTGTAGTTCCTTTCGTGTGTCTTGAGTTGTCGTGAGGCGTAAGCAATAACTTTCTCGCGTTGCATTAACACGCAACCGAGCCCATGAATAGATGCATCGCAGTAAACTACGAAGTCGTCAGTGCCTTCAGGCAACGAGAGAATAGGGGCGCTACAGAGGTTATCCTTAAGCCTCTGAAAGGCAGATTCCTGTGCTTCATTCCACTTGTAGGCGACGCCTTTCTGAGTGAGTATAGTGAGGGGTTGTGCAATCTTTGAGAATCCCTGAATGAATCTGCGGTAGTAGCCTGCCAATCCCAAGAATTGGCGAACTTCAGTGGGAGTCTTAGGCGTAGGCCAGTTCTTTATCGAGTCGACCTTAGCGGGGTCGACGTGAATTCCGTTCTCATTAACTACATGGCCGAGGAAATGGACTTCTCGAAGCCAGAAGTCACATTTAGAGAATTTGGCGTACAGTTGCTCGTTGCGAAGGAGTTCCAGAATAAGGCGCAGGTGTCGTTCATGCTCTTCTTGACTTTTCGAGTAGATCAGGATGTCGTCGATAAATACAATCACGAATTTGTCGAGGTAAGGCTTGCACACTCGGTTCATGAGGTCCATGAAAACCGCAGGTGCGTTAGTCATTCCAAAAGGCATAACGAGGAACTCATAATGACCATAACGAGTTCTGAATGCAGTCTTAGAGATGTCTTCACTACGAACTCTCAGCTGATGATAGCCTGATCGCAGGTCAATCTTAGAATAGTAGCTCGATCCTTGCAACTGATCGAATAGGTCGTCGATGCGCGGGAGAGGGTAACGATTCTTGATGGTAACCTTGTTCAGCTCACGATAGTCGATGCACATTCGGAATGTGCCATCCTTTTTCTTGACAAAGAGTACTGGGGCTCCCCAGGGTGATGAGCTAGGACGGATAAATCCTTTATCCAAAAGTTCCTGTAGTTGCGTAGAGAGTTCTTTCAGTTCTGCAGGGGCTAGACGGTACGGTGCACGAGCTATGGGTGCTGCTCCGGGAGCTAGCTCGATTTGAAATTCGACCTGACGGTGGGGAGGGAGTCCAGGTAGTTCCTCAGGAAATACCTCGGGATAGTCACGTACTACAGGGAAATCTTCAATCCTCTTTTCCTTTTCGTGGGTGTCGGTGACGAGTGCTAGGATAGCGGTGTGCCCTTTCTGCAAACACTTCTGGGCTTTTAAAAGCGAGATAATGCCTGTGACTTCTCCACCTTTGTTGCCTTTGACGATGAGGGGTTGGCCAGAACGACGAGGTATACGAACCGCTTTCTCTTGACAGAGGATCTCAGCGCGATGCTTGGATAACCAATCCATACCGATGACGACGTCGAAGCTTCCAAGCTTGACAGGGAAAAGATCGATGCTAAACGTGTGGCCAGACAATTCTAGTGTGCAGTCGTGGATCACGTGCGTGGTCTCGATGTTCTTACCATTAGCTATCTCGACGATGTGCTTAGGACTTAATAATGCAGGCGGGTGCTTAAGTTTCTTACTAATGCGAAGGGATACATAAGTGGCATCGGCACCGGAATCAAATAACACAGAAACATAACGATCATCAAGTAGGAACTTACCCGCCACGACGTTGGGGTCGTTCCTTGCTTCTCCAGCTCCAATCACGAAAGCTCTTCCCCTTGCATTCCCAGCATTGTTGTTTTGCTCATTGTTCCCAGCTCCCTGATTGTTGTTGCGATTCTGATTCAGCTCAGGGCAATCCTTTCGCATGTGCCCTGTTGCCCCGCATTTAAAACATGCTCGGTTGTTTCCCTGCTGCTGTTGCTGTTGAGGTTGTTGCTGATTCTGCCTTGCTGGGAACTGACTTCTACAATCCTTGGCTTCGTGCCCCATCTTGTGGCATCGCTGACACTGACCCTTGTTACATGCCCCATTGTGGTGCCTATTACACTTGTTGCACTTAGGGTAGCTTCCCCGGTAGCCACCCTGTTGCTGAGTGCCTTTGTTGTTGTCAGTTTTCCTTTGCTGGGCTGGGGCCTGAGTAGAGTTAGCATCCTTGCCCTGATTTCCATCCCACTTTCGTTTACCATCACTAGAAGTTCCTTCCGCAGCACTGATCCTTTTGGGCAACCTGCCCTCCTCCACAGCCTGGTTAGTGAGTTTGTGGGCAAGACGGACCACAGGCTGTATGGTAGTGAGGTTGGCCGAAGTTACATGGCTCCTGATCTCTGGGACTAAGCCTTTGATGTACAATTCGATCCGTCGGTACATGGGTCGGGACATGTTTGGGCAAAGAGCAGCATAGTCGTTGGACAGCTTGGTGTAGGTCTCAATCTCTGACCCAACCATCTTGAGTTCATAGTACTCGTCCTCGAGTTTGTGGATGTCGTCCCTGTGACAGTACTCTTCCTTGATCATATCCTTGAAATCTTCCCATGCAGTAGCGTTTGCAGTCTCCAAACCAAGCATTTGAATTTGCGCCTTCCACCATGAAAGTGCGCTTCCCTCCAGAGTACCAGTAGCAAACTTCACCCAATTAGCAGGGGGACACTCGCAGACAGCAAAGACAGCTTCGACCTTCTCGATCCAGTGCAGAAGACCTATGGCACCCTCAGTGCCACTGAATGGAAGAGGCTTGCAATCCATGAAGGTCTTGAAGGTACAGACACGTGGTTGCACAGGCGCAGGCTGACCTGTTGTGAGGAGTGAAGCGAAATAGGTTTAGAGGCGAAAAGACGATGTGGCGGTAGGATCTAAACATCCTAAAACAACGAGCTTACCTATAGGGTGAGCTGCGAAAGCTGCAGCCACCGTGTTGAGCAGGTTAGTGAACTGAGCCTGAGTCATGTTGACGTTTCCTCGTCCGCGTCCACTCATTGTCTTCATAACCAGAAAACATAGTATGAGTGTGGTGTCGTAACATAGCGAGAATGAGATAGAAGAGGGGAGGCGTATCTATCTAATCAGGCAAACTAGTACGCATAGTAAAGCAGAAAGCATAAGACAAATAAGCAAGTAAATATGGGTCCGAGCTAGGAGGTCAGATAAGTCGAGCCTTGTACTTGGAGTGTAGTGTCGTCACGAGTCACGGGTTATAGTCTGGTTTTTCTCAAAAGATTTTCCCCTTTTTAAAACCAAGTTCACTATAACCAATGGCTCTGATACCAATCTGTCACACCCCCAAATTCCACCTGCGGATAACACCCGCTTCGAGGGCGTGACTGACCAGGATCCAGCCACCAATTATACTGAATAATTAAATTGATAACAAAAAGTAATACTTACTAACCATAAGATTAGCAAATATCAAGTTCAGAGTTTAAGGTTTCAAGTTCAAACAGTAATAAGTAGCGGAAGCATAAGTAAGGCAGTTTAAACAAAGTTCGTAGTTCATAATAAGGTAACACCCAACACAAGGGTGGACAGACACTACTCGTTCCCAAGCAGCAAGCTCCTTCGTCACCGGTTACCTGCAAAGCATGCAGTAAGAGGTCAACAATAATGTTGAGTGAGTTCACTAGTTGTCCAGTTTTAATTACCAAAAACTCATTTCACCAGTTAATTTATCCGTTTATACATGCCATGGGGAGCTACCCCAAAAGTTAGCGACTAAACTGTTTTTCCAATACCGAACACTAGGTAACCGTTTGCGTTTCCGCAGGATGCCCCGATGTCAATGTTCTATCATCATTGACGGATGCCTGAGTACATTAGTTCACGACCGATCTCATACCATGGCACGGTGTGAGGTTGGTAAAACCTAAATAGCGCTATCAACTAATAACCCGTTCGCCTGGCCTCGGCGACTAATCAGTATTATGTAGTAGGGACTTGAGTGATAGAGTTGCGTTTAGTGCCGTTTGGTTGCATTCCGTATAAACAGTAATTAACTAAAAGGTTTCCCAATACAAGGGAAGGTAAAGTAAGTTTGTTCCCAGTAACTAGGGAAGGAAAGTGAATGGTATCCCCTTTACAAGGGGATAGGGTTGTTCTAGTCTCGTGTCCCAAACCACCGGGACGCATGCTTTTAAGTTGTGAACTCACCTTGGGTTGCTCGGTAGATTATTTTACCCGGTCAAGTATGTTGGTCACCACGTCCTAGCATGGTTACCGAGTATGGGTCAAGTTGGGTACAAATAAACACATAGCGAACACGTACGGCAAACACATATAGCAAACACGTATAACATGCATAACAACAAACAGTCGGGTTATTGGGCCAGCCCTAAACATGCAATCAGCAGCAACAACACGTAGCCCAGTCAACAGAAAGCCCAACAGTCAAAGCCCAATAACACCAAAATAGCCCAGTCGAGACAAGGGTGGTTGCGACTCGCAACCGAGGTTACGACTCGCAATCCGAGGTCTCGGTTTATCACGTTTTGGTTACGAGCCGCAACCAGAGGTTCCGACTCGCAACCGGCGGTTCCGACTTAGCAGCAATGGTTACGACTCGCAACCGGATTCGATACGCGTTGATTGCGACTCGCAACCGGGAGATCTCGACAAGACTTGATGTGGTCTCGAGTCGCAACCAAAGGTTACGACTCGCAACCGTGATTACGTGCAGCAAATCTTCTAGAACCTGCAATGTACTGACCAATAGAATTGCATTTTCATGTAACAGTGTACTATGCCCACTAAACATGTTTTCTTGTCTAAAATGTGCACAAAACAGATCAAACAAAGCATATTTGAAATATTTAAGCAACCTTCAAAGTGTTCTTCATTTATCATCAACCACATTCAAACACATTCATCATACATATGAACCCTCGAAATAGATCCGAATCAAATTAGGCAACATATAAAACAGTGCATCCTTATTAACAAAGGTTGTAATACCGAATCTAACATAAATCATTTCCATTATACCTACAAACCTAAGAATCATGCAATTTTCTCTAACCAACCCTTATTACAAACCGGAACAAGAATCAACAACCATCATTATATGTCACGCAACAATGATATCTATCCGAAATGTACACATGTTAGCCGATTACTCACTTTACACATATTGAATTCACATAATGTAACATCAACTTGCATACAATAACAAACATCATAAAAACACTAACCAATAGAGATTCAAGGTGTGAGGGTATGATGGATCGATGAGTGAGCTTCCGGTTGGTGATTCCGAGCTAGAGCCGAGGTGTTCTTGTTGTTGGTTGATCCGAGAGGGAAAAGGAGAGGAGAGGGAGGTGATCTTGGTTAGGGTTTTAGGGTTTTTAGTGAGAGGTAGAGAGTGAGAGAGTGTGAGAGAAAATGTTGCAAAATGGTAAAATGGTGAGGGGTGGCCGGTATATATATCGAGTGGGTCAAGGGTTCACAAATGTTGTTCTTGGTGGTCGGCCCAACCGGCCCAACTGTTACTGTTTACTCGAGACCATCCCGGGTCTCGAGTCGGGTTTCGGCTCCTATATATATAACACACATATATATCTATATACGCGTATACATACATACACATAACATGAACAACAATAGATCAAATTTCATTCAAAAACACATATACACGTAAGTTACATCAAAAGGTTTCCCGGGAAAATCCGAAGTGTCACACGTGCAGTTGGGTCCTGCGGCCGGAGGTGAGGCATAGGAGGAGGTCCCGGTGGTAGCACCACGTTTTAGGCATGGTGATAGGGAGAGAGCTCGGGTCAGGGGTGCTGGAGCCCCTAGAGCAGCGAGGAAAGTTGAGGAGAGGTTGGATGCTGTAGAGCAGTCTATAGATGAGGTGGTAGATACACTGGCAGAGGTCAAGACGATGCTTCGGCGCGTCATTGATCATTTTCACATTCCTCCACAGGATCAGCAGCCACCACCAGGCCAGCAGGAGTCAGCATCAGCAGGGATTTTGGGTTACCTTTGTACTTTTTTCCCTTTATTTTTGTTTTTATGATCATGGTCTGTACTTGATATATATATTCGGGGGAATTGTAAGGGTAGCCGGTTGGGTCTTTTGTTGTACTTGTACGTTGTATATTTATTGTATATTATGGTTGTGCTTGATATATTGCTTCTAGCCGTGCAGTTCATTATACAGGTTATATTATGATACGGAGTCGCGTAAGCTGAACGGTTTCTTCATCTTGAGCAGTGTATCGAGCATATCAGGGGAGTTTCAGTTTCACTCTTCCTGATTGTTGTTGTTGCATATTCTTTGTTTATTTCCTTTTTGCTCACATTGAGGACAATGTGACTTTCAAGTGTGGGGATGGGGAAATTTTGTAAAATGAGTCTGTAAATACTTAAAAAAAAATAAAATAAATAAATAAATAAAATAAATAAATAAAAAAAAGAAAAAAAAGAGTTGGTTTGTGAGTCCCGGTCCTTTAGCGCATAGAAAACGAAAAACCTTTTCAAAACGTCGGTCAAAAGCGGTTTAATTGTCGAATTTACGAGTTGGAAAACACGTGTTTCTATAAGTTGCGGGATAGTAGGTTGACTGAATCGGTTTTTGGGAAGTAAAAGGGTTTGGGATGCCTAGGATAGTGGATGGAGCCGGAGAGTTAATTGGTTGTGCATTGTCGATATCGGTAGCCCTTATTTACCACATGATAGTGAGATTTGAGCCTTTACATGTTTCATAGTTATATGTTCACTACTTTCGTTTCATGTGTGTACCGACTTTGTTGCATCACTTTAGAACTTGTGCGTTTTGATACAGTTTGAGACCTTCGGTTAGGATTTGACATGGATATGATAGAGGCATTAGGATCACCTTGTTTGTGTTACCTTTGTGTTTGACCCGTTTTACCACTACCCTTAGTTACACCACTTTGAGCCTAACGATTCGTTTGTTACCCGTTTTTTATTTGATAGCCGGATCGTGTTACGTGATTATTATATTTGAAAAAAAAAGTATAAAAAAAAGCAAAAGAAAAAAAAAAGAGAATAAAGCTGTGGGTCGAAATGACCAATATGTCAGTATTTGTGTTGTGCTTATCCGGTTTATCGTGTGATCATTTGTGTTAGCCATATATTCCCAAAATGAAAAAAAAAAACCTACCTTCAGCCCTTGCCTACCCAATAAAGTCCTTTTGATCCATGTCGAGTTTTAACAAATAGGTGGAATTTTGATTGACGTACAAGCTTATGACAGTGTTGCTTCAAAGTTTGGTTTTGAGAGTTCACTCAAAATTACATATTTATTAGCCGAGAGATGAGTGAAATTGTGAGGGGTATTGACATTGCATAATTGATTGCTCGAAGGTAAGAAAAGCTTGATTAGGTAGGCCCGTTTTCAGTTAAAATGTTATGATTCGTCACCTTTTGAACGTTGTAAGTCTTGCGAAACTTTTGTGGTGGATGACTTCGTGGTTCGCGTTATAACTTGTTCGAGATTTGCGTTCTTGTTAAAGTGTTTAAGTTGGACATGCTGCTTGGGATTTTGCTTAGGGACAAGCAAAAGGTTAAGTGTGGGGATGTTTGATATGTTTATAATTACACATATTTTTCGTATCGAATTCCTTACATTCTGATGATTTTGGAAGTGATTTTCTCGCGATTTGGATACTTAATTGTTTAAATTATGGATTTGCAGGAATTGATGATGAACCTGCCAATTTCGCGGTGAAAACGGAAGGAAACTGGTGCAGTGAAAGGAACACGGAAAGACGTGTCGGAAAAGCAAGAAAAAAAATAAAATAATGCTGTACAGGACCCTTTACGGACCGTAAGACCTGGTCTTTACGGTCCGCAAGGAGGAGGCGCGCACCCGGATTGCTTTAGTCCCTTACGGACCGCAAGCCTTTAACCATACGGTCCGTAAGGTTGTCGTATTTCGCAAAAAAAATTATAAAACCAAGGCAGCCGATTAGGATTTGATCATTCGGCAACCAGACGGCATTGGAGCATATTGGGGCGATTTTGGAGGATCTTGAAGCTGTGCAAAGGTCTTGGAAGCTTTCGGTTCGATTTTGGAGCGTATCGGGTTCGTTAAACATTGGTTTTTCGGTTTCTTTTCGCTTTGAACTATGATTTCAGTTTGTTTCAGACTTTGTATTGTTGAATTCTTGAATATTATGAGTAGCTAAACTTCACAACTACCTAGGTTTTGATGAACTAGTTGATTGTAATGCGTTTATGACTTGATTTCGGTTATTTGATGTGATTTACATAACTTGTCTTTGATATTGATCTTGATATTGCATGTTGGTGTGTTTTGATTGATTTTTGGTTGATGAATTCAGCGGTTTAGGCACGAAGAAATTCCCCCTAGACTTAGAGTTTAATTTGAATCGTTGATCTTAGGGTTTTCGGTTTGAGTATTGTGTTGTGAAATTAACCAATTCAACTAATAATTAAAATTGATTTACTAAAACGTGCATCCTCATCTTGTGACTCGAAAGACGATTAGGGTGAGCTAGGTTATTAGCTAATTATTGGTGTATAGATTGGGTGACCGATAGCTCGGGCTCGTTTATTGCATCGTAATTAGGGTTTCCTAGGATTTCGATTATCTAAGTTAGGTTTGCTTTGCGATTTTGGGATCCTCTCTCAACATCACTGTTTCTGAGGTCAAAAGGGTTCTATTTTCGTAGGATTTGGTATCGATAGCTCGAGCCAGTCCGTTCTAGCACTTCACATTTAGTCTTGCTTTCTCACTTGGGACATCTCTAGCGGGGGGTCAATTGAGGGAAATAGATATTTAACCGTTATCACTGTCACATTAGCATTGCATGATTCTAGGGATTCTATGCCTAGGTAGTCTTTATCTCATATATATTTGATCACAGTTTACTCGTATTCTTGCCTCGTTTGTTTGCTTTGTTTCGTACGTTCTGTTTATTTCATTTAGTTATTATTACAATATATTTCAAAACAAATCCAAAAGTTGACTATTTATTCGATAGAGGTTTAGTATCTAAAGTTTGCATACAGTGTCCACGGATTGATATCCGGTCTTACCATCTACACTACACTACGACCGGTACACTTGCCGATTGTGTGTGGTTTAGGTTGTGATTCCATTTTAAAACTTGTCCGAATTTAATATATACATTTTCACACATCAGTACTACCAGGGATTCGTCCGATAGACATTTCTTAAGATTGGATACATGAAATACCTCATGTACTCCAGCTAGTTCTTCTGGTAGTTGTAAGCGATAAGCAACTGGTCCTATTCGCTGAATTACTGGAAATGGTCCAACATATCTTGGACTCAGTTTTCCTTTCTTACCGAATCGTATGACTCCTTTCCAAGGAGATACTTTCAACAGTACTTTGTCTCCTATCTGGAATTCTAGTAGCTTGCGGCGATTGTCTGCATAACTTTTCTGACGATCTCTGGCTGTTTTCAATCTTTCCTTGATTTGAGTTATCTTGTCAGTGGTTTCTTGTACGATTTCTGGACCTGATAATTGACTTTCTCCTATTTCTACCCAACATACGGGAGTTCTGCACTTGCGTCCATATAGTGCTTCGAATGGAGCGACTTCGATACTTGAGTGATAACTATTTTTATAGGAGAATTCGATTAATGGTAAATGGTTATCCCAATTACCTCCAAAGTCAATTACACATGCTCGGAGCATGTCTTCCAGAGTTTGGATCGTCCTTTCACTTTGTCCGTCTGTTTGTGGATGATATGCAGTACTTAGATTGAGTCGGGTTCCCATTGCTTCTTGGAAACTTGTCCAGAAACGGGAAGTGAAACGACTATCTCTATCCGATACAATGAAGAGTGGAACTCCATGTAATGATACTATTTCATCTACGTATAATTTGGCTAACCTTTCCATGCTAAAGGTTTCCTTTATTGGTAAAAAATGAGTAGATTTGGTTAATCGATCCACAATTACCCAAATCGCATCGTTACCTTTTCTGGTTTTGGGTAACTTAGTAACAAAGTCCATTGTTATGAGTTCCCATTTCCATACAGGCATTTCTAACTGTTGTAGTAGACCTGAAGGTTTCTGATGTTCGGCTTTAACTTGTGAACAAGTTAGACACTTAGATACGTATTCGGCTATATCCTTTTTCATTCCTATCCACCAGAAATTCTTTCTTAAATCTTGGTACATCTTATTGTTTCCTGGGTGTATAGTATACCTAGATTTATGAGCTTCCTCTAAAATTTTTGATCTTAAATTTCCCTGCTTTGGTACCCAAATTCTGCTTTTGTGGAATTTCCAAATTCCATCATTTCCTTGTTCCAATTCTTTTAAGTAACCTTTCATTCCTTCGGCATCGTCCTTGATTGCCGTTTCCTGAATTTCTTTCAATTGTTCCATTAAATCTACTTGTAGATTTATTCTAAGGGCACGGACTCGCCTTTGCTTCTCATGCTACTTACGACTTAAGGCGTCTGCGACTACGTTTGCCTTTCCTTCGTGATATTGAATATCACAGTCGTAATCACTCAGGATTTCCATCCATCTTCTTTGCCTCATGTTTAACTCTTTTTGCCCAAATATATACCTTAAACTCTTATGATCTGTATAAATAGTAAACTTACTTCCATACAGATAATGTCTCCATATCTTAAGGGCAAAAACTATAGCTCCTAATTCTAAATCATGAGTCGTATAGTTTTCTTCGTGCTTTTTCAATTGTCTGGAAGCATACGCAATTACCTTCTTGCGTTGCGTCAACACACATCCATATCCTAATTTTGAAGCATCACAATATACTTCAAAATCTTCTGTTCCTTCTGGTAAGGCTAAGATTGGAGCATTGGTTAATTTCTGCTTTAAAATTCTGAAGGCCTCTTCTTGTTTAGGTCCCCACTCAAACTTAGTGGCTTTACAGGTTAGCTTAGTTAATGGTACAGCTATCTTGGAAAAATCCTTAATAAACCGTCTATAATACCCGGCTAAACCTATAAAACTTCTAATTTCAATTGCAGTTTGCGGAACCTTCCAATTGGTAATTGCTTCTATCTTAGCAGGATCTACGTGAATTCCTTCGTGATTCACCATGTGTCCTAAGAATTGCACTTCTTGTAGGCAAAATTTACACTTCGAGAATTTGGCATACAACTTTTCTTTTCTTAACAAAGTTAAGAGTGCATGCAAGTGCTGACAATGTTCGACCTGACTTTTTGAATAAATAAGTATATCGTCTATGAAAACAATTACAAATTTATCCAGATATGGTTTACAGATCCTGTTCATCATGTCCATAAATGCTGCAGGTGCATTAGTTAACCCAAAGGGCATGACTGTAAACTCATAATGTCCATACCTAGTTCTAAAAGCAGTTTTAGGTATGTCTTCTTCTTGAACCTTTAGTTGATGATATCCGGAGCGCAAATCTATCTTAGAAAAGTACCTAGCGCCTTGCAATTGATCGAAAAGATCATCAATCCTAGGTAATGGATATCGATTCTTAATTGTAACCTTATTTAATTCTCTATAATCGATACACATTCTCATTGATCCATCTTTCTTTTTCACAAACAACACTGGTGCACCCCAAGGGGATGAACTAGGTTGTATAAATCCTTTGCTTAGTAATTCATCTAATTGATTCTTTAATTCTAGCATTTCGGTAGGAGCTAATCGATAGGGTGCCTTGGCTATTGGTGTAGTTCCTGGAATTAGATGAATCCTAAATTCTACTTCCCTATCTGGTGGTAACCCAGGTAAATCTTCCGGAAATACATCTGGGTATTCTGAGACTACAGGAATTTCCTTAAGTTCCTTACCTTTAGTACTAATGATTACTGAAATCATATATACTATTCCTTGTTTTCGTTCATAATTAGCAACTTTCATTACTGATATGAACTTCAGTGGCTTTCGAGGTTTATCTCCTGTAATCATGATTATTTCTCCAGTAGGTGATTGAATTTCTATAGAGTTTCTATCACAAATGATTTGAGCATGGTTGGCTATTAACCAATCCATTCCTAACACAACATCAAATTCAGCTAATTTCATAGGCAATAGGTTTGTAGTAAATTTATGACCTGAGAGTTCTATTTCTACTTTTTGCAAAACCTGATTGATTTTTACTGAATTCCCATCTGCAGTTTCGACTGTAAAAATCTGCCTAACGGTAGTTAAGGGTAACTTAAGAGCTTGACAGAATGAAGTATTTATAAAACTTTGGTTTGCACCAGAGTCAAATAATACTTTTGCATAAACGTTGTGAACTAAAAACGTACCGGCTATCACATCCGGAATGAGTTCTGCTTCTTGCGTAGTTAGCTGGAATGCTCTGGCATTCTTCTTAGTGCTCCATCGGCTGCTTTGGGTTTATTGTCTACTGGGTTGGCTAACTTAGGACATTCTGTTTTGAAATGTCCGGCTTCTCCACAATTGTAACAAATTATGGATTTCTTCCTGCAGTTTTCTTCACGATGTCCTATTGTTTTGCAAAAATTGCAAAGTTTGTTACATTTTCCAAAATGTTTCTTTTTGCAAATTTTGCAGAATGGTTGTGCTGAAGATTGCCCTGCTCCTCTTTTCTTGAAATTACTACTATTACCCACCCTAAATCCTTGGGTAATTTTCTGGGCTAATTCCTTCTTCCTGTCTTCATCTCTTGTGCGTATCAGTTCATCGGTTAGGGTGTTAGCTAATTCTACTGCATCGTCAATAGTGCGAGGTCTCGCAGCCTTAACGATATTTCGAATTTCGCTAATTAATCCCCAAATATAGCGAGAAATGAGTACCGGTTCTTGCGAAGCCAGGTTAGGTACCACTCTAGCATATTCGAAGAATGTCGAAGTATAACCACGACAATCCACACCTAACATCCGATGAGTTAGGAACTTATTTGCCATTTGTTCCTTTTCATACTCAGGACAAAATTTTCTTTCTACGAGATTCTTAAATTCTTCCCAAGTCATAGCATAAGCCCTATTTCTTCCTTTAGCTTGTAACACAGTGTTCCACCATTCAAGTGCTCCTTCTTTAAACAGATTTGATGCGTACATGACTTGATCATCTTTAGCACACTTACTTATTGCAATTACTGCTTCGGTTTTCTCTAACCAACGCAATGATGCAATTGCCCCTTCATTGCCTGCAAATTCAGTGGGTTTACAAGCAAGGAATTCTTTGAAAGTGCAACCAGGTGTTGCAGCTTTCTGTTTCTTAGGGAGCGGCATGTGCTGGGATTCATTATCATGATTAGTATGATTATTGCCCCCGTTTATACTATTACTGAAGTTATCCTCAATAGTATGTTTACTAGGAATGATTTGCTGCGGTTCGATTGGACTTTTTACAGCAGCAACGAATGCTGGAATAGCATTGGCTATCCCTTGAGCAACAATATTTTCAATATCTTGTCTAGTCATATATTGATCCCCTGGATGTTGTTCCGACTGATTAACTTCATTTACCGGTTCATTACCACTATTTGCCATCTGATAATATATAATAATTTTTATTAGTATTTGCTAACTAGCAATTTATACACAAACAATCAGACAATTCACAATGTACGTAAAGTCAAAACTATCGATTTCTCGATTCCATTTTATATTGATTATAGTATGCATCAATACACACCAATAGTTTACAACGTTTTATTTGTTATGTTACATACTAATTTCAATATTTACTTTTACTATTACACAACTATAGTTTTACCATCCTCCTATCCCTCGTCACTTGTCATCCTAAAAACGAAGTTCCCTTTCGTCATACTTCCAGGCAATCTGTCCCCCTATCTCCCTGATTCTATTCCCTGCATCCATCAACTCTTCACCGAAATGGCGAAGTTCAGCCATATTCTCAGTGCTCATTGGTGGATTAGGTAGGGGTTCTGGATCGAATTGCGGAAGGAAAGAATAAGGGTCGTTGACAATATTTTGAAATTGCCAATCATTCGTCCACCATTCTTACATTTCTACAGGTTGGGAGTGTACTATTGGTTCTGGGATTGCTGGTGCAAAACTCATAGGGATTGGATTTTCGATAGGATAGGTAAAAATATTCGTATTGACAGGCTGAATAGTCGCACAGTTTGCCAATAGGATATCTATCTCTTCCTGAAAAGTTATTCTTTGGCTTTGGTTGGAGCTCTCTCCGATTTCTACCTGAGTTGGTCTAGAACCTTGCCCTACTTCCATTTCTATTTCTTGAGAATATTCCTCAAACTGTATCTCCATTTGCCTAGAATCTTTCTTAACTTCAATTTCCATCTCCGGCTGTTTACCAGTTTCTTTTGCTATTTCTAAAGGATTGTTTATTTTAGGAAGTTTTGGAGCTGGCTTTTTCCTACGTATACGATGTCCCCACACGTAATTCTTCTTTTTCTTTCGTTTTGGCTTTGTCAAAGGTGGAGCATGGAATTCTACAGGTTGGTCCACATCAGCAAAGTATCCAGTAAACTCTTGGGAAACTTCTATATTCACCGGGTAAAGGTTGAGGTTCTGAAAAGCTTCAGATATCTCGCTCATGCTATGTAGCATATATGCAAAAATGCACAAAATGCTAAGTTAAAACTTTGGAACAAAGTTTAACAAATAAACATCGAAGTTTTATTGCACACTATTTGTACAAAATAACAGGAAAGAACACACTTAGATTTATTTATTTATTTACTGGGAAATGCTATTACTAGATTTAGGGTATTTAAAGATTTGCATGTTCTGCTACTGTAGCTAGCATATACAAATTTGCCCATTTCTCATCTAGCTTGTCTTCCCAAGGTGATTTATTGATTAACTCCTGGGTTTCCTTTTTAATTCTCTTTTCCCGGATTTGCTCTTTACTTTTCTTAATAATCATACTCCTTTTTCTAGGAGAAAGCGGTTTCTCATATTGTGCTTTTCGCACAAATATTCCTTCTTCAGGGATTGTAGGGAGCTTTGAAAATTTAGTTTTGGATGAACTTCCCTCTTCGTAGACTGACCTATCTAATTTAAGATAGATATCTTGCAACTTTTGCTTACCCATACTGTAACTAACAAATAGTTAATTTAATAAAACACATAATCACATAATAGTAATCAGGAAAAAATTAAGTATCTTTTAAATACTTAATTAGCTTAACCCAGTGGCTCTGATACCACCTTATTTCTGTCACGGCCCCCGACCCGGTTTGACCCGTTTCAGGAGCCGCGGGACAGAAATCCCGTGATATTTTAATTATGTGATTTTATTTAGCAGCGGAAGTTTATTTATCGTCAGGATCGTTTTAAAGCTAAAAACTTTTCCCGATTATTTTATTTCACAATTCGGGATAAAACCCCGATAATTTACAATAATAAGGTTTTACTGAGAAATCCTTATTTTTACAAAACGTATTTCTTTATTTTATAATGAGCCACTATTTTAAGCCTGCACTGCTTCCCAGCACTTTTCCTGAATTACAATAGATCACCTGAAACATGTTTGAAAAAGGTTTTGTCAGCGGGGAAATACTGAGTGAATCATTCAGTTTACTGAAACGACACATTTGTTATAATTCACAGTATTAAGAGTTTTTACATATGTTTATTATCTACCAACTACCCACAGTATTTGTCACTCGACCGGATCTGTGACTGTGGTCATATCACCATTGGCTGCCCCAATGAATGACGTATATCACTTAATTTTAGGTTCGCCCACCTAATGTGATTAAAACTGTAGTAATGTGCATAATACCCCACATACTGGCTGTAATTTGGTGATTACATAAACTTAATCACTGTAATTATAACTTTGAAAATAATTTGGAGTATTGTAAAACAGTTGATAAAAAGAGAATGACTCACATTGCAGATTTAACACGGACAGAATATGATTTAGCCTGGTTAACCTAATTTCAATAATAATGCACACAAAACTGGGTTAGTGATCAATACAGCAGTCACGATAACTCACGAAATCAAATTCTCACAATGAACGACAAAGTGCAATACTTAAACATGCATCGATTTAACGACGAATGACAAAGTATAACCCAATGTGGGCGGCACTTAAACATTCTTTGGATATATTGATCTCGGAAAATGAATCGTAATAGCGATCGAGTAATTACCCTGTTTTGTGGCAGCGATTCGAGTGCAGTGTGTGTTTAATTGTAGTATTTCTGTGCTAATTCGACGTATACAGAAAGTTGGGACGTCGTTTCAACTTCTAAAAGCTACTGCCAAGGTCGGCTATTTATAGTGAATTTTGGGACACTCTTACGGACCGTATGGCATTTCCCCTTACGGTCCGTAAGGGGTGCAGTCTATTTATGTAGACTTGCTGGCTACGGGACTAGCTTGTATGACTCACTATTAAATTCAGTGTTAGTATGTACAACGCAATTTTTGTTGATAATTATCAATTAGGGTTTACCCCATTGAGTTTTTGGGGCCCTGATCCTGATTCCGATTATTCCGGAAATTTTAGGGTTAGTGCAGAATTACTTGGGTGTCTCAATTAGGGTTCCCTTATTGACTAATTATCATTCTAATTATAAATTTTAATGAGAGTTGTTACAACAGGCCCCAACCCCGCCCCATACCCCATAGTCTTATTTGATTATTTTTTGAGTTTTCTTTTTCTTGTATACATAGTACAATAGTAGTAAAGTATTAGCGGCGACAATTCTTGACACGACCCGTTAACCCCAATCGAATCCGACATGAGAAACAGTTCTGGGTTGACTAACACGATCCGTTAACCCCACTCGAACCCAACACGAAAAAAACAGGTTTGGGTCGAATAACACGACCCGTTTAAAAAACGGTTCGGGTTCGGGTTGACCCGTATTAAAAACGGGTCGGGTTCGGGTTGACCCGTATAAAAACTGGTTGACCCATTAACCCGTTTAACTATTTAGATAAAAAATATTTTATATTTTTGTTTTTGTTTTTTCAGTTTCTAATTTACATGGTTAGTTATAATAATGTTAATTTTGACACATTATATTATTTATTTATCACACTCATATCCATCATTAAACATGTTATCGATAACCCGCTTAAAACCGAACAACTCGTTTATAAATCATCAACTTATATCACTCATTAAAAATATGGGTTATACGGATCGGGTTCGGGTTGACCCGAATTAATATGGGTCGGGCTAGGGTTGAAATCTTTGACCCGAATAATAATAGGGGTCGGGTTCGGGTTGAACATTTCAACCCACCAACCCGCCAACCCGTCAACCCGACACGATTACCACCCCTATATACTATACATCAACTTTTCATTTTTTAAAATAACTATATTTTTGTTTACCATAATAACAAAACTTTAGCTTTCTTTAATTATAGAAGTATAATAATAATAATAATAATAATAATAATAATAATAATAATGTGCGAACAAATAGAAAAAAATGAATATTAAGTTTTCAATCTTGAGATTAACAATAAAATAAAAAAAGTATAAATATAATAATTATTTGTTTCTTATACACTCTTCTAACTTTTTTATATAATTAGATTGTTGCCCTACGCCGTGCGTTGCGGCGGCAACACCTTAGTTGTTTATGGTTGCTGACACGTTATGTGATCGTTAGTTATATGAAAACGCGTGTTTCGACGTATCTGATCTAACTCAATGTAACCTATATAAGCAATGCGGTTACAAAAGAAACAGAATTGAACCCAGGGTGGTTCATTTAGTGACGGTTCCACTTAACCACTACATCACCCTTACATTTGTATCAAGACCTAGCGCCTTCAAAATGTATACTAACTCGAATTTATACCGTCGAATGAAAACGTATTTTATTTGACCTCGCTCGTTTCCGAGAACAATTTAAGTAAAAAACGTAGATCAACCGAAAGGTACACAAAAATAAGTACGAAAACGTATTATATTTGACCATGTGCGTTTCAAAAAAAAAAATTATGTCGAAACTTGAATTTATGTTGTTTGCGTTGAAACGTGAATTTACACCTACACATAATAATAAACATGAGAACATATTATATTTGACTCAACTTGTTTACGTAAAAAAATAATGTCAAAACGTGAAATTATAACGACATGTACGTAATAATAACCATATCATAAAATAGGCTTACTGCGTATATGCGAAATAAAAGAAAACAAAAAGGAAAAAAACACGAAAAAAAAGGAAAGGAAAAAACAAATAAGAGAAAACAAAAAGGGGGAAAGACGAAAAAAATAGAAAAAGAAAAAAACAAATAAGTATTAAATAGAAAAAAAAACTTTGAAGGGGTGCATCTCACGGAATTCAAACTAGAGCAATGAAGTGAAATCATCAAAGCCTTATCCATTCCATCCAACCTTTGTTTAGCTAATTACTTTATAGCCCATGTAATATATATCAAAGAACAAGTCGATGGCTTTTGATGTGACAACCATCGACATTTTTTTTAAGTTATATAATAATATGAACAAATTAATTTGATTGTTTGTTTGTTTGTTTATGTATATGCTTAAGGTAGTATATCTACACCTTTGTAGCTAAACTATACACAACTACAAAATATATGAAAATATTTAGTTCGATAGTTTTTATGTATGAAGAACCCATTTATATCAGTATAAATTTTCCAGATATCATATTTAGCAAACCATCATTTAAACTTTCATATATCCCCTTCTATCTAACTTAATGACAAACATGTCATTAAAAACAATTTATAACTCCTTCAATCTTACTTAACCACAAGTCTCACCTCCATTCTTAGGGATGGATAGGCTACTTTAAAGAGAGACCCCCCATCTAAACAAAAAGTAGACGACAAGCAAAATTGAATAACAAAATTGAGAGCTACAATAACAAAAAGAGTGATGAAAAAGTAACATAGTAAATCTAAGACAAATATAACATAATACGCAAAGTCACAATCACATACAAAGTCCACCTAAAGTGGATTAGGTCCTTGGTTCGAAACTAACTCTTATGTACCCTCCCTAAAAATCCTTAACTTTAATCATACGCCTCCATGGCCTCCTATCCTGAACCATGTTCTCAGATAGGTGCAACTCTATCAAATCTTTCCTAATTCACTCATCCCAAATCAACCTAGGTCTACCTCTACTCCTCTTCCCCTCAACAGTTAGGGTTTCCAATACTCTAATTGGTGCCTTATGTTTATCATTTAAAAAATCTATATCAGTGGATCTTGGTAATTAGTGACGGACGTATAATTTTTCCCATGGCGGTCGATTGTCTATTGTTAAATATTAATCATCTTTGGTGTTAGTTGTATTTTTAGGCACATTTTACCGTACATCATTAATTTCATTTTAGACATTTAGACCAGAGTTATTGTATGATTTTAGAAAATACACAATTTTTTAAGGATGGAATTTACTTGAATAAATTTTATTGTTTTTGTAAGTGTGGAATGATTGCGAGAGACTACACAGAAGATTGAAGATACATATTCTTGATGTAAGGTGATAGATAAAAAAAAAGCAAGAACAAGCATGAATGAAGAAATAGTTTAAACGAAAGTTGCTTAAAAGTTGATTAAAAAAAGAGAGAAATTGTAATATTTTAGCAATTTGATGTATTTTGACGTTGGGTTGGGTTGGGTTGGGTTGCGATTTGCAACATCTAAATGAATTAATTATGAGCTTGAAATAGGCCACATGGCCCATCACAGCCCACGACAATTGGAGGGAGGAGACGATCTTGAACGACTTCGACGGCTAGGAAAGGGAAGCAAGAAATTAATTGGAAATTTGGGTTTTAATTCGAGCTCAAGACTATGAGTTTTCTTTTTTTTTTTTTTTTGTTTAGTAAGTTTTAATTTATGTTTCGTCTCATATATGTTTTGATTGTTTTACATCTAAATGAATTAATTATGAGCTTGAAATAGGCCACATGGCCCATCACAGCCCACGACAATTGGAGGGAGGAGACGATCTTGAACGACTTCGACGGCTAGGAAAGGGAAGCAAGAAATTAATTGGAAATTTGGGTTTTAATTCGAGCTCAAGACTATGAGTTTTTTTTTTTTTTTTTTTTTTTTTTGTTTAGTAAGTTTTAATTTATGTTTCGTCTCATATATGTTTTGATTGTTTTAGCTAAACCAATTAAATTCTGACACTAGTTTAATTTCTTTGTTTTTGATTCGTAAACTTATGTTAAACTTTATGAGATTCGATTACGGAATGGTTTGTTTTTGTGTTTCTTGATCTTAAATCCAGATTTTTCCCCAGATATATATTAGTTTGTTATTAAAACTAGCCACTTTGTTAATTATTCTGATAAACTTCCTTAAGTTTTAAAACCCTAATCAGTCTTGATTTTTGATAAAAGGAACAAATAACATGTGGTGATAGTCAATAAATTTAGGAAAAAATTACACCGTTGGTCCTTGTGGTTTCTGCCAACTTTCAATGTCATGTCAGGTACTGATAGTTTTTTGTTGCAAAATCAGGTATTATCGTTTTAATTTGTCATAATGTTGAGTACTAAAGCCAAACGTTGTTAATTTTTTTGTTAAATCTTACTAAAATAACTAAAATGTCCTTTAGAAAGTAGAGGGTCTATTTTTATAATTAATTATATTTTATATTTGATCACAAGAGCCATTATTATAACTTATAAAATTCAATATTTATAACTTTATGTAAACAAATAATATCTTAGTTTATAAAACACTTTTTTACTTTTATTTAGTTTCAATAGTTTATCAAATTAATTATAAATGGTGTTTGCCAAATGATGTTTAGCTCTTCGATTTTTCTCGACAGACATTCAGTCATTAGATGCAGTTTGTTGTTCACTAAATTGTTAAAATAAGAAAGTCAGAATCTTATCATATGTTCTCAATAGTAGTTAGAAGGAATCTAAAGCACACATAATATGTGACGACGGGCCAATGAGAAGCACCATTTGTCCGCTTTGGGCTATCATCGTGCAGGCCCAACAGGAAAAGCCCAACAAGAGTCTACCTTGCCCACTAAGATTACCGTTATGAGCGGGAAAAGGGATCAGAGAAGACAGACAACATTTAATGCTTGATTAGCAGAGGATCTCTTGCTGGAACTGTACTTCTTCGCCGGAAACATTAAATGAGACTATGATCTCACCGTCGGGGGTCAGACACGTGTCTGAGCCCCCCGAAGACCATCAGAACCCATTGGATTGCCTCGTAAAAATATCTCACGTGAAGGTTGAGGCTTGGTGGTTATATAAGGATGCAAGAGGAATGATCAGGGACACAACCCAGGTATCTCATTTACTACCCTCACATTTACTACTCTCACATTAAATTCCGACCATCATTCCCACATATTTATTACAAGTATCATATTTACTAGATTCACACCTTAGAGGAAACATCCCGGTGACCATACTCATCGGGGTAAGCTCCTCAACTCTTCCGGCAAGTTTACTTACTCTCATGCCGGAGGTTGGTCACGGATCCCCCTTTCGGGGTCCTCTGTGGCGAGGCTAACGGTTTGTTCTTTTGTAGTAGCTAAGGTGGAGGCTCTTGACGTCAACGAAGATCCATCTAACGTCAACCGGGATTTGGGTATTCGACATTGGCGTCATCCGTGGGACATCAGCCTGTCTGGTGTTCCCACATCAAACTCCGACGTTAAGAGTAGCTTATCTCACTAACAGCAAGATGGCAACCCCACCTAACTTACGTGTCACCCAGACAGCACAAAATGATCTGGATAGGGTTACTGTGGAAGACATAACCCATGAAGAAGGCAACAAGAACCAGGTGGAAAACCCAGAAAGAATGGAGCATATCACCCCGGATTTTGTGGCCATGCACAGAGAAAAGCTAACGAAGTGTCTTGAAGGCTAAAAGAGACAAGAAAAGCTTGACAGTCTCAGGGCTAGGCTTTCTTTTGACATACCTTCCAACCAAGAAGGGACAGACCTTCAGAACAAGAGCAACAACGGTGATCCACTGGAAACATTCATGACTGCCCTCAGACAAATGTCTTCAGAAGAAAGGGAGGACCTTATCACAGGAAAGAAGTTGAAGGAGAAAGGGAAGGAAAAGGACAACCAAAGTGATGATGGCCTAGATCAACCCTATCTACCACGAGACTTGGCTGAAGTCTCAAAGTTCACACGAAGGATTGCAGAAGCACCGATGCCCCCCAAAACGAAGCTACCCCCAAACTTTGACCGTTATGATGGGACAAGAGACCCTGAGGATCATCTGCATGCCTTCAGGGGAGCGGGGCAACTTGGGCGATGGTCCATGCCTGTATGGTGCCACATGTTTGTGCAAACTCTGACGGAGGGAGCCCGGCTTTGGTTTGACAGCCTCCCTCCGGGGGGAATCAATAGCTATGAAGAGTTAAGCGAGAAGTTCCTCAGGAACTTTGGTCAGCAGAGAAAAGTGGTCAAGAATCCAAATGAGATCCTCCACATAAGGCAGAGGGATAATGAGCGAATAGATCAGTATATGGAGAGGTTCGTCAAGGAGAGCATGAACATCAAAGATGTCCCGGAGGTCATGAAGATCAGCAGTTTCATAAACGGGCTGAAGCATGCACAGCTGTGTGAGAAACTAGGGGAGGAGTTCCCCCACTCATTCGACAACCTCATGGACAGGGTCAGAGCTTTCGTCAGGGGGAAGGACACAGTCAGCAAAGCCAAGGAAACGGGCGTCACACCTCGGAGGATCACCCCGGCTACAAAGCCTCCTGACAAAGGTACATCCTACTCCAAGAAACCCACTTTCGATAGAATGATGCATGACAGGATATGGCCGTCATACTCCCTATATAGACCCCGGGGAAGAGGTCCCCCTCCTTACTCCGATAATTTCACCCCTCTCACCAAGACCCCAAGCGAGATATTGGCCACTGAAAGGGTAAAGAACTCCTTCCCGAGACCACCACCCATAAAACCCGGGCCAAAGGCACAACCAAACGAATACTGCGATTTTCACAAAGGCTTTGGTCACAAAACCGACAACTGCATGTATCTGAAGAGAGAGATAGAAACCGCAGTGAAAACGGGAAGACTGGCCTATGTGGATAAAGAAATCAAAGAAGGAGGGGGGACCGCAAGGGAAGAGATGTAAGGGAGCCTGGGAGGGCAGATGTTGATATGATTAGAAGAAGGAATGAATCCGATACCACCCGGAGTGTAAAAGCCAGGATCCTGGGCTCCCCAGACTGCATGAAAGCTCCCATCCTTATGCCACACTTGGAAGAAAATGAAGTGCAACGACTTCCCCTAAACATCTCGGCCATAATAGCTGGTCACAAGGTGTCTCGAATACATGTGGACGGAGGGTCCGGTGTCGAAGTGATATACGAGCATTGCTTCCTTAGATTCGACATAGATGTAAGAGATCAGCTTGAAGAAGACTCCATCCCCTTAGTGGGATTCAACAACAGTGTATCACACCCCCTGGGAAAATTTAGGCTCCCATTCAAAGTTGGGGTAGGGGATCGGGTCCGAACGATAAATCTGACCTTCACAGTGGTCCGGGCACCCTCAAATTACAACGCAATCTTAGGAAGGCCTGGAATCGGAGACCTACAAGCACAGACATCCACCCCCCACGGAGCTTTAGTATTTCAAACACCGAAGGGTTTAGCCTGGGTTAAGTCCTCTTATGAAGTAATTTCTTCCGTATCCGAAGGAAAGGCATCTGTGGAGCCCCAAAAAGGAGGGGTAGAAGAGTGGGTCCTTTGCGACAGGTTCCCAGAACAAACGATCAAAGTAGGAGGTCACTTAAGTGACAAATGCAAGAGTGCCCTGAAGGAGCTGCTCCTCCACAACATAGATGTGTTTGCATTTCAACATGGAGACATGACAAGGATCCCCAGAAGCTTAACCGAACACCGGCTCAATACTTACACATGGGCGAAACCGGTAAGACAGAAAAAGTGAAGCATGGGACCCAACAAAAGAAGGGCTGCTTGTGAGGAAACCAGAAAACTGCTCAGGGCAGTGATAGTCAGAGAGGTGAAGTATCCGTCCTGAATCGCCAATCCGGTCATGGTTCAAAAGAAAGACGGGGGATGGAGGATGTGCATCGACTTCTAAGATCTAAACAAAGCGTGTCCTAAGGACTGTTATCCCCTCCCGAAGATAGACGTCCAGGTAGACTCTTTGTCTTACTACCCCCTGAAGTGCTTCCTGGATGCCTACAAGGGATACCACCAAATCCAGATGTCGATAGAGGACGAAGAGAAAACCGCCTTCATCACAGACGAAGGGACATTCTGCTATACCAAGATGCCCTTCGGTCTTAAAAATGTTGGGGCCACATATCAGAGATTCATGAACACCCTGTTCAGGGAACAGCGGGGAAGGAACCTGGAGGTATACGTTGATGACATTGTTATCAAAAGCCTAACAGAGACGGCCATGATAGATGATATAGCTCAGACTCTCAACACTATGCAAGATGTGAATATGAAGTTAAACCCTGGAAAGTGCTGTTTTGGGGTAGAGTAAGGGAGTTTCCTGGGGGTAGTTGTCACACCCCAACCGATGGCGGAATAATCGGGGCGCGGCACTGAGCGAAACAGATTGTCCAAAAGTTTCCACAACAACTATTATTACAAATTCAGTTAAATGATACGTCCCATACCGTATCCCAAATAAATAAACAAGTTATCATAGAAAGCAACTAGGCAAATAAATTCCGTTCCGACAACTCAGATTCAAATATTATTACAGCAATTGTTTATCTGCTTCTAGACACCCCTATTCTGTTGACTTTCTGGCTGTAATGCCAGAGGACAAGATCTACAGACAACTATGCCTTAGACGCTTGCTCTTGGCAGACAACTATTTGTTGGGGGCTTCTAGAAACTTATTCAAGCCTCGCTTTCCTAGCAGATAAGCATCCTAATTACCTGTCACATACGTTAAAATAATGTCAATACATAAAATGTAAAGGTGAGCACACAAGTTTAATAATAGCATATAGAGTTCGAATAGTTTACGCATAACCAGGCACGTACACAGAGGAAAACGATGCAGGTTAATTATCGACATGGGACCATCGATACCAACGACTGCGGGTTGACCGTCCGAGACGGTTCGCAATACATGATTACCACCGTAATCCATGCAAGTAATTGTCCTTAACAACCCCCGTGTGAACGGGTGCTGAGTCCAAACTATAGTACTATGTTGCTAAGGCAGGTAGATAGCACTCCACGTGTAAACATAATAAACAACATTCATTTAGTCAAGTAGCACATGCAAATGGTCAGCGTTCAAATAGTTTATGTTTGATTGTGATTTGATAGGTAACGTATGTAACACCCAAAAGTGCTAAAAGCAAAAAGGGATCGAGTATACTCACAGTGATTGATTGTGGATTGAAGGGAGCGCTGAGAGTAAGATTAGCCTGAATAGTTCGCTAGCATAACGATAAGTAACGCGGAAAAGTAAACAAGTATGGATGGATCGAATGGGCTGGTCGATCGAACGGCAGGTTCGATCGAACGGCCCGTTTGACCGGCTGGTATAACCGATTGGACAGTTCCGTTCGATCGGCCGGTAGGCTCGATCGGCTGGACCATTCGAGTGGATTGTTTCTTCCTCTGGTGTGTTTGTGTTAGAGGATTTGAACTTTTGAAGTTTTCGTTGTAGTATATGAGAACACTGAAGTGTTCCTACCTTTCAAGTCGATCGATCGAACGGTTCGTTCGATCGGCTAGCTCACTCGATCGGCTAGCTTACTCGATCGGCTAGGAGCTTCAAGGTTAGTCCCCAACTGAATGTCACTCGATCGAACAGTCTGTTCGATCGGCTTGCATTCCCTACTACGAACGAGTTGTGAAAACGATTAAGTGTTGAAGCATAGTATCTCATGATCCGAACAGTAATGTTCACCAATCGAGTGCCATGTTTGATCAAACACTACTTCGTCAATACTATGCCTCATGAAATTTTGAAAGTGTGGGGCCATGTGCTAGCCGATCGGCTGGCCCGGTCGATCAGCTGGCATGTCCGATCGGCTGGGCTGTTCGAACAGCCTAGCCGTTCGGCCAGCATTTCTGACCTGGTCGGCCTTTCGTCTAACACTTGGCTGTTTGTTTATTTGTCATTCTTTAAAGGTATCTTGACAACGTGTTGAACTAGGATAACCTCCGTCCCTACTTGTTTCCTTGGCTCGAACAGGAATCACCCAAGTCCGGCCGGTGAACGGTTCGGAATGTCGGTTTAGAGTTTAACCTGAAATCGGTGAACCTTGTTCATAGAATCCGAATCTTGAACCTTTTAACTATTTGAATGATTAGTTAGCCGGTTCAAGCTCCGCTTATATTGATTTGAAGGCATTGAGTGTAAAAGAGTTGAAAGAAAGTTGGGATTCCTTCTTTCAATCCTTCACAACTTGTAGATGTTTAGATCTTTGATAGATCTTAACTTGTTTATGTGGAAATCGGTTAGATCTAAGCCATTCATAGTTGAATGAGGCCAAAACATGATGTTCTTCAAGAACACCATGATGACATCACCCAAGAACACCTAGATCTTGGTGATTTCACGGTTAGAAACCGAGTTTTGAAAGATAGAAAGATGTAGAATCAAGTAATGATAAAAAACGTACAAGAATTAGAGTGAAAACTTACCGGGATTGAGAGAAAACTGAGAAAAGGTGAAGAAGATAGCTGGTTCGGTCAGAGCTTTCCAAAAAATGGAAAGTATGACAATGACAGCCCTATTTATAGGCTCCAAAAGAGGAAAGTGGCAGCCGATCGGCCAGGAGCTCCGATCGAGTGGGCTGCTCGATCGGCTGGCAAGATGCTAGCTGATCGGCTGGCCTGTTCGATCAGGTTGCCTCCTGTTCGATCCGCGACACACTTTGAGTATTTTGTGACAATTTTCGACGTTTCGATTTCGATGGACGATGATACGAATACGATAGGGTTCCTAGTCAAATTACTTTTAATCCCAACCACTATATCTAACATACAATCCTCTATAAGTCACGTTTCGATGTCGGTTTCGATTGAGTTCGATTACTTTTCGAGTTTCGATTCGATTTTCGATTGATTTGCTTGAATACCACACCAAACATAAAGTAAACACGCACAAGTAACACATAAGGCACACACACACGTATAACAATACCACAATTTGCATAATTCGAGTCTCGAGTTCGATGATTGTTAGATCGGTTTGATTACTGATTAGGTTAACTTTATCGCATTGTTACTTCCTACTATTGACAGTCGTAGATCGGTTCGCTTTAAAACACATTCGATTACTTCGATTCTTGCTGATTACAACACTTACTCCACATAATACAACTAAAACACAAAATCGACTATCTACAGTCAAAGAAAGTCAAGGTTGACTTGGACTTTGACTTTGATTTTGACATTCCAAAACACGGGGTGTTACAGTAGTAGTCACTAAAGGAGGAATCAAAGCTAACCCGGAGAAAACTCAAGTTGTGGCCGAAATGCGATCTCCTCGTTCCATGAAAGATATCCAACAACTGAACGGAAGGCTAATTGCACTAAACCGCTTCTTATCAAAGGTAGCTGACAGGACCCTCCCCTTCATGAAGGTGTTGAAGGACTGCCTCTAGACGAACAAGTTCAAATGGACCTCAGAAGCGGAGGCCGCCTTCCAAGAAATGAAAGCTTACATCTGCAAGCTCCCAACATTGGCCACCCCAGTACCCGGGGATCCCCTGCTCCTATATTTGTCCGCCTCGAAAACAACCATAAGTGCGGTCATGATGGTAGAACGGGAGGGGAAGCAGATCCCTATATATTTCATCAGCAGAACACTTAAAGGCCCCGAAGAACGCTACATGCCTCTGGAGAAGCTGGCGTTAGCTCTTGTTTTCGCATCCCGAAGACTCAGGAGGTATTTCCAAGGGCACAAAATTACCCTGATGACCGATCAACCCCCTCAAAAGGTACTTAGGAGGCCGGAGCTATCGAGACGGTTAGCCAAGTGGGCTGTGGAACTGGGGGAACACTCTTTATAATTCAAGCCCATGACGGCCATGAAGGGGCAGATACTGGCCGACTTTTTAGCAGAGGTCCCCGAAGATGAAGAGAGGGAACTTTTAAAATGGGAAGCCTTGGAAAAGGAAGAAAGAGAGAAGGAGGACGAGGCTGTGTGGAAATTACTCACCGACGGGGCCTCTAGTGAAGAAGGGAGTGGAGCAGGAATCACACTGATAAGCCCCGAGGGGGTCGAGCTGACCTACGCCATAAGACTGGACTTTGAGAACACCAACAACACCGCGGAGTATGAGGCCCTCTTAGCGGGAATGAGGCTGGCACAAAAGATGAAGGCAGGACATGTGGAAGCTAGCACTGATTCACAACGGGTGGTTAAACAATATCAAGGAGAGTATGAGGCTAAAGACAACACCATGGCTTAGTACGTAGCAAAAGTAAAAGAAACAGCTAAGGCATTCAAAACTTTCAAACTGGAATACATCCCCCGAGGAAGAAACAGAAAATCTGATGCCCTCAGTAAGCTGGCCTCGGTGGCATTCGACCACCTCGCAAGAGAAGTTAAAGTGGAAGTCCTGACATCCCCTTCCCTTAACACGAAGGAGGTAGCTGCAGTTGAGAGTACCCAGGAAACATGGATGACACCAATTATCAAGTTCCTCAGAGACGGAATCTTGCCCGAAGGAGAATGGGCAGCTAGAAAGGTAAGGGTCAAGGCCCTGCAATATGAGCTAATTGATGGGGAGTTGTATCGAAGATCATACCTGGGTCCATCCTTGAAATGTGTCGATATGGAAGAAGCTGAGTATGTGATTAGGGAGATGCACGAAGGGATTTGTGGAATGCATTCGGGCCCAAGGACGATAGTAACAAGGGCAGTGAATGCAGGGTTCTATTGGCCACAAATGTATGATACAGCATCCGAGGAAATCAAGAAGTGTGATAACTGCCAGGTACATGCACCAATGACCCACCGACACAAGCACCCCATGATACGAGTTTCGACATCCTGGCCATTCCAAAAATGGGCTGTCGACATAACTGGGCCATTCCCGGAAGGTCCAGGAGGGGTCAAGTATGTGGTGGTGGTCATCGATTATTTCACCAAGTGGATCGAAGCGAAGCCCTTGGCAAAAATCACTGGGGAACAGATGAGGCGGTTCGTATTAGACAACATCATCTGCAGGTATGGGGTCCCAAAAGAGCTGGTGAGCGACAATGGCGTCCAATTTGCTGGAAGACCTTTCAAGCCATGGTGCGAGCAAATGCACATTCTACAAGTGTTCACCTCCGTCACTCACGCCCAAAGTAATGGATTGGTAGAAAGAGCTAACCAAAGCGTCATCAAGGGAATGAAGGGAAGACTCGGGAGGAAACAAAAAGGCTGGCTGGATGTAACACCTCGAAATTTTGTGTCCAATGATGTGTTAACACGTGTCATGAGTTTACACGTGGCATTAGATATTAAATAAAGGACTAAAGTTGACAAACTTGGAAGTATGTAAATTCGAGGGTTATAAATATCAACAAAGGGTAAATATACTGTATAGTAACCCTAAACGATGCTCGTACCTTGATGTGTGTCGGTGTATATATAATTTAGATGTATAATTAAGCCCTTTTTTTTACACCTTTAGCCAAGTTTTAAATTTATAAAACACGATATTTACTAACACTAAACACACATATGGGCAAGTGCACCCATCGTAGACGTAGTATAGTGTTGGTAAGATACCGAGGTCGTCCAAGGACACAAGAGCTTTTAGTACCGGTTTATCCTCAACGTCTAATCAAATCAAAAAGTTAAAAAAATGTTTTTAAACTAAGAAAATAAAAACTAACTAAATGCTGAAAAAATAAAATAAAAATAAAAACAGATAGACAAGATGAATCACTTGGATCCGACTCGTGTATTAGTATAACCTTTGATTATTTTCGCACTTTTGCACTTATTTAAGAGATTATCTTAGTTATTGTAGTAGGCCCCTCTTTTGGAGGCGACGTTACCCTCAACCCAGTAGTTTGAGTCAGCAAGGATACAATCCTAAAGGGCTGGATTATTGAAAGATAATGAATTAAGTTATTAATGCAAATTATGGTAGGCCCCGCTTTTGGCGGTGACGTTACCCTCGACTAAGTAGTCTGAGTCAGCAGGGATACAATCCTAAATAGTCGGGTTATAGTATTAATAGTAGTTAACTTATGAGGGGGTCAAAGAGTTTGGATCCCCGCCATCCAATACCTATGGGTATTGAAGGAGATCCTACTAAATTTGACCCAGGTCCCTTGCAGGACCTCTAAACGCTGAATAAGGGCAAGACCCTTACCAAACCGTTCCCTTAACCCCCGACCAGGTAGCCAACATACCTCCATATAGACCGTGGAGATATGAATGGTGACAATCTTTTATTTTATATAGACAGTAAAATAATGGCAAGACACCACGGACAAACGATAAGGAAAGATCACCTTCAACATAAGCAACTAGTTATTAAAGTCATTAATACAAAACCAAATAAAAAGTGCAAAAGATTAAAAATAAAAAGTATTATACTAAACACTTGTCTTCACCAAGTGATGTAAGAGACTTAGGCAAACATGGCCTTGATTGTCAAGAACTCTTACTATCAATCTTGGATCCCGAGACGACTCACACACTCTACGATGGACAATGGATGATGGTGGTGGATGATGGTGTTATGGTGGTGGTGGGTGGTGGATGAAGTGTGAGAGAGGTGGTGTGCCAAGGGATGAGATGGAATGAAACCAAGCACTCCTATTTATAGGCTGAACAGAAGGCTGGGCACGGCCCCGTGTCCGCTGGACACGCCCCCGTGCCCGTCTGACACTCTCTCTCTTCATTAATTGTAATTCGCAATTACAATTAATGCGCCTGCTGTACTTTCACCACGCCCCCGTGCTCACTGGACACGGCCCCGTGGTGGGCAATAGAAGCTTCTACAGGTTTGTCTTTTCTGCTGCTTCTTGGGCACGGCCCCGTGCTGGCTGAGCACGGGGCGTGTTCAGGCTTCTGTTTTCTCTTCTTTGCTTGGGGAGGTGCCGTTGAGGGTTCGGGCAGTCTACTTTTATTCCTTTTCTTGTATTTGTGTTAGAATTGGCTGTCTTTTTGCTTCTTTTGTGATTTTGAGCTCATTTCATCCTGAAAATACAAAAGGAAGACAAAAACACTCTTTTTCCAACATTAGTACTTAAAAAGGGTTAGTTTTATGCCTTATTTGATGTAATTTATATGTTGCATTTTACACACATCAAATACCCCCACACTTGAACTTTTGCTTGTCCTCAAGCAAAACTCTTTAAATGTGGCTTACACTCCCAAATGGAATGGGTAGAAGAGAAGGTTTTTGGCTTGTCATAGAGTGTCGGGAATCCAAGATCTTTTTGGGCGTTATTTTTATTTATTTACAATCCTATTCGTTATGATTTATTTAGAACGTTTCATAAGATAAATTACTTACTAGGGCATAGCATGCCTTTTTAAAATTTCATCTATATACAAGTTCACATACCTCACGGGAGAAATCACTCAACACTCGGCCGAAGGTGTATTTTTTTAGTGAATCACTCGAGAGCAACATGGAACTTACGCCTTCCATAGGCTTGCCAAGCAATCAATCCTCCTCCTTTTTAACTTTATACCTTTGTAAATATCAAGAGGACTTTTTGGGTGAAGGGTTAGGCTTGGGCTAAAGGTGGGTGGTTGGGTTAGTGGTTAGTAAAAGGGCGAAAAGCGTAAAAAGCGTCGGTTTTCGTAACACACTTTGTTTTCAGTGACTTTTTTTTTATATTTTGAAGTATTTCTCCAAACCAGCTTTTGTTTGTATAGCTTTGTTTGTTTTTAACTTCATCATCATTTTTTTTTGTCAGTCACATAAAAGAACGAGCTTGCGAAAAACCGAGCTTGTTACTAAAATAAAGGGTGAAAAATAAAAAGGGTTTTTGGTGGGTAAAAAGGGTTTAGGGTGAAGAAACGAAAGGTTTAGGCTCAAAGGGGTTAACTAGGGGGATTTTGGGTAGGTGGTAAAAAAAATGAAAAAATAATGGTGTAGAAAGAAAAATGGTTAGTCCTAATGCCTCCATCATTTACTTACTTGGGTTTAAGTTGGTAAGGACCGGGAATGAATCGTCGTGGCAAGTTCTAGAGTTGTAAGAACCAAACGGCTATTCACACAAGAAACGAAAAATGAGCATTTAGTCTAAAGATGTAAATTTGTATGCTCAATAAAGGCTCAAAACTCACTTTTGTGGGAATGGGTTTTTAATGTGATCAAGTATATATAATCAAATTTTAACTAGACTTGTTATGCCGTTTCATAATTTTCTTATGTTGGTTCTTGTTATCACGACGCTCTCGGTTGTAAATTTTATAAAAATATAACCTTATTAATCTTGTGATTCCCAACTTAAACTTTAGACAAGTAAGAAAAAATGAATTTTTTTTTTGAAAAAATTTGGGGTGTTTAGCGGTTCCAATAGAGTTTTGTGTAAGGCTTGTTGTTAGGACTTGCAAAATTTCAAAGTGTTAGCTTCCCCCCACACTTAAATTACACATTGTCCTCAATGTGTCCCAAAAATAAATTTTTAGGTTGATTGGATGTGTAATGTGGTGTTAAAAAGCAAAGATTTATGTTACTGGCAGTCTGGACATGGCCCCGTGGGGACCGGACACGGCCCCGTGTTCAGGTGCCAGTAACAGAAATTAAAGAAATAAGACAGAAGCCTGGACACGGGGGCGTGTCTGGTGAACACGGCCTGTGTCCAGTTACCTGAACTGGGCGTTTTTCTGCAAGTGGTTCAGCACGGGGCCGTGTTGGTTGAGCACGGCCCGTGTTGAGCCTTCTGTAATGGAGATTTGTGTCGGGTTGCTTCGTTCTTTGTGCATGGGGCCATTTTTCTCGTTCCCTTTTTCATCCATTACCACCATGAGTGTGTTTTATTCCTGCAAAATAAAACTAAAAGATTAAACTAAACTAAGGATAGTTCCGTGGAATGCCTCCGTGGTGCGCCACGTTTATAAGGGTCCTTGGCTAGACCCAATGCGAGGTTATATGTTTTCTGAGTGGGATGTTTGGCGTCCCATGTTACACCGTCGGAGAGCAGCATCCAAGCTCGAATCAATAACCTTCATGTAATTGACCGGGTCGTCGTCCTCTATTCTCTTCCCAACTCCGAACTTTACTTCATCATCCCCATACCTCAAGGTGAGTGTTCCGTCATTCATATCTACCACTGCTTGGGCGGTGGCAAGGAAGGGTCTCCCTAGTATGAGGGGGACCTTGGTGTCTTCCTCCATGTCGAGTATGACAAAGTCGGCTGGATAGACGAATCTGCTTACCTTTACCAAGACATTTTCGATGACACCTTGTGGAAATTTGACGGATCGATCAGCGAGTTGTATGCTCATTTTTGTAGGACTCGTGGTTCCCAAGCCGAGTCTTTTAAACATTGATGAGGGCATGAGGTTAATGCTAGCCCCAAGGTCGGCTAGGGCATTACGAACGGGGGATTCCTCTATTGAGCAGGGAATCGTGAAGCTTCCGGGATCGATTTTCTTTTGGGGAAGTTTATTGAGTACGAGGGCAGAGCATTCTTCGCCTAAATTGACTAATTGCAAATTTTTTCAATTTTCTTTTTATGCGTAAGGAAGTCCCTCATGAATTTAGAGTATTTGGGCATTTGGGTTAGGACCTCGATAAAAGGAATATATGTCACACCCCCAAAATTACCACCTAGGGAGTGTCCCTGATAGGCGTGTGACGACTAGCAATGAGCCACCAATTACATTGAATCACAAGTTTGAAATAAAACTTCGTTATTTAAAGATAATAAAATCCCAACATACGTTATTCAAACCATAAGTTTAGCGGAAGCATTAATGTAACATAATATAAGTGCTATCCCAAACAAACATAGTATATAAAAGTCTGATAATAAATCCAGCAAGCAACCATGACCACTCACGCCCTCCAGCCAGCAAGTTCCTGCTTTCATAGTACCTATGGACCTGCGAGCATGTAACACACGTATCAGACAAAGCTGGCGAGTTCACAGTTTTAGAAAACGTTTGTTACCCGGTGTATGTAAAACAGTTTAATACCCAATGCAAGTAATATTGTTAATATCTCATTTCCAAACACGGACGGCTCACGGACTGCCCTTCCCACGTACTCATATCTAGTACTGGGCCAGACTGGGTCATTAGTTCACCTCCGTCCTCTACAGGCACGGGGTGAGGGTGCCAAACCTAAGTAGCGCTACTAACTAATACCCGATGAGGGACTTACAAAAGATGATAGGTGAGATCATTAACCAATATACCCGTTTTTACCCAAAGACTCATCCCCTCCCATGGGATACCCACTGACTGTCCCCAACCACTGGGACGCATGCTCGAATGTAGTGAACTCACCTGGGATTGCTCGGTAGAATTAATTATTCGTTTAACCACGGCGATTTACCAAACCCTATGATATTCACATTTAACAGTCAGTTGCATACAAGCACATCACATATCGTTTCACATTGATCACAAGCTAGTGCACACAAGTATCATCTTTCGGTTCATATTTCTATTCTACACAACAACCATCTTTCGACACACTCATCTTTCGACACATAGGTTATCATTCGACACATCATCATTCGACATATCAGATATCATTCGACACATAACCTATCTTTCGACAACCACAGTTATCTTTCAACAAACCCCGTTATGTTTCGACAAACCCAGCTATCTTTCGAGCACAACAGATATGTTTCGAGCACAACAGATATGTTTCGACTAACACAGTTATCTTTCGAGCACAACAGATATGTTTCGAACTCACTGTTCATCTTTCGACTATGCCTGTTATCCTTCGACTACTACAGCTATCCTTCGGTTACAATTACCAATTAACAAACGGTTTCAACATTTTTCGGTTACAGAACCCTAATCATACGATCTAACTGCTAACATTCAGTTCATACGATTTCACAAGGATTTCCACAATTCATGTATAACCAAACAAACAATTAAGAAATAACAGTTAACCGCTTTATCATGTGATCGCTATACGACTTCTAACCCATTCCGATAACCCCAACCATGTTACGAAACGCACAAACGCCACTAACAATCGGTTAACACATACTTGTATAGGTATCGCAGAGGTTAATAGTTTCGGATCATTGAATCTAATTACACAGTTATCACGACATACAACACAAGGGTTTCACATAGACGCACAATCTCAAAAGTAACATAAAACACTGACCGAATGACGGATGATACGATGATGATGATCACACAGAGAGTTCCTGATTCCTGCCGTCGCCCACAGGTTTCTAGGGTTTGGAATTTCGAGTGGTTCTGTGCGTTACTACGTGACTGCCGTTTAATATACGTAATGTTTTGGGCCTGGGCCGAAGGTTAAGGCCTTTAGTCGAAAGACTGGGCCTTGGCTCGAAGGATCTTCGAAAGATGAAGTTTCGTATCGAAGGATCTTTCTTGCATCGAAAGATCTCCGAAAGATAGAGTTTCGGATCGAAGGTTATCGAAAGTTAGTTCCTATGCTTCGTGATCCCTTGAAGGTTGGATCCTTCGAAGGTTGGATCTTTCGGTTCAAGGGTCCTTCGGTCGAAGGATCTTGGGTTGAAAGATGTCTTAGTATAACTCAAATATTCCAATACGTTACTCATAAACAAATACAAGTTTGCACATATACCCACTAACACAAAGATCTAGGATATGTAAATACAACACGGGAGTTGGGAAAATAGGATAATACTAACCTCAAGAAGTCGGGTTGTCACATCATCCCCAACTTGAAAGAAATTTCGTCCCGAAATTTAGCAAGTAAGTACGAGAGGGTGAAGTGACAATTCAAGATTGTTGTCAGGATTGATGCGGATTTTCTCCAGGTGTTACATCATCCCCAACTTGAAGGGGAATCTCATCCCGAGATTCACTAGTTTTGCTTGACTCTGCTTTGTCTTTGGGAAAGAGGTGAGGGTACTTTAGTTTCATCTGATCCTCGCGTTCCCACGTGAACTCCGGTCCACGCCTTGAATTCCAACGAACTCTAACAATCGGAATTCGACTGTGTTTACGCACCTTAACCTCCCGATCCATGATTTCAATAGGCTCTTCAACAAACTGCAGCTTGTCATCCAACTTGAGCTCTTGAAATGGCACAACCAGTGTCTCATCAACCAGACACTTCTTTAGTTGCGAAACGTGAAAGACGTTGTGAACATTACCCAATTCCGCAGGTAACTCGAGTCTGTAAGCGACTTTACCGATCCGCTCAGTAATTTTGAATGGCCCAATGTAACGTGGATTAAGCTTGCCACGCTTCCCAAAGCGTACAACGCCCTTCCACGGTGAAACTTTCAACATAACCCGATCATTAACTTCGAACTCTAAAGGCTTTCTGCGCTTGTTAGCATAATTTTTCTGACGATCACGCGCTGCTGCCATACGGTCCCTTATCCGAGCTATATTTTGCGAAGTTTCCAGAATGAGTTCAGGATCTGTGAGTTGACTGTCACCTACTTCTGCCCAACAGAGAGGAGAACGACATTTCCGCCCATACAATGCTTCGAACGGAGCTGCCTGAATACTTGTGTGGTAGCTGTTGTTGTAGGAGAATTCTATTAACGGCAAGTGTCTTTCCCATCCCTTCCCAAAATCGATCACACATGCCCGCAGCATGTCTTCAAGTGTCTGAATAGTGCGCTCACTCTGACCATCCGTCTGTGGGTGGTAAGCGGTGCTCATATCAAGTTTCGAACCGAACAATTTGTGCATAGACTGCCATAATTCAGAAGTAAAGCGCGGATCTCGATCTGAGATAATAGAGGTTGGCACTCCGTGTCGAGCAACTACCTCCTTAAGATATACCGCTGCAAGCTGCGAAAACTTATCTGTTTCCTTGATTGCTAGAAAATGTGCCGATTTCGTGAGTCGATCAACAATCACCCATATAGTGTCGTTTCCAGCCTGAGTTCTTGGTAATCCAGTAACGAAATCCATAGCGATCTGTTCTCACTTCCACTTAGGTATTTCTGGCTGCTGTAGTAGACCCGAAGGCTTCTGGTGTTCCGCTTTAACTCTAGCACAAGTTAAGCATTTACTCACGTACGTGGCTATGAGGGCTTTCATGTTCGGCCACCAATACATAACCTTAAGATCATGATACATCTTGTCCGATCCCGGGTGGATAGAATATCGTGACTTGTGTGCTTCATCCATCACAAGTTCTCTAAGATTGTCACACCCCAACCGATGGCGGAAACATCGGGATGAGACGAACAAATTGCTCAGAACAACATAACACTAAATGTGACAATATAATTTAAATTCAATTTCATAAATGCTAAAATGTCATACATTGTTCAAATAAACAAAACAAGATTCCAACATAGTTTATTTCTAGGTGTGTTTCTAATCCACCCTAACTGGATTCTTGAATTCTTCATCTATCAACCTGCAACATGTATTAAAATAACATCAACAAAATGTTGGCGAGTATACAAGTTTGATACATAGCATAGTAGAATAAAATGTTTAAATACTCATATCCAACACGAATAACATGATCCACTTTGCCTTTCCCAATAGACTAGCGGGAGGTTAACACGTTCAACTTGTTCAATACGATCAACTTGTTTTATACGATCAACTTGTGTTATACGATCAACTTGTTTTATACGATCAACTTGTGTTATACGATCAACTTGTGTTATACGATCAACTTGTGTTATACGATCAACTTGTGTTATACGATCAACTTGTGTTATACGATCAACTTGTGTTATACGATCAACTTGTGTTATACGATCAACTTGTGTTATACGATCAACTTGTGTTATACGATCAACTTGTGTTATACGATCAACTTGTGTTATACGATCAACTTGTGTTATACGATCAACTTGTGTTATACGATCAACTTGTGTTATACGATCAACTTGCATAGCATATGAGATTAACAAGCAGTAAAATGTTTCGTGTTTAAATGTGGATAGAGTGTGAATGTAACAAGTTTCAAGTGTGGTGTAATTTGAATATGAAATACATGTTGCACCCAAAGTGTTTAAAACGAAAATGGGATCGAGTATACTCACGTTGATTGCGTTGCGATTCTTGTAAGAACGCACGAGTAAAGGTGGAGAATCCAAGAGAACGAACAAGCGATTGTCCTAGATAATTAAGATTTCACATAACGATCACGTTATTATGAGTTAAATAATATTCCTATTAATTAAATAATTAACCAATGGCTACTTCATAGATTATTTAAGTAAAATAAGTTTTTCTTTTGTTTCAAATGAAAGTGTTTAACTTTATCATAAACGAGAAAAGAAAAGAAAAAGAAAAAAAAATGATTTAACATTAAAACAGAAAAGGATTAAATGTAAAAAAAAACAACAAAAAAAAACAAAGGAAAATAAAGGGAGTTGGTCAACCCGTGACCTTTGAATTGCGTTTGTGATGATTTTAATATTGTTAATGTTTTTAAACATGCACAGCATATGGTTATCTTCTCCTTATTAAATCAATTCGAAGAGAACAACCCAACCCAACTGCTTATGTTCTCTTTTCTATTCCCTTTTTATATTTAGAAAAACATGGATTAATTACCAAGATAATGATATGTGCTATTATGGTTATATGTCATGTATCATATTTCGAGTTTACTGCAAAAACCTATCTCTTGATTTAAAATTGTCTTTATTTAAGAAAAATATATGTCTTATTGTTACATGAACTGTTATAAATATATAGGCTAAAAGTAAAAGAATAAGATTTAAACAAAACGAATGGAGCAAGAATATTGTACCGCGACGAAAAGACGTGAACCCGAACCATCTATATCATCTTCACCGAGTGGAAGACAGGTGCGGACGAACGTCGTGATTTGTGAATCCCGTTGCAAACCTCCGATGTCGTTTTCGTCTCCGGACTCCGACGGGCTCCGGCGAACCCCCGACGACGTGCAACGCTATACGAAGGGTGATATGGTATTGTGTCAAACAAGTGGGGCGGACCGTATAAGATGGTGTGTCGAAATGGATGAGAGGCTTCGGTTTTATAGTGTCTAGCACGACTCGTAAACTTGGCAACGATCTGACATTGATTTGTATTTGTTTTAAAAATGGTTCATGATTTGCGTAAAGATGGAAACGCGGAATGCCAGCGAGTTACCGAACAATCAGCGTGAAAGCGTAAAAGGAAATTATGGTTGTCGGTTTACGTTTCGTAACTTTGGAAACCGTCATCAACATAAAATCACTGGTAAATCAGCGAACAAAGTTGGCAACCAAAAGAAAAGAAAGGTTGATGATCTTCGTTGACTTTTGGTTTTGTTTTCAAAAGAAATTTAGTTTTATAATGCTACAATATGGCCTCCAATTAATTTTGTTAAATAATTAGACTTTGTTTATATTTAAGCTAACTAACCATATTAACTTTAATAATTTTAGTTGATATTGTAATTAAATTGATTATTTAAATTTAAATAAGTAAATAAATAAATAGTTAAATTGATAAATAGATTAAATTCCTTCAACGGTTAATTATTTTCGCGAAAAATTCCGAGGTTTTAAAGGTTAGGATTCGGATCTTTCAAAACGGGTCGGATTTTGGTATGGGTCGATTTTGACGGGGGTTACAAAGATCACCAAACAGAGGAACCCATACTCTTTCCATGATGTAGTAGATACCATCAGATTTCTGCTCAAGCTGCTTTTCCATACCGCGTAAACCCTCAGCTTCGATGTTCTCTTCCTTCAATGCCTCAGTCTGAGCCGTACGAATTTTATCAGGAAGGTTGGAATGAATAGTGAGTTGTAGTGCGCGAACACGTTTAGGTTTTGTCTCTTTGCGGCTGAGTGCATCAGCTACCACGTTAGCTTTACCTGGGTGGTATTTGATGGCACACTCGTAATCGTTGAACAACTCTACCCAGCGACGCTGTCGCATATTCAATTCTCTTTGGTCGAAGATATGCTGAAGGCTCTTGTGGTCGGTGTAGATTGTGCATTTCGTACCGTATAAATAGTGTCTCCAAATCTTCAGAGCAAACACCACTGCTCCTAACTCCAAGTCGTGTGTCGTATAGTTTTTCTCATGAACTTTCAATTGACGAGAGGCATAAGCTATCACTTTCTCGCGTTGCATCAACACGCAACCGAGACCCTGAATCGAAGCGTCACAATAAACTACGAAATCCTCAGTGCCATCTGGTAGAGATAAGATTGGTGCGCTGCATAACCTTTGTTTCAAAAGCTGGAAAGCATCCTCCTGTTTCGTCCCCCAAGAGTAAACTACTTTCTTCTGTGTTAACGAGGTGAGTGGCTGTGCAATCTTTGAGAAGTTCTGAATGAAACGGCGATAATACCCTGCTAGACCGAGAAATTGCCGCACCTCCGAAGGGTTCTTTGGTGCCGCCCAATTTCTAATGGCGTCAACTTTGGCAGGATCCACATGTATGCCTACCTCATTGACTATATGCCCCAGAAAATGTACCTCCCGTATCCAAAAATCACACTTAGAAAACTTTGCGTACAACTGCTCCCTCCTCAGGAGTTCTAGGATAAGGCGTAGGTGCCGCTCGTGATCCTCCTTGTTCTTGGAGTAAATTAGAATATCGTCAATAAAAACAATAACGAAGTCATCAAGGTATGGCTTGCACACGCGGTTCATGAGGTCCATGAAGACTGCTGGTGCGTTGGTTAACCCGAATGGCATAACCAAGAACTCATAGTGACCGTATCGCGTCCGAAACGCGGTTTTGGGAACGTCTTCCTCTCTGACTCGCACTTGATGATAACCAGACCTTAAGTCGATCTTAGAGTAAAAGCTCGACCCTTGTAACTGATCAAACAGGTCGTCAATACGAGGCAAAGGATATCGGTTTTTGATCGTCATCTTGTTGAGCTCGCGATAATCTATACACATTCGTAAGGACCCGTCCTTCTTTTTCACAAATAAGACTGGGGCTCCCCAGGGGGAAGAGCTAGGTCGGATGAAACCCCTATCCAACAGCTCTTGGAGTTGGTTTGATAGTTCCTGCAGTTCTCCTGGCGCTAGACGATAAGGAGCACGAGCAACTGGGGCTGCCGCTGGGGCGAGATCAATCTGGAATTCCACCTGACGATGTGGAGGTAACCCAGGGAGTTCCTCAGGAAATACATCAGGATATTCCCGAACAACTGGAAGATCCTCGATCTTCCTTTCATCAGACGATGAATCGGTAACAAGAGCTAATATAGCAGGATAGCCCTTACGCAAATACTTCTGGGCCTTCATTGCCGAAACAATACTGACTGGGGTCCCGCTGCGATGACCCTGAACTGATAGAAATTCCCCACTGGGAAGGGGAACACGTATGATCTTCTCCTTACAGAGAATCTCCGCTTGATACTTGGACAACCAGTCCATACCAACAATCACGTCGAAGCTTCCAAGAGTAATAGGAATCAAGTCAATGTCGAAGACTTGACCCAGAAGATCGATTTTACACCCAAACAGAACATGTGTAGCTTCGATTGTTTTACCATTTGCGATTTCTACTATGTGTTTCATTACAAGAAGTGTAGGACTTAACCCTAATTGAGAGCTAAACTCTAAAGACACGTAACTCCAGTCGGCACCAGAATCAAATAAAATAGAAGCAATAACACCGTTTACTGAAAACGTACCAGTAACCACGTTGCCGTCGTTCCGCGCTTCCCCAGCTCCCAGCACAAACCCGCGACCACGCGCAACATTACCCCCGTTGTTCCCTGCATTGTTATTCCCGTTACCACCCCCTGTGTTCTGTCTCAGCTGAGGGCAGTCTCGCTTGAAGTGCCCCTCGGCCCCACACTGATAACACCCTTTCTGGTTACCCTGAGTTTGCTGAGGCTGTTGCCTACCCGCCTGCTGCGCTGGCTGCTGCTGAGCTGGAAGTGTGGTCCTACAATCCCTGGCCTTGTGCCCCGGTCGATTACACCGATAACAAACTCGAGTACACTGCCCCTTGTGATGAAGATCACACTTGCTGCACAAGGGTAGCTTCCCCGCATATGATCCCTGCCCTGATCTGTTACTCGAGTTCTGATTTACTGATGCTGTCTGGCTGAAACTGCGGGTGCTGCCAGCATCCGTCTTCTTCTGAGGCTGTGTAGAGTTGGACCCCTTGTCCGTATCGTTCCACTTACGTTTGCCATCTGCAGCAGATACAGTGGAAGTAGTGGCAGCTGTGGTAGTGCTAGAAATACGAGGTGGCAATGAGTCGCTCTCCACCTCCTGGTCAACGATTTTATGTGCCAATCTAACAATCTGGGTTAGGTTATTGAGGTTCGCTGCTGTAACTAAACCCTTCACCCGTGGAGGTAACCCCTTAATAAACAACTCGATTCTTCGGGGCATGGGTCGGGACAAGTTCGGACACAAATCAGCTAACTCATACGACCGCTTCACATACGCCTCGATTTCAGATCCCACCATTGTCAGATGATAGTACTCATTCTCTAACTTCGCTATTTCATCTCGAGGACAGTATTCCTCTCTCATCAGTTCCTTGAAGTCATCCCACGTAGTGGCGTTCGCCGCCTCAATACCTAGCAGTTGGACCTGGGCATTCCACCAGGTCAAGGCACCATCCTGAAGCGTGCCTGCTGCAAACTTTACCCTATCCCCAACTGGCCAGTTACATATCGCAAACACTGATTCCGCCTTTTCGAACCAGCGTATAAGTCCTACAGCCCCTTCAGTGCCACTGAAGGTCTGTGGCTTGCAATCCATGAAAGTTTTAAAGGTGCAGACCGGTGGGTGAGGCTGGTTTTGTGGCGCCGGCTGACCTATTAACGAGAGAAAATAAACCAACAAGTAAGACTCAAGTTCACGATTCAAATGGAAGAATGTCTGGTACATGTCATACCAGCCTGATAAGCTGCCAAGGCTGCAACCACCTGGGCATTGAGTAATGCCTCTAGCTCAGCTTGAGTCATATGGAGTTCGCCTTGTCCGCCACCGCGGCCTCCACCACGTCCACCGCGTCCACCACGACGACCTCCACCACGTCCGTTCATGATTCTATAAGTATGGAAAGAAGTAACAAATTAACAGACCATCGCAGGCGGATGTCAATTATTGCTATAGTATTCACAGTTTTAGAGGTTCTATTACAACATTGACTAACAACGCGGGATCCCTTTTTCACACTAGTCGAGATTTACTGGGACTCACATGCACCTCACGTTGTTATTATGTGTGCACCCATAATAATAACCTGATTTGCATGCTTATCTCAGTTCCTCCCTACTCATGTTAGAAGGTTTCCCCTAATTCATACAGTACGACCGTCGATATCACCACATAAAGCATGTAAACACAAGAAGAGTCCTACTCTTTAAAACACGTAGTATAGACAGGTAGCATAGTAATTCGTATTGTAACATCATATGTGCGTTCGAGTGTGATACCAAATCATGAGTATGTACTAACTATGCTATACAATAGTAAACAAGAGACGAACCTTGCTGCCTGGAGTTGAGTGTCATGGTCCATGTCGTATCAGTATGTCGTATCAGTTCAGTTATAGTCTGGTTTTATAAAATATTTTTAAAACCAATTCACTATAACCAGTGGCTCTGATACCAAACTGTCACACCCCCAAAATTACCACCTAGGGAGTGTCCCTGATAGGCGTGTGACGACTAGCAATGAGCCACCAATTACATTGAATCACAAGTTTGAAATAAAACTTCGTTATTTAAAGATAATAAAATCCCAACATACGTTATTCAAACCATAAGTTTAGCGGAAGCATTAATGTAACGTAATATAAGTGCTATCCCAAACAAACATAGTATATAAAAGTCTGATAATAAATCCAGCAAGCAACCATGACCACTCACGCCCTCCAGCCAGCAAGTTCCTGCTTTCATAGTACCTATGGACCTGCGAGCATGTAACACACGTATCAGACAAAGCTGGCGAGTTCACAGTTTTAGAAAACGTTTGTTACCCGGTGTATGTAAAACAGTTTAATACCCAATGCAAGTAATATTGTTAATATCTCATTTCCAAACACGGACGGCTCACGGACTGCCCTTCCCACGTACTCCTATCTAGTACTGGGCCAGACTGGGTCATTAGTTCACCTCCGTCCTCTACAGGCACGGGGTGAGGGTGCCAAACCTAAGTAGCGCTACTAACTAATACCCGATGAGGGACTTACAAAAGATGATAGGTGAGATCATTAACCAATATACCCGTTTTTACCCAAAGACTCATCCCCTCCCATGGGATACCCACTGACTGTCCCCAACCACTGGGACGCATGCTCGAATGTAGTGAACTCACCTGGGATTGCTCGGTAGAATTAATTATTCGTTTAACCACGGCGATTTACCAAACCCTATGATATTCACATTTAACAGTCAGTTGCATACAAGCACATCACATATCGTTTCACATTGATCACAAGCTAGTGCACACAAGTATCATCTTTCGGTTCATATTTCTATTCTACACAACAACCATCTTTCGACACACTCATCTTTCGACACATAGGTTATCATTCGACACATCATCATTCGACATATCAGATATCATTCGACACATAACCTATCTTTCGACAACCACAGTTATCTTTCAACAAACCCCGTTATGTTTCGACAAACCCAGCTATCTTTCGAGCACAACAGATATGTTTCGAGCACAACAGATATGTTTCGACTAACACAGTTATCTTTCGAGCACAACAGATATGTTTCGAACTCACTGTTCATCTTTCGACTATGCCTGTTATCCTTCGACTACTACAGCTATCCTTCGGTTACAATTACCAATTAACAAACGGTTTCAACATTTTTCGGTTACAGAACCCTAATCATACGATCTAACTGCTAACATTCAGTTCATACGATTTCACAAGGATTTCCACAATTCATGTATAACCAAACAAACAATTAAGAAATAACAGTTAACCGCTTTATCATGTGATCGCTATACGACTTCTAACCCATTCCGATAACCCCAACCATGTTACGAAACGCACAAACGCCACTAACAATCGGTTAACACATACTTGTATAGGTATCGCAGAGGTTAATAGTTTCGGATCATTGAATCTAATTACACAGTTATCACGACATACAACACAAGGGTTTCACATAGACGCACAATCTCAAAAGTAACATAAAACACTGACCGAATGACGGATGATACGATGATGATGATCACACAGAGAGTTCCTGATTCCTGCCGTCGCCCACGGGTTTCTAGGGTTTGGAATTTCGAGTGGTTCTGTGCGTTACTACGTGACTGCCGTTTAATATACGTAATGTTTTGGGCCTGGGCCGAAGGTTAAGGCCTTTAGTCGAAAGACTGGGCCTTGGCTCGAAGGATCTTCGAAAGATGAAGTTTCGTATCGAAGGATCTTTCTTGCATCGAAAGATCTCCGAAAGATAGAGTTTCGGATCGAAGGTTATCGAAAGTTAGTTCCTATGCTTCGTGATCCCTCGAAGGTTGGATCCTTCGAAGGTTGGATCTTTCGGTTCCAGGGTCCTTCGGTCGAAGGATCTTGGGTTGAAAGATGTCTTAGTATAACTCAAATATTCCAATACGTTACTCATAAACAAATACAAGTTTGCACATATACCCACTAACACAAAGATCTAGGATATGTAAATACAACACGGGAGTTGGGAAAATAGGATAATACTAACCTCAAGAAGTCGGGTTGTCACAATATTGACATGCAATTGCTTTAATAGACTTTCGAACTTTGCGAATTGCTCATTGGTCTTTTGACGAATTAACCTACCGGGGTACGGAACTCGAGGAGCTTTGGTAGGCTCTGGTGACGGAGGGGAGTTCTTCTCCTGCAGAGGTGTGGGTACTGTTTCTTCTGTTGGCGGCGGCGCTTCTGCAGGCCCTACGGTGCGGTTTCGTAGCGTGATGAGGTGAACTTGTGCTTTTGGGTTTGTTTCGGTATTGCTAGGTAATGCGCCTTGCGGTCTTTCGGCAAAATTTTGAGCTATTTGATTTAATTGTTTTTCTATGTTTTGAATACTAGCTTGTTGATTTCTAAAATTTGATTCTAATTGTAGAAATCTTTCCGAGTTTTTCTTTTCAGTGTCGGAGATGAGGCGAGATACAGTTCCTTCGAGCCTTTCTCGTCCACTTTGTTGTTGAGTGAAATTTTGTGACTCATTTCTTGGTTGTTGAAAGTTTGTTCGTTGGGTTTGTTGGTTACTACTATTGCCGGGTTCTCTCCAACCAAGGTTTGGGTGGTTTCGCCATCCTTAGTTGTAAGTTCCCGTTGGGGGACCCGACGGCCTAGGTCTATTATCAATGTAGTTTACCATTTCTTGTTGATCCTCCGTTTCTTTCATACAACTCCAATTTTCATGTGACCCACCACACCCTTCACAAGCCATAACCGAGACTGTTTTTGACATTTCTAATTTTTTTATTTTTGAAGAAAGGGCCTCGAGTTGGGCTTGTAAAGAAGTGCTTTCATCGACCTTATGGGCGCCCGGGGCAATAGATTTATTCCCCCGGGGGGGTGCCATTGAAAATTGGTCTGAGCAATTTCCTCAATTTGATTATATATTTCGTGCGGGCGTCGATTACCTAAAAGTCCCCGAGAGCTAGAATCAAGTGTCTGCCTTGTGTGTGGTAACAATCCATTATAGAAAGTGGATACTTGTTGCCATATCGCAAGGCCGTGATGTGGACACTTGCGTAATAACTCCTTGAACCTTTCCCAAGTTTCATATAAGGATTCCCCGTCCTCTTATGAATATGTATTAATTTCAGTCATTAATTTAGCAGTTTTAGCGGGAGGGAAATACTTATATAGAAATTTTTGGGCTAGTTCATCCCAGGTGTTTACCGATCCAGCTGGGAGGGCGTTGAGCCAAGCTTTCGCTCGGTCTTTTAGTGAGAAAGGAAACATGCGGAGGCGGATGGCGTCATTTGATGCTCCGTTGATCCGAAAGGTATCACATATTTCTAAGAAATTAGTGATATGTAGATGGGGATCCTCGTCCGCAAGCCCATGGAAGGTTGCGGAGTTTTGGAGCATTTGTATCAAATGCGGCCGAAGTTCGAAGTTATTAGCTTCAACATTCGGAGCATTGATAGTGGCGCCTAGGTTACCTACGGTGGGTCGTAGATAATCCATAAGGGTACGTTGGTCCGCCATTGGAGGTGGATCACCCGAAACCTTCTCTTGGTTTTTAGCTTTTAATCTTTTTCTGAGAAAGCGTTCGGGTTCTTCTAGAGGTTCTTTTATGTCCTTATTAGAACTGGAGCTCATACACTATGTAAGATTGGCGTCGGGTTCCAAGTCCTGCAATAAAAACAGAAAAGAATGCTGGTCAGAAGGTTCACCACGGCCCCGTGTTCAGCGAACACGGCCCGTGGTCGGAGTTACAGTTAATGTTTTTCCAGACCCCAGTTACTGGAAGTTGGACACGGCCCCGTGTTGCACCGACACGGCCCCGTGGTCAGCCTTCTGTAACTTGGAAAACCAAAAACTGCCAGTAACGATGCTGGGCACGGGCCGTGTGAGCTCTGCAGAAGCTGAAAAACTAAGAAAATCCTAAAAATTAAAAAGAAAAATAAAAAATATGATTAGGCCGTTGATTCCTAACTTTCTTAAAATCCTTGTGTCCCCGGCAGCGGCGCCAAAAACTTGATGTGTGTCGGTGTATATATAATTTAGATGTATAATTAAGCCCTTTTTTTACACCTTTAGCCAAGTTTTAAATTTATAAAGCACGATATTTACTAACACTAAACACACATATGGGCAAGTGCACCCATCGTAGACGTAGTATAGTGTTGGTAAGATACCGAGGTCGTCCAAGGACACAAGAGCTTTTAGTACCGGTTTATCCTCAACGTCTAATCAAATCAAAAAGTTAAAAAAAATGTTTTTAAACTAAGAAAATAAAAACTAACTAAATGCTGAAAAAATAAAATAAAAATAAAAACAGATAGACAAGATGAATCACTTGGATCCGACTCGTGTATTAGTATAACCTTTGATTATTTTCGCACTTTTGCACTTATTTAAGAGATTATCTTAGTTATTGTAGTAGGCCCCTCTTTTGGAGGCGACGTTACTCTCAACCCAGTAGTTTGAGTCAGCAAGGATACAATCCTAAAGGGCTGGATTATTGAAAGATAATGAATTAAGTTATTAATGCAAATTATGGTAGGCCCCGCTTTTGGCGGTGACGTTACCCTCGACTAAGTAGTCTGAGTCAGCAGGGATACAGTCCTAAATAGTCGGGTTATAGTATTAATAGTAGTTAACTTATGAGGGGGTCAAAGAGTTTGGATCCCCGCCATCCAATACCTATGGGTATTGAAGGAGATCCTCCTAAATTTGACCCAGGTCCCTTGTAGGACCTCTAAACGCTGAACAAGGGCAAGACCCTTACCAAACTGTTCCCTTAACCCCCGACTAGGTAGCCAACATACCTCCATATAGACCGTGGAGATATGAATGGTGAAAATCTTTTATTTTATATAGACAGTAAAATAATGCCAAGACACCACATACAAACGATAAGGAAAGATCACCTTCAACATAAGCAACTAGTTATTAAAGTCATTAATACAAAACCAAATAAAAAGTGCAAAAGATTAAAAATAAAAAGTACTAAACACTTGTCTTCACCAAGTGATGTAAGAGACTTAGGCAAACATGGCCTTGATTGTCAAGAACTCTTACTATCAATCTTGGATCCCGAGACGACTCACACACTCTACGATGGACAATGGATGATGGTGGTGGATGATGGTGTTATGGTGGTGGTGGGTGGTGGATGAAGTGTGAGAGAGGTGGTGTGCCAAGGGATGAGATGGAATGAAACCAAGCACTCCTATTTATAGGCTGAACAGAAGGCTGGGCACGGCCCCGTGTCCGCTGGACACGCCCCCGTGCCTATCTGACACTCTCTCTCTTCATTAATTGTAATTCGCAATTACAATTAATGCGCCTGCTGTACTTTCACCACGCCCCCGTGCTCACTGGACACGGCCCCGTGGTGGGCAATAGAAGCTTCTACAGGTTTGTCTTTTCTGCTGCTTCTTGGGCACGGCCCCGTGCTGGCTGAGCACGGGGCGTGTTCAGGCTTCTGTTTTCTCTTCTTTGCTTGGGGAGGTGCCGTTGAGGGTTCGGGCAGTCTACTTTTATTCCTTTTCTTGTATTTGTGTTAGAATTGGCTGTCTTTTTGCTTCTTTTGTGATTTTGAGCTCATTTCATCCTGAAAATACAAAAGGAAGACAAAAACACTCTTTTTCCAACATTAGTACTTAAAAAGGGTTAGTTTTATGCCTTATTTGATGTAATTTATATGTTGCATTTTACACACGTCATACCTTCAAACGAATAAATCATGGATCGTACGGAAGCGAAACGCGGAAGAAAGTGAGAGATTACAAGCTGCAAGGGTTAACTGTGTCAACATGTTTAATTATAGCTCTGAGTGACCCTTTGATAAACCCGAAGCTTTGTAACAGTAAAATACGCTCACTAGAATGTACTATATAAATTTCGCGAAGTTCCGTTTTAAAACGAGAAAGTTATGATCAAATTCGTACGAGAGGGGTTAAAAGCGTCAACAATGAAAGTTAAGGCTTTTCGGATAGTAATTAAACTAACCGGGGGCTTGACAGTTTGGGTAAATGGCACGAGGCCCTTAATTGTAATTAACCGAGGGCCATATCGCAAAGTTACCCCTTCGAACCCGAAAGGTCAGGATATTAATTACCAAAGATTTCGTTAATCATTACAAAAGATTCAAAATCCTGAAAATTTGACCTAACGCGAGCCGCGTAAAGGTCAGGGGTTAGTTGAAGCTGGCCGCGAGCCACCTGTTAATCCGTTTTCTGACTTAAGGATTCAGGCGGCCCGCGAACAAGTTGCATGATTCTTCATGCGGGCCGCGTGGGACGCCCAGTAACAGAAAACATGGGCAGATTCAATGATTTGGCTTGTAAACGATCTGGTGAGCAATCAATGAAGCATGGGCACCCTCTACCTGACCCCTAGCACCTTAGGACACTCGCTGATCATCCATGAGCAATGTAGGATGTGTTGTAATGATCTTGTGCACCAAACTTTACTATAAAAAGGCCTACATTGTGCATAAGTTCACCACACCTCAAACACTGCTCCCAAGATCATTCCTGGAGCTCTCAAAGTGTTCTTCTATCATCCTAAGTCGTGCACAAGCTTCTGTAAGTTGTCTAACTCTTTTATGGCTTAGTTTTTGCTTAGTTTAGCTTAAAAGTCAATCCGTCGTAGTTAACGATTGACTTTGTGATAAATCACGAATGGTCCAGTGATTTGTCGAATCAAAGATAGTTATGTGTTGGTATTTATGTGGGTAATAAACCCTTAAAAGGGTTCCCCCTGATCACCACTCTAACTAGGTCAAATGTCGAGTCAAACGTGTACTTAAAAAGTCAACAGAAAGCCATTTTGCGATTTTACGCATAATCTGTAATGTAGATGATATGCAACCTGTTTAAACACTCATAAAATATGATAATAAGTGTATTAGCAAGTCTAAGCTTGTTTGATTCGACCATTTGCTATATTGACCCGGTTCGGAGCCGAAAGTCGCAAAACTTTGACTTTTGCTTTGACTCCAGTTCTGACCCGTTTTAGTGCAATGTAGATATGCCTTAGGACTCTCTTAGGACCAGGTCACATGATGGTGTCACCCTCTGTGACCGGTTCGTCGTTTGTCCAAGTCTTTTACACATTTCCGTTAAATGCTTAAAAGTTGACCGTAACGCCCTTTTTAAAATAAAACGAGAATTTCGGACATGTGAAAGGATCATAACTTTTATTACTGATTTCTAAGCATATCCCTAAAATTTCACGTCAATCCGAGGTCCAGAATATGAGTTATGCTAAATAGCGCAATTAAAGAAAACTTTTGTAATAAACGGCGCAATTAGCATAACGCCTATCTAAACCCGGATTTCGACACCAAACCTTTTGCTCACTGTTGTAAAATAATATTTTGGGATTTTTAAAGATTTTTAATTATTTTTAACCTGCTCATAACCTGCGGTTATGGCAACGGTTCGGTAAATACCGAATATACCCTTTTCGGCCATAACTTGAGTTCTACAAGGTCTTTTGACCCGATTCCAGTTGCTACTGATTTTAAATAATAAATAAAGTGTTTTTAGACTTTATAAACTGTTCGGGAAACTCAGATTTCCTGTAGAACTCTAAAACCTCTTTTATAATCTTTAAAAAGACCGGAATACCCCTACGAGGCATAATATTAACGTAAACTCGTTAAGGTCATCACGAAAGGTATCCTACTGATACCACAACCTCCTTAAGGCATATTGACTTAGGAAACAAGTGTAGGACTCTTACGGTTACCCGTTGCGCCTTTTGCGCGCACGGTTCGGCATATGTAACTAGTTTACATAAATTAGCCGATACGGGTCAAACCATATTGTTTCGACCCCAAAATCCAGAGTATGATTATTATACCCATATAAAACAAGTCTTCAAACTTGTTGGGTCAAAATCACACTCCATTCACGGTTTTCGCCTTTCACGCGTAAACCGTAACTATCCTTTGAAACCGACCGGTCTAAGCTACGGCAAATATAAAGACCTGTTAGGATTCTAATAGGTTATTTTAAAACCTTTGTTCCAGATTAGGAGACCAGTAAAAGATATCTGCAATTTATTTTGATTGAAGATTATACTTGCAAAGGTAAATACTTTTAACTTATTTTTCGTTATACGGGCTTGGGTTACGGTATCTAAAGTACCGCTTGGTCGGGCAATTTACCCCAACTCATTAGTAGTTGGGTATTATCAATGTGACCCGTTTAAAACTTGTTTTGTTGACTGAACGCCTTTGGGGGCTTAATGACCATGTCCCGGAAATCCTTGGCAGCATATATGAATGGCCACGACCTTGACATCCCGGTGTAGGCGTACACCCGGCATTATGTCTATAATTATAAAAGTGTAGCCGTTGGTTACCCGCCACGGTTTTATACTATGTGGCGTGTCTATTAAACTTTAACCCGATAAGACTCGAGCGACCGAACGCATAGTGAACATGTAATTCTTTACAAGATTATATATTTAAATAATTCTCCCAAGTTATAAAAGAGTTTGTGCCTTGTGCATTCAAATCAATTTTAATAAACATTTTACAAAAGTGTCGGTTGAATGTATTTACCAGTGTAAACTGACGTATTTTCCCAAAAAGATTAAATGCAGGTACTAAACGTAATCGGCTGGCTATAGCTCCTTAGCATCTTAAAGAGTCTCGCAAGCTTTTGATGCCTTGTCTGTTGAACAATACTTTTTATTATTTTGATCCCCCTGTGGATACCATTCGACTATTTGTGATACATTCGATATTACGATCAATGGTTGAATTATATTTATCTTTATGCTTCCGCTGTGCATTCATATATTGTGTGGTTTGACTATAATGTTGCCAACTACGTCACGATAATCCCCCACCGGGCCCACCGGTGAGACACGTGGAAATCGGGGCGTGACAGGTTGGTATCAGAGCCAACATTGAGTGAATTAAACACTATCCTAATGTGTTTAATCTCAGTGACACAATTGCACATACTTGAGTCTAGACAAGAACATAGGACAAATTCGAATTGTTATTCCAGTTTGTCTTTTTATTATTATTATTATTTAAAGTTTTAAAAGCAGGAAATATGCCACCTGTAATTTTCCGAGGAAGAGGAAGGGGAAGAAGAGGTAGAGGAACGATCATTACTCACAATGATCACGAAGCTGGACCTTCGAATACGCGAGCTCCTTCGACCACAAGGAGTGAAGAACCACAAAGACGAAGAAACCTTTTTGAACCTGCGAGACATTCTACCTCGCATAGCTCGATGCCATCGTACCGTCACTCGTTCGGGCCAGATTCCGAAAATAATCCCAATAACCCTCAACCCTCCTACATACCTCTGCAGCGTTCGGTATCGCACCGTGCTTTTGATGATCCCAGTTTAACCCAGCGGATTACATTCAGGAACCTGCAGGCTTTGTCCCATTAGGACCACAGGATCACTTCTCAGAAGACCATATGGATGAGGACACAGATCCCATAGAACCTGCTCGTGGTACGCCCACACATCCTATCGAGATCTCTGATGGATCTTCTTTTCATGGCACACCTTATCAAGGGCCAGATAGCTTTCAAGCGCTGTTCAACCAGCACGAGTGGTACTTCACACCCTCCCATCATACATCGCAACACGAGCAGCAACAACAACAAGATCCCTCCGAGGATCCACGTTTCGTGGCAGTTACGCCACCACCACCGCCACCGGTTCAACCAGTAGTTCCAGATCCGCCAAGGCGTAGAAGATCAGGCGCACAGATGTCTACCCGAGGAGGGGAATTTCATTTCAGCACCCCTCGCCACTCAAGTGCTAGTCACTATCCGTCAGTACCTGAAGAAGGACCTTCAAGTCCAGTACAGGAGGCGAACTCCGCACCAGTTGCACCATCTTCGCCACCATTTGAGTATGACCACCCAATACCTGCGTACACGGGTCCAACGGCATACAACCCGTTCGAACCGTCGTCGCACGCACACTACAATTACAACTATGATCGCGACCCATATGTGATAGCGACTAGGTATAATGCCCGCTATCCCGACGGGCAAGAAGAAGAAACGAGACCATTAGTCTCCTTATGTAATGTTGTATTTTCCATTTAGTCCCTGCGTGGATATTTATCGTATTTCAGTCCCTACGTGGACTTATCCTTATAGTCCCTGTGCGGACACTTATCTTGTATTGGTCCCTGCGTGGACTTGTCTCTTTATTAACCTCTATGTAGGTATGTACTTGTTAAAAGTCCCGTTTAGGGCAGCGTGTAATCGTATTTGAAGTTTATGGAATGTTATGTTATGAATTTCATTTTTGTTATTACTATATATGAAATAAATCAAAATCATTCCTTTTAAATTAAATCTGCCTAAACCAGGAATCTTAAGAGTGAAACCTAGCTAGGTGTCTTTTTAGACCCGGCCAAGATGGTAAGACCTGATTAAAAGATTCAGAATTTCAGTTAACCTCTGTAATCATGTTAACATTCATGGCAGATGTGATTCGTTAAAAATCGCACGCGTCATTCTGCATAAAAATCCTTCTAGGGATTCCAAGGCCCAAATTAATGATATAATAAATCATGGGTTAAATCATCAATGAAGATGATCACTTGTTAAACATCCATTAGCGATGTAGTGCCTACGGGCCGAATTATCAAACATCCATTAGTGATGTAGTGCCTATGGGCCATAATTGTTGTCATAATAAGACAAAAGACAGTGGTGGTCTATGACTCCCTGTCAGAAAGGGTAAAAAGGACTACGGTTCAAACCTTCATACCTTGATTCTCTGTAATCTCGGCTAATATTATATAACGTCCTCGTGACTAGGCTTTTATGCCACTAGCAATATTATTTGTAATTAGGATAAGCATGTTCAAATCCTAAATAAAAAGTGAGTAACAAATTAACCAGATATGGTCTCTGTTACCATGGTTAATGAATTGCCATAAAAGACAATTCAATAATAAACTCCTAAATAAAATTTTCGTGATCTTCTGTAACAGATTCAAGTTACCATGGTTGACCCTAATGGAGAAAATAGTCATACAAATGAAGACGAATATGATAACGCCCAAGTACATTTAACGGGCGCTCAATTAAAAGCTCTTGTCGACAACGCTGTTCAGGCAGCTTTAGATCGACAATACGAGGAACATACCGAATCTTGGAGCAGAACCGTATCCAAACCACTCTCAAAGCCGAAAACACACTCAAAATCCCACAGCAAACCACTGTCCAAGCCTAAAAAGGACGACGATGATCACTCGTCCAATGAAAACAGTGTTCGTCGTGAGAGGGAGTATACTGATGCATCCCGCGCTAGGGGCTGCACCTACAAGTACTTTGTGTCTTGTAAACCCCGAGACTTCACTGGGGAGAAAGGCGCAGTCGATTGTATGACGTGGCTGGATGAGATGGACACCGTGGTGGACATCAGTGGCTGTGCGGAAAGGGACGTGGTGAAGTTTGTGTCGCAATCGTTTAAGGGCGAGGCCCTGGCTTGGTGGAGGGCGCTGGTTCAGGCCTCGGGAAAAGCTGTTCTATACAGCATGACATGGGAGGAATTCATTTCTCTCATCAAAGAAAATTACTGCCCTCAACATGAGGTGGAAAAGATAGAATCCGACTTTGTATCATTGGTGATGACAAACCTCGACTGCCAAGCTTACCTAACGAGCTTCAACACGATGTCTCGGTTGGTTCCATATCTGGTAACTCCGGAGCCAAAGAGAATCGCTCGTTTCATCGGTGGGTTAGCCCCCGAGATTAAGGCAAGCGTGAAGGCCTCTCGGCCAACGACCTTCAGATCTGTGACCGACATATCTTTGTCCCTCACTCAGGATGCGGTACGGCAACGGTTTCACCCCTAACTTGACGATTTCGTACCCTAAATGTGGTTGGTACTCGTCGATCAAAATAAAATTTTGACACTTTGACGAGGGTCCACTAGAGTTAAAATGGAAATTACCATTAAGTTGTGGATGTCACTCCTAGCTTAATGGTGAAATTTCGTGCAAAATAGATTAAAGGTAGAATGAGAGTCGTTTACCAAATTGTGGGTTTCACGCCTATTTTGGTAAATTCTTCTCGTTGGTGTTACAAGAGTATAAAAATAGCATAAGTGTATTAGTGTTTGCCTTAGGAAAGGCACATAATTTTAATAGAAAGTATAGCTAGGAAGCATGCATGGTAGAGCACAAAAGTTTTAAACAACAAATAAGAGGCAAAATTCCTAGAACTATAGATTAGGGCAAAAAGCATGGCAATTTTTTTTCCTAATTCTCTATAGTTATGGCTCTGATACCAATCTGTCACACCCCAACCGATGGCGGAAACATCGGGATGAGACGAAGTGTGTATAGATTGCTAGAGACGTCATAACACTATGTGACAATATTTAATTAAATTCAAATTTCATTGCAATACTAAATTGTCATACAAGATTCAAATAAAAATAACAACATTGTTTCATAGCATAACATAACAAACAAAAGATAGATAGATTAATCTAGGTGTGTATCTAGTCCACCCTAAATCTTGTTTCGTCTTGCATATCATCTCAATAATTAACCTGCAACATGTATTAAAATAGAGTTCAATGCAAAAGCAAAGGCGAGTATACAAGTTTGGCTACATAGCATAATAGAATAAAACTCATATCCAACATGTTACTAAGTGAATAAATTTACTAGCAATGCAATTTTTGGCGTACAATATGATCAAACCCATGAATACAACGCATAAAAATAGCCTAATCCCAATCGTTCAGCGGGGTGGTAATGTTTAACTTAACAATACCCAATTAGAATAGCGGGCGGGGCGTTAATCCTATAGCGCTATAATTGTTAAGGTGGGCTAGCAAAGTTAATGAGCATATAACGTTCCAAATCGTTCATAGAGCATACAAGCATAGCAAATATTCATAATAGTTTCATGTCACGTTCATAGATAGAGTATGTTTTGTTTAAGCATAAAAGTTGTTTTGAATAGGTATACATGTTGCATCCCAAAGTGTAAAGGGGAAAAAGGGATCGAGTATACTCACGGTTTACAAGTCTTGACTTGGAAGTTCCGAGAGTAAGTTTGGTGGATGATTTAGCTTGGAGCACCTAGTCCTTCTACATGAGGAAACGTAGGTGTGTGAGTTTGGCGTTTACGGAAGATTAAGAATATGGAAATAACTTAGTATAACGAAAGTATATGTGTATGTGAAAATAATCATCTTTTAGACTTTATAACCATCATATGACACTAGGTAACCAATATGGTTATTTAATGTTTTTCATGGGTAGTGAACCCATTAGAATCATATTAAGGTTTAGGTCTTGGATGATATTCTACTTCTTTAACATGTAAACACAAGTTTAACATCAAAGGTTCGAATGAGTATATGCTTATACTTAGGCTAAATATTACATATTATTTAGGTCCAATCTTTCAAGTAGGAGGTAGAAGATTAAATCTCCATTTAGGCACCTCTTAGTTACAAGGATGTCATGTATGGGGTAGGAAGACTAAGCTTCCATTTAGGCACCCCTTTGAAGTTCACCACTTCTCTTGATGTAAAGACAACCAAGGAGGGTCACGAACTAAGGTTTATGCGAGTATGTAAGATAAGCTAACTAATAGAAATCATCAAATCATGTGAGGATTGTATGTTTGGACAACCCAAGTTGTTCCATAATCACTCATGTATCAAAGTCTAAGTTTGACATGACTTGTGGGTTAAAACCCTAATCAAAACACCAAGTTTATGAGGTTTAATCCTCTGATTTTAAGTGTCTCAACCATGTTTTTAAGCTTACCCAACCATAGGAGAGGTTGTAAGCATTAGGACATTGGTGTGAGATGTGTTAGACACAAGTTGGATAAGAAATAACAAGTTGTTGAACAATAATAAACAAAACAGAAAGTTTTAGTCCATTTTAGGGCAAATCCAAGCATGATTCTTCCAAGGAAAAACCAAGGATTCAAACCCAAGGACATAACAAAGCAATAGGAAGAAGAACCAAGTGATTTGGTTGAGAAATGAGCAAGTTACACTCACTTTTGTAAGTCTTCACGAATCTGTCCAAAACTCAGATTCTCAGCTGATTAGAGAGTAGTTTAGTGAAGATTTAGGAGTTGTGAAAGTGTCAAATGGGTTGGAGAAGGTGGGTATTTATAATGGAAGAGTTAGAAGGTGATTGGAGGTGATTAGAGGTGGATTAAGGGTGATTGGGTGGTTTAGGTTAATGGGATTTCGTGCACAACAACTCAAGAAACACATTCTACCGAAACAAGGGGGTCGCGTGACGCCAAGCCCCCTCGCGTCACGCGGCGGGTAGGTTTGCCTGATCTTTCTTTTTGTTACACTTAGGCCCCTGAAGTTTATATTTGGTTCCTTTAGGTGCAAACTTGGGAGTTTGGGGACTTGTTTTAATATAAAAGCATAGTATAAGGTGTAGTTAAGCATGATGATCATAACCAAAGTATGTTTAAGCGTAAAAATGTCATAACCAAGTATCGTTCTCGTTCAAAACACGTTCAATGCATAAGTTTAGATTAATTACAAGTTTCGCACATAGTTTTCAAGAACAACGATTAAACATCGATGGATTCACCAAATCGAACATACGAGCATATATAGAATGCGTATAACATAAACGTAACAAAATACAAGCTTCATTAATGATCCAAGTCTCGGTTTGATAATGATTACAATGAAAGGAACGATTGCAAGAATACAAGGTTTCCAAAAATAGAAATACGAACAAAACTTTCTATAAATGGAAAGTACAAAAAGAGCCGGGCGTTACACGAAGGTCGGGCAAGAAACACCATGGGAACGGTGATAACAAGAGAGGGTCAGAGTCGAGGAAAGATGGGCAGCCATCTGGAGAGAAGCCCAAGTGCAAAAACTGCCAGAAGTATCACTTTGGGAAGTGTAGGCTCGGGTCAAACTCACAGTCCCAGTCAAGGTCGTATACTTGTGGACTGTGCAAGTCCAAGGACCACAAGACTGTGGACTGCAAGAAGATAAAAGATGTGACCTGCTATAACTGCAATGAGAAGGGGCACATTAAAAGCAACTGCCCCAAATACGCCAAGAAGCCTGAAGAAGCCAAAAAGAATAATGCAAGAGTCTTCAAGATGGATGTGAAGGAAGCTTTGCAAGACGATAACGTAATCACAGGTACTTTTCTCATAAATAATATCTTTGCAAGAGTACTTTTTGATTCAGGCGCTGATAAGTCCTTCGTAGACCAAAAATTTTGCAAATTGCTGAATATGCCTGTCAAAACCTTAAATGTGAATTACGAGGTAGAGCTAGCATATGGCACAGTAGAAACCGTCTCCACTATACTAGATGGATGTGTGATATCCATTAAGAACCACTCTTTTCCTCTATCTCTACTTCCCTTTAAACTGGCTGGTTTTGACATAGTTCTGGGTATGGACTGGTTATCCCACAACCAGGCTCAGATCGTCTGCAACAGAAAACATATAGTGCTAAAGACTCCGACTGGTGAATCGCTTACCATTCAAGGAGATACGCAGTATGGATTGCCCGAGAACGTAACGATGCTCAAGGCTTCAAGATGTTTAAAAAGAGGCTGTGTCATCTACATGGCACAGGTGATTATTGAAGAGCCCAGACCAAAGATAGAAGACATTCCCGTCATTTCGGAGTATCCAGAAGTTTTTCCCGAAGATCTGCCTGGTTTGCCACCAGATAGGCAAGTGGAATTCAGGATCGATATCATCCCTGGAGCGGCTCCAATTGCAAGAGCACCTTACAGGCTAGCACCAACCGAAATGAAGGAATTGAGGACCCAGCTGGATGAACTGTTAGCGAAAGGTTTCATCAAACCTAGTTCATCTCCCTGGGGAGCACCTGTCCTGTTTGTTAAGAAGAAGGACGGATCGATGCGTCTGTGCATCGATTATCGCGAACTTAATAAGGTCACAATAAAGAATAGATATCCCTTGCCGAGGATCGACGATTTGTTCGATCAGTTACAAGGGGCAAGTTATTTCTCAAAGATCGACTTGAGGTCAGGCTATCATCAACTGAAAGTCAGAGATGAAGACGTACATAAAACAGCATTTAGGACTCGCTACGGTCACTACGAGTTCCTAGTGATGCCTTTTGGGCTCACAAATGCACCGGCTGCGTTCATGGATCTCATGAATCGCGTCTGCAAGCCGTAATTAGACAAATTCGTCATCGTGTTCATCGACGACATTCTTATCTACTCAAAGAACAAAGCTGACCATGAGAAACACCTTCGTTGTATTCTCAAATTGCTGCATCACGAGAAACTCTATGCCAAATTCTCTAAATGCGAATTCTGGCTTCGAGAAGTCCAATTTCTTGGACATGTCGTCAGCGAGCGTGGTATCCAGGTGGATCCCGCTAAGGTAGAAGCGGTCATGAATTGGCAAGAGCCAAAGACGCCTACCGAAATTCGTAGTTTCCTGGGGTTAGCAGGATACTACAGGAAATTCATTGAAAATTTTTCAAGAATTGCTGCGCCCTTAACTTCCCTGACCAAGAAGAAGATAAAATTTGTTTAGGGCCCTAAGCAGCAAGAATCCTTTGATATTCTGAAGCAAAGGCTGAGCAACGCTCCTGTGCTGACGTTACCGGAAGGTACCGAGGAGTTCGTAGTTTACTGCGACGCATCACACACTGGCATCGGGTGTGTGCTCATGCAGAAAGGCAAGGTGATTGCCTATGCTTCGAGACAGTTAAAGGTGCACGAAAAGAATTACACCACCCATGACTTGGAGTTGGGTGCCGTTGTGTTCGCACTAAAACTGTGGAGGCATTATCTGTACGGAATCAAGTTTGTGATCTATTCAGATCACAAGAGCCTTCAACACCTGTTTAATCAGAAGGAATTAAACATGAGGCAACGTCTTTGGATGGAAACCTTAAATGATTATGATTGTGAAATCAGATATCATCCCGGTAAGGCGAATGTAGTCGCTGATGCCCTGAGTAGAAAAGAAAGGATGAAACCCATCCGAATCAATGCTAAGAGCATCGAAGTAAAGAATAATCTGATTGAAAGGGTGTTAGCTACACAGAGAGAAGCTGTGTTGGAAACTAACTATCCTAAGGAGAAGCTGGGAGTGACTGAGGAGCAGTTAACTCTTAGCAAGGATGGAATTTTGCGATTGAATGGGCGAATATGGGTTCCAATTTATGGAGGACTACGAGATGTTATCCTCCAGGAAGCCCATAGCTCCAAATATTCTGTCCATCCGGAGCAGATAAAATGTATCAGGATCTAAAGGCTAATTATTGGTGGATAGGCTTGAAAAAGTCTGTAGCCGCTTATGTAGCCAAATGCTTGACTTGTGCGCAAGTCAAGGCTGAGCATCAAAAGCCGTCTGGCTTGCTACAACAGCCTGAACTTCCTGAATGGAAGTGGGAATGTGTAACTATGGATTTTATTACCAAGTTACCCAAGACAAGGAAAGGAAATGACACAATATGGGTTATCGTTGATAGGCTGACTAAATCAGCGCATTTCTTACCCATCAAGGAGACTTATAGCTCCGACATGTTAGCCCAGTTATACGTAGATAAGATTGTAGCCTTGCATGGCATACCTGTGTCTATGTAACAACTGCCATTAAAATCAATAATTAGGACGATAATTAGTCAATAAGAAAACCCTAATTGAGACACCCAAGTAATTCTACATTAGCCCTAAAATTTTCAGAACATCCGGAATCAGGATCAGGGCCCCTAAAACTCGAGGGGGGCAAACCCTAGTTGATAATTATCTAAATTTAAACGTTGCTATGCTCTGATTGGTTAATTTGTTGAATCACCCAAGCTAGTCCCGAGTCTAGGCAGCCTATGAATTAGACTGCTTAGCTTACGGACCGTAAGGGGTCAGGCATACGGTCCGTAAGGGAGACCCAAAAATTACTATAAATAGCAGACATTGGGACTTGAACAGGAAAATGAAAACGACGTAAGAATTCTGTCTGTACGTCGAATTATACTCAAAACAGTCCACAATTACACACACAGGATCACGAGGTGCTGCCGCAATCAGGGTAATAACTCGATCGCTATTACGATTCAACGTCCGATCGATTATAACTATCCAACGATTGTCCGAGTGCTGCTCAAATTGAGCTTGTACTTTGTTATTCATTGTGATTTCAACTTGAATGTTTGAGTGCTGTTCGAATTCGGACTATGCTCTGTCATTCGTTGTGAATCCATTGAATTATTAAGTATCGCACTTGATAATAGTTGTGAGGGTTTAATCTCGTGAATTGACGTAACTGCTGAATTAGTTACTAATCCCGTTTGTGTGTGCATTGTTATTTAAATTAGGTTAGAAGGCTAATCAGTAAAGCTTATACACTGCTCGTAAATCTGCAATGTTAGTCATTCTCTTTTTATCAACTGTTTTACAAAACTCCAAAGTTATTTTCAAGGTTATAGTTACAGTGATTAAGTCTATGTAATCACCAAGTTACAGCCGGTATGTGGGGTTTTGTATACATTACTTATTTCCCGTCACACTTGGACAACGAGTTAGCCAAGGGGTGATCTGACCACAGTCACAGACACCATTTGGACAACGAGATAGCCAATGGGTAGTCGAGTGACAAATACTGTGGGTAGTTGGTTTGAAATCAGAAACATTGTAATTCCCCTTAATACTGTAAATTATAACAAAAGGTGTCGTTTTCAGTAAAATGAATGATTCACTCAGTATTTCCCCGCTGACAAAACCTTTTTCAAACATATTTCAGGTGATCTGGTATGAGCAAAGAAAAGTGCCGTGGAGCACTCCCAGCTTAGAAAAGTGGCTCAATGTAAATAAATAAAAGAAGCATGTTTTGAAAATAAAAGATTTCCCGGAGAAATCATATTATTGTAAATTATGGGATTTATCCCTCAGCTATAAAACGGGCAGTTTAAATTATTAAAAGATCCTGTTTTAAAAAGACTTTCGCTGTCGCCTAAATTAAATACCACGGGATTCCTGTACCGCGGCTCCTGAAACGGGTCAAACCGGGTCGGGGGCCGTGACAGGAAAATGTGGTATCAGAGCCACTATTTTAAGCTTACTGATTAAGCTCACTGTTCTAATTAATTTAAGCCTATTGAAAAAAAAAAACAATTAGGAAAATTTATTTGTCATTCTGTGAATATATGTATATTAACTGATTAATTGTTAAAATTACAGTATGGGTAAACAAAAGATTTCTGCTATCTACCGCAAATTAGATAGTACACCTAAAGAACAAGGAACCTCTTCCTCCAAATCTCCCACCAATTTAGAAGAAGGAATCTTTGTTCGTAAGGCAAATTATGAAAATCCACTTACACCGGAGAAAAGGAATTTGATTATTAGAAAAGGTCAAGAGAAAAAGAAACCCCAACCCAAGAGAGTGAGGTTTAACCCAGAAATTCAGGAAATTAGCAATAATCCAGCAGGGGAAAATAACTTAGATGAAAAATGGGCAAATCTGTATCTGCTTGCTACTATAGCAGAAAATGCAAATCTTTAAACTCTAAATCTAGAAATAAGTACTTCCCAGTAAATAAATAAATAAATCTGAGTGTGTTCTGTTTGCTGTTATGTTGTACAAATTGGTGTACAATAAAAATGTTTATTTGTTAAGCTTTGTTCCAAAGTTTTAACTTAACATTTTGTGCATTTTGCATATATGCTACACAGCATGAGTGAGCTATCCGAGGCATTTCAGAACCTCAACCTCTATCCTGTGCCAATTGAAGTCTCCCACAACTTCACTGGTTACATTGCTGACATAGAGGAACCTCTGGAATTCCAAGCTCCACCGCTGGAAAAAGCAAAACCTAAAAAGAGGAGAAGATATGTAGGGTGGCGAAAGGTGCGCAGAAGGAAACCTAGGAGACTCCCTAAAATAGAAAATCCTGTGAGTGTGAGCAAGGGAAAAGAAATAGAAACCGGAGAAAGTTCTAAACCAGCAGAAATAGGGATAGACCTAAAGCAAAAGGGAATAGAGATCGGAGAAAGCTCTAAACAGCCTGAAGAAATCACATTCCAGGACGAAATAGACCGCCTACTGGATAATTGTGATATACTAGAGCCTATCAACGATAATCTCTTCTCTTATCCTGCTACAGCCCAACTCCCAATAAACCTAGGACCAGCTATTCCAGACCCACTAGTTCACACCCGACCATTAGGCCAAATGGAGGAATGATGGACCAATGACTGGCAATTCCAAAATATAATCAATAGTCCCTATAGTTTTCTCCCACAGTTTGATCCAGAACCTATCCCTAATCCGCCAATGAGCTATGAAAATTTAGCCGAACTGCGTCAGTTTGGTGAAGAACTGATAGGCACCGGGGATAGGATTCGGGAAATGGGGGAACAAATCTCCTGGAAGTACGACGAGAGGGAGCGTTTCGTTACTGAAACTGCCAGTGAACCAAAAGATAGGATGGGTTTGGAGAAGTTTGTTTGTATTATAACTAATATAGTAAAACTGACTTTGTAAAATGGGCAATAAAACAATGTAAGATAAAAAGTGTGTATTGAAGCAGGTATAATATATAAAACAAAACAGAAGTCGAGGCATTGAAAATTTTGGCTATGCTTGCATGTTATACTGATCTATGTGTTTATCTATGATTTTGGTATCAATAATTAGACACTAATAATTCCTATTAATGCTAATTAGCATATGGAAAACACTAATAGTGAACCAGTTAATGAAGTAAATCAGTCCGAGCAAAATCAGGAAGATCAATATATAACTAGACAAGATATTGAGCACTTTATTGCTCAAGGGATAGCCAATGCTATTCCAGAAATTGTGGCTGCTGTTCAGAAACCAACCGAACCACAATTAATTCCTAGTAAACGTACTCCGGAAGATAACGGCAGTAACAGCATAAATGGAGGCGGCAATCATAACGATCATGATCCGCAACAGGCCCCACTTCCTAAGAGAATGAAAGCTGCAACGCCTGGTTGCACTTACAAAGAATTTCTTGCCTGTAAACCCGCAGAATTTGCAGGTAATGAAGGGGCAACTGCAACACTGCGTTGGTTAGAGAAAACCGAAGCAGTAATTGCATTAAGTAAATGTGCTGAAGAAGATCAAGTGATGTATGCGTCAAACTTGTTTAAAGAAGGGGAGCTAGAATGGTGGAACACAGTGCTACAAGCAAAAGGAAGAAGGGTGGCCTATGCGATGAATTGGGTAGAATTTAAGAGTCTTGTATAAAGAAAATTCTGTCCCGAATACGAGAAGGAACAAATGGCAAACAAGTTCCTGAGCCATCGTATGATAGGTGTAGACTGTCGAGGATATACCTCGACATTCTTTGAATATGCGAGAGTGGTACCTTCCCTGGCTTCGCCAGAACCGGTACTCATTTCCCGTTATATTTGGGGATTAATCGGAGAAATCCGTAACATCGTTAAAGCTGCGAGACCACGCACAATTGACGATGCTGTGGAATTAGCTAATACCTTAACCGATGAACTAGTCCGCACAAGAGAAGAAGATCGAAAGAAAGAATTGGCTCAAAAGATTACCCAAGGATTTCGTGTGGGTAATAATAGCAATAAATTCAAGAAAAGAGGAACCGGGCAATACTCGTCACCTCCTTTCTGCAGAAATTGCAAAAAGAAACACTATGGACAGTGCAATATATTTTGCAACTTCTGCAAGGCGAAAGGACATCGGGAAGAAGACTGCAGAAGGAAAACAAGAATCTGTTATAACTGCGGAGAAACAGGGCATATCAAACCTGAATGTCCTAAGTTAGCCCAACCAGCAGACAATAAAGCTAAAACGGTCGATGGAATAACCAAGAAGAATGCTCGCGCATTCCAACTGACCACTCAAGAAGCCGAACTCATTCCAGACGTGATAGCGGGTACGTTCTTAGTACATAACGTCCATGCAAAAGTATTATTTGACTCTGGTGCAAACCAAAGTTTTATTAATACTGCATTCTGCCAAGCTCTTAACTTACCTCTAACTCACCTTAGGCAGATTTATACAGTCGAAACAGCAGAAGGGAATTCTGTTAACATAGATAAGGTTCTGCAAGAAGGAGAGATAGAACTGTTAGGTCATAAGTTTTCTGCAAACCTATTACCTATGAAATTAGCCGGATTCGATGTGGTGTTAGGAATGGATTGGTTAATTGCCAACCATGCTCGAATCCTGTGTGATAAGAATTCCGTAGAAATCTGTACCCCCACAGGAGAAGTAATATTAATTTCAGGAGATAGACCTCGAAAGCCACTGAAATTCATTTCAATAATGAAATTGGCTAGTTATTCAAGGAAACAAGAAATGGTGTATATGATTTATGTAATCATTAACACTAAAAGTAAGGAACTCCAGGACATCCCTATAGTTTCAGAATACCCAGATGTTTTTCCAGAAGAATTACCTGGGTTACCACCTGATAGGGAAGTAGAGTTTAGAATTCACCTAATTCCAGGTACTACACCAATAGCTAAGGCACCTTATCGATTAGCACCTACTGAAATGCTAGAATTGAAAAAGCAATTAGATGAATTACTAAGCAAAGGATTTATACAACCTAGTTCATCCCCTTGGGGTGCACCAGTGTTGTTTGTGAAAAAGAAAGATGGATCAATGAGAATGTGTATCGATTATAGGGAATTGAATAAAGTTACAATTAAGAACCGATACCCATTACCTAGGATTGATGATCTTTTTGATCAATTGCAAGGAGCTAGGTATTTCTCTAAGATAGACTTAAGATCAGGATATCACCAGCTGAAAGTGCAAGAGGAGGACATACCTAAAACTGCTTTCAGAACTAGGTATGGTCATTATGAGTTTACAGTCATGCCCTTTGGATTAACAAATGCTCCAGCTGCATTTATGGACATGATGAATAGGATCTGTAAACCCTACTTGGATAAATTTGTGATCGTTTTCATTGACGATATACTTATTTATTCCAAAAGTCAGGAGGAACATTGTGAGCACTTGCATGCACTCTTAACTTTGTTAAGAAAGGAAAAGCTTTATGCCAAATTCTCGAAGTGTGAATTCTGGCTGCAGGAAGTACAATTTTTAGGTCATATGGTGAATCACGAAGGAATTCACGTAGATCCTGCTAAAATAGAAGCAATCACAAATTGGAAAGCTCCACGAACGGCTATGGAAGTTAGAAGTTTTCTAGGATTAGCTGGATATTATAGACGATTTATTAAAGATTTCTCTAAGATAGCTGTACCTTTAACTAAGCTAACCTGTAAAGCCGTTAAGTTTGAATGGGGAACTAGACAAGAGGAAGCTTTTAGGATTCTAAAGTACAAATTGACAAACGCTCCAATCTTAGCTTTACCCGAAGGAACCGAAGATTTTGAAGTATACTGTGATGCTTCAAAATTAGGATATGGATGTGTATTGATGCAACGCAAAAAGGTAATTGCGTATGCCTCTAGGCAATTGAAAAAGCACGAAGAAAATTATACAACTCATGACTTAGAATTAGGAGCCATAATTTTTTGCCCTTAAAATTTGGAGACATTATCTGTATGGAAGTAAGTTTACTATCTATACAGATCATAAAAGTTTAAGGTATATATTTGGGCAAAAAGAGCTAAATATGAGGCAAAGAAGGTGGATGGAAATCCTAAGTGATTACGACTGTGATATTCAATATCACGAAGGGAAAGCGAATGTAGTCGCAGACGCCTTAAGTCGTAAGTATCATGAAAAGCAAAAGCGAGTCCGTGCTCTTAGGATTAATCTACAATTAGATTTAATGGAACAATTAAAGAAAGTTCAAGGAACGGCAATCAAGGATGATGCCGAAGGAATGAAAGGTTACCTAAAGGAACTAGAACAAGGAAACGATGGAATTTGGAGATTCCACAAGAAACGAATTTGGGTACCTAAGCAGGGAGAATTAAGAAATAAGATTTTAGAAGAATCTCATAAATCAAGGTATACTGTACATCCAGGAAATAATAAGATGTACCAAGATTTAAGAAATAATTTTTGGTGGATAGGAATGAAAAAGGATATAGCCGAATACGTATCTAAGTGTCTAACCTATTCACAAGTTAAAGCCGAACATCAGAAACCTTCAGGACTACTACAACAGTTAGAAATGCCTGTATGGAAATGGGAACTCATAACAATGGATTTTGTTACTAAGTTACCCAAAACCAGAAAAGGTAATGATGCTATTTGGGTAATTGTGGATCGATTAACCAAATCAGCTCATTTTCTACCAATGAAGGAAACCTTTAGCATGGAAAGGTTAGCCAAGTTGTATGTAGATGAAGTAGTATCCTTACATGGAGTCCCACTCTCCATTGTATCGGATAGAGATAGTCGTTTCACTTCCCGTTTCTGGACAAGTTTCCAAGAAACAATGGGAACTCGACTCAATTTAAGTACTGCATATCATCCTCAAACAGACGGACAAAGTGAAAGGACGATACAAACCCTAGAAGACATGCTTCGAGCATGTGTAATTGACTTTGGTGGTAATTGGGATAGCCATTTGCCATTAATTGAATTCTCCTATAACAATAGTTATCATTCGAGCATCGAAGCTGCTCCATTCGAAGCACTGTTAAAAGTATCTCCTTGGAAAGGAGTAGTACGATTTAGTAAGAAAGGAAAACTGAGTCCAAGATATGTTGGACTATTCCCAGTGATCCAACGAATCGGACCAGTAGCTTATCGATTACAACTACCAGAAGAGTTAGCTGGAGTACATGAGGTGTTTCATGTGTCCAATCTCAAGAAATATCTATCAGATGAATCCCTGGTAGTACCTCTTCAAGATATAGAGGTAAATGAAAAGCTGAAATTCGTAGAGAAACCACTACAGATCGAAGATAGAAAAATCAAGTTTCTCAAACACAAACGACTAGTACTAGTGAAAATCAAATGGGAATCCAAGAGAGGACCAGAATATACTTGGGAACTGGAATCAGAAATGAAGCGAAAGTACCCTCATCTATTTCAGTAAATCTCGAGGACGAGATTTTTCTCAAGGTGGGGAGGATGTAACAACTGCCATTAAAATCAATAATTAGGACGATAATTAGTCAATAAGAAAACCCTAATTGAGACACCCAAGTAATTCTACATTAGCCCTAAAATTTTCAGAACATCCGGAATCAGGATCAGGGCCCCTAAAACTCGAGGGGGGCAAACCCTAGTTGATAATTATCTAAATTTAAACGTTGCTATGCTCTGATTGGTTAATTTGTTGAATCACCCAAGCTAGTCCCGAGTCTAGGCAGCCTATGAATTAGACTGCTTAGCTTACGGACCGTAAGGGGTCAGGCATACGGTCCGTAAGGGAGACCCAAAAATTACTATAAATAGCAGACATTGGGACTTGAACAGGGAAATGAAAACGACGTAAGAATTCTGTCTGTACGTCGAATTATACTCAAAACAGTCCACAATTACACACACACGATCACGAGGTGCTGCCGCAATCAGGGTAATAACTCGATCGCTATTACGATTCAACGTCCGATCGATTATAACTATCCAACGATTGTCCGAGTGCTGCTCAAATTGAGCTTGTACTTTGTTATTCATTGTGATTTCAACTTGAATGTTTGAGTGCTGTTCGAATTCGGACTATGCTTTGTCATTCGTTGTGAATCCATTGAATTATTAAGTATCGCACTTGATAATAGTTGTGAGGGTTTAATCTCGTGAATTGACGTAACTGCTGAATTAGTTACTAATCCCGTTTGTGTGTGCATTGTTATTTAAATTAGGTTAGAAGGCTAATCAGTAAAGCTTATACTCTGCTCGTAAATCTGCAATGTGAGTCAGTAAAGCTAATCAGTCAAAGTGGCCACTTTCGTCTCAATATTCCAATCTTTTAAACACTTGAACAAACAATCATAGATACGTACTCCAGAGTACGGTAGCGGAACATCAACAAAACTTAATATGGATTTGTGAAGATTAAACTCCAAGTCTACAAAGTGGCATGTCACTACCATGTAATGGATATTTTGAACTGATGTCCACATATCAGTTGTAATGCTCACACGATTTACGGTGTTTAACGGCTTCTGGGTTCTTTTCTTTCCAATTTCGTAACTAGAAATACAATCTTGTCGAATTGATGCACGCGATATCTTGTTAAAAGCCGGATTAGCTTCTTTCATCAGCATATTAAACAATTCATACTCAATAAAATTAAATGGCAATTCATGAACCATAATCATATGAGAAATAACCTCTCTCATCCTAGCATTGCTAAACTTCCAATTTTGAATCAATGATGAAGATTCTGTTGAATTTCCAAAGCCAACATTTAACTTTAACTGACCTTTATTGACGGCTTTCAGTTTCGGGCAACTAGTGTTAATATGCCTAAGTAATGGTGTGGTGGTTCCATCTTTGAGCTTCTTTAATTTCTCTCCACAATGTATACATTGCGGGACTTCGCTTCCACTTGCATTACTTATTGTACGAAAATGTACCCAAGCATTTGATGTCTTTCTTCTTTTCCTTTTAGTGTATGGGGCATCTTCTTCATCATTGTTTTGTTGTTCAACTCTATTAGTTGTTTCATTTACATGTGCATTCTCTTCTTCATCATTAACTACAATAACATCATCAATATTGGCCATCTTTTCCTTAGTCAAAGTATCTTTGCTTCTTTGAAATTCTATATCATCATAAGGGAGTTGACAATCAGACATCTTGCTTGATAACCTAAAGAAGAAAAAATAGTTTTTAAAAAAAATGTATTCATTCTAAAAAATCAAAATCCAAGACCAAAATATATATTTTCTAAATGTCAACATTTATAGGTCACTTCTTAATTAATTTTATAACTAAATGTCCAAATGAATATATCAAAACGACAAAACCTTTCAACAGTGTAATATATAAATTAAAATCATATGTATTTTGTAGTTTTCAACAATTAATCATGGACCTGTGGGTTGTGGCAATTCTTTGAGTCAATCATATTATTTATTTTTTTTTGAACACCTATATACGGCTAATAAGGATTTCAAGGAAGCAACAAAGAACAAGTAATTTACCCAAAATCAACACCTATATAAAAAATAAATCTCTAAAAAAAAACCATCAGAATTAATCACCAAACAAGGAGAACCTTACTATTCGTTCTATACAAGGACCAATTCCCACAACTAATATACTAATATTTTTTACATAAAAAATGATTTCAATCATCTTAAAAGTCTAGTATACTAAGTAGCAACAGACAATATTGAAACACAATTGTACTCACCTTCTTGGTTGTAAGAAACTACTTACTTGCAATGCGATGGAACTATTCTCAAAGATGTATGTGTAGTAGAGGAAAAGAAAAGACTAAGGTAGCGTTTGGTACGAAGGAATGAAAGGTGGAATGGAATGGATCATTCTGATGGAATGAAAATAAACATGTTTGGTTATCATTGGTAATGGAATGGAGCATTCCAAGGGAATTTAACTCCTTCCAAATATAACAATTTCCATTCCTTGGTATGTAGGTGTTTTTTTTCCATTCCTTCAAGGAATGGAAAGAAATATGTTATTATAATTATTATTATTATTATTATTATTATTATTATTATTATTATTATTATTATTATTATTATTATTATACTTTTATTTGTATTTATATTTATATTTATTAATATTCATACTAATATTAATATATATGAAAAATCTATTATTAATTTTTTATCATTAATATATTATTATTATTATTATTATTATTATTATTATTATTATTGAGTCAATTATATTTTTGTCGCTTTAATACAGTTGTGTTTACTTCATTTTTTTTTGTTTATCAAATTGTACAAAGTAATGATTCATTCTATTCATATATGAGTAACCAAACATCACAATGGAATGGAATGATCCATTTCATTCCGTTGTTCATTCCATTACCTCGTCCATTCCATTCTCTCATCTATTCCATTACTCCATACCAAACAGACCCTAAATACAATGAAAACCTAAATCAACGATATATATGAGAAAAGATTCTTTTTAAATTGGAATTTATAAATCAAATGCTAATACCATATAAAGATTGTTATGAAATTGGAAAGTCAAAATAGTAAAGAAAATGTTCTACATTTTAAATTTATATTTGTTTTAAACTTAATATTAGTAATATATAAAGTTAAAGAATTAAATAAACGAACGGATATAAACGAACGAATATAAACGAACATAAACGATCGAATTCAAACGAACATAAATGAACGAACATAAACGACCGTTCATGAACGTAAATGAACGAATGAAACATTGTTCGTGTTCGTTCATTTAATTAAATGAACGGAAAAAAATGTTCATGTTTGTTCGTTTGCTATATAAACGAACATAAACGAATTTCTCGCCGAACGATACATGAACGGTTCACTGAACGTTCGGTTCGTTTACAAGCCTAACTCACCATTTAAACTATTTTTGTATTTTATTATTGTCAATTATTAAATACAACATGTTATTTTCAATTATAAAATACAACATGAGATTTTTTTAATAATTTTGTTAGATTTTTTATAAACATTTTCCCGTATTTTATGTAGATTTCTGAGGAAGAATCCAGAGGGATGCGGAAACGGAAGGAACATGTGGACCAGTGGGAAGGAGAAGTGGAAAATAGGGTTTGTATTTTTCTATTTTTTTTGTCCTTTTTTATAGCTACTTTAATTAATTACTAGGTTATAACCCGTGTATTACACTGGTTGAATAAATGAATTTTATATACTAAATAATAAAATAATATATCTTTAGAAACCTCCTTTATTTGCACGAGTTGAATAAATATCACTTTTCAATATTAAGTAATAAAAAATTATATTTATAAGAACCATATTCGCGTTGAATAAATATAATTTTATATACCAAATAATGAAAAAGTTATATCTTTAAAACCACGTGTATTGCATGGGTTGAATAAATAGAATATTGTTACCAAATAATAAAAAAGTTACATCTTTAAAAACCCCATTGTATTACACGGCTTGAATAAATATAATTTTATATACCAAATAAAGAAAATTATATTTTAAAAAACTAATGAATATACTCGGTACGTGACATATATGGTAATTGCGGAGATGATTATTGAAAAGAAGAAACAGTGGTCAAACATGCTATTCAAAAAGCAAATAATCAGCCATTTGAGTGATAAAATATAAATTATATTTAAAAAACCGGTAATAAATATAATTTTACATATAAAGTAATATTGAAAGTTATATACAATTTATTAAAAATTATGTAATAAAATTGATATAATAAATTTTTAATAATGAAAATAAAAATAAATAATATGTTAATAAAAAGTTTGGTTTTGGTGATAAATAATTTGGTTATTTAAACATCTTAAATTAATAATAGAGTAAACTGCTAAAATGGTCATTGATGTTTGGTCACTTTTGTCAATTCTGAGCCTCATGTGTTTTCAATTTTGTTGTCATTTTCATTCAAAAGCAAAATCTAAAATGTAACCATTTTGCCCTTCATTAAAAGAGATGAAAAAGACAAAAAAACTGAATATTAACTGAAAATCTGACCATATTGTGATTTTGGATAAAAATGACAACAAAATTGAAACCATAGGGACCCAGATTCAAAATGTTCATTTGTACTAAAGTGGTAAAAGTAACCAAATCTCAGGGACCATTTTTTTCAATTTACTCATTAATAATATTTAGTAGAAGAGTTATCTATAATTAATTAGAATAGATTAAACTAAATAATAATTATCTATAAAATATTAAATTAAATAATATTTACTATGAGAGTTATCTATAACTAATTAAAAGATATTAAACTAAATCAATAATTATCTATAAGACATTGCTTAATACGATGACAAGTGTCCCTAAAATGGTTTCTTTTATTATATAGTATAGATATAGATATAGATAATTTTGTTACAGTTGGAGTGTTTCTTATTGTATCAGACTATCAGTTAAATGGAGACGACATCTTACACATGACATTAATTATTTTTCTCTCTCTAGAGCGACGGCGATAACCTCATCGGAATAGCGAGAAAGGTCCCGGCTCCGTCTCCTGGAAACCCGGTTGCACCTCCCTTTCTATCTTGATACGGTGATTCTCCCTCTCGCATTAGGGTTCTCTCCTGACTTTGTTTTTCGGGTCGCCTCTTCCATCCCCTCATTTCCCGCAGCGGTTCCCGGGCTTCTTCAGGGCTTAGTGGGTCTGATATCGATCGCGGCTATCTGAGTATAGTTTAGCTAGATCGATTCGAATCCCATTAACACCTTTAGGGTCTGGGCGCTACTGATTCGTTTGCTTTGTTTGGAGGGACGGTGTTAAACACTGAAGATGGAGGGCGGGCGGCAATTCTTTCATAATAATGGCCATAAACGTGAGGATTACAGATCATATGAAGAGTACGACGACAGGGGTGAGGAGCCATGGCGGGTTGCAAGATATAAGGGCAGGAGGTTGGTTCAGGAAAACTCTCACCAAAAGCGGCCATTTACAAAAGAAATAACATACTTCATTGGCAACCTACCTGATGATTGTTCTAGTTATCTCCTGTGGGATATTTTCATGAAGTTTGGTAACATGACAGATGCCTACGTACCAAAAAAGAAAGATCGGACTGGAAATACGTTTGGCTTTATCAGGTTTGCGGGAGTCAATGATGTACATGCTTTAGGAGAGAAGCTGGGATCGGTAAGAATTGATAAGGTGAGAGTCTCCGTCAACTTGGCTAAATTTGAAAAAGAAAAAAACCATCAGAACAATGCATGCAATGGCCGGTCAAAAAACTTTCATAACCATGCACCACAAGGACGGTTTATGGACAGTAATAGGGCCAATGCACCCCAGAAGCCGGTGAAGCCGGTGAAGCCGGTGGCTAAATCTGACAACAATAGGAAGTGGAATGTCCAACAGAATCAACATCATAACAATGCATGGCTACCTAAAAATACGGCCGATCAAGTAGAAAAGAATGCTGGATCAGAAAATGCGGAACCAGAAATTGTCACCGGGATACAGGATGTCAAGGTCCCAGAAGAAACGTTGGAGATTCATCTAAAGGAGAGTGAAAATTCTAAAAGATGGAGGTTAAGATCCATAGTCGGTGAAGTGAAGAACCCCTATGATTTAAAAGATTTACAAACGCTGTTGGAAATGGATGGTTTATCTGGTTTCTCCACGAAATATATGGGTGGCCTTAGGGTGTTACTCGTATTCAAAACAGATGCAGAAGCGGAGGACTTCGTTAAAATGAGAGAGGAGCAATGGTCCACTTGGTTTTCATCCCTAAGTATATGGGAAGGACAACATCTATCTTTCCAAAGGATTGCATGGGTTCGAATCAAAGGAGTTCCTTTACAGTTTTGGGGTACGGACATATTTAATCAAATTGGAAACATGGTCGGAAAGGTGATCGTTCCCTCAAACGCCTCAGATGAGGATATTGACCTATCTGGAAACTTGATCGGTGTCTTGTCTGATAAGGTTGGCCGTATCAATAGCAAGTTAACGTTAAGGTGGGGAGGAGAACCTATACACATATGGATCTCGGAAGCGGACGTATCTTGGAACATATGGGAAGAGGAGGGTCGGTCGCCGGAATGGGGGAATAGAACATCATCGGCGGAACATGCAGACATTGAAACGTCATCATCGGAAAAGGAAGAGTCGCACAGAAAATCGGAAGATCTTGATTCTTCCGATTCGGGTTCTAAAGAGTCACAGTGTAATGATGGTGTTTTTGGAAATCCAAACAAGACTCTCAAAAAAGCGGCGGACGAATCGGGTTCCAAGGAGTTTTCTATTGGTGAAAAGAATATTTTGAACATGGATACACCTACCAATAATAATGATGTCTCATCACCTATGCAAAATTCGGCGGATCCGTGTAACACACCTCCACCTCCACCATTACGTACCCCTAGGCCTGGTTTTGAGCCCAACTCTGGTTTGGGCCTAAATGATCTGTTTAACAATGATGATGAAATAGTGGAGGACACTCCTACTACGAGGCCCAAGGAGGATACCAATATTGATTCATCTGACCCATTTAATTTAATGGACATCATCAATGAGGTGGCCCAACAAGAAAAAAACAAAAGGTTTGACCAGCATGAAAAAATCATTGACCTCAATATTCTGCCATGCTCCCCACAACAGTGCGAAGAGAGAGAGTGTAACATCCAGATTCCTCCTCAGCAGAAATTAGGGCTCAAGAAGAAAAAGCACCTCTTTCCTTCAATGAAGATGAAGGATTCTCTATGGAATGGCAGGATCCATGAAACCTCTAAAAATCGAAGCAAATCTGCTTCTAATCCTGGTGGCTCGAAGAATAGCGATTCGACGGAGGATGACGGCACTTCAAAAGAGATCATGAGGCAGAAGATTACACAAGAAGTTGAGGCCACGGTAGAAGTCGGGGAAAAGTTGGGGTTTCGTGTGTCTGATTATGTCGATACGGTACGAAGACAAATTGAAGATGATCAGGGGACAACTCGTTATCAATGAACTTCTTATCGGCAAATATAAGGGGGGCGGGTGATTTCAGTAAAGCGGAGCACTTAAGGAATCTCAAAAAGAAAAATAATCTCGGCTTTATTGCTATTCAAGAAACACAGGTGTCGAATTCTCTGAACTTACAAGTTAATAATTTTTGGGATAATACTGTCTTTGATTATGAATGTGTAGAAGCTTCGGGGAGATCGGGTGGTCTTCTAAGTATTTGGGATTCAAGTCTTTTTGTCAAAAAGTCAATAGTGAAAAACAGGCACTTTTTAGCTATCATGGGTGAACTATGCAATGGAGGGGGGGATATTTCGATAGTCAACATTTATGCACCGCATGATCCATCACATAAAAAACAATTATGGGAGGATCTGCTTGTCCTGATGGGTTCACATTCGGGTCCTTGGATATTACTGGGCGACTTTAACTGTGTCAGAATCCCCACCGAAAGAAAGAATTCTATATACAATAAACAAGAGGCCGAGGACTTTAACATGTTTATTAACATAGCTGGCCTGTCGGAATATACCATGTTGGGTTGTGCCTTTACATATGTGACTGACGATGGTAATAAATTCAGCAAAATTGACCGAGTCTTGGTCTGTCAGTCATTCCTCTCATTATGGCCGTCGGCGAAATTATGGGGTTTAGCGAGATTTAAATCAGATCACAGACCACTTATCTTGTTATGCTCAGAAGTGTTCTTCGGTAAAGCTCCCTTTCGCTTTTTTAACTCTTGGTTAAAAGAAGAGGGTCTTGCGGATGTTGTCAGGAAAGCATATGAAGGGGTCACAAAGTCAGAACCACCTGACAAATTGCTTGCTGAAAAACTGAAGTCGGTTAAAAGTGCACTGAAACCGTGGGGTGATAAGCTAAAGAAAAGAGATAACTTACTGTTACGTGAGCTTCAAAAGAAGGTAGAAGTCATGGATCTAAAAGCTGAATTGGCTACATTAACAGAGCAGGAGTTAAGTGATAGAGATTCATGGTTAAAAGCGATAAATGAGCTGGACGAGAATAGAATGGAGGACCTGAAACAAAGGGCAAAAGTTAAATGGGCAGTAGACGGGGATGAGAACACGTCATTTTTTCATGGCGTAATCAATGGTCACAGGAAAAACAACAGAATTAACGGGCTGGAATTTGATGGGGTGTGGGTCTCGCAACCGGACGACCTCAAGAAGAGCATTAAAACGTATTATGAATCGATTTTTACGGAGCAAATGTATAACAGGCCGAAATTCATAAACAATGGGTTTAAAGTTCTATCTTTAGATCAATCTGCTGCGCTGGTGAAAAGATTTTCAAAGGAGGAAATTAAGAATGCAGTTTGGAACTGTGGCGGAGACAAGACACCGGGTCCAGATGGTCTTACATTCAGATTCTTAAAAGACTTTTGGGAGTTATTTGAGACTGATTTTGGCCTTGCCCTAGAGTACTTTTATGTACACGGCAGACTAAATCGTGGATGCAATTCTAGTTTTATCTCACTGATTCCCAAAGCAAGTAACCCTCATGTGATAAACAACTTTCGGCCAATTAACTTGATAGGTTGCATCTCTAAAGTGGTGACCAAGATCCTAGCTGGCAGACTAAAAATGGTTATGGATTTTCTGGTCAGCGATGTGCAAACAGCCTACATAGAGGGGCGTAGTATTCTTGAAGGGCCTCTAATCATTAATGAACTTATCTCTTGGGCGAAGAAGAGCAAACGAAAGACTATGCTATTCAAGGTGGATTTCGAAAAGGCTTTCGACTCGATAAGTTGGGAATTTTTGGACTCAATTTTATTCCAGATGGGTTTTCCAGCTCTATGGAGAAAGTGGGTCATGGGCGTGCTAAGTACGGCTAGGTCATCGGTGTTAGTCAACGGATCTCCAACAACGGAATTTGAAATTCAAAGGGGTGTTAGACAGGGAGACCCATTATCGCCTCTCCTTTTTATTTTAGCGATGGAGGCCTTACACGTTGCGACAGATAATGCGGTTGAATGTGGTATTTTAAATGGCATTAAAACACCGGGTGAGGGCCCTACAATCTCACATCTTCTGTATGCCGATGACGCTTTATTTGTCGGCGAATGGTCCGAAGAAAATTTTCACAACCTTGCTAGACTTCTGAGGTGCTTTCACTTATCCTCGGGTCTTCAAGTGAATTTTAAAAAAAGTAAGGTATTCGGAGTGGGGGTTAGGAATGAAGACGTCTTGGAAATGGCTTCGATACTTGGATGTGACGCAGGCTCCTTACCATTCACATATCTTGGTTTACCGGTTGGATCAAACATGGGTATGGTAAGAAACTGGAAACCCGTCATTGAACGTTTTGAAAGCAAACTATCTACTTGGAAGGCTAGAACTCTTTCATTTGGGGGAAGAACGACACTTATAAAAGCGGTCTTGGGTAATCTTCCAACTTACTATTTCTCATTATTTAGTGCACCGGTTCATGTCATTAAATATTTAGAAAAGGTAAGGCGGAGATTCTTGTGGGGTGGATGTTTGGGCAAGAACAAGATGTGTTGGGTACCATGGTTTAAAGTTGTAGCACCTAAAAAACAAGGGGGTTTGGGTATCGGCAGCCTTGCGTCAATGAACAAGGCTATGATGGTCAAATGGATTGTGAAATTCAGGAATGAATCTACTCACTTATGGACGAAGGTAATATCGGCAATTCACGAAAGAGATCGTAACCTCACAACTATCCCGTTGATGAAGTCGATTAGTGGGGTATGGAAGAATATTGTTCATTTGGGCAAGGGAGATGGTCTCAATATGACTGATGTAGAAAATAGGATGGAAGTTCAATTGGGATGCGGGAATAATACATACTTCTGGTTAGACAAATGGGCTGGGAATCGCTCACTGAAAGACCGATTTCCCCTTCTCTTTGAGCTTCATACAGACAAAAAATGTACGGTGCAGCAACGGTATACAAGAGAGGATGGACACATAAGGTGGTACTGGGACGGCGAGTCACAGACTCCTCAATTGGAAATGGCAGAACTATGGGAGGAGTGTATTAAACAGCTGGAAAATGTGCAATTGAATAACAGAACGGATCTTTGGCTATGGAAACAGGGAGATTGTCGAGAAGAATTTAAGGTGGGTTGGCTTCGTGCCGAATTAGATAAGATTTGCATTATCCCAGAAACGCGAGTTCTTAGATGGCTTCATTGGATACCAAAGAAAATCAACTGTTTTCTATGGAGAGCGGTGTTGGATCGCATACCGACTAGAGACGCGTTGGCATTGAGAAACATACACATCCCTTCGATTCTATGCGTACTTTGCAACACACACAATGAATCGGTGGATCACTTACTGATATCTTGTCAATACTCTCACCTTGTGTGGACGGCAATCTCGTTATGGGTCAAAATCCCCCTTCCGAGGTACCTTCTCAGCGTGGTGGGGCTACTGGAACATATTGATACACACAGTGCATCACAAAGAAAAAAGAAGGCGGTTTACTTAGTCATTGCGGCGACATGTTGGACTCTATGGCGGATCAGGAACAATGTGATATTCAACGGTAAAACAACTCAGATTCCACGAGCCATCGGCGACATAAAGGCACTCTCATTTTTATGGGTCAAAGCAAGGGCGGGAATCGGGGATCTAAACTGGAAAGACTGGGTTGAATTCAAGTGTTTCAAATGAGTTAGAATGTTCGTTGTATTGAGTTAGAATGTTCTATTTATTTTTGTTCTGTATGTACATCACTGTCTTAGCATCTTGCTAAGGCCGTGGTTGACTTTCTTTTATATAAAATCGCCTTCTTTTCAAAAAAAAAAATATAGATATAGATTATCATTTCCATCGGACTAAATTCCAAAAAATGAGCATGATTATGTTAATCCCTTTGACCACTTTTAGTTAATCTGATTTCTAGCTGGAGGGACTTTAATACTTTATGAAAGGGGAAAGAAGATAAACATAATTATCCATTATGACTTTTCTTTTGTACTCGTGTTTCCATTTTTGAAAATTATGTTTCTAATTTTTTTTTTCTCAAAAAGAAATTTTGGTGTGTTCAAGAAGCTTCACGAAGAAATTTAGTTGGAAGTAGTTTTGTAAAACAAAGAGATTAAGTTAAAAAAAAAATTTAGTTGGAAGTAGTTTAATCAACCATACTTGATTAAATGACGTAGTGTTGATTGATTTGGCAATTAACAACACCATACATACTAATTTGATTGTTGGAAGTTGTCGTAGAGACTCCGACCAAGGGCCCCAATGGGTTTTCTATGTGATACAAAATTAACGACTTGACATGCTCATCTAGCATGACCGTAGGATCGTTGTTGCAACACACTTGATAAGCAATTTGTTAAAAGGATTTGTTCATTATTTCGGTCACTAATTCCATAGACGACTCTTTTTGTTCCTTTTTTTCTTTGCGATGTGCCTAACAAAGAATGAATATTTCAGTTATAAAAGACAAAAGACTCTTCACGTAACATATTATTGTTTACAAATTCTGGTAGAAATTACAAAGCCACTCAATGTTATCGACCTTGATTGCAAGAGAAAGAAAAACTTTAAGGGTGGACGAAATGGGCATAAAGAGCTATCTCTGAAGAAAAACCAGTCATACATAGTTATGTCTTCATCTATTCCTTTATAAAACACTAGGTTAGAAACCCCGTGTATTACACGGGTTGAATAAATGTATTTTTATATATTAAATAATAAAAAGTTATATCTTTATGAAACTTGCAGATCATACGGGTTAAATAAATGTAATTTTATATATCAAATAATAAAAAAAAGTTATATCTTTAAAAACCATGTGTATTACACAGATTAAATAAATGTGATTTTGTATACTAAATACTAAAAACGTCGTATCTTTAAAAAATTGGTGTATAATTAGGTTGAATAAATCTACCAAATGATAAAAAATTACATCCTTAAAAACCCCGTATACTACACGTGTTGAATAGATCTAAAAAAGAGTTATATTTTTAAAAACACTGTGTATTACACAGATTAAATAAATGTAATTTTTATATTAAACACTAAAAACGTCGTATCTTTAAAAATCCGTGTATAATCGGGTTGAAAAATCTACCAAATAATAAAAAAATTATATCCTTAAAAACCTCGTGTATTACACGTGTTGAATAAATTTAATTTTGCATAGCAAATGATAAAAAAAGTTATATCTTTAAAAACTTAGTGTATTACACGGGTTATATAAATGTAACTTTGTATAGTATACAATAAAGGTTAAATTTTTAAAAACCCCGCGTTTTACACGAGTTTGATAAATATAATTTTGTATACCAAATAATAAAAAAAAGATATTCATTATTAACAAACACTAAAACTGATTAAAAGAATTAAAAGAAGATTAAAAATTGTACCTAAACGAACCTTATTTCTCAAAGTTGAACAATGGTATAAAATTTTAATTGTGTTTGGTAGGAAACAAATTTAAATTTATCAAAAATTGTGAGTTGAGATTGAAAAAAATAAGAGATAGAATAATCCATATTAACTAAATAAAAAAAGTGTCAATTTGGTAAATAATAATATTAAGTATGAAAAGGTATGAAATTACAAATGTAGACATCTTCAATGAATGACACGTGTCCAAAATTAGGTTTCTTTTATTATATAGTATAGATTTTTATGAATTAGAACTTTATCTTTATAAAACATTTTTATGAATTCGAACTTTATCAATTAATTTCATATTTACATTCTTTTAACCGTAGATAAATCTTTCTTTACTAATAAACAAAAATCTATTTTGAACACGTGTCATTCTCTGGTAATTTCTCACCCTTATTTTTTTCTATTTATCTCTTCTATTAAATAATAATAATAATAATAATAATAATAATAATAATAATAATATTGTCAAACATCAATTTAATTATATCTATTTATCTCTTTTGTTTTCATAATAATAATATTGTTAAACATCAATTTAACTATATCTATTTATCTCTTTTGTTTTCATAATTTGAAATTGATTTTCTTTTTAACTCTAAAGTTTCAATCTTTGTGAATTTAATTCTAAAGTTTCAATCTTTGGTATTGTAACCTCTTTGGTTAATTCGATTTTTTACTTCTAATTCAAAAGTTTTCATCTTTTGCAATTTAACCCCTTTAATTTTTTTTTATTTTCAACCCAAAGTTTTTCATCTTTTGCAATTTAACCTCAACACTTTTTTTTACTTTCAACCCTTATACTTTTCATCTTTTGCAAGTTCTCCGTTTAATGTGTCGTTCTAAATTTTCCGAGTTAATACGCCGCAAATCATCTAATATTTCATTGGTTCTATCACATGTAATACACATGTTTCTAACCTAATAATAAATAAAAAAACAAATTAACATTTTAATAAGTAAATAGTATAACGAATTTATCAATTGAATACATATCTTGACATCATACGTGTTAATTGATTACAGTATGTTTATTTAACCCGTGCAATATACGTGACATTTTAAAGATATAACTATATTGCTTATTATATAAAATTAAATTTATGCAACCCGTGTATTACATGGGGTTATAAGCTAGTATTTATTAAAGAAAAACTAGGAAGATGATAGATAAAAACATACAGTGCCGGCCCATTAGATCATATAATATTAATTATCACATAACTTTTATCATATATGTTTTAACAAAGAATTAACAATGTTAATCATATGAGATATTAAAGAACCTTACATATTTTAATAGATGGAAATGTGCTAATTTACATCCTATCTCTCAATCCCTACAAATACTCTCTTGGACCCATTTTCCTTTGTCCATTGCCCATGCCTTCTTCCTAGCTTGTGTTAGCCATTTGATCTTATTTTTTTTTCTTATGTATGCCTATATATAGATAGGTGGTATGTAGCTTTCTAATCATTCATTTTTCATTAGATCTTTTACCATAATAAAATTCTTAGATATTGGGATCTCAAGACTCCTAAATTCTTATGGGTCAAAAAACGTTCAAAGCGTAAATACATTTTTAGAGTGGTTGAAACGGTGTAAACTTGTATTCTAAGGCATTTGAATAGTATGCTTAGATTATAGGGTGTGCTTATGACCCAAATGACCACACCACCTTTCACGTCGGTGTCATGTCACCCCACTTTCATCCACAACCTAATATGGTATGGTCGTGACTTAAACCACCATTCGCTTTTTAATTTTTAAATTATTTTTGTCTTAAACTCAACAAATGGGAGCGTCGTGGTTGTCGTGGATTGAACCACTCGAACCATAGTGGTTTGCAGTGGCGAAGCTTGAGATTTCCGACGGAGGGGTCGAAAACGTATATACCCAAAAAATTCTATAGAACCAGGGGGGTCGAAAACGCATATACCAAAAAATTTCTATACGAAAACCACATATATCACACCACTGAACGAAAAATTCGAGGGATCTCCTTGCGGCCCCTTCTAACCTGCGCGAATGATGGTTTGGGAAGGGCGAAACATTATTAATCATACGATGGTCATGATGAGAAAAGATTTGACTAGAAAAAGTGACATATTTTGTGTTGGAAACCTTGGCCTTCAAACTAGCTTTTTCTTTTTATATGTGTAAATTTGGAATGGAAATTGGGAATGTTTGGGGAGCGGTGCTACATTCATTCATCATCATGGTTTTACCCACTCCGATGTCTACATTTGTTGAGACACCACCCCTAATTACTTTTCCACCACCTTCAATTTATTGTCATTTTATTCCCATCACCACTTCATGCATTATGGAGACCTAAAGTGTGATCGGGTGCCAAAAACTAATAAAAATATAAGTTATATAAAATATAGATAAGTATTAGAGTTATAGTTAGTTTTTTTTTTCTATTTATTTCGTATTGTATTTGCTTGTATGATATTTCTATAGTAACATAGTTTATTTGACTCGGTAGCCCTTTCTTCCCTTTAATCCTCTTTCTTCCGGTCTTCTTTAACCGGTGATAACCACTCTCCCGCCTTCTCCCTCAAACGCACCTAGAGCCCGAATTGCCCAATGCCACAACCACCTTTATTGTGTTTCTCTTTGACTCACTCTCTCATTAGATCTCCCTTCCAGGGCCATCATGGAGTAGTCATGCTTATATTATTGTTAAAAGAAAATTTGTTAATTGAAATTAAAATGTATTTTATCTAAGGTTGTTAGTTGAAAGAAAAGAGGTTCAAATCTAATTATATGTATTTATTGATTCTGAAATTTACAAAAATAAAAAGACATGTGTATTGAAATGCATAAAAGAAAGAGGAAATACTTCAAAACAAACAAAAATTAATTTACAACGATTCGAACCTGGGTAAAAGTGTAGTTTAGGATTATTGGTGTAAGCAGAGTATGAGTGAAATTTTCCGTTAAAAGAAAATAACATACTACGGTTAATTCTAATAAAACTATAACTTTGATGGTTAAATCTTTCACTCTAATAAATCTTAAATATTTTTTCAATGTTTCCAACATTTATAAAGCTAGATTTTCAATGTTTCTAACATTTATAAAGATGAAAAAAGAAACACAACTCTGATCAATTCAACTAATCTAGGTTGAAAAGTAGATTTATTAATACTTGTTCCAAAACACTACATAGCAAAAGTACATGATCTTCCATCGAATTACCAAAGTGCCACTCAAACATCTAAATCCCAAATCAAATTATTAAAAAAAAAAGTAAGATCAATCTAATTAATACGTAGGCCATAGCATGCTTGAACAAATCATCACAACCTTTTGAATACCTCAACTTGTAACTCTTGAGTAAATCAAGCCTCGATGGTTTCATGCATGTGGGCATACTATTTTCTTGGAGGCTTCATATGCGAACGGACCGACGGTGAAAACATCATATGGTAGTGGTGGCGATGGCAGCTTGGACTTAACCGGTTTCGGGGTTGGGACTAGGATGGCTCCCTTGACTCCATAGTGTAGGTTGGTTGGATGTTTGCATGTAGCCTTTGGTGATGATAGCAATGTGACCTTGCATTTGTGTACACCAAAAGTGGTCAATGTCTTTGGTGGCTCGATGAAGAAGAAGCCGTTTTTATCGGTTGTACCGTTGACCCTCAATGGGTACTTGTTGTTCTTGCATGTCAAGAGTACCTTAGCTCCTGTAATTTATTTTTCACAAGTAAGAAACTAGAACCCAACACAAAATACTATAGTTACAATTTGCAAATTACATCAAAATGTACACCACATCAACCACTCTAATTAAAACTCACCATATTTTTATTCCACAAAAAGAATAATACTTTAATCTTATCCATAATATTTTATACACGTTAGTGGGTCGTACTTTTCACACATTGGTCACATTTCATGCATTGCATTTGAGTGTTTTATTACTATCACTCGATCACCATATTTTATTTGATTTTTACATATAACATCTTATTTTTCTAATAGAAATATGAATTGAACATTTTAGTTATAACAAGTAGATAACAAAATCATATGATTATTCTGATTTAAAAAAGTTTTGGTTAGGTCAATGATTGAGCTTGTAACTAACTCTTCTAATGTTTTTATAGTTGAGTTGGAAAATTAAAACTAATATTATGAATTAGATAAGACTAGAAGATCATACCTTGAAGTGGAGTGGCACCCATGAGTGTATCAACTCCCTTGTACTTGCAAGCTTTGCAGTAAACCATACCCTGGACCGCAACCTTTCTCCTAACCGGAAGTGGTGAGTGAGTCGGTGGGTGAACCGGGGCTACAACTGGTGGATGAACCGGAGCCTTGGTTGGTGGGTGAACCGGGGCTACAATTGGTGGGTGAACCGGAGCCTTGGTTGGTGGGTGAACCGGGGCCACAACTGGTGGATGAACTGGAGCCTTGGTTGGTGGGTGAACCGGGGCTACAATTGGTGGGTGAACCGGAGCCTTGGTTGGTGGGTGAACCGGGGCTACAACTGGTGGATGAACCGGAGCCTTGGTTGGAGGGTGAACCGGGGCCTTGGTTGGAGGGTGAACCGGAGCCTTGGTTGGAGGGTGAACCGGGGCTTTGGTTGGAGGGTGAACCGGAGCCTTTGTTGGGGGGTGAACCGGGGCCTTAGTTGGAGGGTGAACCGGAGCCACACTTGGGGGATGAGTAGGTTTGTGGTGGTGGCCACCAGGACGCTTGTGGTGGTGGTGGTGGGGCGCTGGAGCAGCGGCCGGTGGGAGCAATGGTGAGAGGTGTGGAGCCTGTGTCCAGCTTACATGATCAAGATCAAAGCTACCGAACACATTGATCATCAAGCAAGAACCAAGGACCAACAATGAGAGCAAGTTAACCCTGAAACCCATTGTGGTTTCAGTGTGTGTTTAAGGTGTTTGTGTGTAAGGAAGAAGTGAAGGGGATGGTGAATATGGTGGTGGCGGTGTTGCTTATATAGTAGTAGCTTCAAGGGGGGAGTGGGGACAACTCTTGCTGAATTTACTGAGATTAATAGATGTTAATGGGCCCAAATAAGGTAAGGATAAACTCTAGGGGCTAAATGTTAGCATATGCTACTTTTAGGGGGTGAAGGTGTAAATTAGGAATATTGTTGTGCAATACTAATATTATTTTTTGATTTTCACTCTATTTTGCAACTTCATCCATTCATCAATCACCAAAACAATCCTCACAACCTCCTTCATGCAAGTCATCTATGGGTGGGGAGATAAGCATAGGAGGGTTGTCATCAGTTTGGGCAGTTTTGCTACAATATTGATCGGTTTTATCTTGTATGCCTATAAATGATAAAGCATTTGTGGCTGGTCCATTAGTTTTATTCTAATTGATTACAACGACGATTCTTACTTTAGCCGGTCATATTGATTGTTTTGATCCGGTTATTGAATAAACTCTTTCATAACTAAATCGACTGCCACCTATATAATTATGATAAAAAAAAAAATTCATGTATCAGATCTCTTATCGTGAAGAATGAGAAGGAGAAGCTAGTGTCAACTAATAAGAAAAGTATCGATGTTAAGTACGGTAGAACTAACATTTACCGATAGAAAAATAAGATCACCAACTTCTAAATGTTAACCACTCTATACTTTTATTAAACTTCTAATTTTAAATACAAAATATTATTAAATAAAATATAAGATACATTTTTTGAATATATTAGAAACATAGTTGAAAGTATTAGTAAGGCTTTGTTTCATAAGCATTTCAAAATAATAAAGAACTGTGGAAATCGTATAAACACTTATACAAGCCCGGTTATCCAGACAAACTTATTGGCGAAAGACCCCCCACGTCTTGCGAACACAAACAACGTTGGTGACCAGGTCCGCCGACCATTTCAGAGGAAAACCCACCGCCCGAAGACCTACTGTGTTAAAACCCCTGGGCCACTTGTAAAATACTGCAACAAGTGGGACTCTGGCCCATAACCCCCACATTTGAAAATCAAAAGGTGCTTCCTCCCAAATCAATTAATCTAGGATTCATTGGCAACCACCTGATATATCTAGTTCAAAAAATACGTAACAACGTCTATATGGGTTCTGTGTAAGAGAACGCTAGTAGTAAATTTTAATGATTTTGTTATAGAATTTAAACATCAATTTATAGGTCATATTACATGTGTAAGCTTAGTATTTTTTAGATGATTTATTTGCTATAATAAATTTAAATAAATAAAATGTTATAGTTTTAGCAGCGGAGCGGGATACCCTAGTCATTTAATTTTTAGTTGAACAAGCATGAAGTTATGGCGGGATTCATGGTCTTGATTCTTTTTCACATGCCTTGCATTAATCGTTTATTTCTCTGCTTTATTATTATTATTATTATTATTATTATTATTATTATTTTTTTGCTATTTAACACTTGCGTTTTTTTTTAAATATCAAGTGTCAAGTCATCAGAATTAAAAATTATTATAATTATATTTAATATGATAACTAATAATGAGATTAGTAAATTATAATCTATAAAGGGATATAAAAATGTATATATTATATATAGACATGCTCGACTAGTAGACATTAAAAGAAGTCACATGATTTTTGTTACTTAAGTCAAACACTAAAAACCACTTCAAAAATGGTTCCTATTTTGGGGTCCGCCCCCCATTATCCTTCGCCCTAGATATTAGGAAAATATTTAAACTCTTCATTTTAACAAAAGTTAATATTAATTTTTAAATACTACATTTTAGTTTACGAAACTATTTATTATGTAAGATCAATTAAATAAAGTAATTTATTAATACTATTTTAAAGAAAATAAATTTGATGAAAGTACGTAAATTCGGTGCATAACATAATGACCCATTGGTGGAGTGGTGGAAAGGACTTGGGCGATTGGGCCATAATGACCCTTTGGTGGAGTGGGGTTATTCCCAACCCAAGGATGGTAAGGACTCCGGTTCAAGCCTAAGGGAACCCGAGTTTTTTATTACGGCACATTTACTTCAGCGGGTCACTCTGTCACAACAGGCGGTCGATTCGTGTGGAAGGTGCAACTCCTGTCAAGTGGCAGGGGGTCGGAAATTTTCTCGGGGAAAGCTATGTCTCATTTCTACCGAGACGTGGGCCCCGTTAAGACAACATAATCCTTGGGACAGAAATGGGGCAGGCCTGCGTCTTGCGGGTATGTATTAACCGTCTGTTATGAATTACACCTTCAAAAAACATAAGGCTTGAAATTTGAATCTCTTTTGGTATAACCATATAATGACTTTTTTAATTTCAATTAATAATAAACTATAATACTTATATTAAAATAATCATATATGAAAATTAATTAAATAATATGTTTATACAAATTAATTTTTGTATTTCATGTATAATAAACAATTACGCATTTTAGGGATACAAAACAAAAATAAATTACTTAAAATGGAAGATAATATTTAATCAAGACAAGAAACGAAAAACAAGACACTGGTGGGGATTTTCGATTATTTTATATAAAATTAAGATTAAGATTTGATGGATAATCAAATATAATATTATCACCATAAAATAACATTGATATCATTTCTCATGTAACGCGGGGATTTGAGGATCATGTGACAGCCAATTATGGCTCACGTGATAGTTGACAAAAGTCATCTAAATTCTAACCAATAGAAAATTTGTAAAATCATGCATCGAAGGTGCAACACAGTTCTTTCGAAATAATTCTTTTAAAGGGATGGATTAAAACAACAAAAATGTATTATAACTTCAAAGTGAAGCCAGACAAGTTAGAGAGAAATAAGGAGGAAATTTTGATTTTGAATTAAATAACTGAGATAAAAAATAATAATAATAATAAAAAAAAAACAAAAATAGTGAACCAAAAACTAAGGGTATATAGAAAATTCATTTTAAATCTTTATTTTTTTATAAATCTATCAAGGTAAGGAATCGTGTAGAGCTCGGAATTTAGAATTTATGACACCATATGACTCGATGATAAAAGAGTAAACGGTAAAATTAAAATTGTGGCTGAACATGTTAAACCTGTTTAACCCGTTTATCACGCATATACCACGTCTAACTTACCGTGTTATGGCATGGCAACCGGGATGTTAAACATTCACGGTTTGCAGCCACAATGTTTGCCTACCCTGAGCCTTAAAAGTAAAAGAGAAAAATGCAATTTGCGTCCCTGTGGTATGATGTGTGTGATTGTGAGAATTGGGGAAGAACAACAGAAAGAAGGTTTAGCTCAATCAAACGGTATCTCTCATTCCGTTATTACCGGTATATAACAACATACAACGACTTAACAACTATTATACTTTCTTACAATTAAGTCCCTCAACTATTCAACATTACAACAAACAGTTAAAAGTAACCAATTGACCCAGTTGACCATATCATGGTATGTGCCAAACATCAATCTGAGCCCCTAAATTCATTTTTTGGTTTTTTGAGCCCCTGACCTTATAAATTCATAACAGTTTGAGTCCTTTTGTTACACTACCGTTTGTTTGACTGTTTGAGCTAGGGGTAAGACCGTCTTTTTGATTTATTTCCCTTCTAAAAAGCCCTAATTTAGTCCCGCTAAAAACAAAGACAGTTGATTGTGCAAGAGAGAAACCCCAAATCGATGGTGTTCACATGGCGACTTCGTCCTCAAGGTCAATACTACGATCCTAAAGATATATATGGTAAGTTGATTGTGTCTTCTTCCTCTGGGGTATGTGCCATTTCCGGTTTGTTGAGAATGAGTTTGATGTTCTGATCATTTGTGTTAACAGGGAATGAACCCAGACTATTTTCGATAAAGATTAACCTTGGAGGTGAGTTTACTGATTATCCAGGAAGGGAGTATGTCAACGGTAAGGTTAGTTACATTGACTGGGTTGAGTTTGAAAAGTTAAGTGTTGCTGTTCTTCGTGAAATGCTGAAAGATATAGGTTACTCTATAGATGACGTGTTCAATTATTTTGTTAAAGATCCTTGTTAAAGATCCTAATATGTGTTTGGATTTTGGTCTTAGACACTTTACTGATGATGATGATGAGTTAGATTATGTGTATGACCAACTTAGAAAAGGATGCAAGTTAGTAGATTTGTATGTTGAAATAGGAGACTCTAGAATCAAGGATTCAACTGCAATGAGCCTGGCTTCACTAGATAATGTGGGTGAAGATAATGTGGTTGAGGGTGAGTCAGAAAGTAGCGAGGCAGTTTCTGAGGGTGAGTCACAAAGTAGTGATAAAGAGAACAGTGATGAAGATGATCCAGATTACACTTTTGTAAACATGCAGTGCCTGCTATCAATGATATGGCCAGGAATGATATTAGGATAGGGGTGCCAGAAGAATTGGTTGATGAAGTGTATTGGTTATCCACATGGAAGAAGGTTTATGAGAATGTGATTAATCCAATTCCCGGGCCTGAGAATTGGATACCCTCACAATGTCCCACCAAACTTCTGCCTCCCAAACACCATAAGCAGGTTGGGAGGCCACAAAAGAAGAGAAAGAAATCAGTTGGTGAGGCTGAGGTTGAAACTCATTTTGATAGTGAGGGAAAAATGACCAGGAAGGGCAATACAACCAAGTGCAACAAGTGCGGAAATTTGGGACACAACAGTAGGACATGCAAGGGGCAGGGTGGGGAGAATGTTGTACATGCACTAAGTGAGGATCAAGTTGCAGGTGGAGAAAACAAAACCAGGAAGGGCAAGTGTAGCAAGTGTGGAACCTTGGGTCACAACAGTAGGACATGCAAGGGCCAGGGAGGGGAGAATGTTCAAGAATCTCAAACTACAACACAAGGTGCACTAACTTCGAGTGAAGCTTAGTTAGGTTGATTTCAATGGTTTAAGACTTGTTTATGTATGGTTTAAGACCTGTTTATGTAGTGGCCCAGTTCAAGACAATAGGACATGCAGTTCAACTATGAAGTTTATGTTTTGTAATGCAGTTCAACTGCACTTTATGTTTGTAATGTAGTTTATGTTTTGTAACTGCACTTTATGGGTAATGCAGTTTATTATATGCTGATCTTGGTAATGCAGTTCAACTGTAGTTTATGCAGTCAATGTATCATACACATTGAGTCTCAACCACAACTAAATTTCATTAAACGTATCAAACACATGCAGTTAATGTATCAAAAACATGCAGTTAATGTATCAATACAAACATTTAAAGCCCTAACAATCTACTTCCAATGAGCATCAGCATTTGACCATTCGGAGTCAGAAGAATGCTCCCCCGGGTACGGATCATGGTACCAATCATCCTCCAGTGGTTGAACTGCACATTCCCACCTAGCCCATTCCAACTCTTCTGAGTCGTAGTCCGCTGCTGGATCTGGAAGAGACGCTCCATACTCTGCTTTCACCACTTCTATCACAACATCATAGTCATCAAACCACTCATCCTTCAGCACGGACGACACTAAGTCCAACTCATTGTCAGCCACTTCCTCAACCAATTTGTTATTCTACACATCAACGACAACATTCATAGCATTAAAGTGATACTAAACTTGTTCAATGTTCATTCATACATTAACCAAAACAAGAAACATTAGCAACATTCATTACATTAAACTAAAAATACACATAAACCACCATAATCATTAACCAACTAAGCAATAAACACATCTTCAAAAACATCACTTCGTTAGCTTTATTAATTGCCAAATCATCTTTCTTTTCCATGCTCCTTAACAATGCGGGTATTACCTTCTCACAAGCAGAGCATGAATTTGAAGGTGGAGATGAAGGTGTATCAGCCCACCTTATAAATCCACAATCTTTCTTCTGTAAAAACACATCAATCAGGAAATAGCCATATAATTAACTTCAATCTTTCTTCTATAATTTTAACTTACACAGCATAAGAAGCGTCGATTTGGGTTAGCTTCCGTCTTTGATACCTTGTACCAAGTAGGTGCACCACAAGAACACAAGAATTGAGAAGCTTCCCCGCCAGCTGATTTCTTGTTGGAGCTTGAAGCTGATTTTTGAGACATCTTCACAATAGTTTAAGACTGGATCGATCGATTTGGGAATTGGGGTTAGGGTTTGTATCAGATCAGTGGTCTTATGAATCAGTTTGATCAGTTTAGGGGATAAGGGATTATATGTATAAGGCCATTAAGGGTATATTGGACATTTCACAATAGTCAAACAGTCAAACAGTCAAACAGACGGAACTCAGACGGAAGGACTTAGAGTGTTATGAATTTATAAGGTTGATGCGTGTCAGTGTGTATATGTTTTTAATATATAATTAAGCCCTTTTTACACTTTTAACCAAGTTTTAAATTTATAAAACACGATATTCACTAACACTAAACACACATATGGGCAAGTGCACCCATCGTGGACGTAGTATAGTGTTGGTAAGATACCGAGGTCGTCCAAGGACACAAGAGCTTTTAATACCGGTTTATCCTCAACGTCTAATCAAATCAAAAAGTTAGAAAAATGTTTTAAACTAGGAAAAATAAAAACTAACTAAATGCTGAAAAATAAAATAAAATAAAAACAGATAGACAAGATGAATCACTTGGATCCGACACGTGTATTAGTATAACCTTTGATTATTTTCGCACTTTTGCACTTGTTTAAGAGATTATCTTAGTTATTGTAGTAGGCCCCTCTTTTGAAGGCGACGTTACCCTCAACCCAGTAGTTTGAGTCAGCAAGGATACAATCCTAAAGGGTCGGATTATTGAAAGATAATGAATTAAGTTATTAATGCAAATTATGGTAGGCCCCGCTTTTGGCGGTGACGTTACCCTCGACTAAGTAGTCTGAGTCAGCAGGGATACAGTCCTAAATAGCCGGGTTATAGTATTAATAGTAGTTAGCTTATGAGGGGGTCAACGAGTTTGGATCCCCGCCATCCAATACCTATGGGTATTGAAGGAGATCCTACTAAATTTGACCCAGGTCCCAAGCAGGACCTCTAAACGCTGAACAAGGGCAAGACCCTTACCAAACCGTTCCCTTAACCCCCGACCAGGTAGCCAACATACCTCCATATAGACCGTGGAGATATGAATGGTGAAAATCTTTTATTTTATATAGACAGTAAAATAATGCCAAGACACCACGGACAAACGATAAGGAAAGATCACCTTCAACATAAGTAACTAGTTATTAAAGTCATTAATACAAAACCAAATAAAAAGTGCAAAAGATTAAAAATAAAAAGTATTATACTAAACACTTGTCTTCACCAAGTGATGTAAGAGACTTAGGCAAACATGGCCTTGATTGTCAAGAACTCTTACGATCAATCTTGGATCCCGAGACGACTCACACACTCTATGATGGACAATGGATGATGGTGGTGGATGATGGTGTTATGGTGGTGATGGGTGGTGGATGAAGTGTGAGAGAGGTGGTGTGCCAAGGGATGAGAGAGAATGAAACCAAGCTCCTCTATTTATAGGCTGAACAGAACGCTGGACACGGCCCCGTGTCCGCTGGACACGGCCCCGTGCCCGTCTGACATTCTCTCTCTTCATTAATTGTAATTGCGAATTACAATTAATGCGCCTGCTGTACTTTCAACACGCCCCCGTGCCCGCTGGGCACGGCCCCGTGGTGAGCAATGGAAGCTTCTACTAGTTTGTCTTTTCTGCTGCTTCCTGGGCACGCCCCCGTGTTCGCTGGACACGGGGCGTGTTCAGACTTCTGTTCTCTTCTCTTCGTCTTGGGAGATGCCGTTGAGGGTCCGGGCAGTTTACTTTTGTTCCTTTTCTTGTATTTATGGTAGAATTAGTGGTCTTTTTGCTTCTTTTGTGATTTTGAGCTCATTTCATCCTGAAAATACAAAAGGAAGACAAAAACACTCTTTTTCCAACATTAGTACTTAAAAAGGGTTAGTTTTATGCCTTAATTGATGTGTTTTATATGTTGCATTTTACACACATCAAATACCCCCACACTTGAACTTTTGCTTGTCCTCAAGCAAAACTCTTTTAATGTGGCTTACACTCCCAAATGGAATAGGTAGAAGAGAAGTTTTTTAACTTGTCCTAGAGTGTCGGGAATCCAAGGTTTGTATAGGTTCTATTTTTATTTTATTTACAATCTTATTCGTCATGGTTTATTTTGAACTTTTCATAAGATAAACTACTTATTTGGGCATAGCATGCCTTATTAAAATTCCATTTATATACAAGTTCACATACCTCACGGGAGATCACTCAATCACTCGGCCGAAGGTGTATATTTAAGTGAATCGCTCGAGAGCGGCACGGATTTACATTCTCCATATGCTTGCCAAGCGATCAATCCTCCTCCTTTTTAACTTTTTACCTTTGTAAATATCAAGAGGTCTTTTTGGGGTGAAGGCTTGGGTTTAAAGGTGGGTGGTTGGTTAGTGGTTAGTAAAAAGGGCGAAAATCGTAACAAGTGTCGGTTTTCGTGAAATACCTTATTTTTGGTGACATTTATTTTTGAAGTATTTCTCCAAACAAGCTTTTTGTAGCTTATGTTTGTTTTTGACTTCATTCATTTTTTTTTTTTTTTTTTGTCACGTAAAGGATATGTTTATGAAAAACCGAGTTTGTTACTAAAATAAAGGTGAAAAAATGAAAAAGGTTTTTGGTGGGTAAAAAAATTGTTTTGGGGGTAATGAAATGAAAGGTTTAGGCTCAAAGGGGTTTTCTAGGGGGATTTTGGGTAGGTAAAAAAAATGAAAAATAATGGTTTTGAAAGAAAAATAGTTAGTCCTAGTGCCTCCATCATTTACTTACTTGGGTTTAAGTTGGTAAGGACCGGGAATGTATCGTCGTGGCAAGTTCTAGATTTGTAAAGACCGAGCGGCTATTCACACAAGAAACGAAAAATGAGCATTTAATCTAAATATGTGTATTTTTATGCTCAATAAAGGCTCAAAACTCACTTTTTGTGGGAATGGGTTTTTAATGTGACCAAGCATATATAATCGAATTTTAGCTAGACTTGTTATACCGTTTCATAATTTTCTTATGTTAGTTCTTTTTATCACGACGCTATCGGTTGTAAGTTTGTAAAAATATAACCCTTTTATAACTTGTTATTCCCAACTTAAACTAAGACAAGTAAATAAAAAAAATGAAAAAGTTTTTGAAAAAATTTGGGGTGTTTAGCGGTTCCAATAGAGTTTTGTGTAAGGCTTGTTTTAGGATTTTGCAAAATTCCAAGGTTTTAGCATCCCCCCACACTTAAATTACACATTGTCCTCAATGTGTCCAAAAATAAAGTTTTTGGTTGATTAGAATATGTAAAAGTGTGTTTAAAAACAAAGATTTGTGTTACTGGCACTCTGGACACGGCCCCGTGTTGACCGGGCACGGCCCCGTGGTCAAGTGCCAGTAACAAAAATTATAGAATTGAAACAGAAGCCTGGACACGGGGGCGTGTTCGCTGAACACAGCCCGTGTCCAGTTACCTGAACTGGGTGATTTCCTGCAGGGGGCTCAGCACGGGGCCGTGTTGGTTGGGCACGGCCCGTGTGGAGCCTTCTGTTATGGAGATTTTTGTCGGTTTGTTCTGTTCTTCTGCATGGTTCCATTTTTTCTCGTTCCCTTTTCCATCCATTACCACCATGAGTCCATAAGTCATAAAAACCATCATAACATTGCTAATAGAGAGATAATACATAAAGATAAAAGTTACATAGATAGTAAGCTTATGGAGTTCTAGCCCTATGTTTTATTTTAATTTTAGCAAAATTTCCAAGAATCTACTGATCTTGGTTAGATAAGGCTTTGTAGAGCTCCAACTTTCGGATGCGTTTCTCCTCATATGTCGGCAAGCCACTCCTCTACCTCCCTTGGAAGGAGGAAGGAAGGCTCGTTTGCATTTGTTTGAGGAGTTTCAACTCCCGCCGGGACTTCTCGTGGGATTTCCATAGGAGGTTCCGCGGGGATGTCTCCCCACCCGGTAGGGTTGTTAATACCGAGTGCTAAGTTCCAGTCTTGTTGTGGAAGGACTGGTTCCATAGGAGGTGCCACCAAAATGTTTAACCTTTGGTGCAAAAGGTTAATCTCTTGGAAGCTGCTTTCCAATCCCATCGTAAGATCGTTGATACGGTCAATGAGGACCTCCTCTACGGACGTCATTTCGTCGAGAGCCTCTCTTAGTGCTATCACGTAGTGCACAAGTGTGGCTTCAACGGAGGGCCTCCTTCCCCTTCGGCTGTTTGAGGAATGAACGGATGATGTTTCGCTGTTTTCACTCGCCATTCTACGAAAAATAAACCAAAAATAGTTTATAAGACTAAACAGTTTCTGGACACGGCCCCGTGCTCATTGAGCACGGCCCCGTGTTCATCTTTCTGCAGAATTTTGGAGCAAGGAATCTTGGGTTTTTAAGTTATTTCCTGAGTTTATGCAAGCTTTTTGTCAGCAAATAACTTTAAACAATGTTACATAACATGTTTTTACCAAGATTCTATGATCAAAACTCATTGTTCCCTACCACAAAAATTGAAAATTCAAACTTTTCATGGTAGTTCTTGAAGAAAGATGAAGAAGAAGGAAATGTCTAGAAGAGGAAAGGACAAGATGGGTTGTTGGAAACTTCTTTTAGACTTACCTAGGATTGTTTGAGAGAAGATTCCTTCAAATCTCTGTCCCCAAGTTGGTCCAAATGTGCAGGATTTTTGGCTGCATTTATAGAAAACGACAGCCTGCTGGACACGGCCCCGTGTCCGCTGGACACGGCCCCGTGTGCAGAGAAAATTCTGACACAGTTTGTCCGTATTCTGACGTCATGATCAGAAGGGAATCTTTTGATGGACACGGGGGCGTGTTGGCCGAGCACGGCCCCGTGTCGGAAAGCTGATTTATGAAGTTTTGTCTTTATTAAGGAGCTAATTCTTATCGGGTGGCTCCTGACTTGTTGGAACAACCCCATAGTGCCTAAGATACCTTAATTGTCCTATACTAAGGCGAGAACGCAAGAGGTTGTCGGTGAGGGTAATTCCTATTTTCATTCTAGGTGGACAAGTCCAACCCTTTCCCGGGCTCTCGTTAAAGAAGGTGTATGCCGAATCGCTCAGGTCTATGTATGCACCGAACGAGGTCGATGGGGAGTCCTTCACGGCACAATCGGCACAGGGACGACTATCGTCCACGTCTTGTCTAGGAAGAAAGGTATTTTTGGGAGCAACGAGGTTGTCAGAATGCGGTTCCAACATTTCCTCATGGTCATCATCTTGGGATGGATCTAAGAAATCCTTCCTAAGTTCTTTTGACCAATTTAGAAGTAGTTCTTCTAGTTGAAATAGCTCGTCAAGGAGCATATCTCCTAGAATATCCGGTTGGGCGCATTCGAGGGAGAAATAGTGTTTGTTTTTACTTTCGCCCCTCTTAAGGCTACAAGGAATTGGTGGGTCTATATAGTGTGGCCTATAAGTGAGGAAGAAACATTTTAATTCCTCGTGTTCGCCTCCACATATTTGACACCACAAACCATAAGAGTGCCGAAAGTAAAAAGAATCACTATTACTCATGTTTGTATCAGAAGTTACCAACCGCCGGGATCAAACGGTTCTGTTTTCAGCAACTGAATCTTGGGCACGGGGGCGTGTTGAGTGGACACGGCCCCGTGTTCAGCCTACTGTCTGATATAAAACAGGATTGCCAGTTCCAATGATTGGGCACGGGGCGTGTTCAGCGGGCACGGCCCCGTGCTGAGCTCTGCAGAAGCTGAAAAATCTAAAAAAAATCCTAAAAAAAATTAAAGAAAAATAAAAAGATGATTAGGCCGTTGATTCCTAACTTTCTTAAAATCCTTGTGTCCCCAGCAGCGGCGCCAAAAACTTGATGCGTGTCAGTGTGTATATGTTTTTAATATATAATTAAGCCCTTTTTACACTTTTAACCAAGTTTTAAATTTATAAAACACGATATTCACTAACACTAAACACACATATGGGCAAGTGCACCCATCGTGGACGTAGTATAGTGTTGGTAAGATACCGAGGTCGTCCAAGGACACAAGAGCTTTTAATACCGGTTTATCCTCAACGTCTAATCAAATCAAAAAGTTAGAAAAATGTTTTAAACTAGGAAAAATAAAAACTAACTAAATGCTGAAAAATAAAATAAAATAAAAACAGATAGACAAGATGAATCACTTGGATCCGACACGTGTATTAGTATAACCTTTGATTATTTTCGCACTTTTGCACTTGTTTAAGAGATTATCTTAGTTATTGTAGTAGGCCCCTCTTTTGAAGGCGACGTTACCCTCAACCCAGTAGTTTGAGTCAGCAAGGATACAATCCTAAAGGGTCGGATTATTGAAAGATAATGAATTAAGTTATTAATGCAAATTATGGTAGGCCCCGCTTTTGGCGGTGACGTTACCCTCGACTAAGTAGTCTGAGTCAGCAGGGATACAGTCCTAAATAGCCGGGTTATAGTATTAATAGTAGTTAGCTTATGAGGGGGTCAAAGAGTTTGGATCCCCGCCATCCAATACCTATGGGTATTGAAGGAGATCCTACTAAATTTGACCCAGGTCCCAAGCAGGACCTCTAAACGCTGAACAAGGGCAAGACCCTTACCAAACCGTTCCCTTAACCCCCGACCAGGTAGCCAACATACCTCCATATAGACCGTGGAGATATGAATGGTGAAAATCTTTTATTTTATATAGACAGTAAAATAATGCCAAGACACCACGGACAAACGATAAGGAAAGATCACCTTCAACATAAGTAACTAGTTATTAAAGTCATTAATACAAAACCAAATAAAAAGTGCAAAAGATTAAAAATAAAAAGTATTATACTAAACACTTGTCTTCACCAAGTGATGTAAGAGACTTAGGCAAACATGGCCTTGATTGTCAAGAACTCTTACGATCAATCTTGGATCCCGAGACGACTCACACACTCTATGATGGACAATGGATGATGGTGGTGGATGATGGTGTTATGGTGGTGATGGGTGGTGGATGAAGTGTGAGAGAGGTGGTGTGCCAAGGGATGAGAGAGAATGAAACCAAGCTCCTCTATTTATAGGCTGAACAGAACGCTGGACACGGCCCCGTGTCCGCTGGACACGGCCCCGTGCCCGTCTGACATTCTCTCTCTTCATTAATTGTAATTGCGAATTACAATTAATGCGCCTGCTGTACTTTCAACACGCCCCCGTGCCCGCTGGGCACGGCCCCGTGGTGAGCAATGGAAGCTTCTACTAGTTTGTCTTTTCTGCTGCTTCCTGGGCACGCCCCCGTGTTCGCTGGACACGGGGCGTGTTCAGACTTCTGTTCTCTTCTCTTCGTCTTGGGAGATGCCGTTGAGGGTCCGGGCAGTTTACTTTTGTTCCTTTTCTTGTATTTATGGTAGAATTAGTGGTCTTTTTGCTTCTTTTGTGATTTTGAGCTCATTTCATCCTGAAAATACAAAAGGAAGACAAAAACACTCTTTTTCCAACATTAGTACTTAAAAAGGGTTAGTTTTATGCCTTAATTGATGTGTTTTATATGTTGCATTTTACACACATCAAGGTCAGGGGCTCAAAAAACCAAAAAATGAATTTAGGGGCTCAGGTTGATGTTTGGCACATACCACAGGGACGCAAATTGCATTTTTCTCAAAGTAAAAATAGTTTTCTTAATCAAGTGAGATTGAAAAGAGGTTGTGGTTCCTTTGGTCTACGATTTAAGGCAAATACAGTGTTGTTTCTGTTGGGTTAATATCCACGGATCACCATACAATGAGTAGGCCACAGGTCAAAGGGGGTCAAGTCGGGTCATCAAACAACGAACGGGTCATGGGTCAAACAGGTGCTTGTCATCCAGAAAGTTTCTAGAAGTTTATTTTAATCGCAAGTTTTTACTGGGTTTATTAAGTCACCATGTAGTATGTTTAAGTTTTTCCTTTTCTTTAGGAGCAAGAGTTTGTTTTCATTATTTAATGTCATCTTTGAGAATAAATGAAAGTGCATAAATTTTTAAGCAGAATACCAATTAAATTCTCTGGTTAGTGTGTTTTTGTGGTGGGCCTGAACAAACAATTTGTAGGTCTTTTGAGTTTGATTTTTGCAAAAGAGGTCTTTGATAGTACATCGATTTTACTTTGGCTAAAACCAAGTTAGATTTGTTTTTTCATGTGTTTTTCTTCAACGGTCACACACACAAAGTTGAAATTCGATCTGAGATGTAAAATTTTGAAGAATTAAAAATATTGAAAATGTTTAAGAGCTTGGTTGAGTGAAAATAAAACAAAAATCTTTGACTAAATAAATAATGAAAATTAAATAAAAATCTTTGGCTAAATCAGATGAATTGAGTTATCAATCATAACACCATTAAGACGTGTATTGAACATAATATTTGATATATTATTGTCAAGTAAATAACCACACAAATGAATTTAAAAATTACAAGCAATAACTTATTCAGGGGCCGGCTCAACCATTTTAAAAGATTAAAGTAAAATGAAGATATGAGACCTTTTTCATTGTCTCTGATGTTTTTATTTATTTATTTTTTTTTTGGTAATTTCATATTTAAGCAATTAATAAAAAGTTACATCACATGTGTTGGGCTTGAGCTTCACATTCAAGTTCTGCCCATTAGATAAATACATGTATTTGTAAAATTTGGGGGCCTTTTTGGATTGGAATACTTGGGCTAAAGCCAACCCTAAACTTATTGTATATTATATCTAACAACTAATTAAAGTGTAATTTATTAAAGTAGAGCTATTAAGGTGTTTTTAACGGCTTTAATAAAAACGACCCACTAACACGCGACTTGACTAGCAAAGGGGCCACAAACAATAACTACAAGACTAGAGAAGGAAAGACATTAAACATCAAATACAAACCATCTAACTCAATCCAAACATAAAGATTTCGACATATGTTTAATCCACATAAAGCTTAGCGCATTGATTCCTTAACAATCTTCTCAATCATTGATTCTTCATTAGAAAACAAGCTCTTATTCCGAGCCATCCATAAACACCAATGTGCAATCACCACACGTGATCATCCGTGGGACATGCGGAACAACGCCCGCGGACAAATTTACTGGTATATATATTAAAAATCTCATTTTAAGCTTAATGGGCTTATTTGCAATTTACGAAAATATGATGAAAAAAATTCGAAAGCACATACTAAAATCTACGTGAATTCAAACCATAGATTATTACAGGTAACGTTTTAATCAAATATTAAAATGAGATTTTTAAGCTGAAGGGGCTTCTTTGCAACTTACCAAAAATACGATGAAAAAAAAATAATCCAAAAGCATATACTCAAATCTACGTGGATTCAAACCACACATTACCACCGTCAAATAGAAACATGCCACGTGGAAAATATCACCCTATATAAACAGTCTCCCAAAATTAATCTCATTGACACGAAAAATCTTCTTTTCTTTAGGGTCTTTTTGGTATTGGGTAATGGAATAGATGAGAGAATGGAATGGACGAGGTAATGGAATGGACAACGGAATGAAATGGATCATTCCATTCCATTGTGATGTTTGGTTACTCATATGTGAATAGAATGAATCATTACTTTGTACAATTTGATAAACAAAAAAAGATGAAGTAACGAAGCACAACTGTATTAAAAACGACAAAAATATAATTGTCTTAATAATAACAATAATAATAATAATAATATATTAATGATAAAAAATTAATAATAGATTTTTGATATATATTAATATTTGTATGAATATTAATAAATATAAATATAAATACAAATAAAAGTATAACAACAACAACAACAACAACAACAACAACAACAACAACAACAACAACAACAACAATAATAAGAAGAACATATTTCTTTCCATTCCTTGAAGGAATGGAAAAAAAACACCTACATACCAAGGAATGGAAATTATTATATTTGGAAGGAGTTACATTCCTTTGGAATGCTCCATTCCATTACCACATTATAACCAAACATGTTCCTTTTCATTCCATCAGAATGATCCATTCCATTCCATTCCTTCATACCAAACGCTACCTTAGAGAAGAGAGGGTGGTCCATGGGCAGAACCACCACCAATATTCCGATGAGCCACCGTGTCCTATCGCCACATCACAATTACGACGCTGGTCACAACCCGTGTGATCAACAGCCGGTGCAATTGTGCGGTTCAATCTTCGGGTTCCTCGAGGAAGAAGCCACCATGTCATCGTCCGAAAATGATATATACAACATTCAACAAGATATAGAAGACGAAGAGTGTGAAGACCCTGAAGATATTGAAGACAAGATCAAATTTTGGGAGACCCAACACCAAAATTTACATCTAAGTTTCGCTACATTAGTGTTTGTTTTTTTTTTTTTTTTTTTTTTTTTTTTTTTTTTTTTTTTTTTTTTAACAGCTAACACCAACCCCTCTAACTCCACTTTTAGTTCTACGTCAATGTCTACTACGACTAAAAGCCTTATCACTTTACTTTATACGCGTTAAGTTGTTATCTTTTTATAACAACATAACCATATAAGAGACACCACTTCATACACGTTGATACTTGATACCACTATGCTAGAAGCCAGTGGCGGATCTTGACCAAAAACTCAGCATGGGCCGATGTTTTTTGGAGATAAAATCAGCCTGGGCCGAACCAATACACATTTAAAAAAATTCTCGAAAACCTGAAATTTAACACTAGTAGGCGAAAAAACCGCACGGGCCGAGGCCCGGTCCGTCCTCCTCTAAGCTCCTCCCCTGCTAGAAGCCCTATCGTCGGCGTTAAGTTAGTTGAAATCATATATATAGCTCCAATTAACAACTTTTTTTTATTTTTTTTTTAATTTTCCGACAGACAACCTTAGTTAGGACGACAAGTTTGGAATCAAAAATCCGAAACATAACAAAAGAAGTACTCGAGGAAGTCAAGATGGCCGAGAACGTATGCTCATGCCCAAGATCGGTCTCTGGTGGTTGCCGAAGTTGCCTGATGAGAGAAATTTGTAGCCGGCTGCAGAAGTCCGGTTACGATTCGGCTATTTGCAAGTCCAGATGGAAGAACTCATCAGATTTTCCTTCGGGTAGTTAAATCTTAAAATCTTATGTTTTATTTTAAGAGTTAATACTCACACATCTCTTCTCTCTATCTCTCTCTCTCTCTCTATATATATATATATATATAGAGAGAGAGAGAGAGAGAAATAGAATAAAAAAGGGTGTGGGAATAATAAGAGCCTTTAGAGCATTCACATCCAAATAATCAAATTGTGTGTGTGGTGTTTTTAAAATATAAAAAGTATAAAAAGTGGTTGTGAGTGGAGGAGAGAGAAAATGTTACTGTTCATCTATATATTTGGGGGGACACTGTTCACCCCCTATAATTTTTTAATATATTTTGAAAGTGGTTGTGAGTGAAGGAGAGAGAAAAGGTAATAATAAAGGTATAAAAAATATTATTTAATTGAAAAGGAGAGAGAAAATGTAGTGTTTTTTAGTGTAATTTAGGGTGAAAATATGGTGGAGTTGATGTGAATGCTCTTAGAGCATTCACATCTAACTCACTAAAATTTGTGAGTGGAGTTTTATAATATAAAGAGTATAAAAAGTGGTTGTGAGTGGAGGAGGGAGAAAATGTTACTGTTCATCTGTATATTTGAGGGACACTGTTCACTCTCTATAATTTTTTAATATATTTTGAAAGTGATTGTGAGTGGATGAGAGAGAAAAGGTAATGATAAAGATATAAAAGAATATTATTTAATTGAAAATGAGAGAAAGATAAATTATTTTTTAGTGTAATTTAGGATGAAAAATTGATGGAATGAATCTGAAAGCTATTATTTTTCATGCAATACAAACCACATATACATTTTTTTTAAATCTGCTTTGGAATATTCCATTTAGGTATTTTGGTATGTTTAAGAATATCTATTTGTCCTTTATGGCTTCATTTAAAGTTAGGATTTTTTTTCTTAATTATTGTGTGGTTCAGGAGAACACACATTTTTGGATGTGATTGATAGTTCTAACCATAAAAAAGACTCGGTGCGGGTGATAATCGAGTTAGAGTTACGTGGCCAATTTGAGATGAAGAAAGGGAGCGAGGAGTACAACAGTCTCGTTTGCAAACTGCCCGACCTATTTGTGGGAAAACCCGAGAGGCTACAAACTGTAATCAAAATACTAAGTAATGCTGCAAAAGAATGCATGAAGGAAAAGAAAATGCATTTAGGGCCATGGAGAAAGCGAAGATACATGCAAGCAAAGTGGCTTAGAGTGGCAGAACGATCTAGGGTCATGACGACGGTCAAGCCCCTAGTAGAAGACGAGTGTTCTACTTGATCAACCCGAGCTAGAACATCAATGCTAACTATGGATCTTCTTGGCGATTTGCCGAATATGTGTTGTTATTATGGTTATAGTGTTGAAGTTTTGTAGAACGTAGGTACTATATTGTGAAAAGTTTCTATGAGTTTAGTATATTTTTCAATTATGTTTTACTAAGGATTGCAAATAGCATAAACTATCACTTATATGTTTTAACTTATATCATTCGTTTGGTAAATTGAATATTAATCATATAAGATTCAAACTTTATTCAATTAATGTTTAACATGTGATGCAGGATAGACAAACTTTGATATAAAAAGTTATTTTGTAACTAAAATTAATTCACACTCATCCATCACCATTTGATATAAAAAGTTATTTTGTAACTAAAATTAATTCACACTCATCCATCACCATATATATTATAATCATATTTTGGTTCACATATTATTTAAATAAATCTGAAAAGGAAATGTCGTTAATGAATGAGAAATGTATGGACCAACATTAATTTCGCAATCACTGTATATAGCTAAATATATCTTTTCAATTTATATATTTTACTTAAATTATGTGGGAAACGTAATAAAGAAAATAAATGCACCTATGCACATACATCCCTTTCAAGCTATCCTCTTTGTATTGGAACATTGTTAAAATGACATTAAAATAGTGTTCATTTTTATACTTATACTTGTTATTTTTATATATGCTGATAATACATAAAGAATTTCGTTTGTTGTTACATTTTATACAGATCTAGATATTGCGCTACGTACTTAATTGGAAGCTGGTCTTGAGCTGAGAGAGCAGTTGTAGCTTAGAGATTTCAGTTACTTGTGGGCTTTAGGTTCGAAATGAAGATGGATCGCATCATTGAATCATCCGCTAGGACTATATAAAGGCACTTTGAGAGATTCCAAATTAACCCTTTAGGGTTTCTAAACAATCGCTTGTTATTTTTATGCTCAATAGCTCTCGTGTGCTAGATCCAGGTTTTGATTTTGGTTCTACATGTTGTAGAACGTGTTGTTATATAGATTTAGTGAGAGTTGTGTTGCATTTACTGTTGATTTTTTGTTGAATAAAGTCTAGATTTACGATATTTAACAAACATCCAATTTTCAAATCATCAACAATGATAATTGAAGTGAGAAAAATGTTTCATTCAAACCATTGAAGTAATCTCATTTTTCACGGCACTTTATACAATTATTCAGCAAGTAGAAATACTTGCAAGAATCCTTTATTTATGTAAAATACGACTTTATTTGTTGAGTCACATTATACAATTGTTGTGTATTAAAACCATTGTAAATATTACTACACCGACTCGGTTCATCGTCATACCTTTATGTTAAATACCTCTTTTTCAAATAAATATTATTTCACAATGTCGAGAAAAAAAATAAACGCAACCACATATTACGAGTTTAATCCATACGAGTGCTGGTACCGTAGCAGCACCGATATTATACTTTCGATCAATGTACAACAAGTGTCAAAACACTTTCTGGACATATCACAATAAGTGTCAAGTGACTGAACATAATGAATCAACGCGAGATTGTTTACTAGTTTAATATATAAATAAATTATCTTCAGATATGAGATGGGCTCGTTTCTATGCTTTCTTTAAATTTATTCCCGGCCCATGATGTACCATCTTAATACTTTAATCTATTTTCTTCCCAACATGTCTTGTTTGGCTTGTCATGCACTAAAAGAATTTATTAAAAGGTGAACCAATTGATGAAACAGTGGTTAACCGGGTAGGTTAATTCACTAGTCTCGTCAAGTAGGGTTATTCCCTTCTTTTCGAGGATCGATGGCTGGATCATCTGCTAACCTGTCTCCTGCACAAGGAAACACACCGTGACTCGTAACAAGAAGGGATTAACCCTACTTGACGAGACTAGTGAATCCTACCCAGTTAACCACTGTTTCATCATTGGCCCCACGGTAGGTCATGAGTTTGACTGACCGACGACACGCAACAGACGGGTACATACTAATGAGTCAACCAACCATATGGAGTTTATGCAGTAGCAGCAGCAGCTAGTTTATGCAGAAGGTTTATAGTTACCATCTGTGAAAGCTGAGCTTGATTACTACGTAGTCATTGATCGTCAACTTGGGCGTTGTGCCAGGTTACGAGTGGACAAAGGAGCTAGAAATAGAGTGGCCATTACATTTCATAAGAGTGCCTGTTTGGGTTGGCAAAAAGCCTTAAAACCTCAGATTTTGATCGTCAACAGGCACCCGAGGAGGAGTTGCAAAACAAGTATTGAACAAATGTCTGGTTAAATCATCAAGATTAGATTAGATTAATTATTTACTACCAACCACTAGTTGTTGTTGTTATTGTTGATGAAAAGATGGGGGAAATTAAGCTTAGCTTTGGAGCCGTAAAAGTTAAAAGCTTCTCGATCGTAAACCAAAGCGGCTTCCTCCGGTGACTTATATGAGCCCAGCCATACCCGACCATTAGCATAAGGTTCACCAGGACGCGCATGTGGATACCTAATTATAGCCGTGAACCACTTATCCAGAATACGACGCGTCTTAACACCCCTCCGCTTCTCCACCCCAACCTGCGACCGCCGCCTATCCACACCCATCCGCCTCTCGCCACCGGTCCGCGATGATCGCCTATCGACATCGATCCACGCCGACGTGTTGCTCACACCGATGAAATTCTTCCACGAACATTGCTCCACCTCTTCTTCTTCCTTCTTCTCCAACACTTCTTCCTTCTTCAGCTTCACTGATGTATCCTCCAGCTTCATCGCCGGAAAAAGCTTTGAGATTTCAGATACTGACGACATCGCCGCCTCTTCCTTTTCTCTTTCTTTCTTTCTTTCTCAGGATTTTGAGACAGAAAAATAAAGTGATGGCAATATGGGTTGGGTAGTTGGGTACCCATACTCTAACCCGGTCCAATTTCAGTCGGGTATTTTCCCATCGGATGGATCTCTGGTATACTTTTTGCCTTTGACACTTTTGGCTTTCTAACGCCAGAAACTATCAAATTCCTGACCAGGGTTCAACGGGTCATCCACAACAATTGCTCAGCCTCAGCGGGACGGAGTTTTGTCTTTGGTAGATTAGGGTTTGCAATTCAGAAAGGGGTGGCGGCGCAACTTGTTGTCCGTCTACCTTTTGTCGTGATGTAACTTGGCAAGTATGAATGAAATCGATATTGTGTTTTAAAAAAGAGTTTTAAAAATCTTACAAAAACAATATCAATTTTAAACCACCTCAACTAGTTTAATACTCGTCCGGTGTACGGGTTACGTTGATGTATTATATTGTAACAACATGAATTACAAAACACTATCAAAATGTTCTTTTATGTAAAAGAGATCATACGTGTATTTAAATTCATCTAAAAAATATTATCTGTCACAAAAATAATTGACATTAACTTCTCTAGGAAGAGAGTTTTAGTGGTGACACATCCATATTTCTCTCTGTAATTTTGTGTTTTAATAAGTGTTACATATAACAAACCTCGAAAAACACCCCTGAACGCCCTAATAATACCCCGTATACACATAAGCGGGCCCCATTAACCTTAATTTCATTAAAAAACAAATAAAACAAAATTCTTAGGTCACGCGCGGGCCACGACAGGGTTATCCCTGTGGTTCGTGGGGCGCGACCGAGAGTTGCTTGTCGGACACCCCATATCGCCACGTGTCCCCCTGCGTGTGAGACCTACTTGGTGATCTGCCACCCTAGCCGTAGCTAGGGTGTTCCTCGTGGGGCGCGATAGAGAGAGGAAGAGGGCTCGCGGGGCGCGAGCGAGCCCTGGATCAGCCTATATAAGAAGCTTTTCAGCTTCAGTTTTCAATCGCTCAAATCTTCTTTCTCTCTCAGACTTCTAGTGGCAAAATTATCGGGTATTATACCCCTAAAACACGAAGCTCTGCCTCGTTGTAAGTATTATAACCCCCCGATCACTAATTCGTTACCCTACCCGATTGATCTAGGGCTCCGTAACGCATGTCGAGGCTCTACCTGACTAAGTTCGTTGGAGTTCTGTCTCGTGTTGTATGGCTAATGTGATTTCGTGTGCATTGTTTGTTTTTAATAGAAAATAGTCAGGAAAAGCAACAGGAAGATATAGAAACACCTAAGTCTACAAAGTGAGTCATTCTCTTTTTCTACCAAACTGTTTTTACAAAACCTCAAATATTTTCAGTTATACTTATAGTGATTGAGTCTTTGTATTCTACAATTGCCGCCGGTATGTGGGGTTTTGTATACACTGCTAGTAAAACATTACTATTGGACAATGAGTTAGCCAATGAGTAATATGACCACAGTCATGGAACTGCCAACATGACAAATACTGAATGAGTATATTGGTAGAAATAAACATTGTAATCGCTCTCAATACTGTAAAGATATAAAAGCTTGTTTTGATTAAACTGGGATGCACTCGCCAGTATTTCTTGCTGATAAAATTTTTTTAAAATGCGTTTCAGGTAACTTAATGTGAAGCTATAAGAAGCCAGCTATGGAGTACTAAAGGCTTAAAGAAGTGGCTATAAAAGTTACCTAAATAAAAATTTATGTTTTCAGCAACTAGGGTTTTATCCCTACAAATGTATTATGGACGAACATGGGTTTTTATCCCATTTATTTAATATAAAAGTTTGGTGTTTTTAAACTCTGAAATTATTTCCAAACTACGATCTTGATGTCTTATTTCCGCTGCCAAATTAATAAACACCGATACCACTGAACTGGCTCGCGGCTCCCGCTCCCGTGGTAGGGGCTGGGGCTGCGACAGAAGGTGGTATCAAAGACAAAGCCACTGGTTTAAGTCATTTTGGTGTTCTCTTAATACCTAAATTTTAACCAATTGTGTAAGGAAATAACTTATGTGATTCTGATTTATGTATATTATTATTTTGTGTTATTTGACAATTTTCTAGTTTACAGTATGAGCGAGCAAGGTACCTCTGACACTTACCGTCAATTACCTAATTCCCCAAAGAATGAAGGAACCTCATCCCAGCCAACTTCAGGATACACCGCTGATTCTGAGGAAGGAATCTTTATATTTAAGGCCCAATCTGAGGAACCGTTTCCCCTTAAAAAGAGAGGTTGGTTTAGTAGAGGAGCTCATGAAAGGAGGAAAATAATGAAAAAACTCAACAACAGCGAGCAATAGCAAATAGAAAGAGGAATGCCCAAAACCAGGAAGCTAGACCATTATGGGAGGAGGAACTTGATAGGCAACTAGCTGATTTCCACATGTTAGCAAATACAGCAGCAGACCCTAATCTTAACCAAGTAGCTGAACCACAACTTCTACCCTTATTCCTAAACCAACCCATGGAACTAGAACAGAACCAGGAGGACCAATTCCCAATCCCAACATTTGACCCCAATGAGATCCCTAGAATTCCTGCACCAAACCCTATAGAGCAGTACACAACACTGAACCCTTTAGACCCATGGTGGAATGACAACAGGGCAATTCATGATATATTAGATAACCTATACCCTTACAGAGTACCCATACCACGTTATCCTGAACCAGTGCCAGCACCACTACCATCCATGAACCAAGAAAATGTGGAGGAACTTCGCCAGTATGGCGAAGAGTTAGTTCAAGAGGGAAATCGAATCTGTCAGATAGGAGAGAAACTCGTCTGGAAGTATAACGAGCGTGAGATGCAGTTCTAGACAAGCCAGTTGTAACGCTCCGCTTTTTCGTAAACTTCCTAAATTAGAAAGCTTGTCTTGCAAATCTATTTTTGGAAACATGATTCTTTCGTAAACACCCTTTCGTTGTAATCGTGGTAAAACCCGAGACTTGGATCGTAAATAAATTCGTATTTCTTTAAATTCATGATATACACGTTCCATACGTGTTCATACGTTTAAATTCACGAAACAATTGTTACATTATTCGTAATTCTTGGAAACTATGTGCTAAATTTGTAAATTCGTGAAATACATGAATCATACGTCTTTTGGTTGCATACGATACTTACTTACGGCATACTTATGCTAAATCATACCACCACATACTTGTTTTATGATACACATGCTTAACAAACCTTTATATTATGCCTTTATGTCATAATTAACCCTTGAAATACCTTAAAACTTGCAAATACAAACCTATGGGACTATAGTTGTCAACATTCAAAACTAATGACCAGCCCCCACCCGGGTCGCGGCCCGCGACCCAACCTATGATCTGGCTCGCGACCGGCGATGCTCTGGGATCCGTGATCAGCCTCTAAACAGCTCGCGATTGGACCTTTATTTTGTGTTTTGTTGTTGTTTAAGTTGTGTTTCTTGCATTAATTAGGTACCAACAACTAACCAACTCCTTCCCCTATAAATCCCAAGCCTTTCCACACATTTTCCACTTTACAAACTCACAATTTCACTATCAAAACACTCTCATTTCAGCTGTTAATCAGGAGCTAGATCAGATTCGTATCAAGTTACAAGAATGAGCATAACTCCTTCATTTCTTAACCTTTTTCTATGATTCTTCTTTCAAATCGCTTGGAACAAGCCTAGGTACGATTCCACAAATTTTTCCGTGGAAAACCAAGGCCTAGAACATCACCAAAATAGGCTCCAAAGTGATACAAACTTTCTAATTTGATTTAAACTTTGTTAAACTTGAGTATTCTCAAACACATTCCTATGTCCTTATGCTCATAATCAATTCTATGGTTAGTTGGGCTTAAAAACAAGGTTGTGACATCTATAATCAGAGGTGAAAGCCTCATAAACATTCTATTTTGGTTAGGGTTTTAACCCACAAGTAATGAACAAGTTTAAAGCTTGATGTTTGTGTGATTATAGGACTAGCTTGGGCTATCCTACTTGAAAATCCACACATTACTTGATGTTTTCCTTAGATAAGTTATACTTATTTCTTTCTTTATTGTATGTTCATGACCCTCCTTGATTGTTTATGACAACAAGTGTAGTGGTGAACACCAAAGAGGTACCTAAATGGAGGAATCATCCTTCTACCTCATGCATGACTTGTATGAAATATACAAGAGGTTTCTAAATGGAGGATCTATCCTCCTACCCCATGCTTGACTTATATGACATTATGATATATTATATAACCTATATATTATCAAATTAATCGAACCTTTGATGATGAACTAGTGGTCACTTGTCAAAGTAGTACTTGTTACGATTCTAATGGGCATCTTGACCCATGAAAACATTTAAACTCTTTTGAGTTTCATAGTGTCAAGAACAAGTATTATGTGTGTTAGGTGATTACTTTCTCATATGTCTACTTTAATGCACTTTAAACTCCGAATCCTTAAACCCGAATGTAAATGATGTGTGTAAAATGCAACATATAAATCACATCAATTAAGGCATAAAACTAACCCTTTTTTAGTACTAATGTTGGAAAAAGAGTGTTTTTGTCTTCCTTTTGTATTTTCAGGATGAAATGAGCTCAAAATCACAAAAGAAGCAAAAAGACAACTAATTCTAGCATAAATACAAGAAAAGGAACAAAAGTAGACTGCCCGGACCCTCAACAGCACCTCCCAAGGCAAAGAAGAGAAAACAGAGACTGAACACGCCCCGTGTCCAGCGAACACGGGGGCGTGCCCAGGAAGCAGCAGAAAAGACAAACCAGTAGAAGCTTCCATTGCCCACCATGGGGCCGTGTCCAGTGGGCACGGGGGCGTGGTGAAAGTACAGCAGGCGCATTAATTGTAATTGCGAATTACAATTAATGAAGAGAGAGAATGTCAGACGGGCACGGGGGCGTGTCCAGCGGACACGGGGCCGTGCCCAGCCTTCTGTTCAGCCTATAAATAGGGGAGCTTGGTTTCATTCTCTTTCATCCCTTGGCACACCACCTCTCTCACACTTCATCCACCACCCACCACCACCAGAATACCATCATCCACCACCATCATCCATTGTCCATCGTAGAGTGTGTGAGTCGTCTCGGGATCCAAGATTGATAGTAAGAGTTCTTGACAATCAAGGCCATGTTTGCCTAAGTCTCTTACATCACTTGGTGAAGACAAGTGTTTAGTATAATACTTTTTATTTTTAATCTTTTGCACTTTTTATTTGGTTTTGTATTAATGACTTTAATAACTAGTTACTTATGTTGAAGGTGATCTTTCCTTATCGTTTGTCCGTGGTGTCTTGGCATTATTTTACTGTCTATATAAAATAAAAGATTTTCACCATTCATATCTCCACGGTCTATATGGAGGTATGTTGGCTACCTGGTCGGGGGTTAAGGGAACGGTTTGGTAAGGGTCTTGCCCTTGTTCAGTGTTTAGAGGTCCTGCTTGGGACCTGGGTCAAATTTAGTAGGATCTCCTTCAATGCCCATAGGTATTGGATGGCGGGGATCGAAACTCTTTGACCCCCTCATAAGTTAACTACTATTAATACTATAACCCGGCTATTTAGGACTGTATCCCTGCTGACTCAGACTACTTAGCCGAGGGTAACGTCACCGCCGAAAGCGGGGCCTACCACAATTTGCATTAATAACTTAATTCATTATCTTTCAATAATCCGACCCTTTAGGATTGTATCCTTGCTGACTCAAACTACTGGGTTGAGGGTAACGTCGCCTTCAAAAGAGGGGCCTACTACAATAACTAAGATAATCTCTTAAACAAGTGCAAAAGTGCGAAAATAATCAAAGGTTATACTAATACACGTGTCGGATCCAAGTGATTCATCTTGTCTATCTGTTTTTATTTTATTTTATTTTTCAGCATTTAGTTAGTTTTTATTTTTCTTAGTTTAAAACATTTTTCTCACTTTTTGATTTGATTAGACGTTGAGGATAAACCGGTATTAAAAGCTCTTGTGTCCTTGGACGACCTCGGTATCTTACCAACACTATACTACGTCCACGATGGGTGCACTTGCCCATATGTGTGTTTAGTGTTAGTAAATATCGTGTTTTATAAATTTAAAACTTGGCTAAAAGTGTAAAAAGGGGCTTAAATACTCATCAAAAATATATTACACTACACACTTATCAAATTAATCGAACCTTTGATGATGAACTAGTGGTCACTTGTCAAAGTAGTACTTGTTACGATTCTAATGGGCATCTTGACCCATGAAAACATTTAAAGTCTTTTGAGTTTCATTGTGTCAAGAACAAGTATTATGTGTGTTAGGTGATTACTTTCTCATATGTCTACTTTAATGCACTTTAAACTCCGAATCCTTAAACCCGAATGTAAACATCCCTTAAACTCCAAATCAAATACGTTCATTCTATAACACCCCAATTGCGTAATACAACAACACGCGGCGGAAATAACGGGGAGTCATGTTACAAATTGCTCACAACTACTGGCACTAAATTGTTTCATTATTGTTATCATTGTTTTACAACCAAAGAATACATGTATTTGTCTTTTGATTTAAGAAGTCTAAGGCCCGGATGCAGTCCTTTGCGTTGCATGCTCTAATAATTGAAACCTTAAAGATATGTGAAAAACAGTCAGCATAAAAATGCCGGCAAATACATAGGTTTTGTTAGCCAAATAAATGGCAAAAGTTTGATATTGCAATACGTTGACAACTACAAGAGTTGTCGATTGAAAAAGAAATCTTGAAGCCAAAGAATGGCAAAAGTTTAGTATTGCAATACATAATCTCGATTGTGAAAACTTGTGGCAAATAGTTTTGTATATGGCAATATGATTATTACTAAGTAATTTTTATGCCATTGAAATTGTACTTTGTAACCTCGTTGAAAACATCGTAAAACTTGTAAATGTGTTATTAGAAATCCAGTCAAGGATTATTAATCACAATATTTGAAATCTGTCAGAACTTGTGTGAGTATTGTATAAATCAAGTCAATGATTTATAATAATACTTTAGATATCCTTCTAAGAATCTAACATATGAAGATATGGAAGATTCTACAAGGATTTGGATACTCGAACATTGAATCAATCGTACACATAAATCCTAATGTGAATCGGATAACGCTACAAGAGTAATAAAATAAGAACACTTATATATAGGAAGTACCAGTGGCGTATCCACCATGTTCTTATTTTATTACACCCGTTTCGTTATCTAAATCACAACTACCACATAAACACATAAATCGTCAACTTGTCACCAACTTGTAAACACGCATTAAAGTACACAATGAATCCAAACAAGTGACGGGTAGTCCGTAGGACGACCCTTAAGTGCTATAAATGGAATTTTAATCCTACATTTAATTGAGTAATTGTCTAGATTTAGATGACTACATTTGTTTGTGTTTCAGGTACATTCAGAGCTTAAAAGTGTGGAAATGAAGCTTTGAATAGGCGCGGCTGGATTGGAGATTGAAAGATGGAGTATAAATGAAGAAAATAATTTATTGGAATTGAATAATTAAGAAGGTAGCATGATAGAGGACGGAATTACGAGAACGTAGGCGAAAATGGTGAAGAAAACGGAGTTGAAACGAAAAAGTTATGAAGAAAACAAAATTGCATGATGAAGGCTACCGTAGCTTATGGTAACTACCGTAAATTACGGTAGCCCCCAAGATTTTTCTTCCACCGTAAGGCAGTAGAGACCCACCGTAGCCACTTAAAAGCTACTGTAAGCTATGGTAGCCACCGTAGCTTACGGTAGGCTTAGCGGAAAAGTGTAACTCCTCACTTTTAATGACCATTTGATGAGACTTTTAATTATCCAATCATTGTTTTCGGTTTTGGGAGCATGATAGGGGCAATTTTGGATGTTTTCCTTGTGTTCTTGTAGATTCTAAACATCCGGTTTGTGTTTTCGATCCGTATGAACAATGAACTTGATGGTATGATGATTCACCGAGCTATGGAAAGCTAATTTCATCGGTGATCATCCTAGATGTAAGGTTTGCATTTGATACTATGTTTTTGCCTGAATTTCTAGAATAATAACTTGAAATGTTTGTTTGGTTATTATGGTGTTTGGATGTTTGTTTGTAAAGTATTGATTTGTGTTCAGTTTTAGTCTAAACCATACGTTCTTGGTGCCGTTGGCAATCGAGATATCATGGGAGGGATTGGGTTGGATATTGATTAATTGGTCATCGGGTAACAACCTCGAGTTTTTGTAATCCGAGTACTTAGTTCCCTTTTATCACAAACAAGTAATCAAACACGAGCCATGTCTGTGGTTCTTTCTAGTTGGGCATAAACATTAGTATCGATTAAAACGTGAAACCTAGGATAGTCACTCTTTCTTAATCTATTTACAAAACCAATATCTGATTTGCAATCTAGTTTAGTTAATCTTAGTTCTTAAAACCAAACAACCAACAATTCTGAATTTACTTTTCTTGCAATTTAGTTAAACTTAGTTATTTTAGATAACCATTTAGATAGCACATATTCCACAAACTCCCTGTGTTCGATACCCACTTACCGCTAGCTATCTAGTAGTAATTGGATTAAATTTGATTGAGACTTCGACCTCATGTCAACAAGGACTCCAATATTAGTACTTTAAACATCCCTTGAGTGTCTAGCTATGAACATAGATAGATACTATAGGAATCTGGTTTTGTCTTGACCAATTCATGGTCAAAACTGAAAGTCAAACAGTGTTTGACTTTCTTGCTTGAAATACATAACCAAGCATGAAAGAACACTTACAAGAGTCCAAGCTTGGAAAAGATGACTAAGAAAACTCAGGTAGGTGGCCTTCAACAAGTTGATTGCCTCCACTTAGAGTTTATAGAGAAGAAAGAAGTGAATGAGCAAGGATTGAAGAAAATGAGGTGGGTATTTATAGGAAATCATGAACCTTTAAGATCTTTACAAGTGTTTTTGAATTGTTCAAGGTATGATCTAGACCCTACACATGTTACACACTGATTTGGGGGCTTGGGGAACACTTAAAATAACCCACAATATTGAAAAAACAAGGAAAGAAACCAGCTACAAACAGCCTAGAAGCTGTTATGAAGTTTTTGTCGCTGGAACTTTCTCGCCCCCAGCGAAGAATTAGCCTTAAGCTGTCGCTCCCCGCCAGAAAGTTCAGACAGAACTTTCATTTTTGGCAGAAAAAGTCCCTGCATGCTCCAAACTTGTTTTTCGACGCATTTAACCCCTGTTATCCTATTTTCAAGGCTCTACAAGGATGTTAAAGCATAGGGGACTTGAATTATGTTTGGAAATATCATGGATGTCGGTTCGTACGGTCGTACGGTCGCGTTTTGCGGTTAATTACGACGAAAGTCGTAACATACGCGAAAACAATCCAAATTGCGCGACGAATGGTATTTTTCCATTCCTATTGCTAAAATACAATATTATAGTGATTAAATTTTTTTTCGTATGGTCAGAACGCGAGATATGCACGTAAATGCAAACTTTCGCAGTTTTGACTCTTTTAGTCCCTATGATCAAATAAGCGCATTTTCGTATACCGAACCCCTCAAAACTTATTTCTAAGCTATGTTAAGGGTAGTTAGGGTATCTTTGGCTTATGATCTTGTTCCGGAGTGTTCGTCGCTATGCGAATCGGCAGACTTTTGTAGTTTGTCGCAAATAGTCCCTGTGATCCAATAAACTTGTTTTTGACACACCAAACCCTTCAAAACTTATTTCTAGGTTATTTAAAGGTTATTTAAGGTATGTTAAGCTTATGTCACTATTTCAGAGTGTTTTTCGTGTTAAACTGATTACGTTTACGTAACAGTTTGTGTATAACTTTCTAGAAAGCGATTAAAAGCTTGAAATCGAACTAGAAACAAAACGTGAAATTGTCAAACACAAATAAACAAATATAGAGACCAAAACACATTGTTTCATTGATAATTGATACTGTTCTACATCATACAGTGTTTACTGAGCACAAATGTTACAGTGTTCCTTACTTTAGGAAATTTCGTCCCGAAATTTATTCGAAGGAGACCGTATAGTGTAATTGAAACAACTGAAGGATAAAAAAATTGCTAGATCCCAAAGATGCAGAGCATCGTTTGGTGTTGGCAGTTTTTTTGGGGATTGAAAATGTGATTTAGGATATTCAAAGTATCTCAAGGTATTCAACCCTTTGAAACTTGTGAATCTTTAAAAGTGTCAACCAGTGTTCAAAATTGTTTAGTATGGCACTATGTAATACTAAGCTCTTAGTGTGAATCCTAGCAAACAAAGGGGTATACATTCAAGCCTTGCCCATACGTACACAGTTTCTAACGTCCCACGAGGTACATCCCATGTACCATGAGCATCTCATGCATAGGAGACAGGTCAACATACCTATGGCATCAAGATCGACACCTTTAACATCATAATATACTCCCGGTCGGCTCGATTTGAGTTAATGAATGTACTCGTCATCGTCCATTATATTCAATAAACCAAATAGCAATAATCACATAACCACATAATGGTCCAAGATAACATAAAATCACCAACTGATCTTAGTAACTTTCTGAAAAATAACACAATAAGAACACTTATATATAGGAAGTACCATCAGCGTATCCACCATGTTCTTATCGCATCATACTCCTCCCGTTACCTTAATCACTCTAGATTTTATGCCACCATACTTAACAAGGCTTTCTATGATTCTCATGTGTCGAACCTCATAATTAAGTGTGCACCCATAATTACTCATTTCGTCGCATGGTGCACATACTTCCTCTTGTTAAGCGAGGGTAAACAATTAATAAGGTCGAACTATCATCTAAATCAAATAAACATCGTCACAACATAGCATCTGTCAAATGGAATCGTGTTTCATACTAGCAATGATAGCACTACTTGGTTTGCATACATCAAATTTTAGTAGTAGGTATTTCATTCTTAGTACAAATGTTAATACATGTTTCATTCTAACCAAACTAGTAGTATGCAACATATGCTAAACATGCATTGTCATCATAATGTAAGCACATCGAGAAAATGTTTTCAAATCATGCGCTAAGTATGCTAAGTCGACATCTAAGCAAAATGTATTTGAAAATAATGTACTAAGTATGTTAAGTCAACATACAAAGCAAATTGTATTCGCAATCATGTACTATACATACTAGATAAACATTTCATGTATGTAATGTCATGATCACAAAATAGTAGTAACTTCCACATAGTAATTGTAGTAATCGTGTTGCCAAGTTCGTATGAATGCACTAGAGTGCAATCACTGTATGCTAAATTACAAGATTTAGTTCCTAAAGAACGGAATCCTCGAAGTTGGCATGTAGTTGTAATCACACATAGTGTAATCACATTGGAATTTGTAATTGGAATACGAATAATAATGATAAAGATAAACTTCTTGAAATTTACATTGTCATTACAAAGATAGTTGATATATGTACATTGTTTTTGAAAATAAACAGAAAATGTAGGTTCAAATGATCATAAGTGCCTGATCATTAGCTTGAGCCTCATTGACATTGAACACTCGTCCATTAGCATTGGCGAGATTAGGGCAGTTTCACTTGAAATGGTTTAAATCACACAATTGAAACATGCTTGAGGGTGATTCTGAGTAGGGGCTGCTTGGTTCTAGACACGACAGGTCGCAGCTAAATGTCCAAATAGACCACAGATTGTACACTGGCGGCAAGGAGAATTTGATGCATGATGATAGTTGTAATGATTGCACCGAGGTTGTTTTCCACGATAAAATCCCCTAATAGATACTGAGTTTAGTGGAATTGGTGCGGGAATTGCATAATTCTTTGAAGTCTTATGCTTTTTAGAATTTTTTGAAGATTCAGTCTTTGTTCCCTTTGAATTTTCCTTAGTAGTTTCAATGTTTCGTTTCTTGTCTCCCTTTCGAAAAAGTTTCCCATTTCTAACCTGGGAGTCGGTTAGGGTAGCGGCTAATCCCTTAGCCTCCCTAAGCGTTACAGGTTTGCTGCCAGTGACAATGTCTTGGACTGGATCAGGTAGGCCATCAATGTATTTCTCAATGGCCCGGTCCAAAGGTGTGGCCATAGTCGGGCAAAGTAAGCTTAACTGTTCAAACTGGTCAGTATAGGCACGGTTTTCCCCACTATCTTGCTTTAGATAATATAATTCGTTTTCAAGTGCCCTTATTTCACTTCGTGGGCATAATTCTTTCTTCATAAGATCTTTAAATTCTTCCCACGTTTGTGTCATAGCTAAATCGGCACCTCGGTCTCTCATGATACCGTTCCACCAAGTGAGTGCTCTCCTTTGAAAGACACTCGAGGTGAACTCCACCTTGCGCTCACTGGGACACTGAACATGGCGGAATGTGCTTTCTATACTCTCAAACCATTGTAGGAGCCCAGTTGCTCCTTCAGACCCATTAAATCCGAGTGGTTTAGTCGAGTTAAATTGTTTATAGTTACATGGCGGTAAAACATTGTTGATGTTGTTGTTATTATTTTGGATTTGGTTGACTTAGGTCACAATGCCTGGGATTAAAGCAGCTAGGTGTTGAGAAATCCTTGCTGCCATTTCAGGGTTCCAAGTGACGTCACGGTAAGGAGGCATCTTGAAGCTATAGCTGTAATTGAAAAATTAAGTAAGTTAGATTCCATCAAATTGTCATGAGTTTGTATCATTATTGTGTTGTGAAAATCTTGACTTGGTAAATATTTTGTTCAAAAATCTTGTTCTTGTACTTAGAAAATATAGTGTTGTGGATTTTGTTTTAAAACAAGAATTGTTTGAGAAATAATCTTTCGTAGTATTTTTGGATGAGAGAATACAAACCAAGTTAATGATTTGTGTTATAAATTCTTTACCTTTTAAAAAAAATTTATTGTTTTTAGGATAAAATGTTTTAAATTAAAAATTTTAAAATAAAGAAACTTTGTGTTTAAAATTTTGAAAATTCTCATCCAAATGGTAAAAATTTGGAAATTTTGAAAGACGAAAAGTAGTGTTTTGAAAATGAAACAGGATTACATAGTGTCGTGAAATGAAATGAAATTCATTTCAAATGTTTTGAATAAAACATATCACCGAAGGTAATATGATGGAATAATATCGTAAAAGGGGAATTTGTTTCCATTGTTGTGAATAGCAAACATATTACCGAGGGTAATATGGATGAGTAGTGTCACAAAGGTTGTAGTGTTTGGAAATCGTTCGACATGGTCAAGGTGGGTAGGTTTTTACAGTGTTTCACGAAGACATGCTTTAGCCTATAAATGGACACTCACCCTAAGAGTTCCAAGGTAAGAGTGACTGGTCCGATAATGCGGATTTGTACGAACACTCTAGCCTTAGACAGAAAACTCAGGGTACAGGCATCCATCCTTCCAGATTGCATGTGTTCACATTATTAAAACCCAAGATTTCGATGAAAAATGTTTGAGAAAAACATTTGAGAAATCTTTTGATACAAATTGTTTGAGATAAACATGTTGTGAAATATTTTGACAAAAACGTTTAAGAAAACATTTTGAGAAATATTTCAATGAAAATGTTTTTGAGAAAAACATTTTGAGGAATACCTTAAGGCATAAAGCCTAAGGGTTTTAGGATAAATCATCTAAGGTTAGATGATTCGTAAATCGTAGAGTAGTTGTGGCACGAATAAGGATGAGGATTTATGATAGAGTTCCTAAGTCTACTCATGTTTGGGTCCCTAAGGAGGTTATAGACTAGGTTAAAGGCATACTAATAACCTAATTCCCTATAACCAGTGCTCTGATACCAATCTATAACACCCTAATCGCGTAATACAACAACACGCGGCGGAAATATCGGGGAGTCACGTTACAAATTGCTCACAACTACTGGTACTAAATTTTTTCATTATTATTATCATTGTTTTACAACTAAAGAATATATGTATTTGTCTTTTGATTAAGAAGTCTAAGGCCCGGATGCAGTCATATGCGTTGCATGCTCGAATAATTGAAACCTGAAACTGTTAGGGCTGGATTTTCATTATAGGTGATCCTTATACGTGATCCTAACCAGTGATCCTTGTTTCTTTGGCAGACAGTGATCCTCAGCAGGACTTCAGGATCAGGATCATGGGACATTATAGTGGTCCTCATACTAACGGCCACTTCCACTTAATACAATATTGTTTTGCAGGGACATCTAGCAGGATACGCTCTAGGCATCATGATCCAGGGACGCGTCTTCACAATTATGGCAAGAGCTAAATCAGAGATAGACGTTGCACAGGATATGGAAACATGGCTTGATTTATGGGCGGCTATTTAGGCTAGATTGTATCTCATTTCTAAAGGGGTAATGAGCTGAATATTAGTTTAGCTACCTAAAATAGGTCACCTACACATGTATAAATACCACTCTTCCCCATTCGGAAGGACACACACGACATACGACGCAACTCTCACACACTTAGACACCAAAAGCAATAGCGATCCTTGTACTCAGCTCATTATCATCCAAAGTTGTAATCATATTTTTCATATATTGAAGTTGGTGATCGGTAGTTGCCATCACCCGAGGTTTTTTATGCCGGAGATCACACATTGATCAAGGGCTTTTTCCTCGTATAAATCATCGTGTCTTTGCATCTTTTATCACAGAAGTGATCCTTTACTTTCATAATTAACCAAGCATCATACCCCGTTTACATAAAGTTTGGTTACATTATCCTTGTGTGATTTTTGACCAAAACAGTTTGGCGCCCACCGTGGGGCAATTGGTGCTTCATTCATAAGAAAATCTTTTGTTCGAAATCATTTTGAAAGAGTTACATGGCTTCATCATTGAAGAACACGTTCACGGCGATGTCTGCAGTCACCTCATCACAGATCACCTTGCCTCCTCCACCGGCAGGATCTCAGAAAAATACTGAGAAGAGATCAACTCCCACTTTCTCTAAACCTCTATCTTCTTCTGCTATGAATTCTTCTATTCCCAGTACTAGTGATGTATTTGCTTTAATTTTGCAGATGAAGGATCGTATGCAGCGGCAAGATGAAACTAACGAAAGGATCCTCAGGGAAATTGGAGATCTCAAAAGACAAAAGAAAGCGGCAGAGGATCATTCTCCACTGATGCCCAAATCCTTGAGTTTTGATACTCCAATGATCACCTCCCAGCCATCAGGGATCCCGGACGTGCAAATCATAGGGGAGTCAAGAGGATCACATCTCAACTCGGCAGCAATGACTCAGACATCAGGCTCACATTTTCAGCCAATAGGATCCTATCCTCAATACATGGGATCCTTCATGAATCCAGGAGCCTATCCGGGGGCACAGCAGTTTCAAGGATCCTACTTTGTTCCAGGATCATTACAGGGCCGAGGATCCTCCTTTGTTCCAGGATCATCCCAGGTTCAAGGATCCTCCTTCGTTCCAGGACCATCCCAGGTTCAAGGATCCTCCTTTGTTCCAGGATCGTCCCAGGTTCAAGGATCCTCCTTCGTTCCAGGATCATCCCAGATACCAGGATCCTTACAGATGCCAGGATCCCTAAAAAGTTTGCAAACAGGAAGTCTAGATGTCCATCAAGGGGACTTCATTCCAATGCAGACCATTGCTTCCACTGGTCCCTCCGTTGTTCCAGAATCCCAGCAATATGGATTCCCTAACTTGAACCCAATGGGAGGTAACACTTTAAATAATTATCCTACCACTAACCATGGATTCATGCAGGATACAGGTACCAATCATGCTATCGCCAGAGAATTACAGAAACTAAAGGACATGATCTCAAGTGTTCCAGGGGTAGTCAAGCCTATCCCAGAGATTGCAGATGGAAGCCACAAGGTATCTCGCTTTGCACCACCAATTTGTGATGCAGAGGTACCCAAAAGGTTCCATATCCCCACCATGAAGCTGTATGATGGCACAACGGATCCAGAGGAGCATATAGCACAATACAGGGAAAGGATGGAGATCAATCCTATTCCAGAAAAGTTAAAGGAAGCATGCCTATGTAAAGGATTTGGATCCACTCTTACTGGATCAGCTCTTAAGTGGCTGCTAAGTCTTCCCCCCTACTCTATTACTTCATTTGCTAATTTAGTTAATTTATTCAATAACCAATTCTCTTGTAGTAGAAAATTTGAAAAATTAACTAGCGATTTGTACAGGATAACTCAAAATCATAATGAATCATTAAGGGATTATATAACTAAATTTAGTAAAGAATCCTTGGACATTCCCAACTTGGATATGGCTACGGCTGTTGAAGCCTTCAAAATGGGACTGCTTAAGGATTCATTATTCTATGATGATCTTGTTATGACACCATGCAGGAATTTAGATGAAGTAAGAACTCGAGCACTCAGGTTTATCCGGCTAGAGGATGACAAGAGGATCCAGGAGAGACAAGTGGGATCCTCAAAACCGGAGAAGCAAGGATCCTCCTTCAAGAGCAACAAATTCAAATCCTACCATAGAAATGAGAACAAGAATGTGCATGCTGTTGACCAGGAAGAGGATGATGAAGATTATCCTCCAATCTCAGAATATTGTTTCTCCGTTGATAATCATGAACTGATCCTTGCAATGCAGAATCTAGGTGAAAAAGCTAGATGGCCCAGGAAGAATGATAAACCATCCGGGACTAAAGACAAGTCCAAATGGTGTGCATACCATGAGGATTTCGGGCATCTAACTGAAGATTGCATAGCCTTAAGAAAAGAAATTGGATACCTGCTAAGCAAGGGGCATCTAAAAGAATTGTTGGGGAGAAAAAAGCAAAGGACCCAGGATCCTGAAAGGATCCCCGAAAAAGCTCCAGCACCTCCGGCAGATGCACAAGTGATCAACTTTATATCCGGAGGATCAGACATCTGTGGTACATCCTTCTCAGCGGCCAAAAGACATGCAAAAGAATCAAAAATGGATAATGGAGAAAGGCCTATTAGAACCTCAAGTGTCTCAGAAGGGAAGATGATAACATTTGATGAGGATGATCGCATCAACATTCAGGATCCTCACCATGATAGTTTAGTTATCACTCTCTTTATCTCTAACCATTTTGTCCGCAGGATCCTTATTGATGGAGGGAGCTCAGTGAACATTATCCAGCTTGATGTCCTGAAGAAGATGGGAATCCCAGAATCAGACATCACACCAAGATCCTCCGTGCTTGTAGGATTCAGTGGGGAGACAAAGAAAACTCTGGGGGACATCAAACTCCCAATCTACGTGGAAGGATTACATAATTACCAAAAATTTTGTGTTATTGACTGTTTATCTTGTTGCAACGTTATCCTTGGCAGGCCTTGGATACATGATATGAAAGCAGTCCCATCTACCTACCATCAATGTGTGAAGCTCCCTAGCCCATGGGGAATAATCAAGATCGATAGTGACCAGCAGGAGGCTAAGGATTGTTATACCTCATCTATGAAGCCAACCTCGAAGCCAAGGGAGCAATAGCAATTACAGTATCCTCCAAGGAATGTCTTGGAGGCAAGGGAACAAGATGTAGATGAAATCCTCTTGGATCCTAGTGATCCTGAATCAAAAATCTATATCGGATCAGGGATCCTTGGCAAGATGAAAGAAGACATGATATCCTTCCTCAAAAGAAGAAAATCTACCTTTGCTTGGAAACATGAAGATATGACAGGTATATCTAAGGATATTATTACTCACAAACTTGGCATTGACAGGTCTATCAAACCAATCCATCAAAAAAGGAGGAAGTTTGCACCAGAAAGGAATGCCATTATCCAAGAAGAAGTAGAGAGACTACTTCGAGCAGGAATGATCAGAGAGGTAAAGTATCCAAAATGGTTAGCCAATGTGGTTGTTGTCCAAAAGAAAAACGGAAAGTGGAGGGTATGTGTCGATTTCACTGATTTGAATAAGGCATGTCCCAAGGATCCTTTCCCATTACCCCACATTGACTCCATGGTGGATGCAACGGCGGGGCATGAACTGTTAACCTTTATGGATGCATCATCTGGATTCCAACAAATTCAGATGGAACCATCGGACCAAGAGGATACAGCCTTTATGACCCCAACAGGTTTGTATTGTTATATTGCCATGCCTTTTGGATTGAGAAATGCAGGTGCAACATACCAAAGGCTGGTGAATATGATGTTCAAAGATCAAATTGGACAAACTATGGAAGTATACATAGATGATATGGTAGTTAAATCAAAGAAAGCTGAGGATCACCTAAGGGACTTGGAAGAAGCATTCGATATCCTTGATAATTACAACATGAAACTTAATCCTTCAAAATGCCATTTTGGTGTTAAGGCAGGAAAATTCTTAGGATACATGGTAACCCAGAGGGGCATTGAAGCAAGCCCGGAACAAATCAAAGCATTAATAAATATCAAATCTCCTGCCAATGCCAAGGATGTTCAAAGACTGACAGGCAGGATAGCAGCTTTGAACAGGTTCATATCGAAATCCTCAGAAAAATGCAAAGAATTCTACGATATCCTAAGGAAGAATAAGAAGTTTGAATGGACTGAGAAGCATGAGAACGCTTTACAAGCCCTTAAAGAATATATGTCCTCAGCACCAGCATTAGCAAAACCGGAAAAAGGAGATGTGTTATCCTTATACCTGGCGGTATCCTCAACCGCTGTAAGTGCAGTCCTTGTCAAGGATCATGAAGGTACACAATATCCTATCTACTATGTAAGTAAAAGTTTGCTTGATGCCGAATCCAGGTACTCACACCTCGAAAAACTTATTCTTGCATTGATCATGGCATCCACTAAGTTAAGGCATTATTTTGAAACCCATACTATTGTTGTTAAAACTAATTTTCCAATTAAGAATGTCCTCAGGAAACCGGAGATGTCAGGGAGGATGGCTAAGTGGGCAGTGAAGCTTAGTGCCCATGATATAAGATATGAACCAAGAACAGCCATTAAATCTCAAGCACTCGCTGACTTTGTGGCTGATTTCAGTAGTGATCTACAAAAAGAAGCGGAACTGGAGGTCCAGCAGCTGGATGAGACCAAGGATCCTTGGATACTACACACTGACGGATCCTCAAATATCAAAGGCACAGGGCTAGGGATCCTACTAAAATCGCCACAGGGGGACATAATACCCCACTCCATAGCCTGTGAGTTCCAAGCAACTAACAATGAGGCTGAATATGAAGCCTTAATTGCTGGCTTACAGATTGCTAAGGATATGGGGGTAAAATATCTCGAAGTATATGTAGACTCATTATTGATCACCAATCACTTTAATGGATCCTATGCTGTTAAAGGTGAAAAACTAACCAAATATTTAGAGATAGTCAAAGAATTGGCACTCTCTTTTGTTTCTTTTAGCTTAACACAGGTACCAAGGGAGGATAACACGGAAGCTGATGCATTGGCCAACCTAGGATCATCCTTAAAAATTCCAGAAGACATAAGTATCCCTATCATCCATATCCTGGCTCCTGCTATTGAAAATCAAGTGGCCATGGAAATAGAAGAGGATACTGCAATAATCCCTAGTGAAGAAGCTCAATCTTATTCAGGATCATGGATCCTACCTATTATGAAATACTTGCAAAACGGAGAGATTCCAATGGAGGAAAATCCTAGAGCTTTCAGGATCAAGGTATCTCAATTTACAATCTTAAATAATGTGCTATATAAACGATCCCTTGCAGGACCATATTTAAGATGTATCGAGGATCCTGAAATTGAAGAAGTGTTGAGAGACTTCCATGAAGGAGATTGTGGAAACCACACTGGGGGCAGGGCATTATTCTCAAGGATCCTTAGAACAGGATACTACTGGCCAACCATGAAAAGGGATGCTGTAGAGTATGCTAAGGAATGTGATCCTTGCCAAAGACATAGCAATATCCTCCATCAGCCAGCTGAATTTTTACACCCAATACCATCCTCTTGGCCATTCATGAGATGGGGGATGGATATAGTTGGCAAGCTCCCTAAAGCACCTGGTGGAAAAGTATTCATGCTTACTATGACTGACTACTTCTCTAAATGGATAGAAGCTGAAGCTTTTGCTCAAGTCAGAGAAAAAGAAGTTATATCCTTTATCAAAAGAAACATTATAACTAGATTTGGCATTCCCTCTGAAATTGTATGTGATAATGGTTCCCAATTCATTGGAAGCAGAACCACTAACTTTTGTGACAGTTGGGGAATCAAGATGATCACATCAACACCAGTTCACCCACAAGCCAATGGTCAAGCAGAATCATCCAACAAGATCATCATCAACAATCTGAAGAAGAAGCTAGGATCCAAGAAGGGGAAATGGGCTGAAGAGTTACCTTATGTGCTATGGGCTGATAGGACAACTCCCAAGAATGCCACTGGTCAAACACCTTTCTCTTTAGTATTTGGGGCAGAAGCAGTGATCCCAACAGAAATGGTGATCCCAACTGCTAGAACAATTGCTCGTGATCCTGAAGAAAATGTTGCAATCCTAGCTCAGGATTTGGATACTATTGAGGAAATCAGGGATCTAGCTAGAATAAGGATGGCAAGCTACCAACAAAGAATGGCTGGTACCTACAACAAAAATGTCAGAATAAGGAAGTTCCAAGTAGGAGATATGGTGTTGAGAAAAGCATTTCAAAATACTATCAATCCTGCTGACGGGAAGCTAGCACCAAAATGGGAAGGTCCCTACTTGATTGAAGCTGAAGCAGGAAAGGGGGCATACAGGTTGCTAACCATGGAAGGAAACTTGTTACCAAGAGCCTGGAATGCTGTTCACTTAAAAAAATATTTCATGTGAACATGATCCTTCATGCATGTGATCCTTACATTGAAGTATCCTTGAAGGATCCCGGAGATATCAGCGATCCTTACTCTGGTAATACGCTTATCCTAAAACTATTGCACTTTCTTACTTTTTGCCTAAGGATAAGGATCATGTATCCTTCATCCTCTACTCACAAACCATTTGAGTTATGATAAGTTCAGGTATCTTCAGCAAATCGTCAAAGATCTCCAAGAGCACCACAGATCCTTGGGTCCGACCCCAGTTATCCTTGGGATTATCCCCAGTTTCCGCCAGCAGCGCACGATGATCCTGGTATAGTTCACGTCTTTGGGACCAGTACCCACTTTCGGGGCTGACAACCTCATCGTACTGGCTATATTTAGGATCCTCCGTATAATGGTGGACGTACCATACATCCGTTCCTAAGGTTTCTAACGTTTTCACGTTAGCTAAGGTTTTGACATTTTCATGTCACTAAGTTTGGATAGTCGCCAATAAGGGCCATACTCCAGTTTGCATACGATCCTTTGGGCTTGTCCCCAGTTATCCTTTGGGCTTGTCCCCAGTTATCCTTTGGGTTTATCCCCAGTGATCCCCCGGGATCATCCCCAGTTATCCTTTGGGCATGTCCCCAGTTACTAATCTATCTTTTACATTGGCTTAGTCCCAAGTTATATCTCACTTTTCAGGTTTTGGATGTCTAAACATATAAGGATCCTTAATCCTTATTAACTATCAAAGTCTTATCTATGATTGTCTTGATTGAAGGTAAGGATCCTAACTTGGATCCTCAGGTATGATCCTTGACTATTTTGATTATACTCATTATCCTAACCAACCCTCATACTTTGACAACCAAACCTACGATCCTTGAACTAAAATACTTTAAGAAATTTTAAATATGAGGATATTTGATCAAGGATCATATCCTAAGTTTATTAAACATATTTTTAACTCTTGTCACCTTAGCAAATATACTACAAAAGATTGAGAAATAAGAAGATAACTAAAGGATAACAACACAAGATAAGCCAGAAAGTTAAAGTTATATTATTAAACAAAAGGATCATTAACCCTTTCAAGAAAGTTGTCAAAATTGCCAACCCACATTTCTACCAGCAAAACGTGGCCCGTCCACATGGGTTGGCAAAGGGTGTCCATTGTCTATGCGGTCTTAGCATTTTGCAGGAAATTAAAAGCGGCAGGATCACAAAGGCTTCATCCCCCAAACAGAGGATCCCTCCACCTTTTGCAATCCTACCTATTGTTCTAAGGATCCAGGATCCTTAACCCTAAAGACTATTGTTCGAAGATTACAAACCATAATTGTCTCAAACCATCAACAACCACAAAAACTACCACCAAACCTAAAAAAATTGGGCTCCGGCCTAGTCAACAATATCCATCATTGCCCAATCATGCAGCCTACTCCTTTGCTGCTCCATCACCACCGGCTGCTCCACCTTGATCCTTGTCAGCATCACCACCTTCCAGCATGGGGATCTCCTCAGCCTCATCCTCGTCCTCTAGGTCTGCCAGCCTTGCCTTCCAACCTTCAACGTCCCACGAGCTTTTGTCAAAGGTAGGATCCTGAGCCTCCTCGGCCATCTGAAGTTGTATCTTGTACATAGCAATTGCCGCGGAGACCTTGGCATCTTGGGTGATCTCCTGCTTCTCGTTATCCATATCAATCAACCTCTGAGCAGCCTCAGCCTTCGTGGCCCGGAGTTCCTTCTCAAGATCTGCTATCTTGAGATCCTTAAGCACGCCCATTTGTTGAAGGTCAGCAATCTGGCTCTCTTGATCCTCAACATGGCCAAGATAGGTCTCGATCTCGGCAAGTTTCTGCAAAGAGGGAAATAAGGTAAGTTCAGAACCGGATGATCCTCGAAGAAACAGAATACACAAACAGGATGTTCGAAACGGATGACCAACAGGGGCAGTGATCCTTACCTCATTCACGTAGTCAAGGAATTGCTGACGGAGGAGGGGAAATCCTTGGAGATCTTCAGAGGTTTTCCTCTTTTTTCCCTTGCCCCGGATAGACGCTTTGGGAGCTGATGCTGAAGGACTGGCAGCAGGAGCCTTCTTCTTTGAAGACGTGACATTGGCAAGATCACTTAACCCAAATTTAGAGGCAGATTTGACAGACCTGGCAGACTTTCCGGCACCTACACAATCAAAAAACAAGATAAGTTGCTTTATTAATCAAACAATCCTACATATAATTTATTTTCTGTAAGGATACTTACTTGACATAGTGGCAGATGCAGAGGATACTTCTTGAGAATCTTGGACGGTGACCTGGAAACTTCTGACTTCAGGATTAAGCTTTTTAAAAGCTAGAACTCTCTCTTTTGCAGCAGGGCTTAACTTGAGATGAGCGATGGAAATAGCTGCAAAGGAAAAAAGACATTAGTGATCTTCATCAAATGAGATAGGACTGATAGTGATCCTTCGAGGATCCTCTACCCTACCATGAGTGGCCCATTCTTTGGGCAGATCCTTCCCATCCGGGATGGAATCCCTTCTAACAAAGAAAAAACGACGCTTCCAGTTTGTATCATTCTTGGTGACTGTTGGGGCTAGATTTTACCATAAATGATCCTTATACGTGATCCTGACCAGTGATCCTTGTTTCTTTGGCAGATAGTGATCCTCAGCCAGACTTCAGGATCAGGATCATGGGACGATATGGTGATCCTTACACTAACGGTCACTTCCACTTGTTACAAAATTGTTTTGCAGGAACACCTAGCAGGATATGCCCTACACATCATGATCCAGGGACGCGTTTTCACAAATATGGCAAGAGCTAAATTGGAGATAGACGTTGTACCGGATATGGAAACTTAGCTTGATTAAGGGGCAGCAATTTAGGCTAGATTATCTTTATTTCTAAAGGGGTAATGAGCTGATTAGTGGTCTATCTACCTAAAATAAGTTACCTACACATGTATAAATACCCATCTTCCTCATTCGGAAGAACACACACAACATACGACACAACTCTCAAACACTTAGACACTCAGTGATCCTTGTACTCAGCTCATTACTATCCGAAGTTGTAACTACATTTTTATTATATTGAAGTTGGTGATCGGTAGTTGCCATCACCCGAGGTTTTTTATGCCGGAGATCATACATTGATCAAGGGCTTTTTCCTCGTATAAATCATTGTGTCTTTGTATCTTTATCACAGAAGTGATCCTTTACTTTCATAGCTAACCAAGCATCATACCCCGTTTACATAAAGTTTGGTTACATTATCCTTGTGTGATTTTTGACCAAAACAGTTTGGCGCCCACCGTGGGGCAATTGGTGCTTCATTCATAAAGAAAATCTTTTGTTCGAAATCATTTCAAAGAGTTACATGGCTTCATCATTGAAGAACACCTCCACGGCGATGTCTGCAGTCACCTCAGCACAAACCACTCTACCTCCTCCACCGGCAGGATCCCAGAGAAATGCTGAGAAGAGACCAACCCCTTCTTTCTCTAAACCTCCATCTTCTTCTGCTATGAATTCTTCTACTCCCAGTACTAGTGATGTGTTTGCTTTAATTTTGCAGATGAAGGATCGTATGCAGCGGCAGGATGAAACTAATGACAGGATCCTCAGGGAGATTGGAGATCTCAAAAGACAAAAGAAAGCGGCAGAGGATCATTCCCCACTGATGCCAAAATCCTTGAGTTTTGAGACTCCAATGGTCACCTCTCAGCCATCAGGGATCCCAGACGTACAGATCACAGGGGAGACGAGAGGATTACATCTCAAGTCAGCAGCAATGACTCAGACATCGGGCTCGTATTTTCAGCCAGCAGGATCCTATCCTCAGTATGTGGGATCCTTCATGAATCCGGAAGCCTATCCGGGGGCACAGCAGTTTCAAGGATCCTACTTTATTCCAGGATCGTTCCAGGGCCAAGGATCCTCCTTTGTTCCAGGATCATCCCAGGTTCAAGGATCCTCCTTCGTTCCAGGATCATCCCAGATACCAGGATCCTTACAGATGCCAGGATCCCTAAAAAGTTTGCAAACAGGGAGTCTAGATGTCCATCAAGGGGACTTCATTCCAATGCAGACCATTGCTTCCACTGGTCCCTCCGTTGTTCCAGAATCCCAGCAATATGGATTCCCTAACTTGAACCCAATGGGAGGTAACACTTTAAATAACTATCCTACCACTAACCATGGATTCATGCAGGATACAGGTACCAATCACGCTATGGCCAGGGAATTACAGAAACTAAAGGACATGATCTCAAGTGTTCCAGGGGTAGTCAAGCCTATCCCAGAGATTGCAGATGGAAGCCACAAGGTATCACGCTTTGCACCACCAATTTGTGATGCAGAGGTGCCCAAAAGGTTCCATATTCCTACCATGAAGCTGTATGATGGCACAACGGATCCAGAGGAGCATATAGCACAATACAGGGAAAGGATGGAAATCAATCCTATCCCAGAAAAATTGAAGGAAGCATGCCTATGTAAAGGATTTGGATCTACTCTTACTGGATCAGCCCTCAAATGGCTGCTAAGTCTTCCCCCTTACTCTATTACTTCATTTGCTAATTTAGTTAATTTATTCAATAACCAATTTTCTTGTAGTAGAAAATTTGAAAAATTAACTAGTGATTTGTACAGGATAACTCAAAATAATAATGAATCATTAAGGGATTATATAACTAAATTTAGTAAAGAATCCTTGGATATTCCCAACTTGGATATGGCTACGGCTGTTGAAGCCTTCAAAATGGGACTTCTTAAGGATTCATTATTCTATGATGATCTTGTTATGACACCTTGCAGGAATTTAGATGAAGTAAGAACTCGAGCACTCAGGTTTATCCGGCTAGAGGATGACAAGAGGATCCAGGAGAGACAAGTAGGATCCTCAAAACAAGATAAGCAAGGATCCTCCTTCAAAAGCAACAAGTTCAAATCCTACCATAGAAACGAGAACAAGAATGTGCATGCTGTCGACCAAGAGGAGGATGATGAAGAATATCCTCCAATCTCAGAATATTGTTTTTCCGTTGATAATCATGAACTAATCCTTGCAATGCAGAATCTAGGTGAAAAGGCTAGGTGGCCCAGGAAGAATGATAAACCATCCGGGACTAAAGACAAGTCCAAATGGTGTGCATACCATGAGGATTTCGGCCATCTGACTGAAGATTGCATAGCCTTAAGAAAGGAAATTGGATACCTGCTAAGCAAGGGGCATCTAAAAGAATTGCTGGGGAGAAAAAAGCAAAGGACCCAGGATCCTGAAAGGATCCCCGAAAAAGCCCCAGCACCTCCGGCAAATGCACAAGTGATCAACTTTATATCCGGAGGATCAGACATCTGTGGTACATCCTTCTCAGCGGCCAAAAGATATGCAAAAGAATCAAAAATGGACAATGGAGAAAGGCCTATTAGAACATCAAGTGTTTCAGAAGGGAAAACGATAACCTTTGACGAGGATGATCGCATAAACATCCAAGATCCTCATCATGATAGTTTAGTTATTACTCTCTTTATTTCTAACCATTTTGTCCGCAGGATCCTTATCGATGGAGGAAGTTCAGTCAACATTATCCAGCTTGATGTACTGAAGAAAATGGGTATCCCAGAATCAGACATCACACCAAGATCCTCCGTGCTTGTAGGATTTAGTGGAGAAACGAAGAAAACTCTGGGGGACATCAAACTCCCAATCTATGTGGAAGGATTACATAATTATCAGAAATTTTGTGTTATTGACTGTTTATCTTGTTGCAACGTTATCCTTGGCAGGCCCTGGATACATGACATGAAAGCGGTTCCATCTACCTACCATCAATGTGTGAAGCTCCCTAGCCCATGGGGGATAATCAAGATCGACAGCGATCAGCAAGAGGCTAAGGATTGCTATACCTCATCCATGAAGCCAACCTCGAAGCCAAGGGAGCAATAGCAATTACAGTATCCTCCGAGGAATGTCTTGGAGGCAAGGGAGCAAGATGTAGATGAAATCCTCTTGGACCCTAGTGATCCTGAATCAAAAATCTATATCGGATCAGGGATCCTTGGCAAGATGAAAGAAGACATGATATCCTTCCTCAAAAGAAGAAAATCTACCTTTGCTTGGAAACATGAAGATATGACAGGTATATCCAAGGATATTATTACTCACAAACTTGGCATTGACAGGTCTATCAAGCCAATCCATCAAAAAAGGAGGAAGTTTGCACCAGAAAGGAATGCCATTATCCAAGAAGAAGTAGAGAGACTACTTCGAGCAGGTATGATCAGAGAGGTAAAGTATCCTAAATGGTTAGCCAATGTGGTTGTTGTCCAAAAGAAAAACGGAAAGTGGAGGGTATGTGTCGATTTCACTGATTTGAATAAGGCATGTCCCAAGGATCCTTTCCCATTACCCCACATTGACTCCATGGTGGATGCAACAGCGGGGCATGAACTGTTAACTTTTATGGATGCATCATCTGGATTCCAACAAATCCAGATGGAACCATCTGACCAAGAGGATACAGCCTTTATGACCCCAACCGGTTTATATTGTTATATTGCCATGCCTTTTGGACTAAGAAATGCAGGTGCAACATATCAAAGGCTGGTAAATATGATGTTCAAGGATCAAATTGGAAAAACTATGGAGGTGTACATAGATGATATGGTGGTCAAGTCAAAGAAAGCAGAGGATCACCTAAGGGACTTGGAAGAAGCATTCGATATCCTTGATAATTATAACATGAAACTTAATCCTTCAAAATACCATTTTGGTGTTAAGGCAGGAAAATTCTTAGGATACATGGTAACCCAGAGGGGCATTGAAGCAAGCCCGGAACAAATCAAAGCATTAATAAATATCAAATCTCCTGCCAATGCCAAGGATGTTCAAAGACTAACAGGCAGGATAGCAGCTTTAAACAGGTTCATATCAAAATCCTCAGAAAAGTGCAAAGAATTCTACGATATCCTAAGGAAGAATAAGAAGTTCGAATGGACTGAGAAGCATGAAAATGCTTTACAAGCCCTAAAAGAGTATATGTCGTCAGCACCAGCATTAGCAAAACCGGAAAAAGGAGATGTGTTATCCTTATATCTGGCGGTATCCTCAACCGCTGTAAGTGCTGTCCTTGTTAAGGATCACGAAGGTACACAATATCCTATCTACTATGTAAGTAAAAGTCTACTTGATGCCGAATCCAGGTACTCACACCTCGAAAAACTTATCCTTGCATTAATCATGGCATCCACTAAGTTAAGGCATTATTTTGAAATCCATACTATTGTTGTTAAAACTAATTTTCCAATTAAGAATGTCCTCAGGAAACCGGATATGTCAGGGAGAATGGCTAAGTGGGCAGTGAAGCTTAGTGCCCACGATATAAGATACGAACCAAGAACAGCCATTAAATCTCAAGCACTAGCTGACTTTGTGGCTGATTTCAGTAGTGATCTACAAAAGGAAGCAGAATTGGAGGTCCAGCAACTGGATGAGACCAAGGATCCTTGGATACTACACACCGACGGATCCTCAAATATCAAAGGCACAGGGCTAGGGATCCTACTAAAATCGCCACAGGGGGACATAATACCCCACTCCATAGCTTGTGAGTTCCAGGCAACTAACAATGAGGCTGAGTATGAAGCCTTAATTGCTGGCTTACAAATTGCTAAGGATATGGGGGTAAAGTATCTCGAAGTATATGTAGATTCATTATTGATTGCCAATCACTTTAATGGATCCTATGCTGTTAAAGGTGAAAAACTAACCAAATATTTAGAGATAGTCAAAGAATTGGCACTCTCTTTTGTTTCTTTTAGCTTAACACAGGTACCAAGGGAGGATAACACGGAAGCTGATGCATTGGCCAACCTAGGATCATCCTTGAAGATTCCAGAAGATATAAGTATCCCTATCATCCATATCCTGGCTCCTGCTATTGAAAAACAGGTGGCCATGGAAATAGAAGAGGATACTGCAATGATCCCTAGTGAAGAAGCCCAACCTAATTCAGGATCATGGATCTCACCGATCATGGGATATTTGCAACACGGGGAGATCCCGATGGGAGAAAATCCTAGAGCTTTCAGGATTAAGGTATCTCAATTCACAATTCTGAATAATGTATTATATAAGCGATCTCTTGCAGGACCATATTTGAGATGTATCGAGGATCCTGAAATTGAAGAGGTGTTGAAGGATTTCCATGAAGGAGATTGTGGAAACCATACTGGGGGCAGAGCTTTGTTCTCAAGGATCCTTAGAACAGGATACTACTGGCCAACCATGAAAAGGGATGCTGTAGAGTATGCTAAGAAATGTGATCCTTGCCAAAGACATAGCAATATCCTCCATCAACCAGCTGAACTCTTACACCCAATACCATCCTCTTGGCCATTCATGAGATGGGGAATGGATATAGTTGGCAAGCTTCCTAAAGCACCTGGTGGAAAAGTATTTATGCTTGCCATGACTGACTATTTCTCCAAGTGGATAGAAGCTGAAGCCTTTGCTCAAGTCAGAGAGAAGGAAGTTATATCCTTTATCAAAAGAAACATTATAACCAGATTTGGCATTCCCTCTGAAATTGTATGTGATAATGGTTCTCAATTCATTGGAAGGAGAACCACTAACTTTTGTGACAGTTGGGGAATCAAGATGATCACATCAACACCAGTTCACCCACAAGCCAATGGTCAAGCAGAATCATCCAACAAGATCATCATCAACAATCTGAAGAAGAAGCTAGGATCCAAGAAAGGGAAATGGGCAGAAGAATTACCTTATGTCCTATGGGCTGATAGGACAACTCCCAAGAATGCCACCGGTCAAACACCCTTCTCTTTAGTATTTGGGGCAGAAGCAGTGCTCCCAACAGAGATGGTGATCCCAACTGCTAGAACAAGTGCTCGTGATCCTGAAGAAAATGCTACAATCCTAGCTCAGGATTTGGATACTATTGAGGAAAACAGGGATCTAGCTAGGATAAGGATGGCAAGCTACCAACAAAGGATGGCTGGTGCCTACAACAAAAATGTCAGGATAAGGAAGTTCCAAGTCGGAGATATGGTATTAAGAAAAGCATTTCAAAATACTATTAATCCTGCTGACGGGAAGCTAGCACCAAAATGGGAAGGTCCCTACTTAATAGAAGCCGAAGCAGGAAAGGGGGCATACAGGCTGCTAACCATGGAAGGGGACTTGTTGCCAAGAGCATGGAATGCTGTTCACTTAAAGAAATATTTCATGTGAACAGGATCCTTCATGCATGTGATCCTTACATTGGGGTATCCTTGAAGGATCCCGATGCCATTGATGATCCTCATCCTGGTAATATGCTTATCCTAAAACTATTGCATTTTCTTACTTTTTGCCTAAGGATAAGGATCATGTATCCTTCATCCTCTACTCACAAACCATTTGAGTTATGATAGTTCAGGTATCTTCAGCAAATCGTCAAAGATCTCCAAAAGCACCACAGATCCTTGGGTACAACCCCAGTTATCCTTGGGATTATCCCCAGTTTCCGCCAGCAGCGCACGATGATCCTGATATAGTTCACGTCTTTGGGATCAGTACCCATTTTCGGGGCTGGCGACCTCATCGTACTGGCTATACTTGGGATCCTACGTATAATGGTGGACGCACCATACATCCGTTCCTAAGGTTTCTAACGTTTTCACGTTAGCTAAGGTTTTGACATTTTCATGTCACTAAAGTTTGGATAGTTGCCAGAAAGGGCCATACTCCAGTTTACATACGATCCTTTGGGCTTGTCCCCAGTTATCCTATGGGCTTGACCCCAGTGATCCTCCGGGATCATCCCCAGTTATCCTATGGGCTTGTCCCCAGTGATCCTCTGGAATCATCCTCAGTTATACTTTGGGCATGTCCCCAGTTACTCATTTATCTTTTACATTGGCTTAGTCCCAAGTTACATCTCACTTTTCAGGTTTTTGAAGTCTAAACATATAAGGATCTTTAATCCTTATTAATTATCAAAGTCTTATCTATGTTGTCTTGATTGAAGGTTAGGATCCTTACGTGGATCCTCAGGTATGATCCTTGACTATTTTTGACTATACTCTTTATCCTAACCAACCCTTATACTTTGACAACCGAACCTATGATCCTTGAACTAAAACGCTTTAAGAATTTTCAATATAAGGATATTTGATCCAGGATCATATCCTAAGATTATTTAACACTTTGTCAACTCTTGTCATTTTAACAAATGTAGCTATTGAGAAATAAGAGGATTATTGAAGGATAACAACACAAGATAAGCGACAAAAGTTTAGGATTTTATTTATTAAACAAAAGGATCTTTAACCCTTTCAAAAAGTTGTCAAAATTACCTACCCAAAGCATCTACCAGCAATACGTGGCCCGTCCGCTGGGGTAGGTAAAGGGTGTCCATGATAATAGGTTCAAAAGTATTGCAGGGAAATTAAAAGGCGGCAGGATCACAACGGCTTCATCCCCCAAACAGAGGATCCCTCCACCATGTGTAATCCTACCTATTGTTCAAAGGATCCAGGATCCTTAACCCTAAAGAAACTACTGTTCAGAGATTACAGACCATAATTGTTCACAAACCATCAACCACAAACCACTACCAAAAAACCTAAAAAATTGGGCTCCGGCCTAGTCAACAATATCCATCATCGCCCAATCATGCAGCTTACTTCTCCGCTGCTCCATCTCCACCAGCATCTTCACCTTGATCCTTGCCAGCATCACCTCCCTCCAGCATTGGGATATCCTCAGCATCATCGTCATCTTCCAACTCTGCTAGCCTTGCCTTCCAACCTTCAACATCCCATGTGCTCCTGTCAAAGGAAGGATCCTGAGCCTCCGTAGCCATCTGCAGTTGTATCTTGTACATGGTTACCGCAGCAGAGACCTTAGCGTCTTGGGTAATGTCATGCTTCTCATAATCAAACTTGATCAACGCTTTAACAGCCTCATCTTTGACTGCCCGGATCTCCTTCTCAAGATCGGCAATCTTAAGATCCTTCAGCCCACACGTCTGTTGAAGGTCAGCAATTTGACGATCCTGATCCTCAACCTGATTGACGTAAGTCTCCATTTCGGAGAATTTCTAAAGAAGACAACAGGAAAGCAACATCAGACACATGTGATCCTCGGACTTGTCGAAGACAATTAACAGGGGCAGTGATCCTAACCTCATCAAAATAGTCAAGGAATTGCTGACGGAGAAGAGGAAATCCTTGAAGGTCATCTGAAGCCTTCCTCTTTTTCCCTTTGCCTCGGGCAGGTGCTTTAGGGGCTGAGACTGAAGGGCTGGCAGCAGGAGCCTTCTTCTTCTTAGAAGACGTGACATTGGCAAGGTCACTTATCCCAAACATGGAGGCAGATTTAACAGACCTGGCAGACTTTCCGGCACCTACACCATTCAAAAACAAGATAAGTTCCCTTGTTAAATTAAATACTTTCACATAAAACTTATTTTCTATGAGGATACTTACTTGACGTTGTGGCAGATGCAGAGGATATCTCTTGAGAATCTTGGATAATAACCTGGAAACTTCGAACTTCAGGATCAAGCTTCTTGAAAGCTAACACTCTCTCTTTGGCAGCAGGGGTCAAGTTTAAATGAGCAACGGAGATAGCTGCATAAAAAGACAAAAAAGAAAAGACATCAGTGATCCTCATCATACGAGACAGGACTGATAGTGATCCTTCAAGGATCCTCTACCCTACCATGAGTGACCCATTCCTCGGGCAGATCCTTCCCATCCGGGATGGAATCCCTCTTAACAAAGAAAAACCGACGTTTCCAGTTTTTATCATTCTTGGTAACTTTGAAGATAGGGTGATCCTCCCCAGATTTCCGTTTCAACAAGTACCGGTGAGAACCAAAGGTGGTGAGATCATAGAGCTCAGCTAACTCTGACATCCCCAAATCAATCCCTTCTTGCTCGATGATCCTCTCAAAGGTATATAGAACCCTCCAGATCATCGGCATAGCTTGGATAAATGAGATGCCGGTAAGAGAAAAGAAAGATTGGGTAAATGTCGGAAAAGGATATGAATACCCGATGAGGAAAGGAGTAGCAGGAAAGGCCACCCAAGTGTCCGAAACAAAATCACTCAGAGCAGTAGGATCAAAGGGTTTGAAAACAACATTCGCTGGGAAACAATGGCGAATCTTGTCTATCTGGATATCGGTAAAACAGCACCTCTCCATAGGAGAATCCTTGATAATCCCCTGGCTTTTCAAGGGACTATCCTTCTTAGAGCCTTTGTGCGGTGAATTCCGAAGAAGCATGTTCGAGACAAAAAACAGAGTAAAAGCAAGAAAGAACAGAGCAAAGAAGAGAAAGAAGAAAATGATACCTGATCAAAGCCTTCGGTGACGATTATAAAGGGAGATACTTCGAATTTAAATACAAAGTGATCCTAACCCTATCTCCTATTTATAATGATGATTCGCAGGGATTGTCACATCAGTGACGTAAATATCATAACGGCTAGTCCATGTGCAACGGCTAGTAAATCGGAATCGTCCGTTAGAGATAAGCTCAAAACAAAATATAACTCATCTATTTACAATTAACTCCTTATATCTTGGGGGCAATTGTTGGGGCTAGATTTTACCATAAATGATCCTTATACGTGATCCTGACCAGTGATCCTTGTTTCTTTGGCAGATAGTGATCCTCAGCCAGACTTCAGGATCAGGATCATGGGACGATATGGTGATCCTTACACTAACGGTCACTTCCACTTGTTACAAAATTGTTTTGCAGGAACACCTAGCAGGATATGCCCTACACATCATGATCCAGGGACGCGTTTTCACAAATATGGCAAGAGCTAAATTGGAGATAGACGTTGTACCGGATATGGAAACTTAGCTTGATTAAGGGGCAGCAATTTAGGCTAGATTATCTTTATTTCTAAAGGGGTAATGAGCTGATTAGTGGTCTATCTACCTAAAATAAGTTACCTACACATGTATAAATACCCATCTTCCTCATTCGGAAGAACACACACAACATACGACACAACTCTCAAACACTTAGACACTCAGTGATCCTTGTACTCAGCTCATTACTATCCGAAGTTGTAACTACATTTTTATTATATTGAAGTTGGTGATCGGTAGTTGCCATCACCCGAGGTTTTTTATGCCGGAGATCATACATTGATCAAGGGCTTTTTCCTCGTATAAATCATTGTGTCTTTGTATCTTTATCACAGAAGTGATCCTTTACTTTCATAGCTAACCAAGCATCATACCCCGTTTACATAAAGTTTGGTTACATTATCCTTGTGTGATTTTTGACCAAAACAGTGACCTTGAAGACAGGGTGATCCTCCCCGGCTTTCCGTTTCAGCAGATACCGGTAAGAGCCAAAAGTGGTAAGATCGTAAAACTCGGCCAACTCCGTCATCCCCAGATCAATCCCTCTCTGCTCAATGATCCTTTCGAAGGTATACAGAACCCTCCAGATCATCGGCATAGCTTGGATATAAGAGATGCCGGTTAAAGAAAAGAAGGATTGGGTGAAGGATGGAAAAGGATATGAATACCCTATGGTGAATGGAGTAGCAGGAAAAGCCACCCAGGTATCCGAAACAGAATCACTCAGAGCGGTAGGTGTGAAGGACTTGAAAACCGCATTCGCCGGAAAACAATGACGAATTCTGTCTATGTGAACATCAGTAAAGCAACACCTCTCCGTAGGAGAATCCTTGATAATCCCCTGGCTTTTTAAGGGACTATCCTTCTTAGAATCCTTGTGTGGAGAATTCCGGAGCAACATGTTTATGACGAGACGGAAACAGAGTAGAAGCAAAAAACAGAGCAAAGAGAAGGAAGAAGGGAAAGAGAGAAGAAGAGGATACCTGATCAGGTCTTCGGTAGTGATTATAAAGGGAAGATACCTCGAATTTAAATACAGAACGATCCTAACCCTATCTCCTATTTATAATGATGATTTGCAGGGATTGTCACATCTGTGACGTAATTATCACAACGGCTAGTCCATGTGTAACGGCTAGTTATTCGGAATCGCCCGTTAGAGATAAGATCAAAACAAAATATAACTCGTCTATTGTTTTGGTCAAAAATCACACAAGGATAATGTAACCAAACTTTATGTAAACGGGGTATGATGCTTGGTTAGCTATGAAAGTAAAGGATCACTTCTGTGATAAAGATACAAAGACACAATGATTTATACGAGGAAAAAGCCCTTGATCAATGTATGATCTCCGGCATAAAAAACCTCGGGTGATGGCAACTACCGATCACCAACTTTAATATAATAAAAATGTAGTTACAACTTCGGATGATAATGAGCTGAGTACAAGGATCACTGAGTGTCTAAGTGTTGAGAGTAGTGTCGTATGTTGTGTGTGTTCTTCCGAATGAGGAAGAGTGGTATTTATACATGTGTAGGTAACTTATTTTAGGTAGATAGACCACTAATCAGCTCATTACCCCTTTAGAAATAAAGATAATCTAGCCTAAATTGCTGCCCATTAATCAAGCTAAGTTTCCATATCCGGTACAACGTCTATCTCCAATTTAGCTCTTGCCATATTTGTGAAAACGCGTCCCTGGATCATGATGTGTAGGGCATATCCTGCTAGATGTTCCTGCAAAACAATTTTGTAACAAGTGGAAGTGACCGTTAGTGTAAGGATCACCATATCGTCCCATGATCCTGATCCTGAAGTCTGGCTGAGGATCACTATCTGCCAAAGAAACAAGGATCACTGGTCAGGATCACGTATAAGGATCATTTATAGTAAAATCCAGCCCCAACAATTGCCCCCAAAATATAAGGAGTTAATTGTAAATAGATGAGTTATATTTTGTTTTGAGCTTATCTCTAACGGGCGACTCCGGGTTACTAGCCGTTACATATGGACTAGCCGTTGTGATATTTACGTCACTGATGTGACGATCCCTGCAAATCATCATTATAAATAGGAGATAGGGTTAGGATCATTTTGCATTTAAATTCGAAGTATCTCCCTTTATAACCATCATCGAAGACTCTTGATCAGGTATCATCTTCTTCTTTCTCTTCTTTGCTCTGTTCTTTCGTGCTTTTACTCTGTTTTTTGTTCAAAATATGCTGCTCCGTAATTCTCCGCACAAGGGTCCCAAGAAGGAGAGTCCCTTAAAGAGCCAGGGAATTATCAAGGATTCTCCCGTGGAGAGATGCTGCTTTACTGATGTCCACATAGACAAGATTCGCCATTGTTTTCCAGCGAATGTTGTTTTCAAACCCTTTGATCCTACTGCTTTGAGCGATCTTGTCTCAGATGTCTGGGTGGCTTTTCCTGCTACTCCCTTCCTCATTGGGTATTCATATCCTTTTCCGATGTTTACCCAATCTTTCTTTTCTCTTACCGGCATCTCATATATCCAAGCTATGCCGATGATCTGGAGGGTTCTCTATACCTTCGAGAGGATCATCGAGCAAGAAGGGATTGATCTGGGGATGGCAGAGCTGGCCGAGCTCTATGATCTTACTACGTTTGGTTCCCACCGGTATCTGCTGAAACGGAAAGCTGGGGAGGATCACCCTATTTTCAAAGTGACCAAGAATGATACCAACTGGAAACGTCGATTTTTCTTTGTTAAGAGGGATTCCATCCCGGATGGGAAGGATCTGCCCAAGGAATGGGCCACTCATGGTAGGATAGAGGATCCTCGAAGGATCACTATCAGTTCTGTCTCATATGATGAGGATCACTGATGTCTTTTCTTTTTTTGTCTTTTTATGCAGCTATCTCCGTTGCTCACTTAAAGTTGACCCCTGCTGCCAAAGAGAGAGTGTTAGCTTTTAAGAAGCTTGATCCTGAAGTTCGAAGCTTCCAGATTATTATCCAAGATTCTCAAGAGATATCCTCTGCGTCTGCCACAATGTCAAGTAAGTATCCTCATAAAAAATAAGTTTTATGTGAAAGTATTTAATTTAACAAGGGAACTTATCTTGTTTTTGAATTGTGTAGGTGCCGGAAAATCTGCCAGGTCTGTTAAATCTGCCTCCAAGTTTGGGATCAGTGATCTTGCCAATGTCACGTCCTCGAAGAAGAAGGCTCCTGCTGCCAGCCCTTCAGTCTCAGCCCCTAAAGCACCTGCCCGAGGCAAAGGGAAAAAGAGGAAGGCTTCAGATGACCTTCAGGGATTTCCTCTTCTCCGTCAGCAATTCCTTGACTATTTTGATGAGGTTAGGATCACTGCCCCTGTTAATTGTCTTCGACAAGTCCGAGGATCACATGTGTCTGATGTTGCTTTCCTGTTGTCTTCTTTAGAAATTCTCCGAAATGGAGACTTACGTCAATCAGGTTGAGGATCAGGATCGTCAAATTGCTGACCTTCAACAGACGTGTGGGCTGAAGGATCTTAAGATTGCCGATCTTGAGAAGGAGATCCGGGCAGTCAAAGATGAGGCTGTTAAAGCGTTGATCAAGTTTGATTATGAGAAGCATGACATTACCCAAGACGCTAAGGTCTCTGCCGCGGTAACCATGTACAAGATACAACTGCAGATGGCTACGGAGGCTCAGGATCCTTCCTTTGACAGGAGCACATGGGATGTTGAGGGCTGGAAGGCAAGGCTAGCAGAGTTGGAAGATGACGATGATGCTGAGGATATCCCAATGCTGGAGGGAGGTGATGTTGAGAAGGATCAGGGTGGAGATGCTGGTGGTGATGAAGCAGCGAAGAAGTAAGCTGCATGATTGGGCGATGATGGATATTGTTGACTAGGCCGGAGCCCAATTTTTTTAGGTTTGTTTGTGGTTGTGGTATTTGGAACAATTTATGGTCTGTAACTTAAACAATAGTTTCTTAGGGTTAAGGATCCTGGATCCTTTTAGACAATAGGTAGGATTACAAAAGGTGGAGGGATCCTCTGTTTGGGGGATGAAGCCTTTGTGATCCTGCCGCTTTTACTTTCCTGCAAAAATGCTAAGACCGCATAGACAATGGACACCCTTTGCCAACCCATGTGGACGGGCCACGTTTTGCTGGTAGAAATGTGGGTTGGCAATTTTGACAATTTTTTGAAAGGGTTAATGATCCTTTTGTTTAATAATATAACTTAACTTTTCTGGCTTATCTTGTGTTGTTATCCTTCAATAATCCTCTTATTTCTCAATTGCTATATTTGTTAAAATGACAAGAGTTGACAAAGTGTTAAATAATCTTAGGATATGATCCTGGATCAAATATCCTCATATTGAAAATTCTTAAAGCGTTTTAGTTCAAGGATCATAGGTTCGGTTGTCAAAGTATAAGGGTTGGTTAGGATAAAGAGTATAATCAAAAATAGTCAAGGATCATACCTGAGGATCCAAGTTAGGATCCTAACCTTTAATCGGAATCACCATAGGTAAAACTTTAATGGATAATAAGGATTAAGGATCCTTAATTGTTTAACTTCGAAAGCCTGAAAAAATGGAATACAACTTGGGACTAAGCCAATATAAAGGATAAGTTAGTAACTGGGGACAAGCCCAAAGGATAACTGAGAATGATCCCAGAGGATCACTGGGGACAAGCCCAAAGGATAACTGGGGATGATCCCGGAGGATCACTGGGGACAAGCCCATAGAATAACTGGGGACAAGCCCAAAGGATCGTATGTAAACTGGAGTATGGCCCTTTCTGGCAACTATCCAAACTTAGTGACATGAAAATGTCAAAACCTTAGCTAACGTGAAAACGTTAGAAACCTTAGGAACGGATGTATGGTGCGTCCACCATTATACGTAGGATCCTAAGTATAGCCAGTACGATGAGGTTGTCAGCCCCGGAAATGGGTACTGGTCCCAAAGACGTGAACTATACCAGGATCATCGTGCGCTACTGGCGAAAACTGGGGATAACCCCAAGGATAACTGGGGTTGGACCCAAAGACTTGTGGTGCTTTCGAGGATCTTGACGAGATGCGGAGGATACCTGGACTATCATAACTCAAACGGTTTGTGAGAAGAGGATAAAGGATACGTGATCCTTATCCTTAGGTAAAAAATAGGAAAATATAATAGTTTCTAGGATAAGCATATTACCAGAATGAGGATCATCGATGGCACCGGGATCCTTCAAGGATACTCCAATGTAAGGATCACATGCATGAAGGATCATGTTCACATGAAATATTTCTTTAAGTGAACAGCATTCCATGCTCTTGGCAATAAGTTCCCTTCCATGGTTAGCAGCCTGTATGCCCCCTTTCCTGCTTCGGCTTCAATTAAGTAGGGACCTTCCCATTTTGGTGCTAGTTTCCCGTCAGCAGGATTGATAGTATTTTGAAATGCTTTTCTCAACACCATATCTCCGACTTGGAACTTCCTTATCCTGACATTCTTGTTGTAGGCACCAGCCATCCTCTGTTGGTAACTTGCCATCCTTATCCTAGCTAGATCCCTGTTTTCCTCAATAGTATCCAAATCCTGAGCTAGGATTGTAGCATTTTCTTCAGGATCACGAACACTTGTTCTAGCAGTTGGGACCACCATCTCTGTTGGGATCACTGCTTCTGCCCCAAATACTAAAGAGAAGGGTGTCTGACCGGTGGCATTCTTGGGAGTTGTCCTATCAGCCCATAGCACATAAGGTAACTCTTCTGCCCATTTCCCTTTCTTGGATCCTAGCTTCTTCTTCAGATTGTTGATGATGATCTTGTTGGATGATTCTGCTTGACCATTGGCTTGTGGGTGAACTGGTGTTGATGTGATCATCTTGATTCCCCAACTGTCACAAAAGTTAGTGGTTCTCCTTCCAATGAATTGAGAACCATTATCACATATTATTTCAGAGGGAATGCCAAATCTGGTTATAATGTTTCTTTTGATAAAGGATATAACTTCCTTCTCTCTGACTTGAGCAAAGGCTTCAGCTTCTATCCACTTGGAAAAATAGTCAGTCATGGCGAGCATAAATACTTTTCCACCAGGTGCTTTAGGAAGCTTGCCAACTATATCCATTCCCCATCTCATGAACGGCCAAGAGGATGGTATTGGGTGTAAGAATTTAGCTGGTTGATGGAGGATATTGCTATGTCTTTGGCAAGGATCACACTTTTTAGCATATTCTACAGCATCCCTTCTCATGGTTGGCCAGTAGTATCCTGTTCTAAGGATCCTTGAGAACAAAGCTCTGCCCCCAGTATGGTTTCCACAATCTCCTTCATGGAAATCCTTCAACACCTCTTCAATTTCAGGATCCTCGATACATCTCAAATATGGTCCTGCAAGAGATCGCTTATGTTTTGGTCAAAAATCACACAAGGATAATGTAACCAAACTTTATGTAAACGGGGTATGATGCTTGGTTAGCTATGAAAGTAAAGGATCACTTCTGTGATAAAGATACAAAGACACAATGATTTATACGAGGAAAAAGCCCTTGATCAATGTATGATCTCCGGCATAAAAAACCTCGGGTGATGGCAACTACCGATCACCAACTTCAATATAATAAAAATGTAGTTACAACTTCGGATAGTAATGAGCTGAGTACAAGGATCACTGAGTGTCTAAGTGTTTGAGAGTTGTGTCGTATGTTGTGTGTGTTCTTCCGAATGAGGAAGATGGGTATTTATACATGTGTAGGTAACTTATTTTAGGTAGATAGACCACTAATCAGCTCATTACCCCTTTAGAAATAAAGATAATCTAGCCTAAATTGCTGCCCCTTAATCAAGCTAAGTTTCCATATCCGGTACAACGTCTATCTCCAATTTAGCTCTTGCCATATTTGTGAAAACGCGTCCCTGGATCATGATGTGTAGGGCATATCCTGCTAGGTGTTCCTGCAAAACAATTTTGTAACAAGTGGAAGTGACCGTTAGTGTAAGGATCACCATATCGTCCCATGATCCTGATCCTGAAGTCTGGCTGAGGATCACTATCTGCCAAAGAAACAAGGATCACTGGTCAGGATCACGTATAAGGATCATTTATGGTAAAATCTAGCCCCAACAATTGCCCCCAAGATATAAGGAGTTAATTGTAAATAGATGAGTTATATTTTGTTTTGAGCTTATCTCTAACGGACGATTCCGATTTACTAGCCGTTGCACATGGACTAGCCGTTATGATATTTACGTCACTGATGTGACAATCCCTGCGAATCATCATTATAAATAGGAGATAGGGTTAGGATCACTTTGTATTTAAATTCGAAGTATCTCCCTTTATAATCGTCACCGAAGGCTTTGATCAGGTATCATTTTCTTCTTTCTCTTCTTTGCTCTGTTCTTTCTTGCTTTTACTCTGTTTTTTGTCTCGAACATGCTTCTTCGGAATTCACCGCACAAAGGCTCTAAGAAGGATAGTCCCTTGAAAAGCCAGGGGATTATCAAGGATTCTCCTATGGAGAGGTGCTGTTTTACCGATATCCAGATAGACAAGATTCGCCATTGTTTCCCAGCGAATGTTGTTTTCAAACCCTTTGATCCTACTGCTCTGAGTGATTTTGTTTCGGACACTTGGGTGGCCTTTCCTGCTACTCCTTTCCTCATCGGGTATTCATATCCTTTTCCGACATTTACCCAATCTTTCTTTTCTCTTACCGGCATCTCATTTATCCAAGCTATGCCGATGATCTGGAGGGTTCTATATACCTTTGAGAGGATCATCGAGCAAGAAGGGATTGATTTGGGGATGTCAGAGTTAGCTGAGCTCTATGATCTCACCACCTTTGGTTCTCACCGGTACTTGTTGAAACGGAAATCTGGGGAGGATCACCCTATCTTCAAAGTTACCAAGAATGATAAAAACTGGAAACGTCGGTTTTTCTTTGTTAAGAGGGATTCCATCCCGGATGGGAAGGATCTGCCCGAGGAATGGGTCACTCATGGTAGGGTAGAGGATCCTTGAAGGATCACTATCAGTCCTGTCTCGTATGATGAGGATCACTGATGTCTTTTCTTTTTTGTCTTTTTATGCAGCTATCTCCGTTGCTCATTTAAACTTGACCCCTGCTGCCAAAGAGAGAGTGTTAGCTTTCAAGAAGCTTGATCCTGAAGTTCGAAGTTTCCAGGTTATTATCCAAGATTCTCAAGAGATATCCTCTGCATCTGCCACAACGTCAAGTAAGTATCCTCATAGAAAATAAGTTTTATGTGAAAGTATTTAATTTAACAAGGGAACTTATCTTGTTTTTGAATGGTGTAGGTGCCGGAAAGTCTGCCAGGTCTGTTAAATCTGCCTCCATGTTTGGGATAAGTGACCTTGCCAATGTCACGTCTTCTAAGAAGAAGAAGGCTCCTGCTGCCAGCCCTTCAGTCTCAGCCCCTAAAGCACCTGCCCGAGGCAAAGGGAAAAAGAGGAAGGCTTCAGATGACCTTCAAGGATTTCCTCTTCTCCGTCAGCAATTCCTTGACTATTTTGATGAGGTTAGGATCACTGCCCCTGTTAATTGTCTTCGACAAGTCCGAGGATCACATGTGTCTGATGTTGCTTTCCTGTTGTCTTCTTTAGAAATTCTCCGAAATGGAGACTTACGTCAATCAGGTTGAGGATCAGGATCGTCAAATTGCTGACCTTCAACAGACGTGTGGGCTGAAGGATCTTAAGATTGCCGATCTTGAGAAGGAGATCCGGGCAGTCAAAGATGAGGCTGTTAAAGCGTTGATCAAGTTTGATTATGAGAAGCATGACATTACCCAAGACGCTAAGGTCTCTGCTGCGGTAACCATGTACAAGATACAACTGCAGATGGCTACGGAGGCTCAGGATCCTTCCTTTGACAGGAGCACATGGGATGTTGAAGGTTGGAAGGCAAGGCTAGCAGAGTTGGAAGATGACGATGATGCTGAGGATATCCCAATGCTGGAGGGAGGTGATGCTGGCAAGGATCAAGGTGAAGATGCTGGTGGAGATGGAGCAGCGGAGAAGTAAGCTGCATGATTGGGCGATGATGGATATTGTTGACTAGGCCGGAGCCCAATTTTTTAGGTTTTTTGGTAGTGGTTTGTGGTTGATGGTTTGTGAACAATTATGGTCTGTAATCTCTGAACAGTAGTTTCTTTAGGGTTAAGGATCCTGGATCCTTTGAACAATAGGTAGGATTACACATGGTGGAGGGATCCTCTGTTTGGGGGATGAAGCCGTTGTGATCCTGCCGCCTTTTAATTTCCCTGCAATACTTTTGAACCTATTATCATGGACACCCTTTACCTACCCCAGCGGACGGGCCACGTATTGCTGGTAGATGCTTTGGGTAGGTAATTTTGACAACTTTTTGAAAGGGTTAAAGATCCTTTTGTTTAATAAATAAAATCCTAAACTTTTGTCGCTTATCTTGTGTTGTTATCCTTCAATAATCCTCTTATTTCTCAATAGCTACATTTGTTAAAATGACAAGAGTTGACAAAGTGTTAAATAATCTTAGGATATGATCCTGGATCAAATATCCTTATATTGAAAATTCTTAAAGCGTTTTAGTTCAAGGATCATAGGTTCGGTTGTCAAAGTATAAGGGTTGGTTAGGATAAAGAGTATAGTCAAAAATAGTCAAGGATCATACCTGAGGATCCACGTAAGGATCCTAACCTTCAATCAAGACAACATAGATAAGACTTTGATAATTAATAAGGATTAAAGATCCTTATATGTTTAGACTTCAAAAACCTGAAAAGTGAGATGTAACTTGGGACTAAGCCAATGTAAAAGATAAATGAGTAACTGGGGACATGCCCAAAGTATAACTGAGGATGATTCCAGAGGATCACTGGGGACAAGCCCATAGGATAACTGGGGATGATCCCGGAGGATCACTGGGGTCAAGCCCATAGGATAACTGGGGACAAGCCCAAAGGATCGTATGTAAACTGGAGTATGGCCCTTTCTGGCAACTATCCAAACTTTAGTGACATGAAAATGTCAAAACCTTAGCTAACGTGAAAACGTTAGAAACCTTAGGAACGGATGTATGGTGCGTCCACCATTATACGTAGGATCCCAAGTATAGCCAGTACGATGAGGTCGCCAGCCCCGAAAATGGGTACTGATCCCAAAGACGTGAACTATATCAGGATCATCGTGCGCTGCTGGCGGAAACTGGGGATAATCCCAAGGATAACTGGGGTTGTACCCAAGGATCTGTGGTGCTTTTGGAGATCTTTGACGATTTGCTGAAGATACCTGAACTATCATAACTCAAATGGTTTGTGAGTAGAGGATGAAGGATACATGATCCTTATCCTTAGGCAAAAAGTAAGAAAATGCAATAGTTTTAGGATAAGCATATTACCAGGATGAGGATCATCAATGGCATCGGGATCCTTCAAGGATACCCCAATGTAAGGATCACATGCATGAAGGATCCTGTTCACATGAAATATTTCTTTAAGTGAACAGCATTCCATGCTCTTGGCAACAAGTCCCCTTCCATGGTTAGCAGCCTGTATGCCCCCTTTCCTGCTTCGGCTTCTATTAAGTAGGGACCTTCCCATTTTGGTGCTAGCTTCCCGTCAGCAGGATTAATAGTATTTTGAAATGCTTTTCTTAATACCATATCTCCGACTTGGAACTTCCTTATCCTGACATTTTTGTTGTAGGCACCAGCCATCCTTTGTTGGTAGCTTGCCATCCTTATCCTAGCTAGATCCCTGTTTTCCTCAATAGTATCCAAATCCTGAGCTAGGATTGTAGCATTTTCTTCAGGATCACGAGCACTTGTTCTAGCAGTTGGGATCACCATCTCTGTTGGGAGCACTGCTTCTGCCCCAAATACTAAAGAGAAGGGTGTTTGACCGGTGGCATTCTTGGGAGTTGTCCTATCAGCCCATAGGACATAAGGTAATTCTTCTGCCCATTTCCCTTTCTTGGATCCTAGCTTCTTCTTCAGATTGTTGATGATGATCTTGTTGGATGATTCTGCTTGACCATTGGCTTGTGGGTGAACTGGTGTTGATGTGATCATCTTGATTCCCCAACTGTCACAAAAGTTAGTGGTTCTCCTTCCAATGAATTGAGAACCATTATCACATACAATTTCAGAGGGAATGCCAAATCTGGTTATAATGTTTCTTTTGATAAAGGATATAACTTCCTTCTCTCTGACTTGAGCAAAGGCTTCAGCTTCTATCCACTTGGAGAAATAGTCAGTCATGGCAAGCATAAATACTTTTCCACCAGGTGCTTTAGGAAGCTTGCCAACTATATCCATTCCCCATCTCATGAATGGCCAAGAGGATGGTATTGGGTGTAAGAGTTCAGCTGGTTGATGGAGGATATTGCTATGTCTTTGGCAAGGATCACATTTCTTAGCATACTCTACAGCATCCCTTTTCATGGTTGGCCAGTAGTATCCTGTTCTAAGGATCCTTGAGAACAAAGCTCTGCCCCCAGTATGGTTTCCACAATCTCCTTCATGGAAATCCTTCAACACCTCTTCAATTTCAGGATCCTCGATACATCTCAAATATGGTCCTGCAAGAGATCGCTTATATAATACATTATTCAGAATTGTGAATTGAGATACCTTAATCCTGAAAGCTCTAGGATTTTCTCCCATCGGGATCTCCCCGTGTTGCAAATATCCCATGATCGGTGAGATCCATGATCCTGAATTAGGTTGGGCTTCTTCACTAGGGATCATTGCAGTATCCTCTTCTATTTCCATGGCCACCTGTTTTTCAATAGCAGGAGCCAGGATATGGATGATAGGGATACTTATATCTTCTGGAATCTTCAAGGATGATCCTAGGTTGGCCAATGCATCAGCTTCCGTGTTATCCTCCCTTGGTACCTGTGTTAAGCTAAAAGAAACAAAAGAGAGTGCCAATTCTTTGACTATCTCTAAATATTTGGTTAGTTTTTCACCTTTAACAGCATAGGATCCATTAAAGTGATTGGCAATCAATAATGAATCTACATATACTTCGAGATACTTTACCCCCATATCCTTAGCAATTTGTAAGCCAGCAATTAAGGCTTCATACTCAGCCTCATTGTTAGTTGCCTGGAACTCACAAGCTATGGAGTGGGGTATTATGTCCCCCTGTGGCGATTTTAGTAGGATCCCTAGCCCTGTGCCTTTGATATTTGAGGATCCGTCGGTGTGTAGTATCCAAGGATCCTTGGTCTCATCCAGCTGCTGGACCTCCAATTCTGCTTCCTTTTGTAGATCACTACTGAAATCAGCCACAAAGTCAGCTAGTGCTTGAGATTTAATGGCTGTTCTTGGTTCGTATCTTATATCGTGGGCACTAAGCTTCACTGCCCACTTAGCCATTCTCCCTGACATATCCGGTTTCCTGAGGACATTCTTAATTGGAAAATTAGTTTTAACAACAATAGTATGGATTTCAAAATAATGCCTTAACTTAGTGGATGCCATGATTAATGCAAGGATAAGTTTTTCGAGGTGTGAGTACCTGGATTCGGCATCAAGTAGACTTTTACTTACATAGTAGATAGGATATTGTGTACCTTCGTGATCCTTAACAAGGACAGCACTTACAGCGGTTGAGGATACCGCCAGATATAAGGATAACACATCTCCTTTTTCCGGTTTTGCTAATGCTGGTGCTGAGGACATATACTCTTTTAGGGCTTGTAAAGCATTTTCATGCTTCTCAGTCCATTCGAACTTCTTATTCTTCCTTAGGATATCGTAGAATTCTTTGCACTTTTCTGAGGATTTTGATATGAACCTGTTTAAAGCTGCTATCCTGCCTGTTAGTCTTTGAACATCCTTGGCATTGGCAGGAGATTTGATATTTATTAATGCTTTGATTTGTTCCGGGCTTGCTTCAATGCCCCTCTGGGTTACCATGTATCCTAAGAATTTTCCTGCCTTAACACCAAAATGGTATTTTGAAGGATTAAGTTTCATGTTATAATTATCAAGGATATCGAATGCTTCTTCCAAGTCCCTTAGGTGATCCTCTGCTTTCTTTGACTTGACCACCATATCATCTATGTACACCTCCATAGTTTTTCCAATTTGATCCTTGAACATCATATTTACCAGCCTTTGATATGTTGCACCTGCATTTCTTAGTCCAAAAGGCATGGCAATATAACAATATAAACCGGTTGGGGTCATAAAGGCTGTATCCTCTTGGTCAGATGGTTCCATCTGGATTTGTTGGAATCCAGATGATGCATCCATAAAAGTTAACAGTTCATGCCCCGCTGTTGCATCCACCATGGAGTCAATGTGGGGTAATGGGAAAGGATCCTTGGGACATGCCTTATTCAAATCAGTGAAATCGACACATACCCTCCACTTTCCGTTTTTCTTTTGGACAACAACCACATTGGCTAACCATTTAGGATACTTTACCTCTCTGATCATACCTGCTCGAAGTAGTCTCTCTACTTCTTCTTGGATAATGGCATTCCTTTCTGGTGCAAACTTCCTCCTTTTTTGATGGATTGGCTTGATAGACCTGTCAATGCCAAGTTTGTGAGTAATAATATCCTTGGATATACCTGTCATATCTTCATGTTTCCAAGCAAAGGTAGATTTTCTTCTTTTGAGGAAGGATATCATGTCTTCTTTCATCTTGCCAAGGATCCCTGATCCGATATAGATTTTTGATTCAGGATCACTAGGGTCCAAGAGGATTTCATCTACATCTTGCTCCCTTGCCTCCAAGACATTCCTCGGAGGATACTGTAATTGCTATTGCTCCCTTGGCTTCGAGGTTGGCTTCATGGATGAGGTATAGCAATCCTTAGCCTCTTGCTGATCGCTGTCGATCTTGATTATCCCCCATGGGCTAGGGAGCTTCACACATTGATGGTAGGTAGATGGAACCGCTTTCATGTCATGTATCCAGGGCCTGCCAAGGATAACGTTGCAACAAGATAAACAGTCAATAACACAAAATTTCTGATAATTATGTAATCCTTCCACATAGATTGGGAGTTTGATGTCCCCCAGAGTTTTCTTCGTTTCTCCACTAAATCCTACAAGCACGGAGGATCTTGGTGTGATGTCTGATTCTGGGATACCCATTTTCTTCAGTACATCAAGCTGGATAATGTTGACTGAACTTCCTCCATCGATAAGGATCCTGCGGACAAAATGGTTAGAAATAAAGAGAGTAATAACTAAACTATCATGATGAGGATCTTGGATGTTTATGCGATCATCCTCGTCAAAGGTTATCGTTTTCCCTTCTGAAACACTTGATGTTCTAATAGGCCTTTCTCCATTGTCCATTTTTGATTCTTTTGCATATCTTTTGGCCGCTGAGAAGGATGTACCACAGATGTCTGATCCTCCGGATATAAAGTTGATCACTTGTGCATTTGCCGGAGGTGCTGGGGCTTTTTCGGGGATCCTTTCAGGATCCTGGGTCCTTTGCTTTTTTCTCCCCAGCAATTCTTTTAGATGCCCCTTGCTTAGCAGGTATCCAATTTCCTTTCTTAAGGCTATGCAATCTTCAGTCAGATGGCCGAAATCCTCATGGTATGCACACCATTTGGACTTGTCTTTAGTCCCGGATGGTTTATCATTCTTCCTGGGCCACCTAGCCTTTTCACCTAGATTCTGCATTGCAAGGATTAGTTCATGATTATCAACGGAAAAACAATATTCTGAGATTGGAGGATATTCTTCATCATCCTCCTCTTGGTCGACAGCATGCACATTCTTGTTCTCGTTTCTATGGTAGGATTTGAACTTGTTGCTTTTGAAGGAGGATCCTTGCTTATCTTGTTTTGAGGATCCTACTTGTCTCTCCTGGATCCTCTTGTCATCCTCTAGCCGGATAAACCTGAGTGCTCGAGTTCTTACTTCATCTAAATTCCTGCAAGGTGTCATAACAAGATCATCATAGAATAATGAATCCTTAAGAAGTCCCATTTTGAAGGCTTCAACAGCCGTAGCCATATCCAAGTTGGGAATATCCAAGGATTCTTTACTAAATTTAGTTATATAATCCCTTAATGATTCATTATTATTTTGAGTTATCCTGTACAAATCACTAGTTAATTTTTCAAATTTTCTACTACAAGAAAATTGGTTATTGAATAAATTAACTAAATTAGCAAATGAAGTAATAGAGTAAGGGGGAAGACTTAGCAGCCATTTGAGGGCTGATCCAGTAAGAGTAGATCCAAATCCTTTACATAGGCATGCTTCCTTCAATTTTTCTGGGATAGGATTGATTTCCATCCTTTCCCTGTATTGTGCTATATGCTCCTCTGGATCCGTTGTGCCATCATACAGCTTCATGGTAGGAATATGGAACCTTTTGGGCACCTCTGCATCACAAATTGGTGGTGCAAAGCGTGATACCTTGTGGCTTCCATCTGCAATCTCTGGGATAGGCTTGACTACCCCTGGAACACTTGAGATCATGTCCTTTAGTTTCTGTAATTCCCTGGCCATAGCGTGATTGGTACCTGTATCCTGCATGAATCCATGGTTAGTGGTAGGATAGTTATTTAAAGTGTTACCTCCCATTGGGTTCAAGTTAGGGAATCCATATTGCTGGGATTCTGGAACAACGGAGGGACCAGTGGAAGCAATGGTCTGCATTGGAATGAAGTCCCCTTGATGGACATCTAGACTCCCTGTTTGCAAACTTTTTAGGGATCCTGGCATCTGTAAGGATCCTGGTATCTGGGATGATCCTGGAACGAAGGAGGATCCTTGAACCTGGGATGATCCTGGAACAAAGGAGGATCCTTGGCCCTGGAACGATCCTGGAATAAAGTAGGATCCTTGAAACTGCTGTGCCCCCGGATAGGCTTCCGGATTCATGAAGGATCCCACATACTGAGGATAGGATCCTGCTGGCTGAAAATACGAGCCCGATGTCTGAGTCATTGCTGCTGACTTGAGATGTAATCCTCTCGTCTCCCCTGTGATCTGTACGTCTGGGATCCCTGATGGCTGAGAGGTGACCATTGGAGTCTCAAAACTCAAGGATTTTGGCATCAGTGGGGAATGATCCTCTGCCGCTTTCTTTTGTCTTTTGAGATCTCCAATCTCCCTGAGGATCCTGTCATTAGTTTCATCCTGCCGCTGCATACGATCCTTCATCTGCAAAATTAAAGCAAACACATCACTAGTACTGGGAGTAGAAGAATTCATAGCAGAAGAAGATGGAGGTTTAGAGAAAGAAGGGGTTGGTCTCTTCTCAGCATTTCTCTGGGATCCTGCCGGTGGAGGAGGTAGAGTGGTTTGTGCTGAGGTGACTGCAGACATCGCCGTGGAGGTGTTCTTCAATGATGAAGCCATGTAACTCTTTGAAATGATTTCGAACAAAAGATTTTCTTTATGAATGAAGCACCAATTGCCCCACGGTGGGCGCCAAACTGTTTTGGTCAAAAATCACACAAGGATAATGTAACCAAACTTTATGTAAACGGGGTATGATGCTTGGTTAGCTATGAAAGTAAAGGATCACTTCTGTGATAAAGATACAAAGACACAATGATTTATACGAGGAAAAAGCCCTTGATCAATGTATGATCTCCGGCATAAAAAACCTCGGGTGATGGCAACTACCGATCACCAACTTCAATATAATAAAAATGTAGTTACAACTTCGGATAGTAATGAGCTGAGTACAAGGATCACTGAGTGTCTAAGTGTTTGAGAGTTGTGTCGTATGTTGTGTGTGTTCTTCCGAATGAGGAAGATGGGTATTTATACATGTGTAGGTAACTTATTTTAGGTAGATAGACCACTAATCAGCTCATTACCCCTTTAGAAATAAAGATAATCTAGCCTAAATTGCTGCCCCTTAATCAAGCTAAGTTTCCATATCCGGTACAACGTCTATCTCCAATTTAGCTCTTGCCATATTTGTGAAAACGCGTCCCTGGATCATGATGTGTAGGGCATATCCTGCTAGGTGTTCCTGCAAAACAATTTTGTAACAAGTGGAAGTGACCGTTAGTGTAAGGATCACCATATCGTCCCATGATCCTGATCCTGAAGTCTGGCTGAGGATCACTATCTGCCAAAGAAACAAGGATCACTGGTCAGGATCACGTATAAGGATCATTTATGGTAAAATCTAGCCCCAACAGCTTATATAATACATTATTCAGAATTGTGAATTGAGATACCTTAATCCTGAAAGCTCTAGGATTTTCTCCCATCGGGATCTCCCCATGTTGCAAGTATCCCATGATCGGTGAGATCCATGATCCTGAATGAGATTGGGCTTCTTCACTAGGGATCATTGCAGTATCCTCTTCTATTTCCATGGCCACCTGTTTTTCAATGGCAGGAGCCAGGATATGGATGATAGGGATACTTATATCTTCTGGAATCTTCAAGGATGATCCTAGGTTGGCCAATGCATCAGCTTCTGTATTCTCCTCTCTTGGTACCTGTGTCAAGCTGAAAGAGACAAAAGAGAGTGCCAATTCTTTGACTATCTCTAAATATTTGGTTAGCTTCTCGCCTTTAACAGCGTAGGATCCATTAAAGTGATTAGTGATCAATAATGAATCTACATATACTTTAAGATACTTTACCCCCATATCCTTAGCAATTTGTAAGCCAGCAATTAAGGCTTCATACTCAGCCTCATTGTTAGTTGCTTGGAACTCACAGGCTATGGAGTGGGGTATTATGTCCCCCTGTGGCGATTTTAGTAGGATCCCTAGCCCTGTGCCTTTGATGTTTGAGGATCCGTCAGTGTGTAGGATCCAAGGATCCTTGGTCTCATCCAGCTGCTGGACCTCCAATTCTGCTTCCTTTTGTAGATCACTACTGAAATCAGCCACAAAGTCAGCTAGTGCTTGAGATTTAATGGCTGTTCTTGGTTCGTATCTTATATCATGGGCACTAAGCTTCACTGCCCACTTAGCCATTCTCCCTGACATATCCGGTTTCCTGAGGACATTCTTAATTGGAAAATTAGTTTTAACAACAATAGTATGGGTTTCAAAATAGTGCCTTAACTTAGTGGATGCCATGATTAATGCAAGGATGAGTTTTTCGAGGTGTGAGTACCTGGATTCGGCATCAAGTAGACTTTTACTTACATAGTAGATAGGATATTGTGTACCTTCGTGATCCTTAACAAGGACAGCACTTACAGCGGTTGAGGATACCGCTAGATATAAGGATAACACATCTCCTTTTTCCGGTTTTGCTAATGCTGGTGCTGAGGACATATACTCTTTTAGGGCTTGTAAAGCATTCTCATGCTTCTCAGTCCATTCGAACTTCTTATTCTTCCTTAGGATATCGTAAAATTCTCTGCATTTTTCTGAGGATTTCGATATGAATCTGTTCAAAGCTGCTATCCTGCCTGTCAGTCTTTGAACATCCTTGGCATTGGCAGGAGATTTGATATTTATTAATGCTTTGATTTGTTCTGGGCTTGCTTCAATGCCCCTCTGGGTTACCATGTACCCTAAGAACTTTCCTGCCTTAACACCGAAATGACATTTTGAAGGATTAAGTTTCATGTTGTACTGATCAAGGATATCGAATGCTTCTTCTAAGTCCTTTAGGTGATCCTCAGCTTTTTTTGATTTGACCACCATATCATCTATGTACACCTCCATAGTTTTTCCAATTTGATCCTTGAACATCATATTTACCAGTCTTTGATATGTTGCACCTGCATTTCTTAGTCCAAAAGGCATGGCAATATAACAATATAAACCGGTTGGGGTCATAAAGGCTGTATCCTCTTGGTCAGATGGTTCCATCTGGATTTGTTGGAACCCAGATGATGCATCCATAAAGGTCAACAGTTCATGCCCCGCTGTTGCATCCACCATGGAGTCAATGTGGGGTAATGGGAAAGGATCCTTGGGACATGCCTTATTCAAATCAGTGAAATCGACACATACCCTCCACTTTCCGTTTTTCTTTTGGACAACAACCACATTGGCTAACCATTTTGGATACTTTACCTCTCTGATCATACCTGCTCGAAGTAGCCTCTCTACTTCTTCTTGGATAATGGCATTCCTTTCTGGTGCAAACTTCCTCCTTTTTTGATGGACTGGTTTGATAGACCTGTCAATGCCAAGTTTGTGAGTAATAATATCCTTAGATATACCTGTCATATCTTCATGTTTCCAAGCAAAGGTAGATTTTCTTCTTTTGAGGATGGATATCATGTCTTCTTTCATCTTGCCAAGGATCCCTGATCCGATATAGATCTTTGACTCAGGATCACTAGGATCCAGCAGGATTTCGTCCACATCCTGCTCCCTTGCCTCCAAGACGTTCCTTGGAGGATACTGTAATTGCTATTGCTCCCTTGGTTTCGATGTTGGCTTCATGGATGATGTATAACAATCTTTAGCTTCTTGCTGATCACTTTCGATCTTGATTATCCCCCATGGGCTAGGGAGCTTCACACATTGATGGTAGGTGGATGGGACTGCTTTCATATCATGTATCCAAGGCCTGCCAAGGATAACATTGCAGCAAGATAAACAGTCAATAACACAAAATTTCTGATAATTATGTAATCCTTCCACATAGATTGGGAGTTTGATGTCCCCCAGAGTTTTCTTCGTTTCTCCACTGAATCCTACAAGCACGGAGGATCTTGGTGTGATGTCTGATTCTGGGATTCCCATCTTCTTCAAGACATCAAGCTGGATTATGTTCACTGAGCTCCCTCCATCGATAAGGATCCTGCGGACAAAATGGTTAGAAATAAAGAGAGTAATAACTAAACTATCATGATGAGGATCCTGGATGTTAATGCGGTCATCCTCATCAAAGGTTATCGTTTTCCCTTCTGAAACACTTGATGTTCTAACAGGCCTTTCTCCATTGTCCATTTTTGATTCTTTTGCATATCTTTTGGCCGCTGAGAAGGATGTACCACAGATGTCTGATCCTCCGGATATAAAGTTGATCACTTGTGCATTTGCCGGAGGTGCTGGGGCTTTTTCGGGGATCCTTTCAGGATCCTGGGTCCTTTGCTTTTTTCTCCCCAGCAATTCTTTTAGATGCCCCTTGCTTAGCAGGTATCCAATTTCCTTTCTTAAGGCTATGCAATCTTCAGTCAGATGGCCGAAATCCTCATGGTATGCACACCATTTGGACTTGTCTTTAGTCCCGGATGGTTTATCATTCTTCCTGGGCCACCTAGCCTTTTCACCTAGATTCTGCATTGCAAGGATTAGTTCATGATTATCAACGGAAAAACAATATTCTGAGATTGGAGGATATTCTTCATCATCCTCTTCTTGGTCGACAGCATGCACATTCTTGTTCTCGTTTCTATGGTAGGATTTGAACTTGTTGTTTTTGAAGGAGGATCCTTGCTTATCTTGTTTTGAGGATCCTACTTGTCTCTCCTGGATCCTCTTGTCATCCTCTAGCCGGATAAACCTGAGTGCTCGAGTTCTTACTTCATCTAAATTCCTGCAAGGTGTCATAACAAGATCATCATAGAATAATGAATCCTTAAGAAGTCCCATTTTGAAGGCTTCAACAGCCGTAGCCATATCCAAGTTGGGAATATCCAAGGATTCTTTACTAAATTTAGTTATATAATCCCTTAATGATTCATTATTATTTTGAGTTATCCTGTACAAATCACTAGTTAATTTTTCAAATTTTCTACTACAAGAGAATTGGTTATTGAATAAATTAACTAAATTAGCAAATGAAGTAATAGAGTAAGGGGGAAGACTTAGCAGCCACTTAAGAGCTGATCCAGTTAGAGTGGATCCAAATCCTTTACATAGGCATGCTTCCTTCAACTTTTCTGGGATAGGATTGATTTCCATCCTTTCCCTGTATTGTGCTATATGCTCCTCTGGATCCGTTGTGCCATCATACAGCTTCATGGTAGGGATATGGAACCTTTTGGGCACCTCTGCATCACAAATTGGTGGTGCAAAGCGAGATACCTTGTGGCTTCCATCTGCAATCTCTGGGATAGGCTTGACTACCCCTGGAACACTTGAGATCATGTCCTTTAGTTTCTGTAATTCCCTGGCCATAGCGTGATTGGTACCTGTATCCTGCATGAATCCATGGTTAGTGGTAGGATAATTATTTAAAGTGTTACCTCCCATTGGGTTCAAGTTAGGGAATCCATATTGCTGGGATTCTGGAACAACGGAGGGACCAGTGGAAGCAATGGTCTGCATTGGAATGAAGTCTCCTTGATGGACATCTAGACTCCCTGTTTGCAAACTTTTTAGGGATCCTGGCATCGGGAAGGATCCTGGTGTCTGAGTAGATCCTGGAACAAAGGAGGATCCTTGAACCTGGGATGATCCTGGAACAAAGGAGGATCCTTGAACCTGGGATAAGCCCGGAACGAAGTAGGATCCTTGAAATTGCTGTGCACCCGGATATACTCCTGAATTCATAAAGGATCCCATATACTGAGGATAGGATCCTGCTGGCTGAAAATACGAGCCCGATGTCTGAGTCATTGCTGCTGACTTGAGATGTAATCCTCTCGTCTCCCCTGTGATCTGTACGTCTGGGATCCCTGATGGCTGAGAGGTGACCATTGGAGTCTCAAAACTCAAGGATTTTGGCATCAGTGGGGAATGATCCTCTGCCGCTTTCTTTTGTCTTTTGAGATCTCCAATCTCCCTGAGGATCCTGTCATTAGTTTCATCCTGCCGCTGCATACGATCCTTCATTTGCAAAATTAAAGCAAACACATCACTAGTACTGGGAATAGAAGAATTCATAGCAGAAGAAGATGGAGGTTTAGAGAAAGAAGGGGTTGGTCTCTTCTCAGCATTTCTCTGGGATCCTGCCGGTGGAGGAGGTAGAGTGGTTTGTGCTGAGGTGACTGCAGACATCGCCGTGGAGGTGTTCTTCAATGATGAAGCCATGTAACTCTTTGAAATGATTTCGAACAAAAGATTTTCTTTATGAATGAAGCACCAATTGCCCCACGGTGGGCGCCAAACTGTTTTGGTCAAAAATCACACAAGGATAATGTAACCAAACTTTATGTAAACGGGGTATGATGCTTGGTTAGCTATGAAAGTAAAGGATCACTTCTGTGATAAAGATACAAAGACACAATGATTTATACGAGGAAAAAGCCCTTGATCAATGTATGATCTCCGGCATAAAAAACCTCGGGTGATGGCAACTACCGATCACCAACTTTAATATAATAAAAATGTAGTTACAACTTCGGATGATAATGAGCTGAGTACAAGGATCACTGAGTGTCTAAGTGTTGAGAGTAGTGTCGTATGTTGTGTGTGTTCTTCCGAATGAGGAAGAGTGGTATTTATACATGTGTAGGTAACTTATTTTAGGTAGATAGACCACTAATCAGCTCATTACCCCTTTAGAAATAAAGATAATCTAGCCTAAATTGCTGCCCATTAATCAAGCTAAGTTTCCATATCCGGTACAACGTCTATCTCCAATTTAGCTCTTGCCATATTTGTGAAAACGCGTCCCTGGATCATGATGTGTAGGGCATATCCTGCTAGATGTTCCTGCAAAACAATTTTGTAACAAGTGGAAGTGACCGTTAGTGTAAGGATCACCATATCGTCCCATGATCCTGATCCTGAAGTCTGGCTGAGGATCACTATCTGCCAAAGAAACAAGGATCACTGGTCAGGATCACGTATAAGGATCATTTATAGTAAAATCCAGCCCCAACATCTATTTACAATTAACTCCTTATATTTTGGGGGCAATTGTTAGGGCTGGATTTTCATTATAGGTGATCCTTATACGTGATCCTAACCAGTGATCCTTGTTTCTTTGGCAGACAGTGATCCTCAGCAGGACTTCAGGATCAGGATCATGGGACATTATAGTGGTCCTCATACTAACGGCCACTTCCACTTAATACAATATTGTTTTGCAGGGACATCTAGCAGGATACGCTCTAGGCATCATGATCCAGGGACGCGTCTTCACAATTATGGCAAGAGCTAAATCAGAGATAGACGTTGCACAGGATATGGAAACATGGCTTGATTTATGGGCGGCTATTTAGGCTAGATTGTATCTCATTTCTAAAGGGGTAATGAGCTGAATATTAGTTTAGCTACCTAAAATAGGTCACCTACACATGTATAAATACCACTCTTCCCCATTCGGAAGGACACACACGACATACGACGCAACTCTCACACACTTAGACACCAAAAGCAATAGCGATCCTTGTACTCAGCTCATTATCATCCAAAGTTGTAATCATATTTTTCATATATTGAAGTTGGTGATCGGTAGTTGCCATCACCCGAGGTTTTTTATGCCGGAGATCACACATTGATCAAGGGCTTTTTCCTCGTATAAATCATCGTGTCTTTGCATCTTTTATCACAGAAGTGATCCTTTACTTTCATAATTAACCAAGCATCATACCCCGTTTACATAAAGTTTGGTTACATTATCCTTGTGTGATTTTTGACCAAAACAGAAACATATGTGAAAAACAGTCAGCATAAAAATGCCGACGAATACTTAGGTTTTGTTAGCCAAATAAATGGCAAAAGTTTGATATTGCAATACTTTGACAACTACAAGAGTTGTCGATTGAAAAAGAAATCTTGAAGCCAAAGAATGGCAAAAGTTTAGTATTGCAATACATAATCTCGATTGTGAAAACTTGTGACGAATAGTTTTGTATATGGTAATATGATTATTACTAAGTAATTTTTATGTCATTGAAATTGTACTTTGTAACCTCGTTGAAAACATCGTAAAACTTGTAAATGTGTTATTAGAAATCCAGTCAAGGATTATTAATCACAATATTTGAAATCTATTAGAACTTGTGTGAGTATTGTATAAATCAAGTCAATGATTTATAATAATACTTTAGATATCCTTCTAAGAATCTAACATATGAAGATATGGAAGATTCTACAAGGATTTGGATACTCGAGCATTGAATCAATCGTACACATAAATCCTAATGTGATTCGGATAACGCTACAAGAGTAATAAAATAAGAACGCTTATATATATGAAGTACCAGCGGAGTATCCACCATATTCTTATTTTATTACACCCGTTTCGTTATCTAAATCACAACTACCACATAAACACATAAATCGTCAACTTGTCACCAACTTGTAAACACGCATTAAAGTACACAATGAATCCAAATAAGGACTCCAATATTAGTACTTTAAACATCCCTTGAGTGTCTAGCTATGAAGATAGATAGATACTATAGGAATCCGGTTTTGTCACATCGTCTTGTCACATACGCATCAAAGCACACAATGAATCCAAACAAGGACTCCAATATTAGTACTTTAAACGTCCTACAAGAATCAATCTATGAAGATAGATAGATGCTATAAGGATTTGGTTTCTGTCACATTGTCTAGTCACATACGCATTAAAGCACACAATGAATCCAAACAAGGACTCCAATAATAGTACTTTAAACATCCTACAAGAATCAATCTATGAAGATAGATAGATGCTATAAGGATTTGGTTTCTGTCACATTGAATCATTGAATCATTGAATCATAACAATCCTAAATCCTAATGGTGATTCGGGATAACGCCAAGAAGGGTAATACAATAAGCACACTTATATATAGGAAGTACCAGCGACGTATCCACCATGTGCTTATTGTATTATTCTAGTTTTGTTATCTAAATCACTAACAATCTCTACATATAAACCATAACCATCGTCTCGTAAAGTACTTCTTAAAAATCTCACTATGAAGATAGGAAGATCTAAGACTGTACTTCAAATATCCTATAAGAATCAATCTATGAAGATAGATAGATCCTGTAAGGATTTGGATAACCATTGTGTTTGCATAATCGGAATAATACACATAAAAGCACTTAGTAAACACATATATTCCATACATTTGAAAGTCAGATCGGTTACACATATGAATCACCCCAAAACATTTGAAAACATAAAAGAGGGAAACTATATACTCGCCTGGGATTGCACGTAAGTCTTGTTCAAATGATATAACAATGCTCAAAGGATCAATAGTTCAAGTGGTGAAGTGGTTCCTAGTGTATCAGATACTATGTTAGTGTAACGAGACACAAATCAAGGAATCGGATAGAATGAGGTATTGTAAACTAAATGAGTGTTGGAACTCATATGATATGGTTTAACAAAGCCTACATTCTGAATAGAAACCTATCCTAAGTGCTTTTGACCCGTTATGACCCGTTAAGGTAGCTTATGCTACTTTAACGCGCCATTTGCGCACAAGCGCATTCGGATGGCCTAACTAGTCCCATGACAAGTATTATATTCCCTAACATGTTTAATTATGTTGCATAATTAGTTTAGATGTCAAAACGTTGGTTACATATGCCTAAAACGAAGTCATGCGCAAAAAGGGCATTTTGGTCATTTTCCTAAGGCATATAAACTACCTATCATACAACTAACTAAACGAAGTGACTATAAGGTATAGCCTCAGAAGGTTATTCCATATACAACTATGGTCACCTATTGTGTTTAGTCGGATCCAAAAGATCGACCAAACGGGTCGGGTTCGAAAGTCTAAGCGGTAGTTTAGACCGCTTGACTTACGACCCTAAACAAGCACTAAACTAAAAGTGACGAGTTAAACATATTAAAACATGTTTAACTAAGTTAGAAAATTGATTTGATATCAAAACAAGGTGTTTTGATACCCGAAAATAGTTTCATCGCAAAATGCACATAATCGGGCATTTTGACCGAAACTATGACTCGTCGCTACAACTAATCAATGTGGTAATTAGTAGGTATAGTCACAAGTGACTATAACCATCGTGATTACGCTCACGTTGCAAATTTCAAACTAACTTTGTCTTGACCAATTCATGGTCAAACACTTTCTTGCTTGAAATACATAACCAAGTATGAAAGCACACTTACAAGAGTCCAAGCTTGGAAAAGATGACTAGGAAAACTCAGGTAGGTGGCCTTCAACAAGTTGATTGCCTCCACTTAGAGTTTATAGAGAAGAAAGAAGTGAATGCGCAAGGATTGAAGAAAATGAGGTGGGTATTTATAGGAAATCATGAACCTTTAAGATCTTTACAAGTGTTTTTGAATTGTTCAAGGTATGATCTAGACCCTACACATGTTGCACACTGATTTGGGGGCTTGGGGAACACTTAAAATAGCCCACAATATTGAAGAACAAGGAAAGAAACAAGCTGCAAACAACCTAGTGATGTCTGTCGTTATGGACATGCAAAAACCGAAATAAACTACGTAGATAGGATAAGTCGGATATCGAACCAGAGGAGGATTGTGGAAAGTGTGTAATGCTCAGTTTTGATTAACTACTATTGAAAAAGTAAAACTCAGTTGTTGGATTTGATTAATTATCTAAAAATTACGAACTAAAAGTGAGGTTTAATCAGTAGGAGAGAAGATGGTTCCTCCAGATTTCAGGTTCCGCAGTTAACTTCAATTATGTGTTTAACCGTTACCTACATAGACATAGGTGTTAATTTTACTTCATCAATTGTGATAACCAACGACTAAGTACTCCGGTCAATACATAACGGGAGGTTATCGAATGATTATCAGTTACAATTTACAAACCCTAACCCCATGTCAAATATATCCCAATTACTAGAACTCTCGGGAACTGAATGCTTAGAAATTAAGGTTTAAATAAACGTAATTGGTTACAATCAAGAAATCAAATCAATGGTGAAAAGCATCGAATGCTTAGATCACCGAGTTATACGATTGTATCAACACATAATATTCATTAACTTACAAAAACCCTCCATCCGGAGGAAACCACTAAAAGTTTAGCCGCTCATCGTGATTGATCGATCATTAAAAACTTGATTCCTCATTGAAAGCATCTTCACTCTAATTAATAAGAAGGAATTAATGATGTAGTGATGATGAGACAATTGTCACCAACAATGTATTATGGCTGCCAAACTCGTCCCTCAATGATGATGATGTCGAGATGATGCAAGTCTCTAAATGGCGGCTACCCTCGTGAGATGATGATTATCTTTGAGAGTTATGTTGTTGCCTTGACTATTGATGCCTCCTCTCAATATTTGCGTGAACTCCCCCCACCAAAGTCAATGTTGGACCGGCCCCACTTTTTACCCATGTGATTTGTTATTTGGGCCAATCATATCCTCCAAATTCTTGCTGCATATAATAATTCGTAAGCTACGAATTGAAACCGTAGCTTACGGTTTCAAATCCCTGTTCCTTCCCTTACTGCATATCATAACTCGTAAGCTACGAGTCATAACTCGTAGCTTACAGAACAAAAGTTCTGTCAACTTTCAATTCCATCAACACCAACTCGTAAGCTACGAGTTGCAAACCATAAGCTACGATCGAATTTCCTTGTGAATATCTCCTCTTCACACCAACTTCCATCAAATGACACTTTGGCCCCTCTACTTTAATTCTTCATTTCCCTCACATGTTTAAGTATAAAGTAACTTTCAATAAAGTGCCAATCAACCCCTGAACTTTATACCTCTTTGATTCTTGCACATGTAAGCTTCACATAACTTTCACAATATACCAAATTGGTCCCCAAACTTCACTTTTTCACACTTCTTCCACTCGTGAGCCCTTATATCACCCGAACAAGCTTAAACATCTATCCTCAAGTTGCAACATCCCATCCTATGCTCACAACTTCATCTTTAACCCTCGTAAATGCACCGATTTACGTACTTTACCTGCAGAACACCAAATTCTCATAGTCACTTCATTCCAAGCAAATAAACACATCAAATACACATAAATCATTATATTTAAGTACTCTAAAGCTCGGGTTTCACCCTCTCCATCACCTAGAAGCTGTTATGAAGTTTCTGTCACTGGTACTTTCTCGCCCCCCAGCGAAGAATTAGACTTAAGCTGTCGCTCCCCGCCAGAAAGTTCAGACAGAACTTTCATTTTTGGCAGAAACGGTCCCTGCATGCTCCAAACTTGTTTTTCGACGCATTTAACCCCTGGTATCCCATTTTCAAGGCTCTAAAAGGATGTTAAATCATAGGGGACTTGAAATATGTTTGGAAATATCATGGGTGTCGGTTCGTTCGGTCGTACGGTCGCGTTTTGTGGTTAATTACGACGGAAGTCGTAACGAACGCGAAAACGATCCAAATTGCGCGACGAATGGTATTTTTGCATTCCTATTACTAAAATACAATATTCTAGTGATTACAAAAATTTTGGATGTTCGAATATGGTCAGAACGCGAGATATGCACGTAAATGCAAACTTTCGCAATTTTGACGCTTTTAGTCCCTATGATCAAATAAGCGCATTTTCGCATACCGAACCCATCAAAACTTATTTCTAAGCTATGTTACGGGTTTTTAGGGTATGTTTGGCTTATGATCTTATTCCGGAGTGTTCGTCGCTATGTGAATCGGCAGACTTTTGCAGTTTGTCGCAAATAGTCCCTGTGATCCAATAAACTTGTTTTTGACACACCATACCCTTCAAAACTTATTTCTAAGTTATGTAAAGGTTTTTTAAGGTATTTTAAGCTTATGTCACTTTTTGGAGTGTTTGTCGCGTTAAACTGATTACGTTTACGTAACAGTTTGCGTATAACTTTCTAGAAAGCAATTAAAAGCTTTAAATCGAACTAGAATCAAAACGTGAAATTGTCAAACACAAATAAACAAATATAGAGACCAAAGCACATTGTTTCATTGATAATTGATAATGTTCTACATCGTACAGTGTTTACTGAGCACAAATGTTACACATTCTTCTAGTCTCGACAACTTTCGTCACATTGGATAATCGGAAAGCATATGCAATTTTTGTGAGTATACTCGAAGCCATTTTACTTTTAAACACTTTTTGGTGCAACATGTATTCTATGTAAAAACACGAAACACTTGAAACTATTTGAATCACACTCTATCCATGTTGAAACATGAAACTAGATGATCTTTGTAATCTCGTATGCTATGTAATCTTTTCGTGTCGATATGCTCCTTAACTTTGTACAAGCCTACTTTAACAATTACATATAGGATTAACGCCCGCCCACGAAACTTGGGGTATTGTTAAGTTAAACATGTTAACCTCCCGTTATTCTTTGGGATAGGCTATATTAACGCGTTGGATTCTTGGGTTTGAACATATAGTACACCATTTCAGCATGCTAGTAAACTTGCATATTATGATTCATGTTGGATATGAGACTTTAAAAAATTTTATTCTATATTATGCTATGTAACAAAACTTGTATACTCGTCAACTTTTTGTTGATATATATTTTAATACATGTTGTAGGTTGATTGATGAGATGATGTTGAGAAGAAATGCAATTTAGGTGGACTTAGATACACACCTAGATTAATCTATCATTTTGATGTTATGTTTTTGAGACAATGTTGTTATTTTATTTGAATCTTGTATGACAATTGAGTATTGCAATGAAATTTGAATTTAATTTATATCGTCACATAGTGTTGTGAAGTTTTGAGCAATTTGTTCGTCTCATCCTGATATTTCCGCCATCGGTTGGGGTGTGTCAGATTGGTATCAGAGCCATAACTATAGGGAATTAGGAAAAGTAGGAATGATTTTACCTAGTCTATAGTTCAAGAGCTTTATTTTTGTGTCCTTGCTTGAACCTACTTGCATTCTACTCTATTTGTTTCTTATTTATTCTCTTTTGATCTTTTAAACATATATGCCACTTATGTGTTAATACTTGACACACTATCCTTATGTGTTAAAACTTGTTTTATTATGTGTTAATACTTGTTTTATTGTTCTATTCTTTATGTGCTATTCTTGACATGCTTTCTAATGTGTTAATACTTGTTTTATTGTTCCTCAACATACGCCTTTCCTAAGGCATTTTACTCGATTTTACTAAACTCAAAAGCACTCGTATTATACAAACGAGACGAGTTTACCAAAATAGACGTGAAACCCACAATTTGGTAAACGACTCTCATTCCGCTTAATTTTTTTTTTTGCACGAAATTACACCATTAAGTTAGGAGTGAAGTCCACATCTTTAATGGTAATTTCAAATTTCAAATTCTAGTGGACCCTCGTCAACGTGTCGAAATTAATTTTTGACCCGACGAGTACCAACCACCCTTAGGGTACAAATTCGTCAAGTTAGGGTGTAACACCTCGAAAATTCATGTTCCTTAATATATCGACACGTGTCATGGACTTAAAACGTGTAAAGGAGTGATTTAGAGGGACTAAAGTTGACAAACAAGGAATGTATGTGCGTAAAAGGATTCAAATTGTCAACAATGAATAAATATATCTTTCAATAACCCTACATGATGTTTATGCCCTTAAATGAATAAATCATGGATCATACGAAGCTAACTGTGAAAGAAAGTGAGGAATTACAAACTACAGGGGTTAAATGTGTCAACATGTTTAAAGTATACCTCTGAGTGGCCTTTTAGCAAACCCGAAGCTTTGTAATGGTTAATTATACTCACGAGAATGAGTGATAAAAATTTCACAAGGTTTCGATAAAGTATGAGAAAGTTATGACAAAATTCGTATACGAGGGGTTAAAAACGTCAACGTTGAAATATAAGACTTTTCGGTGATCGTATGAATAACCGGGGACTTAACAAAGTTGGTTTATGACTTGGGGTCCTTAAAAGTCAAGTTTGGGGGTTAAAAGTGCAAGAAACCATGTAAAAATCAAGTTTAGAAGGATCAGGGACCAAAATTGCAATATTGGAAACTTGTTGACCGGACTGGATCTTCACACGGGCCGCGTAAGCCCCTTGGGGATCCTTACGCAGGCCGCCTAACGTGCCCAGATGCTGAAATTCATCACAGCTGCCTGTTCCAGCCATTTAACCGACTTATGGAGCTTGTTTTTTATACCTGGGGCTTGTTTGATGGTTTTAAAGGGCCTAGGGACACTTGTAATGATCCCATAACATCCATAGACCTTGCTGGAATGATCTTGGAGCTTTAAGAAACCTATATAAAGGGACTAGTTCATGTGTTCATATGCACAATTTGCAACCAACTTCAAAGGAACCCGCATCTCATCGACTAGTCCCACTCCTTGATTTTATAAATCCCGCCAAGTCTCGAATTTTCGATTGAGTTGGGACATGTAGTAACTGGAAGGGTGAATACCATTAACCGACATGTCGGCGAGAGTATTTCACCTATTAAGCCAAAGCATGCTTCTCAAATTCAAAAGACTTTTCGACCACTTTGGTTAGTCAAAGTTCCTTTTTGGAACCATCCAAGTTTTAATCGAATTTACGTTTTGCTATTCTCAATCTTATATGATGCAATCATCGCTTTTAAAATTCAATCTATTTTTAGATTTCACTTTTACGCACACATCATACTAGAGTTTTTCATATAATTATACATTATGCACATGCATGATTTCACATAATTTTATGTACATTCCTTGTAACACCAAATGGAGATATATCATCAAGATATGAGTGATTTCCTTACCTTGACGATTAACTCCGCTTCTTTTCCTCATCTTACAACGACCTCACCAACATGTTAGGGGTGATTCCCTTACCCCAGGTGATCGTTACCAAGACTTTCTTTTAATAGACTATATTATGTAAACACGATCATGTTTATACCTAAATCGTTTATCATTCGTCAAAATCCCTATTCATTTCAAAATGCATTGTTTATTCAAACGCATTTCTTATCCTACAATTTATTCTCACATAACTCACATGCACGAAATTTTTAATCATACCATAAACACTTGTTCCCCAGTTTTCAAATCTTACGAAATGCTACACATCAACTTAGTCGGTCTAACAAATCCATTGCCCACAAAAATTTCGTATTCAACGTAATTATTAAAACACGCTTGTCTCATATCATTATACTAAAGATTTTTATTTTCAATTGGGAATCAAACCAACTTTTCATACACACCTACAAAATATTACAAATACTAGTTCTGGTCATACTGATCTTTCTGATTATTAGTTGGCCAGGGATAGAGCTAGAAGGAAAATTCAGAGGCCTATAAGATTCAAAGAACAAGAAGATGTGTCAGCAGTAGTCTTTATGGCTGCTGAGATTGAAAGCGCAACAGAACCTCTAACATTTCATGAAGCCATTGTATATATTGATAAACAAAGGTGTAGAGAAGCAATGAATGATGAAATGAAATCTCTACAACAGAATAAAACATGGACTCTTATTGAAAGACCCAAGGGTCAGAAAATCATACCTTGTAAGTGGATATACAAGTTGAAAGAAGGAATAGAAGGTGTAGAAAAGCCAATATTCAAAGCCAGGCTAGTGGCTAAAGGATTCACCCAAAGAGAAGGTCTGGATTATACAGAAATTTTCTCTCCAGTTGTCAAGCACACATCTATAAGGGTATTATTGTCTTTTACTGCCTTTATGGATATGGAACTAGAACAGTTGGATGTCAAAATAGCGTTTTTACATGGCAACTTAGATGAAAAGATTTATATGCAGCAACCGTTAGGCTATGAAGAAAAAGGGAAAGACGACATGGTATGTTTGCTGCAGAAATCACTGTATGGGTGATGCGTGTTAGTGTATATATGTTTTTAGATATATATTTAAGCCCTTTTTACACTTTTAGCCAAGTTTTAAATTTATAAAACACGATATTTACTAACACTAAACACACATATGGGCAAGTGCACCCATCGTGGACGTAGTATAGTGTTGGTAAGATACCGAGGTCGTCCAAGGACACAAGAGCTTTTAATACCGGTTTATCCTCAACGTCTAATCAAATCAAAAAGGTTAGAAAAATGTTTTAAACTAAGAAAAATAAAAACTAACTAAAATGCTGAAAATAAAAATAAAAACAGATAGACAAGATGAATCACTTGGTTCCGACACGTGTATTAGTATAACCTTTGATTATTTTCGCACTTTTGCACTTGTTTAAGAGATTATCTTAGTTATTGTAGTAGGCCCCTCTTTTGAAGGCGACGTTACCCTCAACCCAGTAGTTTGAGTCAGCAAAGATACAATCCTAAAGGGTCGGATTATTGAAAGATAATGAATTAAGTTATTAATGCAAATTATGGTAGGCCCCGCTTTTGGCGGTGACGTTACCCTCGGCTAAGTAGTCTGAGTCAGCAGGGATACAGTCCTAAATAGCCGGGTTATAGTATTAATAGTAGTTAACTTATGAGGGGGTCAAAGAGTTTGGATCCCCGCCATCCAATACCTATGGGCATTGAAGGAGATCCTACTAAATTTGACCCAGGTCCCAAGCAGGACCTCTAAACGCTGAACAAGGGCAAGACCCTTACCAAACCGTTCCCTTAACCCCCGACCAGGTAGCCAACATACCTCCATATAGACCGTGGAGATATGAATGGTAAAAATCTTTTATTTTATATAGACAGTAAAATAACGCCAAGACACCACGGACAAACGATAAGGAAAGATCACCTTCAACATAAGTAACTAGTTATTAACGTCATTAATACAAAACCAAATAAAAAGTGCAAAAGATTAAAAATAAAAAGTATTATACTAAACACTTGTCTTCACCAAGTGATGTAAGAGACTTAGGCAAACATGGCCTTGATTGTCAAGAACTCTTACGATCAATCTTGGATCCCGAGACGACTCACACACTCTACGATGGACAATGGATGATGGTGGTGGATGATGGTGTTATGGTGGTGGTGGGTGGTGGATGAAGTGTGAGAGAGGTGGTGTGCCAAGGGATGAGAGAGAATGAAGCCAAGCTCCTCTATTTATAGGCTGAACAGAAGGCTGGACACGGCCCCGTGTCCGCTGGACACGGCCCCGTGCCCGCCTGACACTCTCTCTCTTCATTAATTGTAATTGCGAATTACAATTAATGCGCCTGCTGTACTTTCACCACGCCCCCGTGCTCGCTGGACACGGCCCCGTGGTGGGCAATGGAAGCTTCTACTGGTTTGTCTTTTCTGCGGCTTCCTGGGCACGCCCCCGTGTTCGCTGGACACGGGGCGTGTTCAGACTCTGTTTCCTTCTTTTTGCCTTGGGAGGTGCCGTTGAGGGTCCGGGCAGTCCACTTTTGTTCCTTTTCTTGTATTTATGGTAGAATTAGTGGTCTTTTTGCTTCTTTTGTGATTTTGAGCTCATTTCATCCTGAAAATACAAAAGGAAGACAAAAACACTCTTTTTCCAACATTAGTACTTAAAAAGGGTTAGTTTTATGCCTTAATTGATGTGTTTTATATGTTGCATTTTACACACATCAAATACCCCCACACTTGAACTTTTGCTTGTCCTCAAGCAAAACTCTTTAAATGTGGCTTACACTCCCAAATGGAATAGGTAGAAGAGAAGTTTTTTTTAGCTTGTCCTAGAGTGTCGGGAGTCCAAGGTTTTTATAGGTTTTATTTTTAGTTATTTACAATCCTATTCGTTATGATTTATTTTGAACTTTTCACAAGATAAATTACTTATTTGGGCATAACATGCCTTATTAAAATTCCATTTATATACAAGTTCACATACCTCACGGGAGATCACTCAACACTCGGCCGAAGGTGTATATTTAAGTGAATCACTCGAGAGCGGCACGGAACTTACGTATTTCCATAGGCTTGCCAAGCAATCAATCCTCCTCCTTTTTAACTTTTTACCTTTGTAAATATCAAGAGGACTTTTTGGGTGAAGGCTTGGGTTTAAAGGTGGGTGGTTGGTTAGTGGTTAGTAAAAAGGGCGAAAAAAATCGTAACAAGTGTCGGTTTTCGTAAAATACCTTGTTTTTTAGTGACTTATTATTTTTGAAGTATTTCTTCAAACAAGCTTTTGTAGCTTTTGTTTGTTTTTGACTTCATCATCTAGTTTTTTTTTTTTTTTTTTTTTCGATGTCACTTGAAAGGGTAAGTTGACGAAAAACCGAGCTTGTTACTAAAATAAAGGGGAAAAAATGAAAAAGGTTTTTGGTGGGTAAAAATGGTTTTTTGGGGTAATGAAATGAAAGGTTTAGGCTCAAAGGGGCTATCTAGGGGGATTTTGGGTAGGTAAAAAAAAATGAAAAATAATGGTTTTGAAAGAAAAATAGTTAGTCCTAATGCCTCCATCATTTACTTACTTGGGTTTAAGTTGGTAAGGACTGGGAATGTATCGTTGTGGCAAGTTCTAGATTTGTAAGGACCGAGCGGCTATTCACACAAGAAACGAAAAATGAGCATTTAATCTAAATATGTGTATTTTTATGCTCAATAAAGGCTCAAAACTCACTTTTGTGGGAATGGGTTTTTAAATGTGACCAAGCATATATAATCGAATTTTAAACTAGACTTGTTATGCCGTTTCATAATTTTCTTATGTTGGTTCCTTTTTTTTTATCACGACGCTATCGGTTGTAAACTTGTAAAAATATAACCTTTTTAGAACTTGTTCTTCCCAACTTAAACTAAGACAAGTAAATAAATAAAAAAAAATGAAAAAGGTTTTCGAAAAAATTTGGGGTGTTTAGCGGTTCCAATAGAGTTTTGTGTAAGGCTTGTGTTTAGGATTTTGCAAAATTTCAAGGTTTTAGCATCCCCCCCACACTTAAATTACACATTGTCCTCAATGTGTCCAAAAACAATATTTTTGGTTGATTAAAATGTATAAAAGTGTGTTAAAAAGCAAATATTTATGTTACTGGCACTCTGGACACGACCCCGTGTTCACCGGGCACGGCCCCGTGGTCAAGTGCCAGTAACAAAAATTTCAGAATTGAAGCAGAAGCCTGGACACGGGGGTGTGTCCGCTGAACACGGCCCGTGTCCAGTTACCTGAACTGGGTGATTTTTCTGCAGGGGCTCAGCACGGGGCCGTGTTGGTTGGGCACGGCCCGTGTTGAGCCTTCTGTAATGGAGATTTTTGTCGGGTTGCTCTGTTCTTCATGCATGGTTCCATTTTTCTCGTTCCCTTTTTCATCCATTACCACCATGAGTGTGTTTTATTCTCAAAACAACCATCACTCATAAAAACCATCATAACATTGCAAATCATAGAGAGATATTACACTAAGTTAGCTGAATAACTAGGGGATACATAAGGTTATCATAAGAGTTCTACTTATTTAAGAAAATTTCGGGAATAGCTTCCCGATGTAGTAACTCTCTTTAGCTGATGGCTCCTTGGTTGTTATTCAAAGCCATTCCTCTATCTCCCTAGGGAGGTAGAAGGTGGCCTCATTCTCTTCGGTGTCTTGAGGAGGAATGCTCACCGGGACTCCTTGCACCACCCTCGGTTGAGGTACTTGGTGCATGGCGTGCCATTCTGCTGGAATGATAACCTCGGGTACTACATTCCACGCCCTTTGGGTTATCACTGGGACCAAAGGCGGGGAAGCGAGAAGGTTTAATCTCTGGTGCAGGAGATTTACTTCCCGTAGGCAACCCTCCAAACCTACCGTCAGATGATTAATACGATCCACCAAAGCTTCCTCTACTCCCGTCATCTCGTCTATGGCTTCCCTCAAAGCGTAAACGTAGTTTACTAGGGAATCCTCTGCCGTAGACGACCTCCTTCCATTTCGGTTATTTCTTGAAGATGTTCCGCTGTTTCTGCTGGCCATTTTCTGCGAAATAATCCGAAGATAACTAAACTTTTGCAAAACAGTACCTCGAACACGGCCCCGTGCTCAGTGAGCACGGCCCCGTGTTCATCTATCTGCAGGGTTTTTGCCTAACGACTCCAGGTTTTTAAATTATTTTAATATACTTTTACTGCGTTTTAAGCTTAGATAATTTAAAACAAACTTATAGAACTAACTTTAGACAAGAATCCGTGGCAAAAATTCCTACAAACCTTTCATAGAAGGTTGGAATCATGGGTTTCCAAGCTTCCATGGAGGTAAGGTTTGAAAAATTTTTGGAAGAAGGAGAAATGAACAAAAGTGGAAAAGACAAGGTGGTCCTTAGGAACCTTCTTTTAGCACTTACCTAGGATGGTATATGTAAAGATCCCAGGAATCTCTGCTTGGTGAAGTGGTCAAAAAATGAGCAGAATTCAGGCTGCATTTAAAGAAAACGACAGTACACTGGACACGGCCCCGTGTCCGCTGGACACGGCCCCGTGTGCAGAGAAAATCCTGACACATTTTGTCCGTATTCTGACAGAATCAGCAGAGAATCTTCTGAGTGAACACGGGGGCGTGTTGACCGGGCACGACCCCGTGTTGGTAGGCTGTTTTATGGAGTTTTGTTTCTTACTAAGGAGTTAATCTATATCGGGTGGCTCTTGACTTGTTGGAACAACCCCATAGTGCCTAAGATACCTTAATTGTCCTATACTAAGGCGAGAACGCAAGAGGTTGTCGGTGAGGGTAATTCCTATTTTCATTCTAGGTGGACAAGTCCAACCCTTTCCCGGGCTCTCGTTAAAGAAGGTGTATGCCGAATCGCTCAGGTCTATGTATGCACCGAACGAAGTCGATGGGGAGTCCTTCACGGCACAATCGGCACAGGGACGACTATCGTCCACGCCCTTTCTAGGTAAGAAGGTATTTTCGGGAGCAACGAGGTTGTCGGAATGCGGTTCCAACATTTCCTCATGGTCATCATCTTGGGATGGATCTAAAAAATCCTTCCTAAGTTCTTTTGACCAATTGAGAAGTAGTTCTTCTAGTTGAAATAGCTCGTCAAGGAGCATTTCTCCTAGAATATCTGGCTGGGCGCATTCGAGGGAGAAATAGTGCTTATTTTTACTTTCGCCCCTTTTAAGGTTACAAGGAATCGGTGGGTCTATATAGTGGGGCCTATAAGTGAGGAAGAAACATTTTAATTCCTCATGTTCGCCTCCACATATTCGACACCACAAACCATAAGAGTGCCGAAAGTAAAAAGAATTACTATCACTCATGTTTGTATCAGAAATTACCAACCGCCGGGATCTAACGGTTCTGTTTTCAGCAACTGAATCTTGGGCACGGGGGCGTGTTGAGTGGACACGGCCCCGTGTTCAGCCTACTGTCTGATTTAAAACAGGATTGCCAGTTCCAATGATTGAGCACGGGGCGTGTTCAGCAAGCACGGCCCCGTGTTGAGCTCTGCAGAAGCTAAAAATCTAAGAAAAAATCCTAAAAAATTAAAGAAAAATAAAAATATGATTAGGCCGTTGATTCCTAACTTTCTTAAAATCCTTGTGTCCCCGGCAACGGCGCCAAAAACTTGATGCGTGTTAGTGTATATATGTTTTTAGATATATATTTAAGCCCTTTTTACACTTTTAGCCAAGTTTTAAATTTATAAAACACGATATTTACTAACACTAAACACACATATGGGCAAGTGCACCCATCGTGGACGTAGTATAGTGTTGGTAAGATACCGAGGTCGTCCAAGGACACAAGAGCTTTTAATACCGGTTTATCCTCAACGTCTAATCAAATCAAAAAGGTTAGAAAAATGTTTTAAATTAAGAAAAATAAAAACTAACTAAAATGCTGAAAATAAAAATAAAAACAGATAGACAAGATGAATCACTTGGTTCCGACACGTGTATTAGTATAACCTTTGATTATTTTCGCACTTTTGCACTTGTTTAAGAGATTATCTTAGTTATTGTAGTAGGCCCCTCTTTTGAAGGCGACGTTACCCTCAACCCAGTAGTTTGAGTCAGCAAGGATACAATCCTAAAGGGTCGGATTATTGAAAGATAATGAATTAAGTTATTAATGCAAATTATGGTAGGCCCCGCTTTTGGCGGTGACGTTACCCTCGGCTAAGTAGTCTGAGTCAGCAGGGATACAGTCCTAAATAGCCGGGTTATAGTATTAATAGTAGTTAACTTATGAGGGGGTCAAAGAGTTTGGATCCCCGCCATCCAATACCTATGGGCATTGAAGGAGATCCTACTAAATTTGACCCAGGTCCCAAGCAGGACCTCTAAACGCTGAACAAGGGCAAGACCCTTACCAAACCGTTCCCTTAACCCCCGACCAGGTAGCCAACATACCTCCATATAGACCGTGGAGATATGAATGGTAAAAATCTTTTATTTTATATAGACAGTAAAATAACGCCAAGACACCACGGACAAACGATAAGGAAAGATCACCTTCAACATAAGTAACTAGTTATTAACGTCATTAATACAAAACCAAATAAAAAGTGCAAAAGATTAAAAATAAAAAGTATTATACTAAACACTTGTCTTCACCAAGTGATGTAAGAGACTTAGGCAAACATGGCCTTGATTATCAAGAACTCTTACGATCAATCTTGGATCCCGAGACGACTCACACACTTTACGATGGACAATGGATGATGGTGGTGGATGATGGTGTTATGGTGGTGGTGGGTGGTGGATGAAGTGTGAGAGAGGTGGTGTGCCAAGGGATGAGAGAGAATGAAGCCAAGCTCCTCTATTTATAGGCTGAACAGAAGGCTGGACACGGTCCCGTGTCCGCTGGACACGGCCCCGTGCCCGCCTGACACTCTCTCTCTTCATTAATTGTAATTGCGAATTACAATTAATGCGCCTGCTGTACTTTCACCACGCCCCCGTGCTCGCTGGACACGGCCCCGTGGTGGGCAATGGAAGCTTCTACTGGTTTGTCTTTTCTGCGGCTTCCTGGGCACGCCCCCGTGTTCGCTGGACACGGGGCGTGTTCAGACTCTGTTTCCTTCTTTTTGCCTTGGGAGGTGCCGTTGAGGGTCCGGGCAGTCCACTTTTGTTCATTTTCTTGTATTTATGATAGAATTAGTGGTCTTTTTGCTTCTTTTGTGATTTTGAGCTCATTTCGTCCTGAAAATACAAAAGGAAGACAAAAACACTCTTTTTCCAACATTAGTACTTAAAAAGGGTTAGTTTTATGCCTTAATTGATGTGTTTTATATGTTGCATTTTACACACATCAATGGGCTTAAAAAAGCACCCAGACAATGGTATAAAAGATTTGATGATTACATGATCTCTAGTGTTGGTTTTTCTAGAAGTTGTTATAAACCTTGTGTATATTATAAAGAGTATGAAGAAGGTCAGTTTGTGTATCTTCTACTGTATGCAGATGATATGCTTTTAGCCTGCAGTGACAAACAACAAATCATGGCAACAAAAGCATTGTTCAAGAAGGAGTTCGAAATGAAGGTACTTGGTGATGCTAAGAAAATCCTAGGGATGGAGATCATCAGAGATAGAGAATTAAAGGTAATTAAACTGTCTCAAAAATCTTATATTCAGAAGATTCTCAAAAACTTTGGTATGGAAGGCTGCAAAGTTGTAACTACACCACTTGCACCACATTTCAAGTTATCTAATCAGGATTCTCCAAAGACTGATGATGAGTGAGATTATATGAATAAGGTACCTTATGCTAGTACTGTTGGTAGCTTAATGTATCTAATGGTGTGTACTAGGCCTGACATAGGGGTATGAGTATGGTGAGTAGATATTTGGCAAATCCAGGGAAGTTACACTGGGAGGCTGCAAAGTGGTTATTGAGATATTTGAGTGGGACTCTTGATGTTGGTTTGGTATTTGGTGGTAATAATGAAGAGCAGAATGTGGTTGTGGGGTATACAGACTCTGATTATGCTAAAAATAAAGATAAGGGAAGGTCAATATCAGGGTATGTATTCAAAGTACTTGGAAGTGTAGTAAGTTGGAAAGCTGCTCTGCAGCGTGTAGTGGCTTTATCTAGTACAGAAGCAGAATATATTGCTTTGACCGAAGGTATCAAGGAAAGTTTATGGTTAAAAGGGTTTGTGTCAGAACTTGGGCTTAAAGTTGATAGATCAGTTGTATACTGTGACAACCAGGATGTTGTTCAGCTTTCAAAAAATAGTGTGTTTCATGAAAGGACGAAACACATAAATGTCAGGCTACATTTCATTCGAGAAGTTGTTAATTCTGGTGAAGTTTGTGTTGAGCAGATTGGCACAGATGATAATGGGGCAGACATGTTAACGAAACCTTTGTTAGTTAGGAAATTTTTGAATTGTTTGGAGTTACTGGGAATAGGTTGACATTTGATCCAAGGTGGAGATTGTTAAGAAGTGGAGTCAAAGGTCAACGATGATGGTCAGCACATCTGTTTGTTATATTTGCTTAGTTGCTGAAAATACAGGGACTATTATTGCTAATAATGAAAGTGTGAGGTTTAGGAGAGTTAATATGTTATTAACAGTTTGTTAATGACAGTTGGATATAATTGGGGATAAATAACTGTATTAGGGTTTAGTTCATTATCTTGTTTTTCAATTTCCTTTGTAATCATTCTCATATTCTTCAATAAAGTTCAATATCGTTGAGGGATAGTCTTGATTTCTTTTTTGATTTCTAACAATGCTCAAATAGTTAAAACCACTAAAACACAATGAATCAAAAATAATTTACTCCAAATAACCACATGCTACAAAGTTACTAGATAGCATATGATGAGAGTGCCACACACAACTATACACGTTGTTAAGAAAACACAGTGCAAATACTTAAGTATGATAAGGTATTTTTAAAATTAATAAACCTTGATCTTTATACTTGATAAATAAAATGTGGTGACACATGATTTTATAACCCCAACGTTCCTTTTCCTCATTTTTATTAACTTAGGGGCTATTTGGTAACTTCTGGATGAATAAGTGTTGAACCAGTAAGAGGCCTGAACCATTAAGTGTTAAACGAGTAAGAGGTCTAAACCATTAAGCGTTGAACGAGTAAGAGGTCCGAACCATTAAGAGCCAGTATAATGCTTAACCATTCAGAGGAACATGTCTGACCAATTCTAGATAAGAGGCCTTAACCATTCAGACTAAGTATAATGCTTAAGCATTCAGAGGCAAATGTCTGAACCATTCCCACATCAGACTAAGTATAATGCTTAAGCATTCAGAGGCAAATGTCTGAACCATTCCCACATCTGCTTGCGAAACAAATTATCTACAGTAAAAGGATTGAACCATTAAGAGTTCATTAAGAGCTGAAACAAACAACCCCTTAGCCTGATCCACGACCTGAGATCAGCTTCTTTTAATATTCCCCGGTTGTTTCCTTATTTTCCTCTTGAATCAATTAGTCATTCCCTTATTTTCATGTGTAATCAAATCAGTGAAAAGGTGAAGAGAGATGGAGCGAGAAGAGAGAAATGAGCGTGATGGGGGAGAAGATTATGGAACAATAAGAGTAATGGGTGGAGGACTGGTAACATTACAATCTTCGGGGCCAATCTTCCAAATGGGTGCATGGCAAAAATCTTGGGAGAATCCTTTCAAGAGTTCAGAAATGTCATGAGGACTTATGTTGCTTCTAAGAAAGATCAAACCGGGAGACTTTCTGGATTCGTGGAATTCAAAGATGTAGAGGAACACCTGGCCTTTGTGAAGAATCTTAATGGCTCTATGGTGATAGGGACAAAGATGTTCACCAAACTTACTAAGTTTGATAGAACTGCCCCTCCACTGCCACCACGAAACATGAGAACTAATGGTGGATTCATACCTACTGTCTATCCCTTTCACTTCGAAAGCTCTTCATCTACGGATGTCTTGAGGGGGACATTTCGGATGCCAAACAAGATAGAGTCAGTACCATCCCTCCTCAGATGATCCCTGTCGATCGTTTATGCGGTTATGCCTTGGTGGGGCGTATGGTTGATTTGACCACTCTTCGTTCCTTTCATGTATTGGTATGGAGTTAAAGGGTGTAAAATCAAGTATATTGGGGGTTTGTATGTCATGTTAAGTTTTCGGGGCACAATCTTTTAACACGAAATCCGGTTTTTTAATCATACCGGATTACGCACAAAAATGGTTTAACCAGTTGAACCGGGTTGTATTGGGGGGTTCAACCGGGTTGACTAGTTAACTGTATAATTCCATAAATTACAACATCAACTCAAAAAATAATCCAAAATTGGATGTAGATGTAAATCTAGAACGAATGATGGAGTGATGGAAGTCTGGATCAAGTCACGAATGATGGATTGATTTGAATTTTGATCGATGGAGATAAAAAAATTATAAGATGTTAGCTTAAAATTGAGAATAAACATGAAGATGAGCCGATAAAAAGTAAAATCCTAACCCAAAAATAGACCTGAGCTGGTACCGGTATAACGATTCAAACCGGTATACCGGATTTTACCGGCGGTACAAAGTCGATGCCGTTTCTCCTACTTACCGGGTGTTTCGGACCGGATTTAAATCCGAAAACGGTAATACCGGTATAACCGGTCGATATTTACCGGTTTTTAAAAGATTGCTCTCCACCACTACTACATTGGATGTATTTTTGTAGTTAAACCAATGAACTTATAATGTGTGGCACATTTTACACTATAAATTATAGTGATTTCGTATCTCCACCACTACTACATTGGATGTATTTTTTGTAGTTAAACCAATGAACTTATAATATGTGGCACTTTTTACACTATAAATTATAGTGATTTCGTTGTTAAAACTTTTTTCTCGGCCCCTAACTTTCAAGAATTTAACGGTTTGACTGTTATATTAATATATTGTATCTTCTAAATATTGTCAATTATATATACAAGTCTTAGAAAACAATAAAAATACACACACAATATATTTTAAATAATTTAACTTACATATCTATTATAAAACCACGTCTATATCGTGTGTTGTGCACCCTTTTATATAAATTATAAAATATCATTTTCTTATAAGAGGTTTCATATAAAAAGATAAAATACTAGTTAGAGAAAATGTTTTTAAAACGATTGACTTTTTTTAGAGAAAGTGTTTTTTAAATCTTTAGTTAGAGAAAGTGTTTTTGAAAACGATTTTGAATTTTTTTTAGTGTGAGTGTTTTTTAAATCTTTTAAAATAGTTTATTATTATTTTTAAAACGGTTTGTTTATTTAAAAAAGTAAAACCTCTAGAATCATAAGGAGTAGGTACATAATCAGGATTTTCTATTTGATTTTCTGTTTTACAAAAATAACTGCAGTCAAAGTTCTATTTATAGGAAACGTCATAGCCATCATTATTATAGTAACCACAGGAGCCATCATTTATGTTTTCAATTTTTTTACAAGAGACTTCTCCAAGCACTAATGAAGTTTAATCATCTTGAAAAACAAAATGAAACGCCCTTAAACTCGTCACATGAAGTAAACTTTACATATGATCGTTATTTGGCGTGAGAATAAGTACTGATTTATCACTAGAAAATACATATGTAAGAGAAAGTATGTATAGTGAATAACTAATTGTACATTAAGACACTAATATTATATTTATACTAAGTATTGTTAGATGTTATTGTTAAGAAAATGTGAGCATGTTGAGGGAATAATTACCGATTCGATTGTGACATCTCTATTTTGATTAGTGGTCACGTAATCATGTGACTCGTGATCCCGTCCACGTCAACGTCGTTCACAATGCTCCTCACAATTATCACCAAAGTGTACAATTTCCCCTCTTATGGAACTCGTATTTATCTCATACGACCCTATATTGTATACGGTTTCCTTGTACAATTCGTACAGATGCTACAAAGTTACTAGATAGCATAGGACTCGTACTTTGGTTTCCGTGTTGACCAAATCCGCTCACTTTCTCCCCCATTCGTACTCGTACTATATCGCATGTTTATCATACTTCAAATGCTGATTGTGTTTGTGAGTTTCTAAAGTTACGTTCATGTTCCTCAACGCCTATTCAATGGCCGGCAAAGGTGCAACGCGCAAGTACATTGTATGTGGTTGTCGTGCAGCAACGCGCACCGGTATAACCACTAGTCTAAATTAAAAATCAATCCGTTAGAAAGGTTTTATGATGATTATTTTATTATGAATTATTAATCGCTTTTTCACCTGTCTTCTGTATTTTCATCAGTCAACGACTCCACTTACAAATTATTTGTTCGAATCATTGTTCTCCTACAGTCCTACCATCAAGAAACACCCCCAAGAGTGATATGTATCTTATTGTGTGGTATTAGTAGAATAATAAAGGATATATAGAGGGTGTTGGGCCGATCTTGTCGGGCTGGATAACAAACTATAACCCAAAAGAGGAGCCCAAGTCCTTGTTAACTCTAAAATAAATATGGTTGAAAACATCATATAAATTATTTACACGACACCTCACAATCTCACATAAATGTCGAAATGATTGATTTAAAAACATATATTACCGGTAATTCTTGAAAATTGAAAATCCTCCAAAGGAAGAACTAATCAGTTAATTAAATAAATTTCAGGTTGGTTTTAAATATTTTGTATCAACCGATACAAATATGTCAATATAAAACAGTCATGGTTTGTAAAATTATGGTTTTGTGATTAACTGGATTGCATTAACCTTTTCTTTTATTTAAAAAAAAAAAGGAAATTTCATGATAAATTCAGCCATCGTCAACTTAAACATCGTTCATAATGACAATCTTATATTACCACTCTTCAGGTATGTATATTCCTAACGGCATGGAATCACCTAGTAACTAACAAAGAAAGCAACTGATCTGTACAGAACCACTCGCTTACATCACTCGACACCAAGAGTAAGGCTCAGTTGAAGGTACACTGATCACATCACTTCGAATCTATCTTTTATCTCGATTATCTTCTTCGATTCTCTAAATATTTATTCTTACATCGAAGAATTGTCACAGATAGACCCCACTCTCTGTTAGAGGTTCACGTAACCGAAGCCTCACAAACACTAACATTCAAGTCAATATACATATAACATGTATCAAGTGTAAGCATTTTTGGAACTATCATATAATATCATTAGTATGATATGTGTAGATAAAAGAGAAATTTTCTGGATAGAACTTAGGGGGTGTTTGGTGTTGCGTTTTCAAAATAGATTATGTGTTTTTAAAATAGATTTTGCGTTTTGAAAACTGCGTTTTGAAAAAGCATGTAGGTACATGCTTCTCCAAAACTGCGTTTTGGAGGCAGATAATTACTTTTTCATGGAAACATGTTTTTTAGATTTTTTATGTTTTACAAACACAATAATCAAATAATCACTTCAAAACGTAATCTCAAATACCCTCTTAGTGGAGTTAAATAGCTTTTCTTACGAGATAAATTGGATTAAACCAAGTGGACCAACATGTATTAGACCTAAACCTATTGTGATGGACTTAAACAACGGTGCAAATCAATAATTCTGAGGGGCTGTTTGGTAGCCTCTTAATGACCATTCAGATGCTACCTCTTAATGGTTTAAAACCTTTGAATGAATAAGAGGTAACCTCAAGTCTGAATGGTTAAGAGGTAACCTCTGAATGGTAAATCATCACATGTCACATTCTTCTACTTTTTCATTGGTAAAATTCTTAATGGTTCCATTAAAAGGTAGCCTTTTAATGACCATTCAGAGGCTACCAAACAGCCCCTGAGTCTCTCATTGAAAACTCAATAAGGTTTTCTTTAGTTAATGTGTTCAATAAAAACATAGCTAACATATTGTATAAATTTTTGGTCTCGATATAATCATTTTTATTTGTTACTCTTATTTTTGTGGAACAATCATGTTTTTCTTTAAATAAATATCTTCGCTTCAATGAGTGGGTTTCATGATTTTTATTTATAATATTAAATTACATTTATGATCAAAGAGTGTAAAAAATATCGCATAATTATCTATAAACAATTATATAATTTTTGAGAAGGGCACACAAGAATTTCTATAAGCAAGTAAATGTTGTAACTGATTTTCAGCACTGCAATAACATAACCAAACAAAATTATCTTAAATAAGATAAAAAGTTAATTTTGGAAGCAAACTTAACAAAATTGAAGATCTAAAATAGAGAAAAATCCGGACGTCCTTCCCTCGTCTCTCTTCTCTCTATTCCTTCCCCTCACAAAATTCGTCTAAAGATGTCTAGAATTCGGGAGGATATGCACCCTCCTATTCTCTACCTATACTACCTATCTCTTCCACCTAGATGCTAACAATCAAACGAACGACAAAAACAAAGTGGGTTGGTTGGCATGATAGCTTAAATCCATTCATGAATACACACATATTCATGAATATGTGTGTATATAAACACGCGAGTATTGCCACGCCTATCAAGTTTGTGGGGATATATGTACACTAGGGCTTTGATAATTACCATGAAAGCAAAGAATATACACTCTAAGCTTTGAAGAATTTGTTTCAGCATTTGTCTTTGTTGCATTGCTTGATTCGTAGCTTCCCATCGATCCGATGGTCCATTTTTTTACAAGATTGTCATTAAAAATACCATTAGTCTTATCATGGGGGTTGGGTCTTATCATTAGCTGGAATTAATGCCACGAGTTGATACTTTAACTTAGTACCAACACGTTACCATTAAATGTTATCGTTATGTTAATACATTTGTCTTTTTTCTCTTTTTTTAATAACGAATTTCATACATGTCATTGTCGTTCGATCCAAACAGTGGGTCGGATGATGGTTACCCTAATGTCCCCTAGTTCAACATGATGCAAGCCCCGGAATTGTATTAAAATGTTGTAAACAAGGTCACGTTGGAGTGATTAATCAAGACAGTTGCCTCTCCACGATAGTTAGACCTCATGACCAAACTCCCACATAAGAGTAAGTGTGTGTGTGTGTGTATATATATAAAGAGAAAGAGAGAGTAATAAATGTGGGTGTAACGAATTCTTACATTCACTTTGGAGGGGGACTTTATAGGGTAATAAACTATAGTGTATTCACTATAGTATAGATGACCATTGGAGCCATGGAGGTTGTGTACTTAACGACTCTGAGCCACTTAGCTTCCATGTATTGTGCCTTCGTCCATGGTCCCAAGTGCACTTTATTTTCCATAGCGTATCGTTTCCCCCCATTTATTGGTGTTTTAAGATTTGCAATCTCTAGATGTTCCAAAATATGCATCCGAGAGTTCGGATACAAGACCATTGTACTCCTCACTTTGTTTTTCATTTCAAACTGACCACGAAACTCCAGCTCTATTATCAGTTTATCACCCTAGCTCCATCACATTTGTTGTTCAAAATATATAAAAAAAAATCCATCACGTCTACAAACAGATGTTCGCTTACATATAAAGACAAAAGATCAAATACAAATAACTTTAACGTACAAAACGTACTAACTGAAGATTTTGCTGAAAAAACGCGGTGACATTTTCGTAATTATTTACTTGTAGAGTAATTATCAAAATTACTCTACAAATGATCTTGTAGGGTAATTTTGATCTTGTAAGGTAATATTGTAGAGTATCATAATTACTTTACAAATAATTTGGTAGAGTAATTTTGAATTGTATGTTGTTTGATAAACTGACACGGTAATTTTGATACACTTGTAGAGTAATTTTGATGCAGAGTAATTTTGATAATTATCCTACAAGATCAAAATTACTCTACAAAATCATTTGTAGAGTAATTTTGATAATTACCCTACGAACAAACAATTACGAAAATGTCACCACATTTTTTTGGTTTTTTCATGCCTTTCGTACGTTTTGTACGATAAAGCACTTTCTACATGAACTTAACTCTACATATAAAACATAAAAGTTACGACGTGGGGATTGAATTTTGAAGTCGGGTGGATTAGTTGTACCTTCTTGCACTAGAATGAGGGCTACAACGTGTAACGAGCTCTAGTGGTGCACGACTGAGACCAAAAAAAAAAGTTAGATATGTTCTAGCAAACTTTTATAAAGCCCATTGGGAGAAATTTTATTGTAATTTCTAAAGTTGTCTCAGGTATCACAAATGTGGCTATGTTTATGCTATGCTATTCTAATAATATACTCATTAAGTCTCATCAAAGTAACTAGCATATTGACTAGAATCTTAAATGGAATAGAAAACATAACTTAAATATTAATTTTGATCAAGATAACCAACAATCTAAACTTAATTAAGACAAATAATAAAAACCAACAATCTAAATTAAAAATCAAACCGTTAGAAAGGTTTTATGATGATTATTTTTATGAATTATGAATCGCTTTTTCACCTATCTTCCGTATTCTCATCAGTCCATGACTCCACGTACAAATCATTTGTTCGAATCATCGTTCTCCTACCATCAAGAAACACCCCCAAGAGTAAGAGTGATATGTATCTTATTGTGTGGTATAAGTAGAATAATAAAGGATATAGTAGAGATCGAGAGCAAGTTTTTAGGAGTTCGATACTTGAATGGCTTCCCTATACAGGTCTATATAGAGGGTGTTGGGCCGATCTTGTCGGGCTGGATAACAAACTATAACCCAAAAGAGGGGCCCAAGTCGTTATTAACTCTAAAATAAATATTGTTGAAAACATCATATAAATTATTTACATGACACCTCACAATCTCACATAAATGTCGAAATGATTGAGTCGGCATTTTAAAAACATATATTACCAGTAATTCTTGAAAATTGAAAATCCTTCAAAGGAAGAACTAATCAATTAATTTAATAAATTTCGGGTTGGTTTTAAATATTTTGTATCAACCTATACAAATATTGTCAATATAAAATAGTCATGGTTTTGTGATTGATTAGATTGCATTAACCTTTTTCTTTTATTAAAAAAATAGGAAATTTCATGATAAATTCGGCCATTGTCAACTTAAACATCGTTCATGATGACAATCTTATATTATATTATACCACTCTTCAGGTATGTATATTCCTAATGGCATGGAATCACCTAATAACTAACAAAGAAAGTGACTGATTTATAAGTAACCACTCGGTTACATCACTCAACACCAAGAGTAAGGCTCAGTTGAAAGTACACTGCTCACATCACTTTGAATTATTCTTTTATCTCGATTATCTTTTACAATTCTCTAAATACTTATTCTCACATCGAAGAGTTGTCACAGATAGACCCCACTATCTATGAAGAGTCTAACCGGTGTTGATTGTGCAGGGTTATTTGCTGCCAGGGAATTTCGATCACTTTCCTCACCAATATCGAATTCACTTCAGATAGCTTATGTTCCTTGCTAATCCTTAATTATAGGTTTTTGAATATTCATGTAGTAAGTCAATAAGTTTCAAATCCTGGTTAAATCACAATTTTGATCCCAATGGACACCTTTTGAAAATTAACAAAATCAATTAACAAAGTTACCAAAATTTACAACGTCTAATGGTCTATTCTTACCATGTTTGTTTAATCCACTTTCAAAATTCAGTTTTACTTTTCAAGTTAACAAGGGAAAAGAAAAGAAAGCAAAAGAAAGAAAAGAAAGGAAAAGAAAATAAAAGAAAAGAGAGTATGTCTTTCCTTTCATTTCCTTTCAAATCGAGAGGAAAGAAAAACTAAATAATTTAGCCTAATTTTCCTTTTATTTCCTTTCTTTTTTTCCTTAAATGAAACTCGAGAATCCATATTTTATTTTACTTTCTTTTCCTTCTTTAAATGAAATTCCATGGCACAAAATATTTTTACTTTCTTTCAATTTCCTTTCATTTCATTCCATCAATGAACTCTGAAAGACAATGTAAATGTTTCTCAAGCACTCTCCTTTTTGCAAGACTTGGGGTTTTGTGTCGTATAACAAACAACTTGTTAGAAGGTTTACATAACCGAAGCCTCACAAACGCTCTAATAATCAAGTCAATTTACATATAATATGTATCAAGTGCAAACATTTTTGAAACTATCATATAATACCATTTGTTGATGCAACAAATACAAGACCAATGGTAGTGATTAGTCTGGTTAGGCAAAAGGCTTGAAGGGTTCCGGTTTGCCTAACGCAGGTCGTGGGGTCCCCCCACGTTTGCAAGACGTGGAGAGAGGTTCACTAGTTATGTTTGTTGTTTGTTCAAGATCTTCGGCTGAAGGGTGTTCAGCCTTGGATGCAAGAGCAATCAGATTGTGTGTGTTGACTGTGAAGAAAAGAGACTTGTATGAAACAAGTGCTCAAGAGACAGAAAGAAAGATCAGAGATCCCAAGAGATCTCAGCTGATCCAGAATGTTTGAAATGCACTTAATGAAGTGTCATTTATAGAGGAAGAGATTGCTCAAAGGGGACACCTTTGACCAGTGAACCCTGCTTGCAGTGGAGGACTTACCCTTTTAGGGGTTGAAGCGTTTGGACCTGCGGATAAAAGAGTACACCCTGTGCACACGTTTTGCTTTTACGGCTGGGAGAGTTGTTCAAGTAATCAGTGAAGTGACTGATTACTGTACACGTGCTATCTACCTTAGTTCCCGGGCTTTAAACCATTGAACCCTTCAAGCTATCATGTATTCTTAGTCATTTTATTGAGGTTTGAGCTACCCCCATCATCATCATTAGTATGATATATGTATATAAAAGAGAAATTTTCCAGATAGAACTTCATGACAAGGGAAGTGGGTGCCCCCTAACTTAATAGTTGGATTAAACCAAGTGAACCAACATGTATTAGACAATACCTGTTGTGATGGACTTCTTAAATAACGATACCTCTACATACTCGAAATCAATAATTCTGAGTCTCTCATTAAAAACTCAATATAGAATCCTCTGGTTAATGTGTTTCATCATAACATAACATACTGTATAAAAACTTTTGGGTCGTGATATAATCTCAATATGGTTTCCTCTAATTAATGTGTTTCATCAAAACATAACATATTGTATAAACTTTTGGTTCCCCATATAATCATTTTTATTTGTTACTCTTATGTGTGTGGAACAATCACGTTTTTTTTTTATAAATAAACTAGGTTAGAACCCTCGTGTAATACACGGGTTGAATAAATGTAAATTTATATATCAAATAATAAAAAAAATATATTTTTGAAACCTCGTTTATTACACAGGTTAAATAAATGTAATTTTACATACCAAATAATAAAAAAAATATATCTTTAAAAATCTCATTTATTACATGGGCTAAATAAATGTAATTTTATATATTAAATAATAAAAATTTATATATTTAAGAATTCTGTGTATTGTACGGGTTGAGTAAATTTTATTTTAAATTCATTTTTACTGGGTTTTTTCTTTGTATTGTTTTAAAGGTTCTGGTCATCGTGTCTTTCAACTGGGTTTTGGTCTTTACGTTTTCACTAAGGTTTCTATACATTGTGTTATCATCAAAACTTATAACATAATGCTAAATTTTGCTTATGTTTATTGTATTCTTAGCAGAACCTTTGACACCATGTATGACACAATGAATATAGTGTTATATTTTGGTTTTCTATACATTTATATTAAATAATAAAAAGTTATATCTTTAAGAACTGTGTGTATTGTACGGGTTGAGTAGATTTTATTTTATATATTAATAATGAAAAAAGTTACATTTTTAAGAACCTCATGTATTCTATGGGTTGAGCACATGTAATTTTATATACCAATCAATAAAAAGTTATATCTTATTATATCTTTATAAACCCTGTGTATTATAAGACTTTTGGACTAAACTGACAAATTGAATCAAACCACAGGACTAAAATGACATTTAACTCTTTACATTATATTAATTTATATTTAGTGTACGACTTTTGTTAATGTCAAGATAAATAATTTTGAAATCTAATAAATATTTCAAAATATTATATTATCTCCCATACGAATTGTTTAAATTTAATTTTATAATTATCTTTTAATTAATATTAATTATCTATAATCAAGTAGGAGATAAAGTGTAACACCACAAAAATAGGATTGGTAATTATGCCACATTAATAATAATGAACAGGTAAAATACCGTTAGTGGTAAAATTAGCCCGGTGAATATTTGGATTTAAACAAATAATCCTAATATTAATTAAAAAGGAGAATAAAAGCTTTGAGAAAAGTAAGTTTATAAGAAGCCCGAGTTAACGGGACTTAAAATAAAACGGGTTATAACTCCCGGAACCCACTAAATAACTAGGAATATCAACCTAGTTAGTTAAGTGTTATAAAATAATGAAGGAACTTGATGTAGTAACCTTTATAAACCTGGGTAAGGTTGAGGGACTAAAATGGTTAAAATGAGAAATGGGTTTTTATTAATTAAAACTAAAAACACCAAAACACACACCTTTGTGTGTGTTCTGATCACACAAAACACAGGAGCCAAGAAGGGCTCTCAAGCTCAAACCCTAATCAACATAATTTCATCAAATTGAAGAGGCAAATCAAGTCCAAAACAAAATCTAAGCTCAAATTAGTGATCAACTCCATGAAGGGATCATAAGGTATGCCAAATTTCATTATTTAGTTCCATCTTTAATTCTTGGTGAACATATGAAATCGAAAATTTGGCTTGCATGATTGAAGTTTGGATGAAATTAGGATGAAATCATGTCTAGGAGCAAACCCTAGCCAATAATTTGTTGAATTAGTGTTCATAGACATGAGGTCCATAACTATCCATTTATGTGTTAAATGGGTTTTGTAGAAAGATGATGAACACTAGAATTATGATTATCAATCTAGTGTTATTTGAGCTCCATGAAATAAGTCTAGGTGTTGATGTGTAAACTAGACATTTGAATTTGTGAAAAATGCTCAAAATTGGCTAAATAACTAGTCATGAAACTTGGTTAATGATTTTGCAAAATTATGCCCTTTAGGTGTTTGTTGAAATGCCTAAAAGAAAACGAGATGTTGAAATTTTGAGTAAAAACGCATATTTGAATGTTATGGTGAATTATGCGTTATATGAAATAATTAGAGTTCTAAACAAGTCGTTGATTGAACTCTATAGGCAAAGGAATTGAATCTTCAAGCGGACGAGCCGAAGTTGATGCACGCTTGAAGGAAAAGAACTAAAGGTACGTAACTTTCGGTTTCGTTGCATTATGCATAAACAATAGTCTTAAAAATGTTAATGAGATTGTAGTGTCAAATGCGAGTTTGGTATGTCATAGAAGTGACAAAGTTCACTCGACAAACCAAACGGGTCAAAATAGTTAATTAGATATGTTGGATGATAGTATTGTTTAATTAGTCATGTTTGGGGGGGGGGGGATAGTGCACGGTCCTCCCAACCGCCGGAGTGATCTCACTCCGGGAGCCGCTACCCGACCAAGCTAGCTCCGCGGTGACTTCCCCATGCCGAGTTCTTACCCTGGGCGACATATGCCACTCCCAAGACTCGAACCCGGTACCTCTGGGAAGAGGTGGGTGTCGGTGGCCAACTGGCTACCCCAGTTGGTTTTAATTAGTCATGTTTGGAATGTATATAAAGTGATGTAATTCACTAGATAAAGAAACGGGTTAAAATATTGGTTGTAATAAGTTTGGTATGTTGATAAAATGGTGAATTCCATTAGACAACCAAACGGGTGAAATAATGGTCGAAATGGTAGTGTACGAAGTGACTTAAACGTCATTCATTAAATTTGAGTTATAAAAGCGTAAATGATGGAATGTATGTGATACGCTAAGGTAGACAAGCCCGGGAATGGGTAATTATGGTTAGAAACCAATGTTAACGAATTATGCAAGTATGTAACTTGGTTCCGTTATATCATGTTTGTATATGAATATAGTTAGTTAACTTGAATTAGTCTAATTGTGAAATTGGTATAATGCCGAAATGACGAAGTTCATTAGGCATGGCATTGAGTCAAAATGTATGTTGGAATTAAGTTAGTATGATGATAAAAATTGGAGGTTTCCATTAAATCACCAAACGGGTCAAAACAAGGGTAAATTGGTAATATTAAAGTGACGTGAACGTCACTCTATAACTGAGAGTTATGAAAGCGTAAAATCATGGAATGGTAATAATACGCTGAAGTTCACGAGCTCGGGAAATGGGTATGTACACTTAGAAGTGAAAATGAATGATTAACATGTTTTGCAAAGTATAAAACAAATGGGTCGAATAAATGAAACAAGAAATTATAAACCATTCGTTTATAATTCAGGTTTCATATGCGGGAAATAGGATAAATTGATGCGTATTTTTATTACAAACGCGTAGGAAAAAGATTCACCTAAAACGAACTTGTAGATAAAAAGTTATAGCCATTTGAAGTTGGTAATTATAAAAAATTGGAGTTGGGCAGATATGCAGGTCCAGAATGCGAACCCGCTGGAAAAGGGTCTCCCCCGCGGCACGCGACGGGGAAACGTCAATTTGGCGTGACACACGGGCCGCTCGCGGCCCGCGAAAGACTTAAATGAATCTCTCGCGTGGCGCGAGAGATCAAAGTTTTAAATTTTTATTTTGTTTTCATTTATTCGATATTGGAACTTGATTATACTTATTATATGTTGTCAAAACTAACTTCTAAGTTGGTTTTGATGAATAGGTGAAGCAAGTGACATTCCGGATGGTGATCAAGCAAATAATAAGAACCGAACACATCACTTTTGAAGCTTCCGCAAGAATATGTTTTGTTTTAGTTCAAAATGGGACATGTAACTCTTGATGTCACATTATGTATGTTTTAAACTAGTAAGGATGAAAATCCTATGTACTTTAATCATGCATGAACTTTAAACTTAACGGAAAACTTTTGTAAATCCCTGTTTTTCCTAAACGAAAGGTGTATTTAGTAGTAAATTCATATGAAAATTAAGATGGGTGTTACATAAAGATGAGAAAACTAAAAAATAGATGGCTCCAATGAATGAGATGTGTTCCAAAGTTGGTTTCTTTTATTGACCCAAACCACAGGACTAAAATGAGTGGGCTTCTCCACTTCAAATCTTCAATGACTGGGCTTCTTGATTGGTAAGTGTAGTTTAATTTTGTTCTGATTGATTGATGTTTATTTTTTTTTTCATTCCACGCCATTCTCACCCGTGCTTTTTTCTTCACGCCACAATGCTGACGTGGTTGCCGCATGGCGTTTCATGCCCATTCTTCATGCTCTCCCACACTGTGTGATCTAATGTTAGTAATAATATTTGTGAGATATTATATAGATAGTGATTATCACATGTTTATGTTTATGATTGATTTGTAAAAAAAAGGTGTGTTTATATTGCTAAGGATATTAATTACTTAAGAAATAATGGATTTTAATAATCACAACTATTAGCCGATGACTGCCAACGGTTCCAACTTAAAAATAATCAGTGGTGGTCCCATTTTTTCACATGTTGTAAACCAATGGACATTTACTAAGAGAACCTTAATATCTTTTTGTCACGTTTTCCTTTTCTGTTAGTAAAGGTTCATTGGTTTATAATATGTGTAAAGGTGGGACCACCACTGGCATTTATTAAAGTTAGGACCGTTGCCGGCCAACGGCTAATATTTGAGATTATTAAAATCCATTATTCTATTAATTAAAAGAGTTAATTACACAAATGGGTCCTGTGGTTTATACATAATTTCGCTTTTGAGTACTAACTTCTTTTTTTAACAGGTTTAGGTTCTATGGTTTCAATTTTGTAACACCTTTGGGTCCTAACACAAAAATTAGTTAATTAATGACTAAAATACCCTTGCATTTTTTTAAGTTTATCAATGTAACACATTTGGGTACTAACACCTAATTTTATTTAAGTTTAAATCAATTTTAGAAAATTTATTTATTTTTATATTTTCATTATTTTATTATATCTCTTAATTAACATAAACTCTATTTTTTCATATTTTTGTTAAATTTCTTATTTAACATAAAATCTACTTGTTAAACCAGAATTTTTTTAAATAGATTTTTTAAATAAAATCTACTAGCTGTATAGTTTTATGTAAATTAAATTTTCGTTTTCAATTTTGTATTGAAATGATTGATAATAATAAATATCTTTCATGTAAAAAAATTTAAGCCTTTTTTTAACTCGTTGTTTTGTTCGTTTACATTTTACTATTTTAGAAAGATATTTAATTTACATAAAACTATATAGCTAGGTATTTTAGATAAAACTAAAAAAATTTAAGCCTTTTTTTAACTCGATTTTTTGTAAAATAGATATTTAATTTACATAAAACTATATAGCTAGTAGATTTTACTGGTGCAACTAGTAGATTTTACGTAAATTAAATATCCTTCTAAAATAGTAAAATGTAAATGAACAAAAAACGAGTTAAAATGGCTTAACTTTTTTTACATAAAAGATATTTATTATTATTATTATTATTATTATTATTATTATTATTATTATTATTATTATTATTATTATTATCAATCATATATATCCAAAATTCAAAACGAGTAAGGTTTACATTTTTTAAAACTAGTAAGAAATTTAATTTACTTAAAACTATATAGCTAGTAGATTTTATTTAAAAAAAATCTATTAAAAAAATACTGGTGTAACAAGTAGATTTTATGTTAAATAAGAAATTTAATAAAAATAAGAAAATAAAAAAAATAAATAGACTTTATGTTAATTAAGAGATATAATAAAAAAATGAAAATAAAAAAACTAAATAGATTTTGTAAAATTAATTTAAAACTTAAATAAAATTAGGTGTTAGTACCCAAATGTGTTACATTGATAAACTTAAAAAAAATGCAAGGGTATTTTAGTCATTAATTAACTAATTTTGGTGTTAGTACCCAAAGGTGTTACAAAATTGAAACCATAGAACCTTAATCTGTTAAAATAAAAAGTTAGTACTCAAAGGCGAAATTAGGTATAAACCACAGGACCCATTTGTGTAATTAACTCTAATTAAAAATAATGATATTATCAATGAATTGAATGAGAAAATGTCATATTGCATTAGATGTAATATTTTATTAGTATTAGATTAGATATCTTTATTTTCTTTTGAGTAAAATGCACGGATAGTCCCTGTGGTTTTGTAAAATAACATCTATAGTCCCCAACTTTTAGAAATTACATCGGTGCTCCCTATGGTTTGACAGTTTGTTACTCGGATAGTCCCTGGAGTGGATGTCCGTTAATTTTCTCCGTTAAGGGGGTACGGGGCACCTTCGGTGGGTGAAATCGGGGAGGGGTTTCGCCGGATCGGGGGGTGCCGCCATTGATGCGGTGGGTGAAATCGGGGAAGAGAGAGGAGGGAGGGTAGGTGGCGGCTCACCGATGAGAGGGGAAGAGAGAGAGAGGAGAGAGAAGGCAGCTGTCCAATCAGGTATTTTCTTTTTTTTTTTTTTTTTTTTTTTTTTAAAAAAACCAATTCACCTAATAGGGGAGTGGCGCCATCAAATGGGGGTGTTAGGGGAGTTTAAGAGGGGAGTTGACGTGGCACACGGGGATTGGTTTGGCGTAAGAGAGGGCACTCACCTATTAGGTGTGCACCCCCTTCACCCTAAGTCAATGTAAAATGACAAAATTACCCATTATCTTCTCCACTCAATAAAAACAAAACAACCCCACTCTAACCCCACCCACCCCACCTTCTCTCTGTTTCCCCCACATTAACCACCACCCTCCTCCCACCTACAGCCCCTTGGTATAAAAAACTAGATTCAAACAGAATTTACGTATATACACACACAAAAAGAGAAACAAAAACTAATAACCTCATTATGACCAGCAATGTTAATTTTCTCCCTTTAAACACAGAGGTTTCAAAATTAAGAAGCGTAGGTTTGGTTATTGCTGGTGCTGAAACCATACGAGCTCCGAGAGCAGATCCATATCCTCCATTAGAGCGAGCTCGGAGGGTTTTCGAAGCAGTTTTGGAGGAGAAAAGTCCGATGTTAAACCCTAGGGTTTTGGGAGCGGCCTTGAGAGATGCGGTGGTGGTTGCGGAGGAAGTGGTAGGAGCTAAGGTGGAGAAGGTGGTTGTGGTTGTTGCCGCCGCCATTATGGTAGTGAAATGTGGTGGAAGAAGGGAAACGGCGGAGCAGAGAGAGGTGGAGATATGTGTACGACAGGGTGTAGGGATGTGTTGTTCGCACGGTTTGAATTTCAGTCGGGTTCAGTGGAGTGGTAACCGGGTTCAGTGATGTGTTGTTCGCACGGTGGGGGAACGAAGAGAAAGGTGGGGGTGGGTGAGGTTGGTTTGTTTTGTTTTTTTTTTTTTAGAGTGGAGAAGATGAAGGGTAATTTTGTCATTTCACATTCACTTAACGGAGAAAACTAACGAATATCCACTCTAGGGACTATCCGAGTAACAAACTGTCAAACCATAGGGAGCACCGGTGTAATTTCCAAAAGTTGGGGACTATAGGTGTTATTTTGCAAAACCACAAGGACTATCCGTGCATTTTACTCTTTTCTTTTTATTAAATTACATCAAACACCTTTTGGTTCTCACAATACTTGCTACGGAAATTCATAAACAATCCAAACTAGATTTATACCCCTCGGTTTGCACGGGAACGCGTGTGGCGGTGGGAAATAACGGTTGTGGTGTTCGGTTTTGAAAATGGATCGTAATTAACATTGAATTGTTGTATAAGCACAGACTTTAATTGTATAAATTGTATGTTAGTATTCACTACGTGATAAATAATCACGATGACAAGTAAATGCATAAATTCTTAAGCCTATGTTGTGCCTCCGGCCCTCTTCTTTCGTTTTTTATGAAGACTAAATACGTGGTTGCGTTAAATTTTTTTTTAACTTTCGATATAAATTTTATTTAAAACGGAGTTGTGTTCGAAGTTTTGGTTAAGACGGAATTGTATTCGAAATGATGATGTGGTTAAGAATTGAGTCGGTACTGGCCAACAACATCATCGGAACCGGTATTGGTATTCGATTTTATGATTTTCGATCAATGTAAAACACGACTTTATTTTTTGAGTCACGTCATACAATTGTTGTGTATTAAAACCATTGTAAATATTACTACACCGACTCGGTTCATCATCATACCTTTATGTTGAATACAACTCTTTTTTCAAATAAATATTATTTCACAATATCGAGAAAAAATTAAATGCAACCGCGTATTACGAGTTTAATCTATACGAGTGTTGGTACCATAGGGTACCGATATTATAGCTTTCTAGACATATCATCACAAGTGTCAAGTGACTATAGCATAATGAACAAAACCAATACTAATCGAATTCCCGCCACAGTGCGTGAGTACTAGTTTAATATATAAATAAATTATCTTCAGATATGAGATCGGCTCGTTTCTATGCTTTCTTTAAATTTATTCCCGGCCCATGATGTACCTCTCTAACAACTCAACATATTTCCAAGCAAGTGATCTCTCAGGGGGTAGGGTGCCCATCACTCATCACTCACAACTTCCAATCAAGTTCTGCAATGTTATCAAACATTATTCCATCACTAGTGATGGATTTTAGTGGAAATGTCCATCACTCACCACATTCAACAATTTCCCTTACAACCCAACAATTTCCCTCACATTTTCACGCGTGATAGATTCAACGCGTTATGTAATCCACGCGTGATGGCCACGGGTGGCGGCGGTGTTCCACGCATGGTCACCAGCCACCACATGCCATCACGAATACACCCCGTCCCCCCTTACACAACCAATTCAGGCTCCTAGTCTTTCAATTCACTATTATATATCTTAAATTGTAAAGATCACTAGTTTACAAGTCGTTTGTCTATGACAATAGAGATCACCAACATTCTTTGGAAACGATCGTTCGTGACCCTCTCACCATCACCTTAACACAATGCTAAACTTGAAAGTGTATTACCCGGGAGGAAATATGTTTACGTATTCATTCATGTTATAAAAAGGGGGGAATATGTAATTGACTTTTTAAGTAGGGAATAAATGAGTTTAGCAAGGGGAAATATGTAAATGACCGTGGTGGGTTGGGTTGGAACTTACTCTACAGGTTGGAATCAGATGACTGTCATGAGTTTGACTGACCGACGACACGCAAGTACGCAACAGAAGGGTGCAAACTAACTAATGAGTCAACCAACCATATGGAGTTTGTGCAGCAGCAGCTAGTTTATGCAGAAGGTTTATACCATCTGTGAAAGCTCAGCTTGATTACTACGCAGTCATTGATCGTCAACTTGAGCGTTGTGTCAGGTTACGAACCTCATATATATATATATATAAAAGACTTGCAGATTTTGTGGCATGTGAAGTGAATTTGGTTGTGTGTAACAGGTGGAAAATCTCACGCGAGGAAGGGTTACTACTAATTCAAAGGCTGACGCAGGTTGTGTAACAGGGCTGGCTTATAAAGCATTTTTGTTGAAGTGGAAACAAACCTTAAAATTAATCGAAACAACCCAGCCAGCCATCAACAGTCTAGTTAGAGATGCAAGCATCATAATCATGTTTTTTTTTTACTTCATAAATAATAGATAAGGGCACACATAAGTAAGTAAGCTGAACAAATGTCTGGTTAAATCATCAAGATTAGATTAGATTAGATTAGAGATTGGATTAATTATTTACTACCAACCACTAGTTTTTGTTTTTGTTGTTGTTGTTGTTGTTGTTGTTGTGAAGGTCGTTGGTAAGCAGCGGATCCTTGATGAAAAGATGGGGGAAATTAAGCTTAGCTTTGGAGCCGTAACAGTTAAAAGCTTCTCGATCGTAAACCAAAGCCGCTTCCTCCGGTGACCTATAAGAGCCCAGCCATGCCCGACCATTACCATAAACATCACCAGCACGCGGCCTTGGATACCTAATTATCGCCGTGAACCACTTATCCAGAATACGACGCGTCTTAACACCCCTCCGCTTCTCCACCCCCACCTGCGACCGCCGCCTATCCACACCCATCCGCCTCTCGCCACCGGTCCGCGATGATCGCTTATCGACATCGATCCACGCCGACGTGTTGCTCACACCGATGAAATTCTTCCACGAACATTGCTCTACCTCTTCTTCTTCCTTCTTCTCCAACACTTCTTCCTTCTTCAGCTTCACTGATGCATCCTCCAGCTTCATCGCCGGAAAAAGCTTTGAGATTTCAGATACTGACGACATCGCCGCCTCTTCCGTTTCTCTTTCTTTCTTTTTCTTAGGGTTTTGAGACAGAAAAACAAAGTGATGGCAATATGGGTTGGATAGTTGGGTACCCCCGTACTCTAACCCGGTCCAATATCAGTCCGGTATTTACCCATCGGATGGATCTCTAGTATACCCTTTGTCTTTGACACATTTGTCTCTCTAGCGTCAGACGCTATCTAATTCCTGACCAGGGTCCAACGGGTCATCCACAACAATTGCTCAGCCTCAGGGGACAGAGTTTTGTCTTTGGTAGATTAAGGTTTACAATTCAGAAAGGGGTGGCGGCGCAGCTTGTTGCCCGTCTACCTTCTGTCATGATGTAACTTGCAAAGTATGAATGAAATCGAGATTGTGTTTTAAAAAAAAAGTTTTAAAAATCTTACAAAAACAATATCAATTTTAAACCACCTCTACTAGTTTAATACCCGTCCAGTGTACGGGTTACGTTGATGTATTATATTGTAACAGCATGAATTACAAAATACTATTAAAATATTCTTTTATGTAAAAGCGATCCTATGTGTATTTAAATTCATCTAAAAAATATTATTTGTCACAAAAATAATTGACATTAACTTCTCTAGGAAGAAAGTTTTAGTGGTGACACACATCCATATTTCTCTCTGTAATTTTGTGTTTTGATAAGTGTTACATATAACAAACCTCGAAAAACACCCTTAAACGCCCTAATAATACCCCGTATACACATAAACGGACCTCATTAACCTTAATTTCATTAAAAAAACAAATAAAACAAAATTCTTGGGTCACTCGTGGGCCGCGACAGGGTTATCCCTGTGGTTCGCGGGGCGCGACTGAGAGTTGCTTGTCGGACACCCCATCTCACCACGTGTCCCCTGCGTGTGAGACCTACTTGGTGATCTGCCACCCTAGCCGTAGCTAGGGTATTCCTCGCGGGGCGCGATAGAGAGAGGAAGGGGGCTTGCGGGGCACGAGCAACCCCGGGATCAGCCTATATAAGAAGCTTTTCAGCTTTAGTTTTCAATCGCTCAAATCTTCTTTCTCTCTCAGACTTCTAGTGCGAAAATTATAGGGTATTATACCCCAAAAATTATCAGACTTCTAGGCTACGATTAGCAAAGTTCGAACCGTGACTAACTTTGCTGCCGGAGCAAAAGTTCCATCGAAGTCGATGCCTTCCATTTATGTGAATCCCTTTGCTACTAAGCAAGCCTTGTATCTTTCAACGTCTCCATTTGGTTTGTACCTAATTTTATATACCCACTCTGAGTCAATAGCCTACATTCCTTCTGGTACTTCTCTAAGGCCCAAGTTTCATTTTTTTCAAAGGCTTAAATTTGTTTTTTCATTGCTTCTATCCACCTTACTCACCTACTACTTTTAGTTGACCCTTTATTTTACACATGATACAGGTGACGAAGTTTGATGATGCTATGAAGATAGAAATCATATAGGATTGGTATGGACCTAGTCTAACAAGTGAATCAATATCAAATGCTTATTATATATATATATATATATATATATATATATATATATATATATATATATATATATATATATATATATATATTTATATATATTGTTCCCATTAAGTCTAACCACCATCCAAATCGATATCCATCGTCGGATCATGCTGAGATAGCCGTTTAAACTCCCAAAAATAACCGCTCTAATGGCGGTTCAGAGAAGTTATTTACGGTTTCCTTCAGCAGGTGGTTACCTCCATTATCTCCGCAAGTAAAGGTTCCCCACGTAGCATGTAACTTCCATCCTCAGATCTATTAAGTATGCGATCACCTTAATCCTAACTCTTATTTCTTGCCCAAAGCCCTCACCTTTCTTCTTTCTTCTCGGATTCACTTCTAAATCCGTCAAATCTGAAGGGTTTTTTTCTTGCTTCTGATTGCGTTGATTGTAACCTACAACTGATCATGGTTTTGTTCCATTTTATAAATACAAATACATGAATATAAGAGAGATTATGAAGATCGTACAGTGATGTAAAGTTTGAATTTATCAGGTTGAATTGTTTGATGCTCTGCTCTTCAACTTGACGACTTTATCTGCCCTTATTTACCGTTCGGTGTTCTCTGCCAATTCGTCTGTCGACATTTCTATGGGCAATTCTACAGCTTTTATTGCTCGATTCTTTCTAATGATTTTGGCACCTGAATATTAACGTACGTTTTTGTTTCAGCAAATTTGTGAAATTTTGAATCATATTGTATCAGTTGATTTGATAGTTCGACTAAAAGTAGGTTGTTTTAGCATTTTCGGTATGAATTCTTGTCATGAGATTTTGGAGTTAACTTGCTTTGATTATTCACACTAGCATGCTTTGAGTTTTATCTAAAGTATATTACATATGAAAGAAGTATTGTTGTTTATGTTGCATCAGGAAGGCGTCTGTTTCTAGAGTTAACATCGCTCTTGGATACATAAATAATTGTGCATTCCTTCCCCATGTTGCTTTTGTTGGGTATGATTTGTCTCTGCAACTATGATTTTAGTGTTTATTGATTTCGATTTTTCACAGATAGTGGATCGAAAGCTAACGACATTCAGATTTACTTATTGTTTAGGTTAATTCATAGTATTCTTCACAATAATTTTAATTCATAGTATTGATACAACTATTTATCTAATTCATCCTTGATGGTGAATCTGATGATTTTGATTGCTATAGTGATGTTTTTAATAACAATCTTTGTGGTATGAATGCACAATAACCTTTGATGTCCCTTTCACGTTTCCACAAGCTTCCAAATCGAACGGTATTATCCCACACTATACTCTATGAAAGTTTGTTCCTTTTTAATCTTTGCTTCATTGGTTTTATCACGTTTAAACTATAATGGAGGATCATAGTTTTCTTTTTGTTTCTGTCAGTGTTGAAAATGGTAGACTAAACAAGCCAGAGCTACAAGGGCATGCCTCATATTTTACGATTTTGGATGCTAAATTACTATAATGATGTGCATGGTTTGTCATGGCATCCAATTTTGATCAAGTATTTACCAGATTACTAAACGGAAGCATGTGGGTGGCCTGGGCATAGGGGATTTACAAAGCTTGAATTAGGATTTAATCACTAAGTGGTTGTGGAGGTTCAGTACAAACCAAGATGCGCTATGGGCAAAAGTCATCTCCTCTATTCACGGGTCAGGTAATAAAGACAATTTGGCTCCTGTTAACAACCAGGCTTTGGGGTTCTAGAAGAATATTACTTCACTGCAAAAGCTTCTCGATAGGTGTGGGGGTTAAGCTGAAAGATCTGATGGAAAAAAAAGAACGAGGAATGGTACTGGAGAGACGACAAGGATGGCACCTACTCAGTCACTGAAGTGAGAAATCTGGTTGAAATAAAAAGAAATACTAAACCAGAGGATAAATGTTCAGATAGAACAAATGGTTGCCACCTAAAATAAATATTTCCTGATGGCGAGCCATGATGGGGAAAATCCCTTCGGGATTGATTCGGAGAGCCATTAACATCCAAGACGGGCTCTGTAGTAGCCGTGGTTTGGTGGACGAAGGTCCAAACCACATCCTGTTGAATGCATGTGGGTTGCTGCCATCTGGTGGAATGTTTGTGCCTAGATAAAGCTCCATTTCCCATTGAAGCGGTTGACAAGACAAAAGGCTCTTAAGGCTTGGAAAAGAGTGGTGGCGATTGTGATTTTCTCAACAATGTGGAGAATCTGGAAGTTTAGAAATGAAAAGATTTTTGAGAACAAGCAGTACTCGGTCTTGGACATGGTGGAAAGCATAAAAGAAGACTCCTTCGCCTGGATAAAACATCGGTCGAACTCACGGATCTCGACTGGATTAGATGGAGAGACTTCAATATTAGAGACATTATTTTGTAATTCTATGCTTCCTCTGTACTTGGGACCTCCGGCCTCTAGCTGGCCCCGTTTTTGGCTTTTATTAAAGGTGCCTGTTTGTTCAATAAAAGAATATTACATTGTTTCCTTTTTGTCCTCCAAGCCTTTAAATTTGAGTGTGGTGTTAAAAACTTAAAATGCGAGTTTTTTTATTGGTACAATTTTGAGACAAATTTATTCAAGTTAGAAGTACGGGATCATAAGGCCCAAGAAAGAGCTTGAATTATATCTCTTAACACTTGGCTCAGTTAGTCATGTACTTATAAGATTAGATCTATAGTTGAGATAGGAATGAGTGCACCTTTGTGTGTGTGTGTGTATATATACACATATCTAACTGTGATCAATGTCTCTATAACCAAAACTATCATACCATGTATTTAGTAATCGATGATGTATACACTTATGGGTTCTCAGAATGAGGTAGTGCTTCTACAAGACAGTTTAGCTTTGCCTAAATAGTCATATTTCCGGTCTAAATTTGTTTCAAGGATGAATTATAGAGTTAATGATTTTCCACACAACCATGCACATTTCAACCTCATGGTTCAACATCGATTTATGATGCATTTGGTTAGTATTTTAAACATCATTCTATACTCGGTTTATTATACCTCATCTCTAAGCTTTTGGCTTGATCATTGTTGTCTACATTAATGTGTTAAGTGTGAAGAAGATTTAGCTTGGACTATATGTGAGCACTTGGTTGAAGTAATTAAAGCCCCTACTTTATTTGCTACTCATTTTCGAGCTTGAAAATAGTTAAAATTTAAGTGGGATAATGTCACAATTGCAACTAATATTTGTAGTTATGTTGTTACAATTGAAGTAGATGCATCTTTATCATCCACAAGTACACATATTTAAAAGCTTAGTGTACAAGAAGAGAAGGGCATGGTACAACCTGAAGAGGATGCCCCTTCGTTGGTAATTCCACATCATCTACAAGTCCACATTGCAGCTTACTCACACTTATGATTCAGAAGTTTGGTGCAAATAGAAATACTGGGTCCTCGAGACCATCTGTTGACCATTATCAAATCGCGTATAATCTCTTTACAAATCGCTTCTCAATATTTACCTATGTATTAACTTAATTATCAGTTTTACTTTCTATCATGTTCAGGTTGTAAACCGTTATGTTAGCTTTCCTTTTATAAATTAAAGAACGGTATTTTTGTTTGTCAAGTTGTTTAATTTTGTGTACGCTTAATATAGGTTAGCTTTGTTTGTCACGTTCATTTAATTTTGTTTCTTTGTGTTTATAGGTTTATATTCATGTTGTTAATTAATATCTATTATATTTACGCCACACGTCCACCGGACGGGTATTAAACTAGTTGTATTATGGTTTTCATGAAATTACATGTTATGTGTGACATTCAAAATTCGTGATGAAATAAATTCATTTTCAAACAACTATATTGAAGGGAAAAAAGATGAACAATTATGAAGAATATAGTAGGGAATAATCGTAGGTAGTTTTTTTATTCGTAAAGAATATCTTATTTTGTATCATGTGTTTTTAAATTCTAGCAATGATGTGTTTTTTTATTATTGTATTTTTATTACGTAGTGGATACCCGACCTGAACCGTCGAACCGAATTGAAGCATATATAAAAGTGAACTCAGTGGAAAAAATTCCTATATCCGCCATTGTTCTTAATGATTATCAACTCAATAATCATCAACAAAAGACTAGAACAAAGCTACAACAAATCTCAGCTTCAAGATGAATTTGAGAATAAACCCTAATCGCCTCAACGAGTGAGAAAGAAAAGCATATGATGAAACGTGAGAGTTAACTCATCTCACCAACACCACTCTTTTAGTCTTTTATAGCCATTGCTGAGTTAAACCCTAACCCGGAACACTTAGACCCAATATTTCTTCAGTCTTGAGCCCAATAGCTGCTAATCCAGTAAGCCATCCAGCCAATATCATTATCTAGCACAAAGCTATTATTATACAGCCCAAAGCTCTAGGTCATTTTATCTCAGTCAAAATAGTAACATTTTTTTAACGACAAATTTGGATCACTGACGGACCACTAGAGTATTATCGTGCCACCAGCGAAACCACCCGATCCATAACCATCTCCACTAAGCATAATGCCTAAACACCAATTCAGGAGGAAACCCAATAAATACGAGAAAACCCCCTTGTGGAAATCGAACCCAGGACCTACTAGTCCTAAAACCTTATCTCACCCCCAAGATGACATTAGTCTATAAATAATAACATTTCTAATTAGACATTGATTTGAATATAAATGTAATATACATTATAACACAAGTTTTTATTTAAACTAATAACAAGCTTATCGAAGCGAGCTCGAGACGAGCTCGAGTTCAAAATAGCAGGCTTGAACTGAGCCGAGCTTGAGCCTAGTCGGGCTTGGATTCGACTCGACTCGACTCGTTTACACTAGGGATGAGCTCGGTACCAATTGGTACCGAAAATCCCCAAAACTGGGTACCGGTACCGAATATACCCGGTACGGTACGATTCAGTGCCGGTACTGGTACTTAAGGGTAAATACCGATATTGTACCGGACCGGTACCGAAAATTTCAAAAATCGGTACCAAAAATATACCTGATTCGGTACCGGTACCCGATACGATTTGCTGTTTACACCTTTATTCTATACTCTACATTTTGTTATCACATCTATTCTATGTACCATTAGTTTGACCGGAGAATAACATGAAATGCGTGTGATAATATTACTATTACTATTTTCATGAAAATGTAAATTAAGTTTATTTTTTTATAAACGAACTCACTCACCATTTATATAAGGGTGTGGGGGGCACCTGCGGGGACTTCCTTCGGGGACCCCTGTTGCCGATTAGGGGAGGTGCCGCCATCAAGGCGGTGAGGTAGAGAGAGGGAGGAAATCGGTGGGGATTCACCGAAGAGAGAGGGAGGAGAGGACCAATGAAAAATTTCCTTTTTTTTTAATAAAAAACCAAGTCACCTAAGAGGGGAGTGCCGCCATCAATTTAGGGTGTTAGGGGAGTTTAAGAGGGGAGTTGACGTGGCACATGAGGATTGGTTATGCGTAAGAGAGGGGACTCCCCTCTTAGGGGAGTGCCCCTTACACCCTAATTGGGCTGTGGCTTCATCCCCATTTCATCTCACCATCTTCTTCTTCTTCTTCTTCTTCCTTTTCTTGATCATCATCATCATCCACAATGTCCGAAGAAAGTCGGTCTTTTGATTCCCGAGACTATGACCCTTCTACGGACTCCTCCAGAAACACAAAAGCCTCAGATGTAGCCCAACCTGTAATAACCTCTCTTGCCCGTCTGATTCGGATAATGAGTCTAAAGCTTCTTTGAACTCTTATCATCCCCCACCTAGATCCTCACCCTCACACAAAGTCCAATGGTTTTTCCCAAAAGGAGAACCTAGCCTAATTGAGTTGTATAACCCACATCCACTCATGCTTAATAAAAGTGACCAAATCTTGTTGCTCAATGACGTTATTGCGTACATGGAGTTAAAGAAGAAGAGCCCTCTTGATCATTCCGAGACTATGTATGATCTCTACCAAAACATGACATCTTCTAAGCTTTTTGCAACTTCGTATGAGGTTGATGCAACACTACGTAAGGTGATTGCTGACACTAAAGCTCGCAAGGAGGACCATGACGATGCTGATCGTGATATTAGGCGACTATGCAACAAAATCGAGCGCGGTGTTGTTGTTGTTGGTGATGATGATGATGATAATGATGATGATGATGATGATGATGATGGTGATGATGGTGATGGTAATAATGGTGATGATGATAATGGTGATGGTGATGATGGTGATAATGGTGATGGGGATGATGATAATGATGATGATGGTGATAATGGTGATGGTGATGGTGGTGGTGGTGATGATGGTGGTTCTGGTGGCTATAGTGGTGGTGGGTGTCAAATACCCAACCTCCGGCTGACGTTGGCTGGATCTTCGGTGACGTCAGAAGCTCTTGTCCTTGCTTGCTACAAAAGAATAAACCGTTAGCCTCGCCACGGGGACCCCGGGAGGGGGATCCGTGACCAAGCTCCGGCGTGAGAGTAAGTAAACTTGCCGGGAACGATAAGGAGTATTTTCCGATGAAGATGTTCACCGGAAAGTTCCTTCCTTGGTGTGAATCTAACTAATAAATATAGTAAATGAGGGGAATGTTGGTCGGAATTTAGTGAGAAGGGAGTTAATGAGAGTAGTAAATGAGAGGTTGCCGGATGTTATGCTTACCTTTGCCCTATCCTTCTTCTCCCTTATATAATGACCAGCCCTTATCTCCTAGAGGAGTTTCCCCCATGCTATCCGACGGTATTTGTGGTTTCTTGGGAAGGTCAGACACGTGTCTGACCCCCAACGGTGCGATACTTATCTTCATTAATACCCAGCCGGATAAGTACAGTGATGGTGACCGGATGCTCTTCTTATCAAGCATTTAATGAACCTGCTTCTCCTTAGCTGTTTTCCCGCTCATGGCCAAACGAAAGAGGAACCTTAATAAGCAAGGATATTCTATCCAGTGGGCTTTTAAATAATTGGGCTCCCAAAAAGAAAGGCCCAAAGCGGGTAAAGTGGGCTTCCCCACTGGCCCGTCGTCAAGTCATCTTTAGTCCCTGGTTCTGAGACCCGAGGCTCATGATCCGGGGCTGAGTCTCAACCGCTTAAGAGAGGTGGTTTCTCTTTTGGTGGGCCCACTCCTGATCAGTTATTGTTTGCAGTTTTCATTAATCATTATTGTTTTGGTCAAAAATCACACAAGGATAATGCAACCAAACTTTATGTAAATGGGGTATGATGCTTGGTTTGTAGAAAAAGTAAAGGATCACTTCAATGTGAAATATGCAAAGACACGATGATTTATACGAGGAAAAAGCCCTTGATCAATGTATGATCATTATCCTTGTGTGATTTTTGACCAAAACAGTTTGGCGCCCACCGTGGGGCAATTGGTGCTTCATTCATAAGAAAATCTTTTGTTCGAAATCATTTCAAAGAGTTACATGGCTTCATCATTGAAGAACACGTCCACGGCGATGTCTGCAGTCACCTCATCACAGACCACTCTGCCTCCTCCACCGGCAGGATCCCAGAAGAATGATGAGAAGAGACCAACTCCTACTAACTCTAAACCTCCATCTTCCTCTGCTATGAATTCTTATACTCCCAGTACTAGTGACGTATTTACTTTGATTTTGCAGATGAAGGATCGCATGCAGCGGCAGGATGAAACTAATGATAGGATCCTCAGGGAAATTGGAGATCTCAAAAGACAAAAGAGAACGGCAGAGGATCATTCCCCACTGATGCCCAAATCCTTGAACTTTGATACTCCAATGATCACTTCTCAGACATCGGAAATTCCAGACGTGCAAATTACGGGAGAATCAAGGGGATTGCACCTCGGATCAACAGCAATGACTCAGGCATCCGGCTCACACTTTCAGCCGGCAGGATCCTATCCCCAGCATATGGGATCCTTCATGAATTCGGGAGCCTATCCGGGAACATAGCAGTTTCAAGGATCCTACTTTGTTCCAGGATCATCCCAGGGTCAAGGATCCTACTTTGTTCCAGGATCATCCCAGGGTCAAGGATCCTCCTTCGCTCCAGGATCCTTCCAGATACCAGGATCCTTCCAGATGCCAGGATCCCTAAAAAGTTTGCAAACAGGAAATCCGGATGTCCATCAAGGGGACTTCATTCCGATGCAGACCATAGCCTCCACTGGTCCCTCCATTGTCCCTGAATCCCAGCAACTTGGATTCACAACCACTGTTCCCAATTTGAACCCGATGGGAGGTAACACTCTAAATAATTATCTTACCACTAACCATGGATTCATGCAGGATACAGGTATCAATCATGCTATGGCCAGGGAATTACAGAAACTAAAGGACATAATCTCGAGTGTTCCGGGAGTAGTTAAACCTATACCTGAAATTGCAGATGGGAGCCATAAGGTATCTCGTTTTGCACCACCAATCTGTGATGCTGAGGTACCCAAAAGGTTCCATATCCCTACTATGAAGCTGTATGACGGTACAACGGATCCAGAGGAACACGTAGCACAATACAGGGAGAGGATGGAGATCAATCCTATCCCAGAAAAATTGAAGGAAGCATGCTTATGTAAAGGATTTGGATCCACTCTTACTGGATCAGCTCTTAAATGGCTGCTAAGTCTTCCCCCTTATTCTATTACTTCATTTGCTAATTTAGTTAATTTATTCAACAACCAATTCTCATGTAGTAGAAAATTTGAAAGATTAACCAGTGATTTATATAGGGTAACACAAAGTCATAATGAATCATTAAGAGATTATATAACTAAATTTAGTAAAGAATCCTTGGACATTCCCAACTTGGATATGGCTACGGCTGTTGAAGCCTTCAAAATGGGACTGCTTAAGGATTCATTATTCTATGATGATCTTGTTATGACACCATGCAGGAACTTAGATGAAGTAAGAACTCGGGCACTCAGGTTCATTCGGCTAGAGGATGACAAGAGGATCCAGGAGAGACAAGTAGGATCCTCAAAACAAGATAAGCAAGGATCCTCCTTCAAGAGCAACAAATTCAAATCCTACCATAGAAATGAAAATCAGAATGTGCATGTTGTTGACCAGGAAGAGGATGA